>NC_138778.1:41660947-42324146 GCF_965119305.1 Pelophylax lessonae | reverse complement strand
AGAGTGCTGCAAATGGCAGCAAAACGTAATTAAGAGCATGGCAAGTGCTCTGCAAACAAATGTGGATAGGGAAATAACTTAAAACAACAAAAAAAAACAGAAAAATAAAACAATGTTCTTCTTCATCTCTGAAGGACGAGGCCCATATGGAGTAGGAGGGAGGTTGAGGTGGTGGTGGATGTGGCGGTGACATAGGCGTGTGCTGGGTGTGCCTGGGCACACCCTAATCACCTAGGGCACATAGCATTGCCAGTGAGGAGATGGGAAAGATCTCCCTGGGACCTGCTCTGCTCTATTTCTCCTTGCCTACAGGTACATGGCCCCGATACATTACTCTCCCTGCTGGCAAACACATGCATGTGTATTTCAACTTTGGGGTGCACACCTTAATGCAATAGGCTGCGCACACCTATGGGCGGTGTAGGTGGAAGCGGCGGTGGAGGAGGACCAGGGCCGGATTAACAGCATCATGGGCTTGGTGCTGAGGATTTTGAAGGGCCTTAGGGCCGTGCCTTGCCATGCACCCAGAGGAGGAAGGGTGCAGCCATGCATGCCTAATTCAACATGGGATGCTGTCTCTGAAGCCCATAAACACATCCATGCATCGCCAACTGTCCCTCCTTGTCCGGCCTTCACGCTGTGTGGGGAGGTTCTGAGGGTGCTGCCTGGGGAAGCGAGCATAGAAGCCAGACTTCTGTGTTTACAAGTGACAGAAGAGCGGTAACAGTGAATATGGCCAACCCGGGGCCTATATAAAAGGTAGGGGCCTGGAGCTGCAGCTCCAATAGCCCCTACATTAATCTGGCCCTGAGGAGGAGGACGAGGTAGCCAACACTGCTTCTTTTCACAAATTTTAAATGAGGGTACACCCCAAAAGAGTGAGAAAGAGCAAAAATGGAACAATGGGTGGGTAAGGTCGGTATCCATTGCTATTCTGCATAAGGTACGGAAAAGTCCCGTGGGATCCATGCCTGGTTCATTTTAATGAACGTGAGCTTGTCCACATTGTCTCTGGACAGGCGGCTGCGCTTGTCTGTTATAACGCCCCCAGCCGTGCTAAATACCCGTTCAGATAATACACTGGCTGCAGGGCACGCCAGCACCTCCAAGGCGTAAAGGGCAAGCTCAGGCCATGTGCCCAATTTGGAGACCCAGAAGTTGAAGGGGGCAGACCCGTCATTCACTACATGTAGGCGTGTGCACACATACTGCTCCACCATGTTGGTAAAATGCTGCCTCCTGCTAAGACGTTCCATCTGAGCTGCTGGTGCTGCTGTTTGTTGTGGCGTGCTGACAAAGCTTTTCCACATTTCGGCCATGCTAACCCTGCCTTCTGAGGTGCTGGCGGTGCCCTGGTTGCGTTGGCGACCTCCTCCTCCTCCTCCTCTGCCTTGTGCTTCCACTGTGGCCCCGCTGTCAGATGGGAATGCCAGCAGCATGGCGTCTACCAGCGTGCGCTTGTACTCGCGCATCTTGCGATCGCGCTCCAGTGAGTGAATTAAGGACGGTACGTTGTCCTTGTAACGGGGATCCAGCAGCGTGGCCACCCAGTAATCAGCACAAGTTAGAATGTGGGCAACTCGGCGGTCGTTGTGGAGACACTGCAGCATGTAATCGCTCATGTGTGCCAGGCTGCCCAGAGGCAACGAAAGGCTGTCCTCTGTGGGAGGTGTATGGTCCGTGTCCTCTGTATCCCCCCAGCCACGCACCAGTGATGGCCATGAGCTGGCCTGGGTGCCACCCTGCTGTGAACATGGTTCCATCTCCTCCTCCAGCTCCTCCTCCTCCTCATCCTCCTCATCCTCCAGAACTGTGCCCCTGCTGGACAATTGCGTCCCTGGCGTTTGCGTGTGCAGGAACCCACCCTCGGAGCCCCTTGCGAATGACTGCCCTGAAAGCCTTGGAAATGTTACCTCTTCATCCTCCTCCTCCTCCTCATCCTGTGCCACATCCTCTTCCATCATCGCCCGAATTGTTTTTTCAAGGAGGCATAGAAGTGGGATAGTTAAGCTGAGAACGGCGTCATTGCCACTGGCCATGTTGGTGGAGTACTCAAAACAGCGCAACAAGGCACACAGGTCTCGCATGGAGGCCCAGTTATTGGTGGTGAAGTGGTGCTGTTCCGCAGAGCGACTCACGCGTGCGTGCTGCAGCTGAAACTCCACTATGGCCTGCTGCTGCTCGCACAGTCTTTCCAGCATGTGCAAGGTGGAGTTCCACCTTGTGGGCACGTCACATATGAGGCGGTGAGCGGGAAGGCCGAAGTTACGCTGCAGCGCTGCCAGGCGAGCAGCAGCAGGGTGAGAACGCCGAAAGTGCGCACAAACGGCCCGCACTTTCTGCAGCAGCTCTGACATATCGGGGTAGTTTTTAAGGAACCTCTGCACCACCAAATTCAGCACATGCGCCAGGCAAGGGATGTGCGTCAAACCGGCTAGGCCCAGAGCTGCTATGAGATTTCGCCCGTTATCGCACACCACCAGGCCGGGCTTGAGGCTCGCTGGCAGCAACCACTCATTTGTCTGCTGTTCCATGCTCCTCCACAACTCCTGCGCGGTGTGTGGTTTGTCCCCCAAACAGGCAAGTTGTAAAACTGCCTGCTGTCGTTTACCCCTGGCCGTGCTGAAGTTGGTGGTGAAGGTGTTACGCTGTCCGGATGAGGAGGCGGTAGAGGATGAGGAAGCGGAGTAGGAGGAGTTAGGAACAGGAGGCAAACTGAAGCGCCCTGCAATCCTCGGTGGTGGAAGGACATGCGCCAAATTGCTATCCGCCTCAGGCCCATCCGCCACTGCATTTACCCAGTGTGCCGTTAGGGAGATATAACGCCCCTGACCGTGCTTACTGGTCCACGTATCCGTAGTTAGGTGGACCTTGGCACAGATGGCGTTGCGCAGTGCACACCTGATTTTTTCCCCCACTTGGTTGTGCAGGGAAGGGATGGCTTGCCTGGAAAAGTAGTGGCGGCTGGGCACGACGTACTGTGGGACAGCCACCGACATAAGGTTTTTAAAACTGTGCGTCTCCACCAGACGGAATGACAGCATTTCAAAGGCCAATAATTTTGAAATGCTGGCATTCAGGGCCAGGGATCGCGGGTGGGTAGGGGGGTACTTCCTCTTCCTCTCAAGTGTTTGGGAGATGGAAAGCTGAACGCTTCCACGGGACATTGTGGAGATGGTTGTTGGTGACCCAGGTGGTGGTGTTGCTGACAGATCGTCTGTTTGCGGGGTGGCAGGTGCCGGTATCACTACAGATGTGGCTGGAGCGGCCGAGACTGCAGCAGAAGAGGAAGCAGGATGAGCCAGAGACGTTTCTTGGTTTTGAAGGTGTGTACTCCACTGCAGCTCGTGCTTTGCACTTAGATGCCTGATCATGCAGGTTGTGCTCAGGTTGAGAAGGTTCATGCCTCGCTTCAAGCTCTGATTGCACAGGGTGCAAACCACTCGTGTCCTGTCATCAGCACATTTTCTAAAGAACTTCCACGCTAGAGAACTCCTTTGAGCTGACTTTGGTGCGCTCGTTCCCTTGCTGCGTTGGGCAGTAGCGGGCGTAGTGTCTAGGGCACGGCCGCTCCGCTTCTGCACCCTGCTCCCTCTTCTGCTGTGCTGGTGGCTCTGTGCGACCACCGCCTCTTCCTCCAAACTACTCAGTTCACCTGCATGACGTTCATTCCATGTGGGGTCGAGGACCTCATCGTCCTCCACATCATCTTCCACCCAGTCTTCACCCCTGCCCTCCTTGTCGGTCTCCACAATGCTGAACGCCGCAGCAGTTGGCACCTGCGTTTCGTCATCATCGGAGACGTGCTGCGATGATCCTTGCATGTACTCATCTTGAGAAATAAGTGGTTGGGCATCGCTGCACTCAATCTCTTCCACTTCTGGGGCAGGGCTAGGTGGATGGCCCTGGGAAACCCTGCTGACAGAGTCCTCAAAAAGAATAAGAGACTGCTGTATGGCTTGGGGCTCAGACTGCTGGCCTGATTTGCAAGGGGGTGAGGTGAAAGACGGTTGGACATTGGCTGCAGGTGCCAACTCTGACCTTTCTGCAGTAGACTGGGTGGGAGACAATGTGAAGGAACTGGAGGCACTGTCAGCAGCAAACCAATCTACTATCGCCTCAACTTGTTCTGGCCTCATCACTTCTAGGGGCGTTTGATGCCCTACCAAATACTGATGCAGGTTCTGTCGCCTACTCACACTTGAGGAAGGTGTTTCACTTGTGCGTGTAGCTGGCACAGATCGACCATGTCCTCTCCTTGCAACAGGAGCTCTACCAGCAGCACCACGACCCAGGCCACGGCCCTTATTTGACGGTCTCCTCATATTTCTGTAATTTAAGATCTTGCCCTAGAAAGGTTTTTATTGAATAGCGGAATAGAAAATATGATCCAAAAAAAGTGTATGTATATCACACGTACACAACCACACTAGGCCCCAATTACTATTGTTTGTACCCCTAAAAGGCTAGATGAGGAGTAGGGGGAGTATGGAACAGGCAGCACCCTCAAACCTTCAGAAGTATGAGATGAACCCCAACAACTTGGAAAGGTGGATCTCTCTCACACGTACCGACACAGACTATCCCGCAATTCAATTGATCCTCAAAGGTTTTTATTGAATAGCGGAATAGGAAATATGATCAAAAAAAGTGTATGTATCTCGCACGTACACAACCACACTAGGCCCCAATTACTATTGTTTGTACCCCTAAAAGGCTAGATGAGGAGTAGGGGGGGTATGGAACAGGCAGCACCCTCAAACCTTCAGAAGTATGAGATGAACCCCAACAACTTGGAAAGGTGGATCTCTCTCACACGTACCGACACAGACTATCCCGCAATTCAATTGATCCTCAAAGGTTTTTATTGAATAGCGGAATAGGAAATATGATCAAAAAAAGTGTATGTATCTCGCACGTACACAACCACACTAGGCCCCAATTACTATTGTTTGTACCCCTAAAAGGCTAGATGAGGAGTAGGGGGGGTATGGAACAGGCAGCACCCTCAAACCTTCAGAAGTATGAGATGAACCCCAACAACTTGGAAAGGTGGATCTCTCTCACACGTACCGACACAGACTATCCCGCAATTCAATTGATCCTCAAAGGTTTTTATTGAATAGCGGAATAGGAAATATGATCAAAAAAAGTGTATGTATCTCGCACGTACACAACCACACTAGGCCCCAATTACTATTGTTTGTACCCCTAAAAGGCTAGATGAGGAGTAGGGGGGGTATGGAACAGGCAGCACCCTCAAACCTTCAGAAGTATGAGATGAACCCCAACAACTTGGAAAGGTGGATCTCTCTCACACGTACCGACACAGACTATCCCGCAATTCAATTGATCCTCAAAGGTTTTTATTGAATAGCGGAATAGGAAATATGATCAAAAAAAGTGTATGTATCTCGCACGTACACAACCACACTAGGCCCCAATTACTATTGTTTGTACCCCTAAAAGGCTAGATGAGGAGTAGGGGGGGTATGGAACAGGCAGCACCCTCAAACCTTCAGAAGTATGAGATGAACCCCAACAACTTGGAAAGGTGGATCTCTCTCACACGTACCGACACAGACTATCCCGCAATTCAATTGATCCTCAAAGGTTTTTATTGAATAGCGGAATAGGAAATATGATCAAAAAAAGTGTATGTATCTCGCACGTACACAACCACACTAGGCCCCAATTACTATTGTTTGTACCCCTAAAAGGCTAGATGAGGAGTAGGGGGGGTATGGAACAGGCAGCACCCTCAAACCTTCAGAAGTATGAGATGAACCCCAACAACTTGGAAAGGTGGATCTCTCTCACACGTACCGACACAGACTATCCCGCAATTCAATTGATCCTCAAAGGTTTTTATTGAATAGCGGAATAGGAAATATGATCAAAAAAAGTGTATGTATCTCGCACGTACACAACCACACTAGGCCCCAATTACTATTGTTTGTACCCCTAAAAGGCTAGATGAGGAGTAGGGGGGATATGGAACAGGCAGCACCCTCAAACCTTCAGAAGTATGAGATGAACCCCAACAACTTGGAAAGGTGGATCTCTCTCACACGTACCGACACAGACTATCCCGCAATTCAATTGATCCTCAAAGGTTTTTATTGAATAGCGGAATAGGAAATATGATCAAAAAAAGTGTATGTATCTCGCACGTACACAACCACACTAGGCCCCAATTACTATTGTTTGTACCCCTAAAAGGCTAGATGAGGAGTAGGGGGGGTATGGAACAGGCAGCACCCTCAAACCTTCAGAAGTATGAGATGAACCCCAACAACTTGGAAAGGTGGATCTCTCTCACACGTACCAACACAGACTATCCCCCAATTTAACTGATCCCCAAAGGTTTTTGATTAAATAGCGGAATAGAAAATATGATCCCAAAAAAGTGTATGTATATCACACGTACACAACCACACTAGGCCCCAATTACTATTGTTTGTACCCCTAAAAGGCTAGGAGTAGGGGGGTATGGAACAGGCAGCACCCTCAAACCTTCAGAAGTATGAGATGAACCCCAACAACTTGGAAAGGTGGATCTCTCTCACACGTACCAACACAGACTATCCCCCAATTTAACTGATCCCCAAAGGTTTTTGATTAAATAGCGGAATAGAAAATATGATCCCAAAAAAGTGTATGTATATCACACGTACACAACCACACTAGGCCCCAATTACTATTGTTTGTACCCCTAAAAGGCTAGGAGTAGGGGGAGTATGGAACAGGCAGCACCCTCAAACCTTCAGAAGTATGAGATGAACCCCAACAACTTGGAAAGGTGGATCTCTCTCACACGTACCAACACAGACTATCCCCCAATTTAACTGATCCCCAAAGGTTTTTGATTAAATAGCGGAATAGAAAATATGATCCCAAAAAAGTGTATGTATATCACACGTACACAACCACACTAGGCCCCAATTACTATTGTTTGTACCCCTAAAAGGCTAGGAGTAGGGGGAGTATGGAACAGGCAGCACCCTCAAACCTTCAGAAGTATGAGATGAACCTCAACAACTTGGAAAGGTGGATCTCTCTCACACGTACCAACACAGACTATCCCCCAATTTAACTGATCCCCAAAGGTTTTTGATTAAATAGCGGAATAGAAAATATGATCCCAAAAAAGTGTATGTATATCACACGTACACAACCACACTAGGCCCCAATTACTATTGTTTGTACCCCTAAAAGGCTAGGAGTAGGGGGGGTATGGAACAGGCAGCACCCTCAAACCTTCAGAAGTATGAGATGAACCCCAACAACTTGGAAAGGTGGATCTCTCTCACACGTACCAACACAGACTATCCCCCAATTTAACTGATCCCCAAAGGTTTTTGATTAAATAGCGGAATAGAAAATATGATCCCAAAAAAGTGTATGTATATCACACGTACAC
Organism: Pelophylax lessonae; assembly: GCF_965119305.1. NCBI lineage: Eukaryota > Metazoa > Chordata > Amphibia > Anura > Ranidae > Pelophylax > Pelophylax lessonae. Next base: position 42,316,723 of record NC_138778.1, on the reverse strand, counting down.
AACCACACTAGGCCCCAATTACTATTGTTTGTACCCCTAAAAGGCTAGGAGTAGGGGGAGTATGGAACAGGCAGCACCCTCAAACCTTCAGAAGTATGAGATGAACCCCAACAACTTGGAAAGGTGGATCTCTCTCACACGTACCAACACAGACTATCCCCCAATTTAACTGATCCCCAAAGGTTTTTGATTAAATAGCGGAATAGAAAATATGATCCCAAAAAAGTGTATGTATATCACACGTACACAACCACACTAGGCCCCAATTACTATTGTTTGTACCCCTAAAAGGCTAGGAGTAGGGGGAGTATGGAACAGGCAGCACCCTCAAACCTTCAGAAGTATGAGATGAACCCCAACAACTTGGAAAGGTGGATCTCTCTCACACGTACCAACACAGACTATCCCCCAATTTAACTGATCCCCAAAGGTTTTTGATTAAATAGCGGAATAGAAAATATGATCCCAAAAAAGTGTATGTATATCACACGTACACAACCACACTAGGCCCCAATTACTATTGTTTGTACCCCTAAAAGGCTAGGAGTAGGGGGGGTATGGAACAGGCAGCACCCTCAAACCTTCAGAAGTATGAGATGAACCCCAACAACTTGGAAAGGTGGATCTCTCTCACACGTACCAACACAGACTATCCCCCAATTTAACTGATCCCCAAAGGTTTTTGATTAAATAGCGGAATAGAAAATATGATCCCAAAAAAGTGTATGTATATCACACGTACACAACCACACTAGGCCCCAATTACTATTGTTTGTACCCCTAAAAGGCTAGGAGTAGGGGGAGTATGGAACAGGCAGCACCCTCAAACCTTCAGAAGTATGAGATGAACCCCAACAACTTGGAAAGGTGGATCTCTCTCACACGTACCAACACAGACTATCCCCCAATTTAACTGATCCCCAAAGGTTTTTGATTAAATAGCGGAATAGAAAATATGATCCCAAAAAAGTGTATGTATATCACACGTACACAACCACACTAGGCCCCAATTACTATTGTTTGTACCCCTAAAAGGCTAGGAGTAGGGGGAGTATGGAACAGGCAGCACCCTCAAACCTTCAGAAGTATGAGATGAACCCCAACAACTTGGAAAGGTGGATCTCTCTCACACGTACCAACACAGACTATCCCCCAATTTAACTGATCCCCAAAGGTTTTTGATTAAATAGCGGAATAGAAAATATGATCCCAAAAAAGTGTATGTATATCACACGTACACAACCACACTAGGCCCCAATTACTATTGTTTGTACCCCTAAAAGGCTAGGAGTAGGGGGAGTATGGAACAGGCAGCACCCTCAAACCTTCAGAAGTATGAGATGAACCCCAACAACTTGGAAAGGTGGATCTCTCTCACACGTACCAACACAGACTATCCCCCAATTTAACTGATCCCCAAAGGTTTTTGATTAAATAGCGGAATAGAAAATATGATCCCAAAAAAGTGTATGTATATCACACGTACACAACCACACTAGGCCCCAATTACTATTGTTTGTACCCCTAAAAGGCTAGGAGTAGGGGGGGTATGGAACAGGCAGCACCCTCAAACCTTCAGAAGTATGAGATGAACCCCAACAACTTGGAAAGGTGGATCTCTCTCACACGTACCAACACAGACTATCCCCCAATTTAACTGATCCCCAAAGGTTTTTGATTAAATAGCGGAATAGAAAATATGATCCCAAAAAAGTGTATGTATATCACACGTACACAACCACACTAGGCCCCAATTACTATTGTTTGTACCCCTAAAAGGCTAGGAGTAGGGGGAGTATGGAACAGGCAGCACCCTCAAACCTTCAGAAGTATGAGATGAACCCCAACAACTTGGAAAGGTGGATCTCTCTCACACGTACCAACACAGACTATCCCCCAATTTAACTGATCCCCAAAGGTTTTTGATTAAATAGCGGAATAGAAAATATGATCCCAAAAAAGTGTATGTATATCACACGTACACAACCACACTAGGCCCCAATTACTATTGTTTGTACCCCTAAAAGGCTAGGAGTAGGGGTAGTATGGAACAGGCAGCACCCTCAAACCTTCAGAAGTATGAGATGAACCCCAACAACTTGGAAAGGTGGATCTCTCTCACACGTACCAACACAGACTATCCCCCAATTTAACTGATCCCCAAAGGTTTTTGATTAAATAGCGGAATAGAAAATATGATCCCAAAAAAGTGTATGTATATCACACGTACACAACCACACTAGGCCCCAATTACTATTGTTTGTACCCCTAAAAGGCTAGGAGTAGGGGGAGTATGGAACAGGCAGCACCCTCAAACCTTCAGAAGTATGAGATGAACCCCAACAACTTGGAAAGGTGGATCTCTCTCACACGTACCAACACAGACTATCCCCCAATTTAACTGATCCCCAAAGGTTTTTGATTAAATAGCGGAATAGAAAATATGATCCCAAAAAAGTGTATGTATATCACACGTACACAACCACACTAGGCCCCAATTACTATTGTTTGTACCCCTAAAAGGCTAGGAGTAGGGGGAGTATGGAACAGGCAGCACCCTCAAACCTTCAGAAGTATGAGATGAACCCCAACAACTTGGAAAGGTGGATCTCTCTCACACGTACCAACACAGACTATCCCCCAATTTAACTGATCCCCAAAGGTTTTTGATTAAATAGCGGAATAGAAAATATGATCCCAAAAAAGTGTATGTATATCACACGTACACAACCACACTAGGCCCCAATTACTATTGTTTGTACCCCTAAAAGGCTAGGAGTAGGGGGAGTATGGAACAGGCAGCACCCTCAAACCTTCAGAAGTATGAGATGAACCTCAACAACTTGGAAAGGTGGATCTCTCTCACACGTACCAACACAGACTATCCCCCAATTTAACTGATCCCCAAAGGTTTTTGATTAAATAGCGGAATAGAAAATATGATCCCAAAAAAGTGTATGTATATCACACGTACACAACCACACTAGGCCCCAATTACTATTGTTTGTACCCCTAAAAGGCTAGGAGTAGGGAGAGTATGGAACAGGCAGCACCCTCAAACCTTCAGAAGTATGAGATGAACCCCAACAACTTGGAAAGGTGGATCTCTCTCACACGTACCAACACAGACTATCCCCCAATTTAACTGATCCCCAAAGGTTTTTGATTAAATAGCGGAATAGAAAATATGATCCCAAAAAAGTGTATGTATATCACACGTACACAACCACACTAGGCCCCAATTACTATTGTTTGTACCCCTAAAAGGCTAGGAGTAGGGGGAGTATGGAACAGGCAGCACCCTCAAACCTTCAGAAGTATGAGATGAACCTCAACAACTTGGAAAGGTGGATCTCTCTCACACGTACCAACACAGACTATCCCCCAATTTAACTGATCCCCAAAGGTTTTTGATTAAATAGCGGAATAGAAAATATGATCCCAAAAAAGTGTATGTATATCACACGTACACAACCACACTAGGCCCCAATTACTATTGTTTGTACCCCTAAAAGGCTAGGAGTAGGGGGAGTATGGAACAGGCAGCACCCTCAAACCTTCAGAAGTATGAGATGAACCCCAACAACTTGGAAAGGTGGATCTCTCTCACACGTACCAACACAGACTATCCCCCAATTTAACTGATCCCCAAAGGTTTTTGATTAAATAGCGGAATAGAAAATATGATCCCAAAAAAGTGTATGTATATCACACGTACACAACCACACTAGGCCCCAATTACTATTGTTTGTACCCCTAAAAGGCTAGGAGTAGGGGGAGTATGGAACAGGCAGCACCCTCAAACCTTCAGAAGTATGAAATGAACCTCAACAACTTGGAAAGGTGGATCTCTCTCACACGTACCAACACAGACTATCCCCCAATTTAACTGATCCCCAAAGGTTTTTGATTAAATAGCGGAATAGAAAATATGATCCCAAAAAAGTGTATGTATATCACACGTACACAACCACACTAGGCCCCAATTACTATTGTTTGTACCCCTAAAAGGCTAGGAGTAGGGGGAGTATGGAACAGGCAGCACCCTCAAACCTTCAGAAGTATGAGATGAACCCCAACAACTTGGAAAGGTGGATCTCTCTCACACGTACCAACACAGACTATCCCCCAATTTAACTGATCCCCAAAGGTTTTTGATTAAATAGCGGAATAGAAAATATGATCCCAAAAAAGTGTATGTATATCACACGTACACAACCACACTAGGCCCCAATTACTATTGTTTGTACCCCTAAAAGGCTAGGAGTAGGGGGAGTATGGAACAGGCAGCACCCTCAAACCTTCAGAAGTATGAGATGAACCTCAACAACTTGGAAAGGTGGATCTCTCTCACACGTACCAACACAGACTATCCCCCAATTTAACTGATCCCCAAAGGTTTTTGATTAAATAGCGGAATAGAAAATATGATCCCAAAAAAGTGTATGTATATCACACGTACACAACCACACTAGGCCCCAATTACTATTGTTTGTACCCCTAAAAGGCTAGGAGTAGGGGGAGTATGGAACAGGCAGCACCCTCAAACCTTCAGAAGTATGAGATGAACCCCAACAACTTGGAAAGGTGGATCTCTCTCACACGTACCAACACAGACTATCCCCCAATTTAACTGATCCCCAAAGGTTTTTGATTAAATAGCGGAATAGAAAATATGATCCCAAAAAAGTGTATGTATATCACACGTACACAACCACACTAGGCCCCAATTACTATTGTTTGTACCCCTAAAAGGCTAGGAGTAGGGGGAGTATGGAACAGGCAGCACCCTCAAACCTTCAGAAGTATGAGATGAACCCCAACAACTTGGAAAGGTGGATCTCTCTCACACGTACCAACACAGACTATCCCCCAATTTAACTGATCCCCAAAGGTTTTTGATTAAATAGCGGAATAGAAAATATGATCCCAAAAAAGTGTATGTATATCACACGTACACAACCACACTAGGCCCCAATTACTATTGTTTGTACCCCTAAAAGGCTAGGAGTAGGGGGAGTATGGAACAGGCAGCACCCTCAAACCTTCAGAAGTATGAGATGAACCCCAACAACTTGGAAAGGTGGATCTCTCTCACACGTACCAACACAGACTATCCCCCAATTTAACTGATCCCCAAAGGTTTTTGATTAAATAGCGGAATAGAAAATATGATCCCAAAAAAGTGTATGTATATCACACGTACACAACCACACTAGGCCCCAATTACTATTGTTTGTACCCCTAAAAGGCTAGGAGTAGGGGGAGTATGGAACAGGCAGCACCCTCAAACCTTCAGAAGTATGAGATGAACCCCAACAACTTGGAAAGGTGGATCTCTCTCACACGTACCAACACAGACTATCCCCCAATTTAACTGATCCCCAAAGGTTTTTGATTAAATAGCGGAATAGAAAATATGATCCCAAAAAAGTGTATGTATATCACACGTACACAACCACACTAGGCCCCAATTACTATTGTTTGTACCCCTAAAAGGCTAGGAGTAGGGGGAGTATGGAACAGGCAGCACCCTCAAACCTTCAGAAGTATGAGATGAACCCCAACAACTTGGAAAGGTGGATCTCTCTCACACGTACCAACACAGACTATCCCCCAATTTAACTGATCCCCAAAGGTTTTTGATTAAATAGCGGAATAGAAAATATGATCCCAAAAAAGTGTATGTATATCACACGTACACAACCACACTAGGCCCCAATTACTATTGTTTGTACCCCTAAAAGGCTAGATGAGGAGTAGGGGGAGTATGGAACAGGCAGCACCCTCAAACCTTCAGTATGAGATTGTGTTCACTGTACCCCACAAAGATTGAGTTCACTGCACCCCACAATGATTGTGTTCACTGCACCCCACAAAGATTGTGTTCACTGCACCTCACAAAGATTGTGTTCACTGTACCCCCCAAAGATTGTGTTCACTGCACCCCACAAAGATTCTGTTCATTGTACCCCACAAAGATTGTGTTCACTGCACCCCAAAAAGATTGTGTTCACTGCACCCCAAAAAGGATGTTGTTCACTGCACCCCAAAAAGGATGTTGTTCACTCCACCCCAAAAAGATTGTGTTCACTGCACCCCACAAAGATTGTGTTCACTGCACCCCAAAAAGATTGTGTTCACTGCACCCCAAAAATGATTTTGTTCACTGCACCCCAAAAAGGATTTTGTTCACTGCACCCCAAAAAGGATGTTGTTCACTCCACCCCAAAAAGATTGTGTTCACTGCACCCCAAAAAGATTGTGTTCACTGCACCCCACAAAGGATTTTGTTCACTGCACCCCAAAAAGATTGTGTTCACTGCACCCCAAAAAGGATGTTGTTCACTGCACCCCAAAAAGGATTTTGTTCACTGCACCCCAAAAAGATTGTGTTCACTGCACCCCACAAAGGATTTTGTTCACTGCACCCCACAAAGATTGTGTTCACTGCACACCAAAAAGGATTGTGTTCACTGCACCCCAAAAAGATTTTGTTCACTGCACCCCAAAAAGATTGTGTTCACTGCAGCCCAAAAAGATTGTGTTCACTGCAGCCCAAAAAGATTGTGTTCACTGCAGCCCAAAAAGATTGTGTTCACTGCAGCCCAAAAAGATTGTGTTCACTGCAGCTCACACACAGAAAAATGGATGTGGATCACTGACACCTGCCTATCTCCAATCCCACACCACACAGCAATATCGATTGTAGTTTGTAGAACACAGTTTCCCTAAAATTCAGCAGACTCTGTCCCTAACAGGATTGAGAAGAGATCGTAGATCAGGATTGAGTGCAGACCCCACCCCCCACACAGCAATATCGATTGTAGTTTGTAGAAGACACTGACCCTATATAATTCAGCAGACTCTATCCCTAAAATGCCTACAACTCGCCCTGCCTAAACACTCCGACCTGTCCCTCAATTCTATCCGGACACAAATGGTTTTTTCCTGCCTATCTTTCCCTAATCAGCAGCCAGCACGTTGATGTGTGCTCTGTCCCTGAATCTAAGCAGCATAATGACGCCGCTGCGGCTGCCTCGAACTTATAAAGACTTGGTCACATGCTTCAGACGGCCAATCACAGCTACTGAGACATTTGCAGGCATGGCTGGGATGGCTTAAGGCACACCAGTTAAACGATTGTTGATTGGCTGTTGAAAGCCCGCCATGAAAAGAGCGCCAAAGCATGCAAAACCCGGAAATAAAACGACCGAACACGGATTTTTACCCGAACATACAGTAAAGTGTCCGTGTCCGTGTTCGGGTACAAAAAATCCAATTATTCGGTACGAACACGAATAATACAGTCCGTGTTCGCTCAACACTATTTATAAACTCCAAGGCAGTCTGTTTATATATAAATTGTTTCTCTTTTTTTCAATAATATAACCAATTTTTTCCACTAGGATTCAGAGTTTAAATGTCTGAGACAATGATTGTCTCTAGATGTGCGTTAGGAATAGCCCGGCACGGCAAGGCGGTCGCCACCTAGTGGCGCCCGCACATTAGACGTTCATCATTCCATCTCTACCTCTATATGAGGTTAGCGATGCACGCCTAACACACTGATCTGCGGTCCACGCAGATGGGTAGTGTTCCGTGTCGGTGGAACGCATCGGCCGCTCACGCTTCCGCCGGATATCCGACAGGGGGCGTGTCCGGCCCCTACGTTCCAGGGAACCCTGACGGCGCTCAGCTGGATGCGTGTAATCGAGCTGAAATATGTTTCAGCTGATTACCACGCTATTTAAGCCCTGTGTACCTGCCATCAGAGCTGCTTGCTCTTTTTGCCGGACACACAGGTCTTGCGAGGGACTCCCTCCCTCTGTGAACGTTTTTCTGCTCTACCAAAGGTAAGAAAGAAACCCCATCTTTATTAGGTCTATCTAGATACCGCTGATTCATCTTTATCAGCTTGTTTAAAATTGGCTATGTATATTGCGCTTAATGGAACCCTCCAGCCTCCTTTTAACTAATTGGAATCTCCCCATGGTCAGTGTCCTACCACTTGGCACTATATATACATATACTGCTTATATCTATTTTGATTTTGTTCCACACAATTTCATACTTATTTTTATGTCTTGATATGCCCTATTGAAAGCAGATAAGGCTGGAGGTTATTTGTCTATTCCTTCCCCCCTTCCCCTCCCCCCCCCCCGTTGTTTCTGCCGGCGTAATATACATGCCTATTCTTTAAATTAACCTTTGCAATAATCATGCGATCTCTATTCAGCAGATCTGCTGTCTTTTTGGGGTTCCAGCTACTCCTACCCAGCCTCCAACTGAGACTGGTTGGCACATAAACTCTGAATACCTAGGATCCTGGCAGAAACCTTTTTCATCTTAAAAACGGCACTCTCTATGGACAACAGTGATATGCTGACCATTTGTTTTTAAACTGTCCAGGCAGGCCATTCATACTTACCACCACAGTGGATTATGTAAGTCATTGTTAAAACACTTTGCTTAATGTATGTATAGACTTATATGTTAAATATTTAAACTAATTTGTCTTGTCTTGATCACCCACAGACCACCCTCCAAGGGTACCCCTGAGGAAGGAGTTCCAAGAGACTCCGAAACGCGTCGGGTTCAAACCCAGGGGTCGTGTGGTCTTTAATCCGACTGTTAGCTGTGAAGTATTCTATAGCTTGCCCTATGTTTTTATATTTTTTTGTATGATCTAATAAAATAAAGAATTGATTTTATATAATTGTATAATTGATTGTCTTATACTTTGGTGCCTAAAAAGTCCCACCCCTAGGGGAACCCCTTTCCTTTTTTGGTACCATACTTCCCAATGACACCAATGATGGAGCACAATTCCTCCCATTGACACCAAAGGTGGGGTATTGTTTATTCCCACTGACATTGGGACCTCTTTTACTCCCAATGACCACAGTCCGGCCCCCCTTAAGTCTGAAGGATAGAAAAATGGCCCTTTGTTTGGAAAATTTGGAGACCCCTGTCATACGCTACAATTTGTATTGGAATCACACCTGAACCGCTGAACAAAATCGCACCGGACAGGGCTTTGAAATTGCAAACCGGCCTGCGCATATGTGACCTGAGTCTGAAGGAATCAGCTTTAGTATTGGAGCTTTTGCACAAGTACAAGTACTCGTGCAAATGCTTAGTATCAGCACTAATACCGATATCAGCATTGGTGCAAAGCTAGTTCCAACCTCTACTACTGTCACTTTTCCTGGACATCTTGGTATGCATGTAAAAGATGAGAAAATATAGTATAAATAAAGGCACGGACAATATAAGCTCTTTTACAGTGATGGTCAAAGTGCAGTAAAAACAGGTGGTTAAGCTGTGGTTTTGCTGCACCCCCGGCCACCCAGTTAAATTCTATCATTATAGCTGGATGGAGTTGTACGCATGCTGCAGCCATGGTAATTTTAACTTGGCTTGAAGAGTTTGACAGACAGAACCAACTTTCAAACTCGCCCATTAATTTCTTTTTTTTATCTTTATTAGGGTTGAGCGGACACCTAGATGTCCGTGTTCGACGGGTTCGGCCGAACTTTAAAAAAAAGTCCGGGTCCGTGTCCCGGACTTTTACCGAACTTTTCCCGGACACCGAACCCCATTGAAGTCAATGGGGACCCGAACTTTAAGGCACTAAAATGGCTCTAAAACACCAAAGGAAAGGGCTAGAGTGCTGCAAATGGCAGCAAAACGTAATTAAGAGCATGGCAAGTGCTCTGCAAACAAATGTGGATAGGGAAATAACTTAAAACAACAAAAAAAAACAGAAAAATAAAACAATGTTCTTCTTCATCTCTGAAGGACGAGGCCCATATGGAGTAGGAGGGAGGTTGAGGTGGTGGTGGATGTGGCGGTGACATAGGCGTGCGCACAGGGTGTGCTGGGTGTGCCTGGGCACACCCTAATCACCTAGGGCACATAGCATTGCCAGTGAGGAGATGGGAAAGATCTCCCTGGGACCTGCTCTGCTCTATTTCTCCTTGCCTACAGGTACATGGCCCCGATACATTACTCTCCCTGCTGGCAAACACATGCATGTGTATTTCAACTTTGGGGTGCACACCTTAATGCAATAGGCTGCGCACACCTATGGGCGGTGTAGGTGGAAGCGGCGGTGGAGGAGGACCAGGGCCGGATTAACAGCATCATGGGCTTGGTGCTGAGGATTTTGAAGGGCCTTAAGGGCCGTGCCTTGCCATGCACCCAGAGGAGGAAGGGTGCAGCCATGCATGCCTAATTCAACATGGGATGCTGTCTCTGAAGCCCATAAACACATCCATGCATCGCCAACTGTCCCTCCTTGTCCGGCCTTCACGCTGTGTGGGGAGGTTCTGAGGGTGCTGCCTGGGGAAGCGAGCATAGAAGCCAGACTTCTGTGTTTACAAGTGACAGAAGAGCGGTAACAGTGAATATGGCCAACCCGGGGCCTATATAAAAGGTAGGGGCCTGGAGCTGCAGCTCCAATAGCCCCTACATTAATCTGGCCCTGAGGAGGAGGACGAGGTAGCCAACACTGCTTCTTTTCAAAAATTTTAAATGAGGGTACACCCCAAAAGAGTGAGAAAGAGCAAAAATGGAACAATGGGTGGGTAAGGTCGGTATCCATTGCTATTCTGCATAAGGTACTGAAAAGTCCCGTGGGATCCATGCCTGGTTCATTTTAATGAACGTGAGCTTGTCCACATTGTCTCTGGACAGGCGGCTGCGCTTGTCTGTTATAACGCCCCCAGCCGTGCTAAATACCCGTTCAGATAATACACTGGCTGCAGGGCACGCCAGCACCTCCAAGGCGTAAAGGGCAAGCTCAGGCCATGTGCCCAATTTGGAGACCCAGAAGTTGAAGGGGGCAGACCCGTCATTCACTACATGTAGGCGTGTGCACACATACTGCTCCACCATGTTGGTAAAATGCTGCCTCCTGCTAAGACGTTCCATCTGAGCTGCTGGTGCTGCTGTTTGTTGTGGCGTGCTGACAAAGCTTTTCCACATTTCGGCCATGCTAACCCTGCCTTCTGAGGTGCTGGCGGTGCCCTGGTTGCGTTGGCGACCTCCTCCTCCTCCTCCTCTGCCTTGTGCTTCCACTGTGGCCCCGCTGTCAGATGGGAATGCCAGCAGCATGGCGTCTACCAGCGTGCGCTTGTACTCGCGCATCTTGCGATCGCGCTCCAGTGAGTGAATTAAGGACGGTACGTTGTCCTTGTAACGGGGATCCAGCAGCGTGGCCACCCAGTAATCAGCACAAGTTAGAATGTGGGCAACTCGGCGGTCGTTGTGGAGACACTGCAGCATGTAATCGCTCATGTGTGCCAGGCTGCCCAGAGGCAACGAAAGGCTGTCCTCTGTGGGAGGTGTATCGTCCGTGTCCTCTGTATCCCCCCAGCCACGCACCAGTGATGGCCATGAGCTGGCCTGGGTGCCACCCTGCTGTGAACATGGTTCCATCTCCTCCTCCAGCTCCTCCTCCTCCTCATCCTCCTCATCCTCCAGAACTGTGCCCCTGCTGGACAATTGCGTCCCTGGCGTTTGCGTGTGCAGGAACCCACCCTCGGAGCCCCTTGCGAATGACTGCCCTGAAAGCCTTGGAAATGTTACCTCTTCATCCTCCTCCTCCTCCTCATCCTGTGCCACATCCTCTTCCATCATCGCCCGAATTGTTTTTTCAAGGAGGCATAGAAGTGGGATAGTTAAGCTGAGAACGGCGTCATTGCCACTGGCCATGTTGGTGGAGTACTCAAAACAGCGCAACAAGGCACACAGGTCTCGCATGGAGGCCCAGTTATTGGTGGTGAAGTGGTGCTGTTCCGCAGAGCGACTCACGCGTGCGTGCTGCAGCTGAAACTCCACTATGGCCTGCTGCTGCTCGCACAGTCTTTCCAGCATGTGCAAGGTGGAGTTCCACCTTGTGGGCACGTCACATATGAGGCGGTGAGCGGGAAGGCCGAAGTTACGCTGCAGCGCTGCCAGGCGAGCAGCAGCAGGGTGAGAACGCCGAAAGTGCGCACAAACGGCCCGCACTTTCTGCAGCAGCTCTGACATATCGGGGTAGTTTTTAAGGAACCTCTGCACCACCAAATTCAGCACATGCGCCAGGCAAGGGATGTGCGTCAAACCGGCTAGGCCCAGAGCTGCTATGAGATTTCGCCCGTTATCGCACACCACCAGGCCGGGCTTGAGGCTCGCTGGCAGCAATCACTCATTTGTCTGCTGTTCCATGCTCCTCCACAACTCCTGCGCGGTGTGTGGTTTGTCCCCCAAACAGGCAAGTTGTAAAACTGCCTGCTGTCGTTTACCCCTGGCCGTGCTGAAGTTGGTGGTGAAGGTGTTACGCTGTCCGGATGAGGAGGCGGTAGAGGATGAGGAAGCGGAGTAGGAGGAGTTAGGAACAGGAGGCAAACTGAAGCGCCCTGCAATCCTCGGTGGTGGAAGGACATGCGCCAAATTGCTATCCGCCTCAGGCCCATCCGCCACTGCATTTACCCAGTGTGCCGTTAGGGAGATATAACGCCCCTGACCGTGCTTACTGGTCCACGTATCCGTAGTTAGGTGGACCTTGGCACAGATGGCGTTGCGCAGTGCACACCTGATATTTTCCCCCACTTGGTTGTGCAGGGAAGGGATGGCTTGCCTGGAAAAGTAGTGGCGGCTGGGCACGACGTACTGTGGGACAGCCACCGACATAAGGTTTTTAAAACTGTGCGTCTCCACCAGACGGAATGACAGCATTTCAAAGGCCAATAATTTTGAAATGCTGGCATTCAGGGCCAGGGATCGCGGGTGGGTAGGGGGGTACTTCCTCTTCCTCTCAAGTGTTTGGGAGATGGAAAGCTGAACGCTTCCACGGGACATTGTGGAGATGGTTGTTGGTGACCCAGGTGGTGGTGTTGCTGACAGATCGTCTGTTTGCGGGGTGGCAGGTGCCGGTATCACTACAGATGTGGCTGGAGCGGCCGAGACTGCAGCAGAAGAGGAAGCAGGATGAGCCAGAGACGTTTCTTGGTTTTGAAGGTGTGTACTCCACTGCAGCTCGTGCTTTGCACTTAGATGCCTGATCATGCAGGTTGTGCTCAGGTTGAGAAGGTTTATGCCTCGCTTCAAGCTCTGATTGCACAGGGTGCAAACCACTCGTGTCCTGTCATCAGCACATTTTCTAAAGAACTTCCACGCTAGAGAACTCCTTTGAGCTGACTTTGGTGCGCTCGTTCCCTTGCTGCGTTGGGCAGTAGCGGGCGTAGTGTCTAGGGCACGGCCGCTCCGCTTCTGCACCCTGCTCCCTCTTCTGCTGTGCTGGTGGCTCTGTGCGACCACCGCCTCTTCCTCCAAACTACTCAGGTCACCTGCATGACGTTCATTCCATGTGGGGTCGAGGACCTCATCGTCCTCCACATCATCTTCCACCCAGTCTTCACCCCTGCCCTCCTTGTCGGTCTCCACAATGCTGAACGCCGCAGCAGTTGGCACCTGCGTTTCGTCATCATCGGAGACGTGCTGCGATGATCCTTGCATGTACTCATCTTGAGAAATAAGTGGTTGGGCATCGCTGCACTCAATCTCTTCCACTTCTGGGGCAGGGCTAGGTGGATGGCCCTGGGAAACCCTGCTGACAGAGTCCTCAAAAAGAATAAGAGACTGCTGTATGGCTTGGGGCTCAGACTGCTGGCCTGATTTGCAAGGGGGTGAGGTGAAAGACGGTTGGACATTGGCTGCAGGTGCCAACTCTGACCTTTCTGCAGTAGACTGGGTGGGAGACAATGTGAAGGAACTGGAGGCACTGTCAGCAGCAAACCAATCTACTATCGCCTCAACTTGTTCTGGCCTCATCACTTCTAGGGGCGTTTGATGCCCTACCAAATACTGATGCAGGTTCTGTCGCCTACTCACACTTGAGGAAGGTGTTTCACTTGTGCGTGTAGCTGGCACAGATCGACCACGTCCTCTCCTTGCAACAGGAGCTCTACCAGCAGCACCACGACCCAGGCCACGGCCCTTATTTGACGGTCTCCTCATATTTCTGTAATTTAAGATCTTGCCCTAGAAAGGTTTTTATTGAATAGCGGAATAGGAAATATGATCCAAAAAAGTGTATGTATCTCGCACGTACAAAACCACACTAGGCCCCAATTACTATTGTTTCTACCCCTAAAAGGATGGATGAGGAGTAGGAGGAGTATGGAACAGACAGCACCCTCAAATCTTCAGAAGTATGAGATGAACCCCAAAAACTTGGAAAGGTGGATCTCACACGTACCGACACAGACTATCCCGCAATTCAATTGATCCTCAAAGGTTTTTATTGAATAGCGGAATAGGAAATATGATCAAAAAAAGTGTATGTATCTCGCACGTACACAACCACACTAGGCCCCAATTACTATTGTTTGTACCCCTAAAAGGATGGATGAGGAGTAGGAGGAGGAGTATGGAACAGGCAGCACCCTCAAATCTTCAGAAGTATGAGATGAACCCCAAAAACTTGGAAAGGTGGATCTCACACGTACCGACACAGACTATCCCGCAATTCAATTGATCCTCAAAGGTTTTTATTGAATAGCGGAATAGGAAATATGATCAAAAAAAGTGTATGTATCTCGCACGTACACAACCACACTAGGCCCCAATTACTATTGTTTGTACCCCTAAAAGGATGGTTGAGCAGTAGGAGCAGGAGTAAGGAACAGGCAGCACCCTCAAATCTTCAGAAGTATGAGATGAACCCCAACAACTTGGAAAGGTGGATCTCACACGTACCGACACAGACTATCTCGCAATTGAATTGATCCCCAAAGGTTTTAATTGAATAGCGGAATAAAAAATATGATCAAAAAGAAAGTGTATGTATCTCGCACGTACACCACCACACTAGGCCCCAACTACTATTGTTTGTACCCCTAAAAGGATGGTTGAGCAGTAGGAGGAGGAGTATGGAACAGGCAGCACCCTCAAATCTTCAGAAGTATGAGATGAACCCCAAAAACTTGGAAAGGTGGATCTCTCTCACACGTACCAACACAGACTATCCCCCAATTTAACTGATCCCCAAAGGTTTTTGATTAAATAGCGGAATAGAAAATATGATCCAAAAAAAGTGTATGTATATCACACGTACACAACCACACTAGGCCCCAATTACTATTGTTTGTACCCCTAAAAGGCTAGATGAGGAGTAGGGGGGGTATGGAACAGGCAGCACCCTCAAACCTTCAGAAGTATGAGATGAACCCCAACAACTTGGAAAGGTGGATCTCTCTCACACGTACCAACACAGACTATCCCCCAATTTAACTGATCCCCAAAGGTTTTTGATTAAATAGCGGAATAGAAAATATGATCCAAAAAAAGTGTATGTATATCACACGTACACAACCACACTGGGCCCCAATTACTATTGTTTGTACCCCTAAAAGGCTAGATGAGGAGTAGGGGGAGTATGGAACAGGCAGCACCCTCAAACCTTCAGAAGTATGAGATGAACCCCAACAACTTGGAAAGGTGGATCTCTCTCACACGTACCAACACAGACTATCCCCCAATTTAACTGATCCCCAAAGGTTTTTGATTAAATAGCGGAATAGAAAATATGATCCAAAAAAAGTGTATGTATATCACACGTACACAACCACACTAGGCCCCAATTACTATTGTTTGTACCCCTAAAAGGCTAGATGAGGAGTAGGGGGGGTATGGAACAGGCAGCACCCTCAAACCTTCAGAAGTATGAGATGAACCCCAACAACTTGGAAAGGTGGATCTCTCTCACACGTACCAACACAGACTATCCCCCAATTTAACTGATCCCCAAAGGTTTTTGATTAAATAGCGGAATAGAAAATATGATCCAAAAAAAGTGTATGTATATCACACGTACACAACCACACTAGGCCCCAATTACTATTGTTTGTACCCCTAAAAGGCTAGGAGTAGGGGGAGTATGGAACAGGCAGCACCCTCAAACCTTCAGAAGTATGAGATGAACCCCAACAACTTGGAAAGGTGGATCTCTCTCACACGTACCAACACAGACTATCCCCTAATTTAACTGATCCCCAAAGGTTTTTGATTAAATAGCGGAATAGAAAATATGATCCAAAAAAAGTGTATGTATATCACACGTACACAACCACACTAGGCCCCAATTACTATTGTTTGTACCCCTAATAGGCTAGATGAGGAGTAGGGGGGGTATGGAACAGGCAGCACCCTCAAACCTTCAGAAGTATGAGATGAACCGCAACAACTTGGAAAGGTGGATCTCTCTCACACGTACCAACACAGACTATCCCCCAATTTAACTGATCCCCAAAGGTTTTTGATTAAATAGCGGAATAGAAAATATGATCCAAAAAAAGTGTATGTATATCACACGTACACAACCACACTGGGCCCCAATTACTATTGTTTGTACCCCTAAAAGGCTAGATGAGGAGTAGGGGGAGTATGGAACAGGCAGCACCCTCAAACCTTCAGAAGTATGAGATGAACCCCAACAACTTGGAAAGGTGGATCTCTCTCACACGTACCAACACAGACTATCCCCCAATTTAACTGATCCCCAAAGGTTTTTGATTAAATAGCGGAATAGAAAATATGATCCAAAAAAAGTGTATGTATATCACACGTACACAACCACACTAGGCCCCAATTACTATTGTTTGTACCCCTAAAAGGCTAGATGAGGAGTAGGGGGGGTATGGAACAGGCAGCACCCTCAAACCTTCAGAAGTATGAGATGAACCCCAACAACTTGGAAAGGTGGATCTCTCTCACACGTACCAACACAGACTATCCCCCAATTTAACTGATCCCCAAAGGTTTTTGATTAAATAGCGGAATAGAAAATATGATCCAAAAAAAGTGTATGTATATCACACGTACACAACCACACTAGGCCCCAATTACTATTGTTTGTACCCCTAAAAGGCTAGGAGTAGGGAGAGTATGGAACAGGCAGCACCCTCAAACCTTCAGAAGTATGAGATGAACCCCAACAACTTGGAAAGGTGGATCTCTCTCACACGTACCAACACAGACTATCCCCCAATTTAACTGATCCCCAAAGGTTTTTGATTAAATAGCGGAATAGAAAATATGATCCAAAAAAAGTGTATGTATATCACACGTACACAACCACACTAGGCCCCAATTACTATTGTTTGTACCCCTAAAAGGCTAGATGAGGAGTAGGGGGAGTATGGAACAGGCAGCACCCTCAAACCTTCAGAAGTATGAGATGAACCCCAACAACTTGGAAAGGTGGATCTCTCTCACACGTACCAACACAGACTATCCCCCAATTTAACTGATCCCCAAAGGTTTTTGATTAAATAGCGGAATAGAAAATATGATCCAAAAAAAGTGTATGTATATCACACGTACACAACCACACTAGGCCCCAATTACTATTGTTTGTACCCCTAAAAGGCTAGATGAGGAGTAGGGGGGGTATGGAACAGGCAGCACCCTCAAATCTTCAGAAGTATGAGATGAACCCCAAAAACTTGGAAAGGTGGATCTCTCTCACACGTACCAACACAGACTATCCCCCAATTTAACTGATCCCCAAAGGTTTTTGATTAAATAGCGGAATAGAAAATATGATCCAAAAAAAGTGTATGTATATCACACGTACACAACCACACTAGGCCCCAATTACTATTGTTTGTACCCCTAAAAGGCTAGATGAGGAGTAGGGGGAGTATGGAACAGGCAGCACCCTCAAACCTTCAGAAGTATGAGATGAACCCCAACAACTTGGAAAGGTGGATCTCTCTCACACGTACCAACACAGACTATCCCCCAATTTAACTGATCCCCAAAGGTTTTTGATTAAATAGCGGAATAGAAAATATGATCCAAAAAAAGTGTATGTATATCACACGTACACAACCACACTGGGCCCCAATTACTATTGTTTGTACCCCTAAAAGGCTAGATGAGGAGTAGGGGGAGTATGGAACAGGCAGCACCCTCAAACCTTCAGAAGTATGAGATGAACCCCAACAACTTGGAAAGGTGGATCTCTCTCACACGTACCAACACAGACTATCCCCCAATTTAACTGATCCCCAAAGGTTTTTGATTAAATAGCGGAATAGAAAATATGATCCAAAAAAAGTGTATGTATATCACACGTACACAACCACACTAGGCCCCAATTACTATTGTTTGTACCCCTAAAAGGCTAGATGAGGAGTAGGGGGGGTATGGAACAGGCAGCACCCTCAAACCTTCAGAAGTATGAGATGAACCCCAACAACTTGGAAAGGTGGATCTCTCTC
The DNA here is from genome assembly GCF_965119305.1 of Pelophylax lessonae. NCBI lineage: Eukaryota > Metazoa > Chordata > Amphibia > Anura > Ranidae > Pelophylax > Pelophylax lessonae. The sequence continues at coordinate 42,298,448 of NC_138778.1, read as the reverse complement.
ACACGTACCAACACAGACTATCCCCCAATTTAACTGATCCCCAAAGGTTTTTGATTAAATAGCGGAATAGAAAATATGATCCAAAAAAAGTGTATGTATATCACACGTACACAACCACACTAGGCCCCAATTACTATTGTTTGTACCCCTAAAAGGCTAGGAGTAGGGGGAGTATGGAACAGGCAGCACCCTCAAACCTTCAGAAGTATGAGATGAACCCCAACAACTTGGAAAGGTGGATCTCTCTCACACGTACCAACACAGACTATCCCCCAATTTAACTGATCCCCAAAGGTTTTTGATTAAATAGCGGAATAGAAAATATGATCCAAAAAAAGTGTATGTATATCACACGTACACAACCACACTAGGCCCCAATTACTATTGTTTGTACCCCTAAAAGGCTAGATGAGGAGTAGGGGGAGTATGGAACAGGCAGCACCCTCAAACCTTCAGAAGTATGAGATGAACCCCAACAACTTGGAAAGGTGGATCTCTCTCACACGTACCAACACAGACTATCCCCCAATTTAACTGATCCCCAAAGGTTTTTGATTAAATAGCGGAATAGAAAATATGATCCAAAAAAAGTGTATGTATATCACACGTACACAACCACACTAGGCCCCAATTACTATTGTTTGTACCCCTAAAAGGCTAGATGAGGAGTAGGGGGGGTATGGAACAGGCAGCACCCTCAAATCTTCAGAAGTATGAGATGAACCCCAAAAACTTGGAAAGGTGGATCTCTCTCACACGTACCAACACAGACTATCCCCCAATTTAACTGATCCCCAAAGGTTTTTGATTAAATAGCGGAATAGAAAATATGATCCAAAAAAAGTGTATGTATATCACACGTACACAACCACACTAGGCCCCAATTACTATTGTTTGTACCCCTAAAAGGCTAGATGAGGAGTAGGGGGGGTATGGAACAGGCAGCACCCTCAAACCTTCAGAAGTATGAGATGAACCCCAACAACTTGGAAAGGTGGATCTCTCTCACACGTACCAACACAGACTATCCCCCAATTTAACTGATCCCCAAAGGTTTTTGATTAAATAGCGGAATAGAAAATATGATCCAAAAAAAGTGTATGTATATCACACGTACACAACCACACTAGGCCCCAATTACTATTGTTTGTACCCCTAAAAGGCTAGGAGTAGGGGGAGTATGGAACAGGCAGCACCCTCAAACCTTCAGAAGTATGAGATGAACCCCAACAACTTGGAAAGGTGGATCTCTCTCACACGTACCAACACAGACTATCCCCCAATTTAACTGATCCCCAAAGGTTTTTGATTAAATAGCGGAATAGAAAATATGATCCAAAAAAAGTGTATGTATATCACACGTACACAACCACACTAGGCCCCAATTACTATTGTTTGTACCCCTAAAAGGCTAGATGAGGAGTAGGGGGAGTATGGAACAGGCAGCACCCTCAAACCTTCAGAAGTATGAGATGAACCCCAACAACTTGGAAAGGTGGATCTCTCTCACACGTACCAACACAGACTATCCCCCAATTTAACTGATCCCCAAAGGTTTTTGATTAAATAGCGGAATAGAAAATATGATCCAAAAAAAGTGTATGTATATCACACGTACACAACCACACTAGGCCCCAATTACTATTGTTTGTACCCCTAAAAGGCTAGATGAGGAGTAGGGGGGGTATGGAACAGGCAGCACCCTCAAATCTTCAGAAGTATGAGATGAACCCCAAAAACTTGGAAAGGTGGATCTCTCTCACACGTACCAACACAGACTATCCCCCAATTTAACTGATCCCCAAAGGTTTTTGATTAAATAGCGGAATAGAAAATATGATCCAAAAAAAGTGTATGTATATCACACGTACACAACCACACTAGGCCCCAAATACTATTGTTTGTACCCCTAAAAGGCTAGATGAGGAGTAGGGGGAGTATGGAACAGGCAGCACCCTCAAACCTTCAGAAGTATGAGATGAACCCCAACAACTTGGAAAGGTGGATCTCTCTCACACGTACCAACACAGACTATCCCCCAATTTAACTGATCCCCAAAGGTTTTTGATTAAATAGCGGAATAGAAAATATGATCCAAAAAAAGTGTATGTATATCACACGTACACAACCACACTGGGCCCCAATTACTATTGTTTGTACCCCTAAAAGGCTAGATGAGGAGTAGGGGGAGTATGGAACAGGCAGCACCCTCAAACCTTCAGAAGTATGAGATGAACCCCAACAACTTGGAAAGGTGGATCTCTCTCACACGTACCAACACAGACTATCCCCCAATTTAACTGATCCCCAAAGGTTTTTGATTAAATAGCGGAATAGAAAATATGATCCAAAAAAAGTGTATGTATATCACACGTACACAACCACACTAGGCCCCAATTACTATTGTTTGTACCCCTAAAAGGCTAGATGAGGAGTAGGGGGGGTATGGAACAGGCAGCACCCTCAAACCTTCAGAAGTATGAGATGAACCCCAACAACTTGGAAAGGTGGATCTCTCTCACACGTACCAACACAGACTATCCCCCAATTTAACTGATCCCCAAAGGTTTTTGATTAAATAGCGGAATAGAAAATATGATCCAAAAAAAGTGTATGTATATCACACGTACACAACCACACTGGGCCCCAATTACTATTGTTTGTACCCCTAAAAGGCTAGATGAGGAGTAGGGGGAGTATGGAACAGGCAGCACCCTCAAACCTTCAGAAGTATGAGATGAACCCCAACAACTTGGAAAGGTGGATCTCTCTCACACGTACCAACACAGACTATCCCCCAATTTAACTGATCCCCAAAGGTTTTTGATTAAATAGCGGAATAGAAAATATGATCCAAAAAAAGTGTATGTATATCACACGTACACAACCACACTGGGCCCCAATTACTATTGTTTGTACCCCTAAAAGGCTAGATGAGGAGTAGGGGGAGTATGGAACAGGCAGCACCCTCAAACCTTCAGAAGTATGAGATGAACCCCAACAACTTGGAAAGGTGGATCTCTCTCACACGTACCAACACAGACTATCCCCCAATTTAACTGATCCCCAAAGGTTTTTGATTAAATAGCGGAATAGAAAATATGATCCAAAAAAAGTGTATGTATATCACACGTACACAACCACACTAGGCCCCAATTACTATTGTTTGTACCCCTAAAAGGCTAGATGAGGAGTAGGGGGAGTATGGAACAGGCAGCACCCTCAAACCTTCAGAAGTATGAGATGAACCCCAACAACTTGGAAAGGTGGATCTCTCTCACACGTACCAACACAGACTATCCCCCAATTTAACTGATCCCCAAAGGTTTTTGATTAAATAGCGGAATAGAAAATATGATCCAAAAAAAGTGTATGTATATCACACGTACACAACCACACTAGGCCCCAATTACTATTGTTTGTACCCCTAAAAGGCTAGATGAGGAGTAGGGGGGGTATGGAACAGGCAGCACCCTCAAACCTTCAGAAGTATGAGATGAACCCCAACAACTTGGAAAGGTGGATCTCTCTCACACGTACCAACACAGACTATCCCCCAATTTAACTGATCCCCAAAGGTTTTTGATTAAATAGCGGAATAGAAAATATGATCCAAAAAAAGTGTATGTATATCACACGTACACAACCACACTAGGCCCCAATTACTATTGTTTGTACCCCTAAAAGGCTAGGAGTAGGGGGAGTATGGAACAGGCAGCACCCTCAAACCTTCAGAAGTATGAGATGAACCCCAACAACTTGGAAAGGTGGATCTCTCTCACACGTACCAACACAGACTATCCCCCAATTTAACTGATCCCCAAAGGTTTTTGATTAAATAGCGGAATAGAAAATATGATCCAAAAAAAGTGTATGTATATCACACGTACACAACCACACTAGGCCCCAATTACTATTGTTTGTACCCCTAAAAGGCTAGATGAGGAGTAGGGGGAGTATGGAACAGGCAGCACCCTCAAACCTTCAGAAGTATGAGATGAACCCCAACAACTTGGAAAGGTGGATCTCTCTCACACGTACCAACACAGACTATCCCCCAATTTAACTGATCCCCAAAGGTTTTTGATTAAATAGCGGAATAGAAAATATGATCCAAAAAAAGTGTATGTATATCACACGTACACAACCACACTAGGCCCCAATTACTATTGTTTGTACCCCTAAAAGGCTAGATGAGGAGTAGGGGGGGTATGGAACAGGCAGCACCCTCAAATCTTCAGAAGTATGAGATGAACCCCAAAAACTTGGAAAGGTGGATCTCTCTCACACGTACCAACACAGACTATCCCCCAATTTAACTGATCCCCAAAGGTTTTTGATTAAATAGCGGAATAGAAAATATGATCCAAAAAAAGTGTATGTATATCACACGTACACAACCACACTAGGCCCCAATTACTATTGTTTGTACCCCTAAAAGGCTAGATGAGGAGTAGGGGGGGTATGGAACAGGCAGCACCCTCAAACCTTCAGAAGTATGAGATGAACCCCAACAACTTGGAAAGGTGGATCTCTCTCACACGTACCAACACAGACTATCCCCCAATTTAACTGATCCCCAAAGGTTTTTGATTAAATAGCGGAATAGAAAATATGATCCAAAAAAAGTGTATGTATATCACACGTACACAACCACACTAGGCCCCAATTACTATTGTTTGTACCCCTAAAAGGCTAGGAGTAGGGGGAGTATGGAACAGGCAGCACCCTCAAACCTTCAGAAGTATGAGATGAACCCCAACAACTTGGAAAGGTGGATCTCTCTCACACGTACCAACACAGACTATCCCCCAATTTAACTGATCCCCAAAGGTTTTTGATTAAATAGCGGAATAGAAAATATGATCCAAAAAAAGTGTATGTATATCACACGTACACAACCACACTAGGCCCCAATTACTATTGTTTGTACCCCTAAAAGGCTAGATGAGGAGTAGGGGGAGTATGGAACAGGCAGCACCCTCAAACCTTCAGAAGTATGAGATGAACCCCAACAACTTGGAAAGGTGGATCTCTCTCACACGTACCAACACAGACTATCCCCCAATTTAACTGATCCCCAAAGGTTTTTGATTAAATAGCGGAATAGAAAATATGATCCAAAAAAAGTGTATGTATATCACACGTACACAACCACACTAGGCCCCAATTACTATTGTTTGTACCCCTAAAAGGCTAGATGAGGAGTAGGGGGGGTATGGAACAGGCAGCACCCTCAAATCTTCAGAAGTATGAGATGAACCCCAAAAACTTGGAAAGGTGGATCTCTCTCACACGTACCAACACAGACTATCCCCCAATTTAACTGATCCCCAAAGGTTTTTGATTAAATAGCGGAATAGAAAATATGATCCAAAAAAGTGTATGTATATCACACGTACACAACCACACTGGGCCCCAATTACTATTGTTTGTACCCCTAAAAGGCTAGATGAGGAGTAGGGGGGGTATGGAACAGGCAGCACCCTCAAACCTTCAGAAGTATGAGATGAACCCCAACAACTTGGAAAGGTGGATCTCTCTCACACGTACCAACACAGACTATCCTCCAATTTAACTGATCCCCAAAGGTTTTTGATTAAATAGCGGAATAGAAAATATGATCCAAAAAAAGTGTATGTATATCACACGTACACAACCACACTGGGCCCCAATTACTATTGTTTGTACCCCTAAAAGGCTAGATGAGGAGTAGGGGGAGTATGGAACAGGCAGCACCCTCAAACCTTCAGAAGTATGAGATGAACCCCAACAACTTGGAAAGGTGGATCTCTCTCACACGTACCAACACAGACTATCCTCCAATTTAACTGATCCCCAAAGGTTTTTGATTAAATAGCGGAATAGAAAATATGATCCAAAAAAAGTGTATGTATATCACACGTACACAACCACACTGGGCCCCAATTACTATTGTTTGTACCCCTAAAAGGCTAGATGAGGAGTAGGGGGAGTATGGAACAGGCAGCACCCTCAAACCTTCAGAAGTATGAGATGAACCCCAACAACTTGGAAAGGTGGATCTCTCTCACACGTACCAACACAGACTATCCCCCAATTTAACTGATCCCCAAAGGTTTTTGATTAAATAGCGGAATAGAAAATATGATCCAAAAAAAGTGTATGTATATCACACGTACACAACCACACTAGGCCCCAATTACTATTGTTTGTACCCCTAAAAGGCTAGATGAGGAGTAGGGGGAGTATGGAACAGGCAGCACCCTCAAACCTTCAGAAGTATGAGATGAACCCCAACAACTTGGAAAGGTGGATCTCTCTCACACGTACCAACACAGACTATCCCCCAATTTAACTGATCCCCAAAGGTTTTTGATTAAATAGCGGAATAGAAAATATGATCCAAAAAAAGTGTATGTATATCACACGTACACAACCACACTAGGCCCCAATTACTATTGTTTGTACCCCTAAAAGGCTAGATGAGGAGTAGGGGGGGTATGGAACAGGCAGCACCCTCAAACCTTCAGAAGTATGAGATGAACCCCAACAACTTGGAAAGGTGGATCTCTCTCACACGTACCAACACAGACTATCCCCCAATTTAACTGATCCCCAAAGGTTTTTGATTAAATAGCGGAATAGAAAATATGATCCAAAAAAAGTGTATGTATATCACACGTACACAACCACACTAGGCCCCAATTACTATTGTTTGTACCCCTAAAAGGCTAGATGAGGAGTAGGGGGAGTATGGAACAGGCAGCACCCTCAAACCTTCAGAAGTATGAGATGAACCCCAACAACTTGGAAAGGTGGATCTCTCTCACACGTACCAACACAGACTATCCCCCAATTTAACTGATCCCCAAAGGTTTTTGATTAAATAGCGGAATAGAAAATATGATCCAAAAAAAGTGTATGTATATCACACGTACACAACCACACTGGGCCCCAATTACTATTGTTTGTACCCCTAAAAGGCTAGATGAGGAGTAGGGGGAGTATGGAACAGGCAGCACCCTCAAACCTTCAGAAGTATGAGATGAACCCCAACAACTTGGAAAGGTGGATCTCTCTCACACGTACCAACACAGACTATCCCCCAATTTAACTGATCCCCAAAGGTTTTTGATTAAATAGCGGAATAGAAAATATGATCCAAAAAAAGTGTATGTATATCACACGTACACAACCACACTAGGCCCCAATTACTATTGTTTGTACCCCTAAAAGGCTAGATGAGGAGTAGGGGGGGTATGGAACAGGCAGCACCCTCAAACCTTCAGAAGTATGAGATGAACCCCAACAACTTGGAAAGGTGGATCTCTCTCACACGTACCAACACAGACTATCCCCCAATTTAACTGATCCCCAAAGGTTTTTGATTAAATAGCGGAATAGAAAATATGATCCAAAAAAAGTGTATGTATATCACACGTACACAACCACACTAGGCCCCAATTACTATTGTTTGTACCCCTAAAAGGCTAGGAGTAGGGGGAGTATGGAACAGGCAGCACCCTCAAACCTTCAGAAGTATGAGATGAACCCCAACAACTTGGAAAGGTGGATCTCTCTCACACGTACCAACACAGACTATCCCCCAATTTAACTGATCCCCAAAGGTTTTTGATTAAATAGCGGAATAGAAAATATGATCCAAAAAAAGTGTATGTATATCACACGTACACAACCACACTAGGCCCCAATTACTATTGTTTGTACCCCTAAAAGGCTAGATGAGGAGTAGGGGGAGTATGGAACAGGCAGCACCCTCAAATCTTCAGAAGTATGAGATTGTGTTCACTGTACCCCACAAAGATTGAGTTCACTGCACCCCACAAAGATTCTGTTCACTGTACCCCACAAAGATTGTGTTCACTGCACCCCACAAAGATTGTGTTCACTGCACCTCACAAAGATTGTGTTCACTGTACCCCCCAAAGATTGTGTTCACTGCACCCCACAAAGATTCTGTTCACTGTACCCCACAAAGATTGTGTTCACTGCACCCTAAAAGGATGTTGTTCACTGCACCCCACAAAGATTGTGTTCACTGCACCCTAAAAGGATGTTGTTCACTGCACCCCAAAAAGATTGTGTTCACTGTACCCCCCCAAAGATTGTGTTCACTGCACCCCACAAAGATTGTGTTCACTGCACCCCAAAAAGATTGTGTTCACTGTACCCCCCAAAGATTGTGTTCACTGCACCCCAAAAAGATTGTGTTCACTGTACCCCCCAAAGATTGTGTTCACTGCACCCCACAAAGATTCTGTTCACTGTACCCCACAAAGATTGTGTTCACTGCACCCCAAAAAGATTGTGTTCACTGTACCCCCCCAAAGATTGTGTTCACTGCACCCCACAAAGATTCTGTTCACTGCACCCCACAAAGGATTTTGTTCACTGCACCCCAAAAAGATTGTGTTCACTGCACCCCAAAAAGGATTTTGATCACTGCACCCCAAAAAGGATGTTGTTCACTGCACCCCAAAAATGATTTTGTTCACTCCACCCCAAAAAGATTGTGTTCACTGCACCCCACAAAGATTGTGTTCACTGCACCCCAAAAAGATTGTGTTCACTGTACCCCCCAAAGATTGTGTTCACTGCACCCCACAAAGATTCTGTTCACTGTACCCCACAAAGATTGTGTTCACTGCACCCCAAAAAGATTGTGTTCACTGCACCCCAAAAAGGATGTTGTTCACTGCACCCCAAAAAGGATGTTGTTCACTCCACCCCAAAAAGATTGTGTTCACTGCACCCCACAAAGATTGTGTTCACTGCACCCCAAAAAGATTGTGTTCACTGCACCCCAAAAATGATTTTGTTCACTGCACCCCAAAAAGGATTTTGTTCACTGCACCCCAAAAAGGATGTTGTTCACTCCACCCCAAAAAGATTGTGTTCACTGCACCCCAAAAAGATTGTGTTCACTGCACCCCACAAAGGATTTTGTTCACTGCACCCCAAAAAGATTGTGTTCACTGCACCCCAAAAAGGATGTTGTTCACTGCACCCCAAAAAGGATTTTGTTCACTGCACCCCAAAAAGATTGTGTTCACTGCACCCCACAAAGGATTTTGTTCACTGCACCCCACAAAGATTGTGTTCACTGCACACCAAAAAGGATTGTGTTCACTGCACCCCAAAAAGATTTTGTTCACTGCACCCCAAAAAGATTGTGTTCACTGCAGCCCAAAAAGATTGTGTTCACTGCAGCCCAAAAAGATTGTGTTCACTGCAGCTCACACACAGAAAAATGGATGTGGATCACTGACACCTGCCTATCTCCAATCCCACACCACACAGCAATATCGATTGTAGTTTGTAGAACACAGTTTCCCTAAAATTCAGCAGACTCTGTCCCTAACAGGATTGAGAAGAGATCGTAGATCAGGATTGAGTGCAGATTCACCCCACCCCCCACACAGCAATATCGATTGTAGTTTGTAGAAGACACTGACCCTATAATTCAGCAGACTCTATCCCTAAAATGCCTACAACTCGCCCTGCCTAAACACTCCGACCTGTCCCTCAATTCTATCCGGACACAAATGTTTTTTTCCTGCCTATCTTTCCCTAATCAGCAGCCAGCACATTGATGTGTGCTCTGTCCCTTAGCTAAGCAGCAGAATGACGCTGCTGCGGCGGCTGCCTCGAACTTATAAAGACTTGGTCACATGCTTCAGACGGCCAATCACAGCTACTAAGACATTTGCAGGCATGGCTGGGATGGCTTAAGGCACACCAGTTAAACGATTGTTGATTGGCTGTTGAAAGCCCGCCATGAAAAGAGCGCCAAAGCATGCAAAACCCGGAAATAAAACGACCGAACACGGATTTTTACCCGAACATACAGTAAAGTGTCCGTGTCCGTGTTCGGGTAAAAAAAATCCAATTATTCGGTACGAACACGAATAATACAGTCCGTGTTCGCTCAACACTAATCTTTATCTCTTTATTGAAAAATGTTCATACATTTATACAAAAAACTAACAAAAAAACATGAAGCCCAAAGATTAAAACAACATCACATCCTTCACTCACCCACCCTAGATTTATTTGTAAAAATGTAATCACCCCTTACCCACCAGAGCTGTGATAATTATATCGGTGAGCTTAGGATCCCTATTTATCTAGTGAGATATTTTGCCACTGCTCTAATCTTTCCCACTCAGTCCCTTACACCTCTTTTACATACACGATCCAAACTCTCATTCATCCAACTTTCGGTCCCTATTGACCGTAAATGGTGCAAAGGTCACTGTTAACTTGTTAACTGTGCTTCTGTGTTAATGGACTTATATTATAATCCCTCTGTCCTCCCACCCGCCCATTCATTTCATTGGGAACCTGTTGTAACCATGACCTGAATGCTTCGCTCACTGTTGGGGTGCAGTATTTTAATACACAATCCCTCTTGGAAATTAAAAAAAAAGAAAGAAAAGCAGACATTCAGGAGGTGGCAGGATCGGAAAAATAAGTCTTTCTATTTTTATGTTCACTTATGTTCTGTCTCTTGGTAATGAGACATTCCATCATGCCCATAGAGCTTTTCCCAAGGTATTGGTACCATTCAGTGTTGAACTTGGGGTTTTCCAGTAAAGCTGGAAAACCAAAAATCGGTGATCCTTTATGTAAAATGTGTTTATCTATATATGATGTTAGTAGTCCTATATCATACCCGTGCCAGAATTGTTTTGAGGACTTCTAAATTATGAATAGTTTTTTTAAGTCATTGGTAATTTGCAGACTGGCTATAAGCAGTGCCATCTTAAGAGCATTAAAGGGCCCCGGGCAATGCAGTGCACTGGGGCCCCCGCCTACACAATCACCCATGAGAATAAAAATGCAAATTATCGATAAGGCGATATTTCTTGGTACAGCAGTGCCAGGCTAATGACAGCTTCCAAGTTGGGTGGCTGGGTCTGGTGAACACACACATGGACGGGAGTCAGATTTGACTGTCCTGCTGTGTGTGCCTGTTTCCGTGGAGGTGGACAGGCATTCCTGCAGCTGTGGGCTCCCCCTCCACGCCCCAAGTGGCCTGACAGCAGTGCAGGGCCGACAGGCGCTTGCCAACTGCTAAGCTCGGTGGTGAGATGCACATGGGAATCAGGACTAATGCTTGGCTGGGGCTGTTTAGCTGGGCAAGTGCGGTCCCACTGGCAACTGCCCAGCATGCCCATTCAGTAAGATGGCCCTGGCTACAAGACCAGCATGCTGCAAAATATGTGACTGACCCCATGCTAGGAGTTGGTTACTCCATGCTTATTATCATAAGGCTTTGCTATGTAAACTCCCCTTTTTTCACAATTTCTTCATCACTTCTGGTTATCTTTTTTTCCCTTAAATATGTTATAAAAACAGCTATAGCACTGTAAATAAAAATATATATTTAAGAAATATACAATACTAATAAATTTATGAAATATGCAAAATATAACGTTGCAATGGAAAATAAAAATTGTAAAGAATGCTTTTTTTAAAATCAACCATACTTTAACCACAAGATGAGTAGATCAACATTGGCCCTGCTCAGCGTGTACAAAATTGAGACTTTTGGTAGTATTTCTTGTCAAACATGATAATCCAACAAATCAAGAAAAAGAAGAGTGTCAGACTATTCAAAAATGTGCACAGTGTCCGTAAGTGTGTTGCAAAAAACGTTATTCATGGCTCTGAAGAAAACATGTTTAGCACTTTCCGGCACCTTAAAACTTTTCTTTCAACGGGAAATCTTGACGAGGGAGTCCGGATTGTGTTGCAGCGATCTGTGTTTTCCTTTCTCTGTGTATTTATTATTCCTTTTGGGATTATTTAGGAATGGAAAATGATCCCTAAAATTACATGGGAGTCTGGAATTACACAGGAGGAGGAGGCAGAGGACATGGTTACAGTAATACACGTCTCCCGCACAGACAGACTCAATGGCAGAAACATCCTCCCCAAGGCATAGCGCTACATTGTCAGTAGCTAGATAACCTCTGTTTCAATGCTTGTTGTGGTAAATATTATTCGCCCAGGCTTCTTTAGCAAGCAATGGCTCTGGCACAATAAAAAATAAAAATAAAATAAATTAAAAAAAGGCAGGGTAGTTTGTCTGCAAAAAGAGGTTATCAACTTTTTTCTTTTAAATTAAACTGAATTAACAGCTGTTTTTCCCCCAATAACCCCACAAAAAACTTAAGCTGGATACACACTATACAACTTTTGTTGGTAGATTTCCTTTAACTATGTAGTGCAGGGGCCTGCCTGATTGCATACAAATCAAATTGAAAGTGTTTAGATTTGACCTCGTATTCTATGGTTTTGGTAAATCTAAAGGAAAAAAATCTAAACACAATTGTATAGTGCGTATGGCCCATAAGGCTGGGTTCACACCTCCATGCGGAGAGGCTAACAGCAGGGGTCTGGTGCATCTCTGTTCACCGTTTTAGGTCTGATTTCGTTCCGAATTTTTGGCCGAATTCGGACCTGAAACAGACCAGAAGATGCACAGGACTCCTGTGCAATTAGCTCTGCAGCTGTCCCGAAGCTGTGTGAACCGGCTCCATTGAGAACCAGTCACAGGTTCCTGGCATGCAAATTGGATGCGGGGAAACCTGCAGAAGTGTGAACCCAGCCTCAAGGAAAAACAGATCTCTGATCTGAAGGTGGTCTTCTAAGTAAGTTATGCGTGTGCCTCTTGACTCCAAAGGCTATAATGAGAAAGCACAGACAAATGGCCACTGCCCTCACCTATAACTGGCCTTTGCAGCAAAGAGCACTTGGAAGGGCAATGCTTGCAAAACCCAAACCAAAGAAATTCCAAGCTCAACTTACCAACTAGACCAACCGAATGATCCTGTCTAACAGTATTCGTTAAAAACAGGTGTTTAGTTTGTACACATTTAAAAATACATGCGTAAGCTACAAAGCCTCACCACGGCACCCCAGTATTTTCTGTAGACCTAACTCTACATTTTCAGAGCCTCCACATTGGAAGCACATGCATCACAATAGATAGGCAGAGAGCAGGTGAGCCTGAATGGAGCCCACCCCTCCTTAAAGGCACAGGGGTGCACTGGACACCCAGCATATAGCACCATAGCAGCTAAGATGTCCAGTGTATTCCCATGAATATTTAAACCGTACAAATGGCCACTGCCCTCACCTATAACTGGCCTTTGCAGCAAGGAGCACATGGAAGGGCGATGCATGCAAAACAAAACCAAAACCAAAGAAATTCCAAGCTCAACTTACCGGCCAGCCTGCAACCAACTGAATTGACCTGTCTAACAGCTCTGTAGGAACTGGCTATCTTTCAGTACATGTGTGCCACTGTTTGTTCAACAGATGCCGGTCCTTAGAAAACCAGCTTTTGATTAACCAATGCAGCCAATTGTTGCAGCGCTGATATGTGTATTCTAGCAGATGGGACACGTTTCCCCTCTCAGAATACAATAGAGCCGTGGGGAGATCCCTACATCCCCATCTCTGTGCAGATGCTAGGATATGTGAGTTTTTTTCATTCAACCTGTTGATTGAAAAAAAATAACTCAATTTTATTTCAACCCAATGTGTATATCCAGCGTTAGATTACTGGTTTCAAACAACGCGGGGCCTTAGGCAGACCACAGTCGCTTTGTGGTTAGCATTTCTGCATTGCGGCTCTAGGTTCCTTGGTTTGAGTCCTAGTTGAGACACTGAGGTTGATTTACTAAAGGCTGTGTACTCTGTAGTTGCTTCAGAGCTTAATACAGTGCCTTGCGAAAGTATTCGGCCCCCTTGAACTTTGTGACCTTTTGCCACATTTCAGGCTTCAAACATAAAGATATAATCCTGTAATTTTTTGTGAAGAATCAACAACAAGTGGGACACAATCATGAACTGGAACGAAATTTATTGGAAATTTCAAACTTTGTTAAATAAAAAACTGAAAAATTGGGCGTGCAAAATTATTCAGCCCCTTTACTTTCAGTGCAGCAAACTCTCTCCAGAAGTTCAGTGAGGATCTCTGAATGATCCAATGTTGACCTAAATGACTAATGATGATAAATAGAATCCACCTGTGTGTAATCAAGTCTTCGTATAAATGCACCTGCACTGTGATAGTCTCAGAGGTCCGTTTAAACCGCAGAGAGAATCATGAAGAACAAGGAACACACCAGGCAGGTCCGAGATACTGTTGTGGAGAAGTTTAAAGCCGGATTTGGATACAAAAAGATTTCCCAAGCTTTGCCACAAGCCACCTGGGAGACACACCAAACATGTGGAAGAAGGTGCTCTGGTCAGATGAAACCAAAATCAAACTTTTTGGCAACAATGCAAAACATTATGTTTGGCGTAAAAGCAACACAGCTCATCACCCTGAACACACCATCCCCACTGTCAAACATGGTGGTGGCAGCATTATGGTTTGGGCCTGCTTTTCTTCAGCAGGGTCAGGGAAGATGGTTAAAATTGATGGGAAGATGGATGGAGCCAAATACAGGACCATTCTGGAAGAGAACCTGATGGAGTCTGCAAAAGACCTGAGACTGGGACGGAGATTTTGTCTTCCAACAAGACAATGATCCCAAACATGAAGCAAAATCTACAATGGAATGGTTCACAAATAAACATATCCAGGTGTTAGAATGGCCAAGTCAAAGTCCAGACCTGAATCCAATTGAGAATCTGTGGAAAGAACTGAAAACTGCTGTTCACAAACACTCTCCATCCAACCTCACTGAGCTCGAGCTGTTTTGCAAGGAGGAATGGGCAAAAATTTCAGTCTCTCGATGTGCAAAACTGATAGAGACATACCCCAAGCGACTTACAGCTGTAATCGCAGCAAAAGGTGGCGCTACAAAGTATTAACTTAAGGGGGCTAAATAATTTTGCACGCCCAATTTTTCCATTTTTTATTTGTTAAAAAAGTTTGAAATATCCAATAAATTTTGTTCCACTTCATGATTGTATCCCACTTGTTGATTCTTCACAAAAAATTACAGTTTTATATCTTTATGTTTGAAGCCTGAAATGTGGCAAAAGGTCGAAAAGTTCAAGGGGGCCGAATACTTTCGCAAGGCACTGTAAATGAGCAGAAGCTTTGCTGACTTCCATCATCCAGTCACGTGCAAGCAAAAATGCTGTTTTTTTTTTCCTTGCAATTTATTGGGTACTCTTTGCAAAGTGAAGCCTTACCTCATTTACTAAGCTCTGGAGCAACTGCACTTTACAAAGTGCACAGCTTGTTTGCCTTTAGTAAATCATCTCACCTATCTGCATAGAGTCTCCATGTCCTCCCTGTGCTTGTTTGGATTTACTTTTGGGTATTCTGATTTCCTACCAAACTCCAAAGATATGCTGGCAAATGAACTGGCTCCTGTCTAAAATTATCTCCAGTATGATACTTTACTCTAGTTTGCTCAAGATGGCTGCCTCGCCATCTAACCCAACATTATGTGCTTTGAGTCCCCAGGTAGAAAAGATTTTGGACCTGTACTGGCACAATTCATGATGGGAAGGGAAAAAGGGGGGGGGGATCCTGTGAGTAGATACTGAGTATTATTTCTGCTATTCTTTAACTTATATCTAATTCCTTACTGGTCCACTATGTTTGTAAAAGAAACTTTACAGTCTGTTTTTCACCTTCACAGGCAAAATTTCAGACCCTTTTAACCTTTCTAGCGGTATTCCCAAGTGTGGCTTGGGGTTAAATTTCAGTGCCAAAAGCGGTAACCCCGAGCCACACTCGGGGTACCGCTAGGAAGATCGCTGGATCCTGGTAGAGGGGTTACTTACCTTGTCACCGGGATCCAGCGATGTATGCGGGCGGTGTGCGGCGGCGGATCTTCCTCCCGATGCTCTGTGTGCCCCGGCTTCCGTCTCCTGTGACGTGACGCTCGCAGGGGGGTGAAACCGGCGGCAAATTCAAAAGTAAAACACACAAAACACACTGATACAATGCAAAATAAAATAAATTCACATTACTTTGCCCCCCAGTGCCCTTTCCTGCAGTTTTACTGTACTTAAATATATATATATGTATACATACTTTAACTTATTTATAGTTATTTATTATATTATAATTTATGATTTTGTGTTTCAAACTTTATCATACCCGAGATGTTATAAAGAAGAACGCACAGTAAAAAAAAAAATCATATGTAAATAGTTGGTTTGGGCTGCTCATTCTTAGAATTACATGCAAAATAATTGTACCGCTTTCAGCACCTAAAATCCAAAAGAATCATACCGCCAGGGAGGTTAAGGCTACATTTACAGTTGTTTTGGGTGGGTAGAACAAAACAGGCAGTTAAGTCAGATTTTTAGTTCCCCCCCCCCCCCCAACTGTCCCCACCTTAAGCTGCAAAGGCAGCCGGATGGGGTTGTTTGATTGTTGTGGCCACAATGCTTTGCTTCAGCATTAAGAATTATGCCTCCTGTTGTGTTCAGTGGGCAGTACTGTCCACCAAGCGCTAAACATTTAAGTGAATGGGGCTCTACAGTAACCACCCATGGTAGTACATGCTTTTAGAGGTTAAAACAGGTGGTTGAGAAGCAACATATCAGCACCTCTGTCAAACACCCTCTGAAAAAAAACTAAATTTTTGACTTACCGTAAAATCCTTTTCTCTTAGGTTCATTGACGGACGCAGTCCTCTGATGCATATCTGTAGGGTTATACTGCCCCCTACTGATATGCATCAGAGAACTGTGTCCGTCAATGAACGATAGAGAAATATTAATTGCGGATCGTTCTTCAGAGGGCAATGCATGTGTAAATGAACCCTTTGCCTACACACTGGATCAGAAAAGCTATGAAGCGAAAATTTGTTAAACTAAATATGTATCATTCAGTTAAGGAAATCTGTGTGTACAAAGTGTATTAAGTAAACTTTTCTGTTATTTTACAAAAAAATTGGAGAGTGCAAGATCTGGTGCAGCTCTGCATAAAAACGAATTAGCTTCCGGGTTTTTTTTTTTTTATTAAAGCTTAATTGAACAATCTGAAGTTAGAAGCTGATTAGCTACCATGCACAGCTGCAGGACCGCTGACAGGGGGGACCACCAGTCCCCCTGTAGGGGGCCCAGGCACACAGGGAGTCCCCAACAGCGTGGGGAATCAGTGTGGTCGGGCAGAGGGGCAATTACAGAAGGAAGCCCTGTGCTGCTCTCTGCAGCAGCTGAAAGCCAGTTTTTTCCTCTCCTGCCAGCTTTCAGCTGCTGCAGGGAGAGACACAAACACAGGGCATTGTTCTTGTAATTACTTCTCTGACACCGATCCTTCTGCCTGTTCTGCCTGCTTCTGACCCCCCTCCCTGTGTGCCCCACTTTCATTGTGCTGCCCCCAGTGGTGTATTTTGGTTTTGTGCTGCCCTAGGCAAGACTAAAATTGAGCGCCCCCCCTCCCCCTCCCCCACCTCTGTAACTTTGCCCCACTCCTTCTTTTTTAATGGATGTGGCTCCCTCCAAAATTGAAGGACTATTAGTCCCAGCATGAACCCCTGAGATCCCACGAGAGAGGGGGTGGGTGAGGGAGAGAGAGAGGGGGATGGGTGAGGGGGGGGAGAGAGAGAGAGGGGGGTATGAGAGAGCAAGAAAGGGGGGATGAGAGAGACAGAGAGAGACAGAAAGAGGGGGATGAGAGAGAGAGAGAGAGCGAGAGGGGGGATGAGAGAGGAGGGGTGAGAGAGAGAGGGAGGGTGAAAGAGAGAGAAGAGGGGTGAGAGAGAGAGAGGAGGGGTGAGAGAGGAGGGGTGAGAGAGAGAGAGGAGGGGTGAGAGAGGAGGGGTGAGAGAGAGAGAGATGGGGGGTGAGAGAGAGAGGGGCCGTGAGAGAGAGGGGGGATGAGAGTGAGAGAGAGGGGCCGTGAGAGAGAGGGGGGATGAGAGTGAGAGAGAGGGGCGGTGAGAGAGAGGGGGGAATGAGAGAGGTGGCTCTAGCAACCAGTGGCCAAAAGAGACTCAGGTGGAGGGGGGGCAGTTTCTTTGCTGCCCCCCTGCAAAGTGCCGCCCTAGGCCTGGGCCTTGTTGGCCTAGGCCAAAATACAGCACTGGCTGCCCCCCTCCTGCAGCGCTGCAGGCTTCCCTGTCCTATAAAAAAATAACAAGTAAACATTGTATTAAATACATTTAAAAATTGTAAAATAAAAAACAATTCAAATTTTAACATTTTAAAATATATATATATTTTTTTAAAGCAAATGCAAAAAAACAATTAAAAAAGGGCTAATTTACACAGGTTCATGTTTGTGTCTGCTTATAATGATTTTTAGTGAAAATATTGTCTTGATATATTCAGGGGGGGCCTGCCAGGTAGGCTGTATGGGGCCCCATGATTTCTAACAGCAGCGCTGCACAGTTGCACCAGATTTTTACACTCTCCAGTTTTACTAAATCAACCCCTTTGATTTAAAACAAAAACATTTCTATAGGCTTTAATGCATGAACCAATTTCCTATTAAAAAAAACCCAAAATAATTTAAGATCATTACCGTGATCCTGTGTTTCTAAACTGCAGGTAGACATGAAAAGCAGACATGCCAGGATGCATTTCAGTGGGTGCCAGAATCCCAACTGCAGGTGGGGTATGCAAAGAGAAACTAAAGGCACAATTCTGAAACTGAAGTGAGTGTTGGGCATGCTTTTTGAGCCAATGATAAGAATCAGAGCTCTGGATCCTGCACCTTCAAAAACAACTTTGTGATGGCAACTCCTATACGTCTATCCTGACATGTTCCCCATAGACGCTACTTAACCACTTCTGGACCAGAAGGATTTGCCCCTTAATGACCAGGCCACATTTTGCGATTCGGCATTGCGTTACTTTAACGGACAATTGCACGGTATTGCGACACTGAATCCATATAAAATTGATGTCCTTTTTTCCCCACAAACAGAGCTTTCTTTTGGTGGTATTTGATCACCTGTGCAATTTTTATTATTTGCGCTATAAACAAAAAAAAAGCGACAATTCTGAAAAAAAAAAAAAAAAACAATATTTTTCACATTCTGCTATATAACATTCCCCAAAAAAATTAAAAAATCTAATTTTTTTAACATTTTAGGCCAATTTGTTTTCTGCTACATATTTTCAGTTAAAAAAATCACAATAAGCGTATTTTGATTGGTTTGCGCAAAAGTTATCGCGTCTACTAACTATGGGAAAGCTTTATGTCATTTTTATTGTTTTCTTTTTTATTTTACTAGAAATGGCGGCGATCTGCAATTTTTTTGTGGGACAGAAACACTGCGGCGGACAGATCGGACCCCTGACTGACATTTTTGTCACTTTTGGGGGGACCAGTGACATTACTACAGTAATCAGTGCTACAAAATATGCGCTGTTACTGTAATAATGACACTGGCAGGGAAGGGGTTAACACTGTGGGGGATCAAGGGGTTAAATGTGTACCTAGGGGCGTGTTTCTAATTGTGTGGGGGTTTAGCTTGCGAAATGATCACAGAGACCAATGATCCTTATAACGGGATCACAGGCACTCTGTGATCATTCCAGGGAGAAGAATGGTCAGCTGTGTTTACAACAGCTGACCGTTCTTCTCTCTCAGCGGGGAACGATGGCGGGTGTCAGACCCTCCCCGCCAGAGGCACGCGCCCGCCCCCTAGCTGCCTGCACGCGACTGACATATAGCTACGACGGCTTGCACAGGAGCGGCTGCCAGTATAACTGCGGTGGGCAGTCGTAAAGTGGTTAAAGTGGTTCTATGCATGAAGGTAAAAAAAACCTTCTCTGTGCAGCAGCCCCCCCCCCCCAGCCCCTCCTAATACTTAACTGAGTCTCATTGTGATCCAGGGATGGGCACAAGACCCTCAGCTCTACGGGGACTCTCCCTTTTTTATTGGCTGAGACAGCAACGGGAGCCACTGGCTGTCAGTCACAGCCAGGAAGCCAATGGGAAAAGAGAGGGGCGGGCCCGAGCCACATCTCTGTGTGTAAATGGACACTCAGAGAAGCGGCTCAGGAGTGAGCCTGCTTTGGTGCTCCCATTGCAAGCTGCTTGCTTTGGGGGCACTCAGCAGGAGGGAAGGGCCAGGGGTACCAGTGAGGGACCCAAAAAAAGAAGTATCGGGGCTGCTCTGTGCAAAACTGCTGTATAACATGTTTGTTATTTAAAAAAAAAAATGCCTTTAATATCGCTTTATTTTTCATTAACCACTTAAGCCCCGGAGGATTTGGCTGCTCAAAGACCAGGGCCTATTTTGTGATTTGGCACTGCGTGCGTTAACGGACAATTGCGTGGTCGTGCGACGCTGTACCTAAACTAATTTGACGTCCTTTTGTTCCCACAAACAGAGCTTTCTTTTGGTGGTATTTGATCACCTGTGCAATTTTTATTTTTTGCGCTATAAACAAAAAAAGAGCGACAATTTTGAAAAAATAACAATATTTTTCACATTTTTTTATATGAAATTCCCCCCCAAAAAAAATGTAAAAATCCAAACTTTTCAACATTTTAGGCCAATTTGTTTTCTGCTACATAATTTTGGTAAAAAAAAATCGCAATAAGCGCATTTTGATTAGTTTGCGCAAAAGTTATTGTATTTACTAACTATGGGAAAGATTTATGTCATTTTTATTGTTTATTTTTTTTTTAACTAGTAATGGCGGCGATCTGCGATTTTTTTTGAGGGACTGCGACATTGCGGCGGACAGATCAGACCCTTGACTGACATTTTTGGCCCTTTTGGGGGTACCAGTGACATTTCTACAGTAATCAGTGCTATACATATGCACTGTTACTGTCAAAATGACACTGGCAGGGAAGGGGTTAACTTTATTGGTGATCAGTGGGTTAAATGTGTCCCTAGGGGCGTGATTCTAACTGTCAGGGGGCGTGGCTTGTTAGATCATCACAGAGACATACGATCCTACATAACAGGATCGCATAGCCTCTGTCATGATCTAAGGGAGAGTGACAGACGGCTGTGTTTACATCAGCCGTCTGCCTTTCTCCCTCTCCTGAGCAGGATCGCGAGTGGCCGGCGGACATCGGAGCCGGTCACTCGCGGGGTGATGCCTGTGAACGAGCGGGGGCGGGAGCGCGCCTCCGGCGGCGCGCGCACGCCCCCTACAGGCTCCTGGGCGAGAGGCTGACTGCCGCAGTAAATATACTGTGGGCGGTCGGCAAGTGGTTAAACTGTTTTTAACTGTGTTTTATGGTCTCCTTGTAACATCTTCTGTGAGCTCCGAACCTCTCCTTTTCCCCTTCACTTCCATTTATTCAGAAGTGCATGTTAGTTGTAGTCATGTAGTCACTGCTCAATGCACACTACAAACCCCATAGTCCAGACCCCCTATTCCATCTTGGGAGTGAGCAAGAGAGGGTGGCTACATTCCTACATGAGCAGGGCCGTGAAGAACAAACGTAGCCACCAACTAATGGGAAGTCGGATGACAGCAGCAAAAAAAAGACATTTGGAGATTAGGAGGAGGTTGAGAGCAATAAAAGGGACTTTTGAGTTAAGAATACATACTTTAAAATCATTTTCCTATCATTTCCTGCATGGCATGCTGGGATTTTTAGTCCTCAACAGTAGGAGGATCACAGCCTGACCATCCAGCACTTACACCCCCTCCTTGCCACTCAGTTTAAGGTTGCCAGGGTTCACAGGAAGTTTCCAGTGTGCACCTCAAATATAAATCACGCCACATTTTGTGAAATCACATTACAGGCTCCAGTTCGATGTGTCAGCATGTGTACAGAGTTTTCCCAGCACTCCATAAAATGCCAGTATATGTTTTGCTGGCCATCCATTTGATTATGTCTTCCCTTTTTTGAGTTACTGTGAGAGTATACAAATATTTATGTGAGAGTATATCAGGAAAGTCACAGCTTGTGGTTAGATTTTATCCCAGAACACATCAATTAGGTAATCTGTGTATGCCACATCCCATGTTATTCTTTGTGGCCCTCAGGGTATGTGAATATTTACTCAGCAAACTCACTAGAAGCAGCAATGGCCACCTCAAGATTGTTGTTCTCTGTATCTCTTTCCAAAATCAGCCCAATTAAATTCTAATATCAGTTTAAGACCGGGACCATATTGTTCTGTTGTGAGCTGCACTCCGTTTGGAATAGTAGGTGCTGGAGTGGCACCAAAGTATCCAAGTATGGATCTAGAAAGTCAGCAGAACTCCAGAAGATTATTTGAGGCCTCTTGAATACTCCTGTTTGAGCTTCTACTTTTTCATCAGTTTATTTTTGTATGTATTTTCGCGCATATGTGTTCGCGCAATTTCACACGCACATTTTTGTTCTGCACCTTATGTAAATGGCCATTTGCGCACATTTGTGCCCAATTGCGTGAATTTGCGCGCATGAGGCGTAAATTACTGATAAAAAATGCAGATTTTTCTATTTTGTTTTTACTGAAGAATGCACAGCGCTTGTTTACGCGCATGTGTGCATAGGCACATTACAATTGATGGGCTGTATTTAACTCAGTAAAAAAAAAAAAAAAGCTGTATTGAGTAGGGATGATCGAACTTTTGAAAAGTTCGGTTCGACCAGAACACCCGAACTTCCCGAAAGTTCGGCACGGATTTCAGAACCCCATTGAAATCAATGGGACCCGAACTTCGGTAATCAAAAAACACAATTTTGAAGCCCTAAAACCCAATAAATGCCCCTAAAAAGTGTCTAGGGTTCTGGGTCATGCCCTAGGGACTATTAATCACACAAAAAAAAGTTCTTAAAAATTGTCGTTTTTGATAGAGAGACAATTATTGAAAAGATTCTTGAAAAAAAAAATGAGATTTCTTTGAAATTAGTGTCTGGGGGGTCTAAAAAGTGTACCTGTGAAGTTTCAGCTCTGTAGCATGTCCAGAACCAGAAAAAAAAGATCATTTGTATTAGAATTGCAGTAGAAGAGGCATATGGCTCCGCTATTTTCATGCCTGGCCGTTTTTGTTTCAGGCGTTTATTGGGCTTTTTTGTGGACGTCTTTGGAGGCAGGCATGACATCTGAACTTCTGTGTAGGGGTATATATACGCACACACATGTATGTATATATACACATACACATATATAGGTGTGAAAGTAGCAGAACCCTATGCCTGCGCTAATGAAATAATTGACAGACATAGGGCTTCGCTCCTATCACACCTATATGTGTGTATGTGTATAAATACATATAAGTGTGTGTGTATATATACCCCTATACAGAAGTTCAGATGTTATGCCTGCCTCCAAAGACGCCCAAAAAATGCCCAAAAAAAACGCCTGCAAGAAAAACGCCCAGGTGTGTTGTTGCAGGCGTTTTTTTTTACCATGTTTTGGGCGTCTTTGGAGGCAGGTATAACATCTGAACTTCTGTATAGGGGTATATATACACACACACTTATATGTATTTATACACATACACACATATAGGTGTGATAGGAGCGAAGCCCTATGCCTATAAATTATTTCATTAGCGCAGGCATAGGGTTCTGCTACTTTCACACCTATATATGTGTATGTGTATATATACATACATGTGTGTGTGTGTATATATACCCCTACACAGAAGTTCAGATGTTATACCTGCCTCCAAAGACGCCCAAAGAATGCCCAAAAAAAAAGCCTGCAAGAAAAACGCCCAGGTGTTTGTTGCAGGCGTTTTTTGGGCATTTTTTGGGCGTCTTTAGAGGCAGGCATAACATCTGAACTTCTGTATAGGGGTATATACACACACACTTATATGTATTTATACACATACACACATATAGGTGTGATAGGAGCGAAGCCCTATGCCTGTCAATTATTTCATTAGCGCAGGCATAGGGTTCTGCTACTTTCACACCTATATATGTGTATGTGTATGTGTATATATACATACATGTGTGTGTGTATATACCCCTACACAGAAGTTCAGATGTCATGCCTGCCTCCAAAGACGTCCACAAAAAAGCCCAATAAACGCCTGCAACAAAAACGGCCAGGTGTGAAAGGAGCGGAGCCATATGCCTGTTCTACTGCAATTCTAATACAAACGATCTTTTTTCTATGGCGGTCACCCTGACATGGAAGGGTTTGGTCACCCTGCCATAGCAGTCAGAGTCAGTTCACCCTACACTACACTATGGTCACCCTGACACTTAACACTTTCCCTACAGAAACTATATTTTTGAATCTAACTATAGTGGAAAATAGTACCCTAACTAAACTAGATATCCCTTTCCTCACACTAATAATTGCTAAATGACACTTTTGAAGCAGGAGTAACAGAACTGCTTCCACTCTCTTCCACATCCCTGTATTACAATGCTAGAGATTTGGCGGGCTATCTTATATACTGGGGGGCGTATTCACTACTGATTGGACTCTGGACCCCCTAGTCACTCCAATTACATTCCTAGCATCCTCCTGCCCCCTCAATTGGCTTTTACTGATAGTTCTGGTCCAATCACAGGCTTTTAAAGCCCAGTTCCTGTCCCATTGCATTTTGGTCGGTTCTGGTTGCCGAATTCCGAACTTTTTCCGCAAAAAGTTTGGAATTCGGCCGAATTTCGAACAGTCAATGTTCGGGTCGAACCGATGGTCGACCCGAACCATTCGATCATCCCTAGTATTGAACTTTTTCAAGCTGCAGTGTGCAAGAGGCCTTACACTTTTTTATTTTACATGTCACAATACCAACATTTCAGGACCTCACAAGGTGTCATGTAGTTGCCTTGAGAAAGTGACTGTTCAAGGTCTTTGTAATATTGTATATTTGTGATATGAATTCTTCCCCAAAAAAAAAGCGAAAAAGAATGGCGCGTACACGATCGGAAAATCGTATGAAAAAAAATGCTTTAGAAGCAACTGTTCGATAATCTGATCACTTTCGATGGCCAATCACAACTGTTAACCTGATATTATCTGATGGGACAAGCACGAAAAATTTTCTTGCACAATATCAGATCGTACAATTTTCGTTTAATCAGTGCAGTGGTCGTTCGAAAATACAAATGCAATACATGACATCACTGCCGAATTTTTACAAGTGTAGCACCCTCCTAGGTAGGTGCTACTGAGAGAGTAAAGTTTTGAGCTCTGTCTGCTTACCAGAAGAGTTGCAGGTAAATCTATATTGTTCTCTGCCTACCAGAGAGCAGGATCTGTTAGTGAGGTCTGCTCATTGTGCTCAGTATGCGATTCATTTAGTCTAGAGAGTGTTTCACACTGGTCCAATAGTGAGGCATGTTGGACAGTGGGCAGAAACCTGACGAATGGGTGCATAGGATTTTGATACAGTCCTGATGATTGGCAGAAGGCAGGCTGCCTCGGTGCATGTTGGGATACTGTATAAAAGCCAGGAGCAAACTCCTAATTTTCAATATAAGATTAGCATGGAAAAAAAAAATATCCGATATGTCCGATAATCTCATCGTATGTACTAGGCATAACAAACCTCCTGCATTAGAGTGCCCCACTCTGGATGAAGGAGTGACTGAGACACCTGGACAGCAGCATTGTCAGTCTAAGGGAGGGTAGCATTAGATGCACTAGGAGATTTAAATACAGTAAAGAAATTGAAGCTAAACTCTAGCCAAGTCTTTTTAAAAGGTTACAGCAAAATTTTTGTTCCTTTTGAGATAAAGGTTTTACATAAATAAACAACTGTGTCCTCTGTCAAAGGTAAATGGTTTGTCTCAACCCTATAACTACTACATCTGCAGGAAAGCTAGTTCTTTTGAAAATGACAGATTTACTAGTTAGATCGCCAAGTAAAAATAAAAGAAAGAAAGCTTTAAAAAGAAAACGAATGCAGCCATCACACATCCAAGAATAGTAACTGGACCGGTCCATACTGGCTTGGCACACTCATCCTTTCACTCTATACAACCAGTCCAGATGCCCATCCTGCTCTCTGAATTAGCTGCTGGTAAGTCTTTTTTTTAAAGGTGGGGGTAGGTGGACGACGTCAACCTATGGCGAAACGCATCGGGCAGTACCAGATGTGACGTCACCACGCCCCCTGAGACGTCGGGTTTTGTTTGTGAACGTGGGATGCTGCGGTTTTACTGGTGGTGGTAATCTGCAGATATATAAACCTGGGTGATCCCTGATTTTAGGAAAATCAAACTGCAAAGCATGTGATAAGAAGCTACAGTCCTACAAAAAAAACACTGAAAAGTTTGACCGCATTGGTTGCAGCCTCATAAAAAATGCTACGAATTAAGCTCAGCTTAACCACTTGCCAACCGCCAACAGTACATATACTGCGACAGGTTGGCTCTGTCCCGCGAAACGACGTAACTGTATGTCACTTCGCGGGACCACAGGGTGGGGGCGTGAGCGTGTGCCCATTCGCCACAGAGGAAGCTGATCTGCGGGTCCGGTGGCCACGATTGTCGCCAGGCACCCGTGATCGCTCCCGGTGGAGACAGAACGACGGTCTGCCGTTGTAAATACGGCAGACTGCTGTTCTGTCAGCAATGAACACAGGGTTCCTGTGTTCCTCCTATTTAGGAACACAGGTCCCTGTGTTCATTCCATAAGTCCATCCCCCACACAGTTAGAAAGCACCCCCAAGGGACACATTTAACTCTTTGATCGGCCCTGGTGTTAACCCCTTCCCTGCCAGTGTCATTAGTGCAGTAACAGTGCAAAGGTTTAGCACTGATTACTGTAGTAATGTCACTGGTCCCCCCAAATGTGTAAAAAATGTCAGTTAGGGGTTTGATCTGTCCGCCGCAATGTCACAGTCCCGCTAAAAATCGCAGTTTGCTGCCATTACTAATAAAAATTAAACAAAAAATAAAAATGACATAAATCTTTACCCTAGTTTGTAGACGTGAACCAATCAATATACTCTTAATGGAATTTTTTTTACCAAAAATATGTAGCAGAATACAAATTGGCCTAAAATGATGAAAACATTTGATTGTTTTAAAGCAGAAAGTAATAAATTATGTTTTGTTTTTTTTTTCAGAATTGTCGCTCTTTTTTTGTTTATAGCGCAAAAAATTAAAATTGCAGAGGTGATAAAATACCACCAAAATAAAGCTCCCACCAAAATAAAGCTCTATTTGTGGGGAAAAAAAGGACATAAAGCAATGCGGAACCGCAAAAAAAAATGGCCTGGTCATTAAGGGGGGAAAACCTTCCGGTCCAGAAGTGGTTAAACACATCCTAGAATGCTCTTGCAAGTCAGTTAAATATTCTACTTGTTCCTCTTTAGGTAAGCCCAACAATATACTACTCATACTGCCCGTGAATGGCCAACAGACTTAAAGGGTCAGTTCACTTTTAATGGCTTTTCTAAAAATCAAAAAAAAACAAAAAAACAAATGCATTACAGCTTTATCTGTACATTAATTGCTGTCTTCCATATTTAAAAATGATCCTTTTGACACTTCTTCTACTGTGGGCTCTCCATAAGTCCATCCTAGATGGCGGGATGGAGCCACAGTTTGATGCACTGCCCCAACATTTTATGAATCGGGCTTGTCTAATCACAAATTCGCAGTTCACTCTTTCGATTTTGCGGCAGAGCTCAGCATTCTGCGTGAGAGAGAGAGGACTGCACATGCATAGTTGGGCATGCTGTGTTCTCATAGATAAGTGCTCGTTCACAATGTGTTGGGGCTTCACATCCAGCATAAGGACAGGGAGGGGGAGTCCACAGTAGAAGCAGCATTAGAAGAAAGGACAGAGCTGTAATTCATATGGATATCTGGCAGTGTAACGGTTTGTAAAGGAAACCTGTACTAAGAAAAAAACATTAGCTAAAATTGCTGAACTCCTAAAAATGCTAGCTTCCTGGCTGTTTTCCGCTTCAGTACATTTTGAATCACCTTGAACAAGTATGCAGCAAGTCAAATAGTATGAAATGTATTATTTGCATACTTTTTTTCTAGTTAGTGTCCCACAAAAAATAACAAAGCCAGTAACGTTTTATAAAGGATAGTGTTTAGAGTCAGCATGTTTGCTCAGTACAGGCTTTCTTTAAAGAGCACTGGTCAGCATGGTCTTTCTTTGACCATTTCTCTTGCAACATTACACATAATAGTAAGTCTCCCCTATGGTCACATCTTTGTTTCATACTGTAACCAGGGCAGCCATCAGAAATTCTGGGGCCCCTTACAAAGCTTTAGGTCTGGGCCCCTCCGGGCCTGACAACTAACATTCCCCAGGGCCGGTCCTCTGGCCATTCCTCCAAATCGGCCCGCTGGCAATCTCACCGAGTCCTTCAGTGCACCAACTTTTATTTAAACACTCTTAAAACTTAATATATGAAAATGAATCCAATCTTGCAAAAAGACATCCCCATATATTCAGCAAAGAGACATCCCTATTCAGCAAAGAGACATCCCAATCCAGCAAAGAGACTGAAACTGAGACTAAAGAGCTGCACAAGCACAGGTTTGCACCACTCTTCTAAAAAAATAACATAAAATTTGAGCATGTTTTTCTTCTAATTAACAAAAAGTATGCAAACCCCTTTGTTAATTAGGGGCGATCAGTTCTCTGCTCTGCTGTGTCTGACGGACACAGTGCAGAGAACAGGAGAGTTGGAGCTGCATGGTCCCAACTCTCTGCCCATCTGTACCCTCAGCTCAGCTCAGATCAGGAGGGAGGGAGAAGGAGAGTTTGTAACCCTGCATGCTCTGCTTGTGTAGTGTAATCCCTGCACAAGCAGAGAGAGGGATGTGACAGCTAACAGCTCACATTCCATACAACAAGGTAAGACCAATGAGAATCTGTGGCAGTTTTCTATATGGAGAAAACGTATTAGGGCCAGACCTGCACTAGTCCCAATTTCACTGTAAAAATAGAAACTGGCTCACGTGGCACAAATAGACCTGAAACAGGTCTATCTGCTAAGGTAATGTGGGAGCCACTCCTGACAGTTTCCCACACCATTATAATGGCAGAAGAAGCTTAGGTAATTCCCCTGTATGTGGGAACAATATCAGCGCTCGATTTCTAGGAATGGTGGACCACAGAGATGATAAAAACGGTGAAGTGTGTAAGATGGTCAAGATAACCACAGAAAATGATGATAAAAGTATGGATAATATCAATAAACAATGAATAATAACAATATAAATGTACATATATCAATCCATCTCTGAAATAAATATATACATAGAAAACAATGCAAATAGTGCAAAATAGCCAGATAAGTGCTGAAGTGCTAGTAAATATTATCCAATACAGTGATCAGTGAACAATCAGAGAAATAGATGAAAGTGCAAGTAGTGCTGGAGATGAAAGAAATGGCAGCTGTGGACAGCAAAAATAGCTGTGATGTGTAAACAAAGGTATACCAATAACAAAAAGTGCAAATAGGCACTAAATGGTAGTTATATGAATGTGAATAATAACAAAAAGTGTAATAATAAGTAAGTAGCAAAAAAATGCTGCGGGGTGCCTCCAATGGATAAATGCAGGAAACAAAAGTCCAAATGTAAAAGAGCAATGTGCACAATTAAAGTGCTAATCAATAAAGAGTGATTCTAATAAAGGTTCATTGGTGATCCAGTGACTTTGCTAAAAATCGCATCCGGTGACAGCAGTGTGCAATTATTCGTGAGCATATCCTACATCAAGTGCAATGGCCGCTCACCTCTATTAACACTCAAATGAGCGTTTTGGTGTAGTAAATCACCATGTGGGACATCAATATGTACTCCAAAGATGTAGGGGCTAATAGATGTGAAGGGCTCCTCAAATAGATGGTGCCAAGAGATGTTCCCTTTGCTTCTACAGGGTGGCTATGGATCAGCGTGCTTGGCGGATTCCTAGGACACTTACTCATCCAAATGATAAGAGGGGGCTCTCATAGTGTAGTAGGTATAATTTAATAGATAAAAAATAATAATACACTTACAGTAGAAGTAAAATAACAAGAGCTGAACACAGGAACAATCGCCGATGCGGTGTACTCCGATACTTCCGGTCTCGGCCGTAGACCGGAAGTGACGTCACCCGGCTTCTCCCGACATGTTGCGTCACAAAAAACACGTGACTTTATCAACCCTTATCAACTTTATTACCCTTGATAAAGTCACGTGTTAGTTGTGACACAACGCGTCGGGAGAAGCCGGGTGATGTCACTTCCGGTCTACGAGACCGGAAGTATTGGAGTACACCGCATCAGCGGTTGTTCCCGTGTTCAGCTCATGTTATTTTACTTCTACTGTAAGTGTATTATTATTTTTTATCTATTAAATTATACCTACTACACTATGAGAGCCCCCTCTTATGATTTGGATGAGTGAGTGTCCTAGGAATCAGCCAAGAAAGGTCAACCATAGCCACCCTGTAGAAGCAAAGGGAACATCTATTGGCACCATCTATTTGAGGAGCCCTTCACATCTATAAGCCCCTACATCTTTGGAGTACATATTGATGTCCCACATGGTGATTTACTACACCAAAACGCTCATTTGAGTGTTAATGGAGGTGAGCGGCCATTGCACTTGATGTAGGATATGCTCACGAATAATCACACACTGCTGTCACCGGATGCGATTTTTAGCAAAGTCACTGGATCACCAATGAACTTTTATTAGAATCACTCTTTATTGATTAGCACTTTAATTGTGCACATTGCTCTTTTACATTTGGACTTTTGTTTCCTGCATTTATCCATTGGAGGCACCGCGCAGCAATTTTTTGCTACTTACTTATTATTATTATTACACTTTTCCTTATTATTCACATTCATATCACTACTATTTAGTGCCTATTTGCACTTATGGCGCTTTTCCACTGCATGCAACCGAACGGTTCGGCTCGCTTTTGTGCTTTTCCACTGCATGGTACCGCATGGTACGGTGTTGGAACGGTTCGGTATGGTATGGTACGGTACGGCGGCGCTTTTCCACTACATGGAACCGAACGTTACGGCTCGCTTAAACAGTACCACCTTGGTTGTGGTTCCAAGAGGGCCGTACCGGTAACATATTCCACAATCCTTTGCATGCAGCCTTGACTGTTTGTCACTACTAGCCACTGATTGGTCAGAGAATCGTTGTTATCCCACCCACTTTACTTTAGTGGAAAAGCAAACCGTACCAAACCGTACCGAACCGTTCCAACACCGTACCATGCGGTACCATGCAGTGGAAAACCAAACCGAGCCAAGCAGGGCCAAGCAGGGCCGAGTGGAGCCGAGCCGGTACTTGCAGTGGAAAAGTGCCATAACTGTTATTGGTATACCTTTGTTTACACATCACAGCTATTTTTGCTGTCCACAGCTGCCATTTCTTTCGTCTCCAGCACTACTTGCACTTTCATCTATTTATCTGATTGATCACTGATCACTGTATTGGATAATATTTACTATCACTTTAGCACTTATCTGACTATTTTGCACTATTTGCATTGTTTTCTATGTATATATTTATTTCAGAGATGGATTGATATAGGTACATTTATATTGTTATTATTCATTGTTTATTGATATTATCCATACTTTTATCATCATTTTCTGTGGTTATCTTGACCATCTTACACACTTCACCGTTTTTATCATCTCTGTGGTCCACCATTCCTAGAAATCGAGCGCTGATTTTTTTCCCTCTTTCAATCCTTTTAGTATGTTGTGACACTACTCAAATCAGCAGCTGATTTTGGTGTTCCACCTCTTTTTCATCTTTTTTATCTTCTCCTTGCATTTACCCCATTGGTAGCGCATTGGTTCTCCTCTTGTCTCATTAATTCCCCTGTATGCGTCTATGTCAGAGTGACAATATGAAAGTTTTTCTGTGACCTTACTGAAGAATGCAGTATTATTCTAGCTAGGCGTGTTTAAGTGAAAATTACAAATGCATTCAGCACCCTTGTATGGCCTTTCCTCTGTCCATGGTACTGATAACAACAAGCATTTTGGAATGACGAAAGTGATCATCATTTGTCCTTTTCCTAGTGGACAGATACTTTGAAGTTGATACTGACACTTTTGGTTTCTATTTATATAGGATCCCCTCGGAATATTATCTGATTGTGTTTTTACTCTACAGCCATATGCCTAGCAGTGCAAAAGAATTGGTTGCTAACAGTAGAGACGCAATGTTTAAACATTCAGAATTTAAAGTGTCCGTGTTTCTCTGTGGTTACCAAAAGAGGATTTGGACCAAGAGAAAGGCTCAGTTCACAGTGCTGCGACGGCAAAGTCGTACGACTTTGCCCTGTGACTTCCTTCTGATTTGAACTTGAACCGACTTGGATGCTATTTAGGCCTATACAAGGGCTGAAATCGCACCCAAGTCAGTCCAAAGTAGTGAGACTTGTGCGTCAGTCAAGACAGCTCTTATAGGGAAACATTAAATGTGACATGTCATCCGACTTGGGGTCTCACAAGTCGGATCCCATGTTGCCGTGTGATGCGAGTAAACACAGAACCTTCCTCTGTAGATTTCTTCAGGAAATACTAGATGCCTGGCTATTGTGTTGATCTAATGAATTTAGTACTTATATAGTCACTGACGCAGTGAAAAGAAATTTTGAAGCCAGATGAAGCAAAACAGCACATGTGGGAGGTCAGCGATGGCAACTCCCATACTTATGGTATGTAGGGAGCCACTGTGTGAAAACAGATGACCAAATTAAATACAAGAAAAGCATTGACATTCACATGTACATAAGTACATGCAAACAGGAAAATTGTGTGTAAATGCACATACAGTGCATGCTCTGTAAAAAGAAATTCCCTGGTACCCATATTCCTATATCCACTTCAGCAGGGGAAACACACTGGAGTGAGCAACAGAGTACATGGAGACTAAAAGCATCATTGTACCCTGGAGTCCTAATTCATGTTAGTCATGCAGCTCAAAATTAAATGTATGCCTCGTTTCCACTGAGTGGTACGGTACGGTTCGGTTCAGTACGGTATGGTTTGGTTCAGTATGGTACGGTTCGGAACGGTACACCTTGCGTTTCCACTGCCAATAGTACCCTTTCTTGATAGGCGTGGTGTAGCCGAAAAGCTGTGATCGACGATTCTCTGTCAACCAATGAAAGTTCTACAGAGTGTAACTCCACCCTGTTGGTACGGTACTAATGTGCTTGGTACCCCAATGAAAGGGTCCCAAAAAAGTGGTATGGTACAGTTCGGAATTAGGGTACCATTCACAATGGAAACGGCAAACATTGTGTACCATACCGAACCGAACTGTACCGTACCGCTCAGTGGAAACGAGCCAATAGTAACCCAAGGTTGCTTAAAACCAAACATTTATACCACAAATTCTAACTTTCTTGTGTGTATTAACTGGAAGCGTGCATACCCATGAATACACCTTTCTGGTTCCAATAATTGTTATTGAATATTTCAAAAGGGGTACAAAGAGTATGAACATTATTTCATATGACAGCAATTGGCATTAACTCTTTATAGAGGGATAGAGTCTTTAGAAAAATTGGGATAATTACAGCATTCCCAAGATGTGATACAGAGAACATAAGATCAAGAGGTCTTGAGGTACATAGACAGAGCACACACAAACCAAGGGCACCCAAGACCCTTGGACCAGTTTAGAGTCTAAACCCTGGGGCCTCTGGCCCATGCCTGCCAAGTGTATGACGAGATATTGTTCCAATAATAGAGGAATGGCTTGAAAGAAGTAAAAGATAAAAATGAATAGAAAGGAAAGAGGACATAGGAGATTAAGAGTAACCCATGGATCCCATATTTTCTCAAAGAAAGCAATTTTATAATGCAAGATAACCGAGAGATGGTCATTAACCATGATCCACAACAGTTTGGCCTTCAATATTTCAAGCAAAATTGTGGGGTATCTCCAAGATCTGGCAATAGAAATTATGATCCACATTAGTTTGGCCTTTAATAATTCAAGCAAAATTGTGGGGGATCTCCAAGATCTGGCAATAGCAATTCTTGCTTCTATCAATCTCCTCTTGTGTCCCACTTCCCCCTCCAATGGGTGGCCCAGAAATGCCTGATGTGGAATAGATACACCTGGATCTTAAGGTTGCATTCACAATTGTCCAGTTTAGGGCACATCTGTTTCCATTAAAATACACTGAAATTAAAACACGTCAATACTTGATGCAAAATATATTTTAAAAATGCATTAATAACACTACTGTAATTATTCCTGTTTTTGTATTGCTCTATGCTGGTTCTTCTCACCAAGAGATGTGACCCCTGCGAGGGTGCGGTATTTTTCAACATGTATGTATGTACCCGATTGTCATTGCTGTGAATGTTTTCACCTGTTCCCTTCCCTTCTCTGTTTTTTTTTGTTGTTTTTAATAAACACCTTTTGGATTTAAAAAAAAAAAAAAATGCATTAATGTGTGTGTGTCAATGTACAAGGCAGATAAACTATGAACAACCAAGCATGACTACAGTCTGAGGGTTCCGACTAGTGCATTAACACAACATGTTAATTAAAGTGCTCTACGCAAAGGGCTTGTTTATTTAAGGGTTGCCCCATGAAGAGCGATCCATGTTGATAACTTGATAACTTATTAGAGAGTGTTTCACAAACTGGTTTTAACCCCTTAAAGCTTCTACCACCGTGCTGCTGTAAATAGGTTGCGTTCAGCAAGGATACTGCTTGCCAAATGTGACAGGGGGTATAATTCTTGCCACTCCAGGAAACAAAGCACGAAAACACCAGTAAGTATACAACCCCTTCTGTCTGTCTTTGCAGCTTAAAGTGGAGCTTCACCCAAAAGGGGAAGTTCCGCTTTAAGTCCTCCCCTCCTCTAACTTATTTGGCATATCCTTTTGGGGGGGGGGGGGGGGGTAGCCAGTACCTAGTTTTGATGGGTACTAACTCCCCCTTCTGCTTGGATTGCCTAGGCTATCAGAGCAGGGGGTCTCCTAACACCCCCCCCCCCCTGCAGTCTTCTGGGACATGCTTCAGGTCCCAGAAGACTGCAGGACCATTTACAAAGCATAGTACGGCTCGTGAATGCGCAGTGGTTAGGCATCTGTATAGCCGAAAGCAGCATAGCCAGCTGCCCACGGCTTGGATTCTGGCGCCGGGAACCCGAAGGCTAGAACTAGCCCAAGTGAGAACGGCACTGGATCCTTGGACAGGTAAGTGTCCTTTTATTACAAGTCTGGAGCTACAGGATTTGTAGCTGCTGACCTAATTTTTTTTTGCGCTTTAAGGAGGGTGGTTGAGGGGCATTAAAAACACGGTCTAATTATCTGTTTTTAATGCCCCCTCTCAGCCACAAGTGTAAACTTAGCATTAGTTGGGTAATTCATTTTAAAAAAGGTCACACACCTTAACACACTAGAAACAGGCAGATATGTGACATGATTACTTTTTTTTTTTAAATAATCTTTATTATCATTAAATCAATCAATTATTATTATCATGACTGGTAACAGCCTAAATCGTGTGTCTTTAGTGCCACCTATATCACATAGTAAGGTAAGTAGCATAAGAGTAGAATTGAGTTAGAAGGGAGATAAGAGAGACATGGCTCCTAGTAGAGCCGCCAAAAGATACAGGGGAGAAAGGAGAAGAAAGGTAACCTGGAATGTACATGGACGCCATGCGAACGTTACCCCGGAGAAAAAGCGCCCCCGGCAAATGAAACTCATCACACACCTCCTATAGGTCTAACCCATAGGGGTCAGAAATCTCTTCCAAATAAAACATCCACCCAGTCCATGTGTCTTTAAACCGAGACTGCATCCCCTGTGAATTCAGCACCCTCCTCTCAGCCTCCATAACCAAATTAACCTCCCTTTTCCATTCAGCCAACGTGGGACAAGAGGTCTGTTTCCAATGCCTCGGGATCAGGCAGACATGATTACTTCTAATATTTACAGCTATTGCAACTCACTTGTTAAAGCAATTTTGCTTATTTTGTATTACAGCAACATGATTTGACACTGCATCAAACACTGTGAGTAGGGATGATCGAACGGTTCGGGTCGACCATCAGTTCGACCCGAACATTGGGTTTTTCTAAATTCGGCCGAATTCCGAACTTTTTGCGGTAAAAGTTTGGAATTCGGCAACCAGAACCGCCCAAAATGCAATGGGACAGGAACTGGGCTTTAAAAGCCCATGATTGGCCCAGAAACATCAGTAAAATGTGATTGAAGTGACTAAGGGGCCCAGAGCCCAATCAGGAGTGAATACGCCCCCCAGTATATAACATAGTCCCGCCAAAACTCTAGCACTGTAATACAGAGGCTGTGGAAGAAAGTGGAAGCATTTGTGTTTCTCCTGCTGCTTGTAAAGCTCCAGTGTCATTTTGCAATTATTAGTGTGAGGAAAGGGATATGCAGTGTAGTTAGGGTACTATATACCACTATAGTTAGATTCAAAAATCTAGTTTTTGTAGAGATAGCTTTAGGTGTCAGGGTGACCGTAGTGTAGTTTAGAGTGACCTGACTCTGCCAGGTCAGGGTGACCGTAGTGTAGTTTAGGGTGAACTGACTCTGCCATGTCAGGGTGACCGTAGTGTAGTTTAGGGTGAACTGACTCTGCCATGTCCGGGTGACCGAACTCTGCCATGTCAGGGTGACCCCACTATGCAGATTCTGGGTTAGGGGTATACATATATACATATATATATATCAAAAAGACAATTTTTAAGAACTTTTTTTGCCTGATTCAGGGGCATGACCCAGAACCCTAGGCACTTTTTAGGGGCATTTATTGGGTATTGGGTTTTAGGGCTTCAAAATTGTGTTTTTTGATTCCAGAAGTTCGGGTCCCATTGATTTCAATGAGGTTCTGGAATCCGAACCGAACTTTTGGGAAATTCAGGTGTTCTGGTCGAACCGAACTTTTCAAAAGTCCAATCATCACTAACTGTGAGCAGCAGAAGAATGCTAAGACTCAATAAATTCACCTTTTCAATGTATTACACATACACGTTGGCCCAATGAAAAGTAAGTCTGTTCAGCTGAAGGTTTCTTTGTAATTACTGCTTGTGATATTATATTGCCGTTTTAGTATTGTGGATTATGTTTTTTATTATTGTATGTGTCCCCAGTGAGGACACAGAGGAATTCAAGGCTAATTATATAGGCACAAGGCCACAGGCTGAGTGACTTACTGAACTGTGTAAATACACTATCCCTAAAGCAGAAACTTGACAAGATGATTGCACATTTACATGGCTAATCTTCCTCCGATGTTTCCCGTAATCAAAGTCTGTTCTGTGCCTGAGCAAGTTGTTTCATTTGCGCTGTTTGTTACAGGCTGAGAGGATTAATGTGGGCTTCCCAGCTACTTATGTACCTCTATTATTTTCTCATGATGCATGTGATGGAAACCGCTGGATATCAATAATAATAACAATTATGTGGATGGCAGCCCCCTTTTTTCACGCCTTGCTGAGGCTCAGTGCTCCAGGCTGGGGTGAGAGCACTTCACACTGTGCTATGTGGGCCTCCAGCTGGGAGTTTTTACTTATCTTATCTTGTCCCTTCAGCAGCTTAATGGCCTGTGTAATGTGCATTAATCCTTCATTACTCTCATTACTCCAGAACTCCCACTAGCACCGCATTGCTGAATTGCAGTGTACAGTGTAGTGCATTGCTCATTTGCAAAAGAGAAGAATGCTCACTTTGCAGGTATAGAGAGCAAAAAAACATCTAGAGGTGTTTGAATAGGGCATAACCAAATTATATGGAAATTAAATGTATGGATAAGTCATACCCATAAGTGAGAGGAAAAAGGGTATACTCCTTACAGATGTGTCAAAGCACAGGCAGTGCAGTAGAGAATCTCAAGGCTCCCAGTTCATAAACATCTAGAGGTGCTTGTATAAGGCATAAATAAATTATATAGAAATTAAATGTATGGATAAGTCATAACCATAAGTGATAGGAAAAAGGGTGTACAGCTTACAGATGTGTCAAAGCACAGGCAGTGCGGTAGAGAATCTCAAGGCTCCCAGTTCATACTAAAGTGTATTTTGGCTCCCAAGCAGATGCAGTGCTGCCCGACGTTGTGTGTCACTGGAGGCCTAGTCAAATGTTGCCCAAGGAGCAGGCAAAGCTCTGCAACTTGCTGTACCTAGGTGTTGTAATGAGATTGCCAAAAAGGTATCAAAGGAAGCCATGATTGTTCAATAGCTACTTAACCACTTGCCGACCGCCGCATGACTATTTACTGATCGGTCAGCCCCTCACAGGCACAGGCTAGCCTGTGAGGGTCTAGGGAGCGAGCGCGCGCCCCCGGAGGCGCGCTCCCGCTCCCGAGTGGTCACGGACCCCCCCGTGCGTGTGACCGGCGGACCCGATGTCCGCCGGTCACTCGGCAATCGTCGGTGGAGAGGGAGAAAGGCAGGCGGCTAATGTAAGCAAGCCACCTGTCATTGTTCCCTGTGTAAAAATGGAGATCAAACGGTTCTGCTATGTAGGACCATTGATCTCTGTTCTTACACATCAAGCCACATCCAATCACAGTTAGAATCACGCCCCTAGGGACACACTTAACCCCTCCCTCTAAAAAAAGTTAACCCCTTCACTGCCAGTGTCATTTTTACAGTAACAGTGCATATGTATAGCACTGATTACTGTAGTAATGTCACTGGTAAGCCCAAAAGTGTCAAAAATGTCAGTCAAGGGTGCAATCTGTCCGCCGCAATGTCACAGTACCGCAAAAAAAAAATCGAAGATCGCCGCCATTACTCGTTAAAAAAAAACACCAAAAACGACAGAAATCTTTCCCTTAGTTAGTAAACGCGATAACTTTTGCGCAAACCAATCAAAATACACTTATTGCGATTTTTTTTTACCAAAAATATGTAGCAGAAAACAAATTGGCCTAAAATGATAAAAAATTTTGATTTTTACATTTTTTGGGGGGGGGGGATTTCATATAAAAAAATGTGAAAAATATTGTTATTTTTTCAAAATTGTCGCTCTTTTTTTGTTTATAGCGCAAAAAGTAAAAATCGCACAGGTGATCAAATACCACCAAAAGAAAGCTCTATTTGTGGGGAAAAAAGGACGTAAATTTTGTTTGGGTACAGCGTTGCATGACCGTGCAATTGTCAGTTCAATTCGCACAGTCACGCAAAAAGTGGCCCAGACGTAAGACAGCAAAATCCTCCGATGGTAAAGTGGTTAAAGTGTATTGTATTTGTAAAGTTGTAAAGCGCTGCGTAAACTGTCGGTGCTATATAAATCCTATATACTAATAACAATAATAATAATAATAATATAGAGCACATAAAATAAAAGTTATTTGATGATCCAAAACAAACCTATAACATAACGTTGAAAAAGTGACAGTGCCACCATGTCATATGCTAAAAACCTGTTCCAAAATCTACAAGCCAAAAATGACTCATATAATATAAAAAGGGACTTTGTAAGAAGAAAAATTGATGTATGGAAAGGGTACCCTTAGTTTAAGAAGGTCAGCTGTAACTTATGATGTCCCCACAAACTTGGCTCTATGCCACCTGAACAGGACCTTTCTTATTGGACATTTGTCTGGAAGTAGGTCAGAAACGGGACACTTTCACTTTTCCTGTTCGCACAGACCGGAAACTGTGAAATGTGCATGTGTTTTTATATTTCCAAGTAAACCGCTTCTCGAATTCCCAAGTAAACTGCGTTTAAGAGTGGAAAATTTCTCTTACCTATTCTTTGGGTGGTACAGAATTCTGACATTCCAACAGACCTGCTTCCCTGTGCCAAGAGCAACAAGGATATTGTCCTTTTAATGTCTTAAAGGCTCTGTTTTCTTGTAATGCCAAATGTAATATTTTTTTGAAAACATTACCCCAGAAGTTTTCCAGCTGAGAAAACAGGCTGGTGAAAAATAGTTTCAGAAAACAAAATAAACTGTGCACAAGACATTCTGGGTGTGTATCCACAGCACATCTGGATTGGGGTATTTAAATTGCCTGTAGGATTTTTTTTTTTTTTTTTTAACCCTGCACAGCTGTTAGTAGAGGCCCTCAGGAGGAGAGTCGGGTCACCAGTCTCGGCTGCACCTCTTTCCTTTCCACACCCTTTTCTTGCTTTCACCTCGACATGAATCAACCACGTGTACAGTTTGTTTTCAGGCATTTAACAAATAAATGGACAGCTTGGAGCTTTCTGCAAAGAAATAAACCTCCTGAAATGTGAGAAGCATCTGGGTTTCCAGAATTGGCTTAGGATGAGGTTCTGCAAAGATGTTTACTTGTTCAGTTGAGGTGTCCTGAACGTCATGCCTCTGAGAGGATCCACCGTGTTGTATTAT
Organism: Pelophylax lessonae; assembly: GCF_965119305.1. Classification (NCBI taxonomy): domain Eukaryota; kingdom Metazoa; phylum Chordata; class Amphibia; order Anura; family Ranidae; genus Pelophylax; species Pelophylax lessonae. The sequence continues at coordinate 42,258,328 of NC_138778.1, read as the reverse complement.
TCTAACAGACGTTTGGAATTAAACTCAATTTTCCGTCACAAATGCTGCAGCCAAATCAATAAAATTCCTCTAAACAACTGCATGGGCAATTTGCGAAAGCTAATTTAGGCAGGTTAGCTTAGGTCTGGAGAAATCCCAGGATATACCTTACAAAGAATCACAACTGGCATCCATGTTTGTTTTTAACCTCTTCTACTGCAGCCAATGGAGTGGCACGTTCTTGGCATCCTTAAAGCTGACTGCCTAATCTTAGAATAAATTGGCCCAAAGTATACATTATATTTAGTGTCCATTCACACTACCGCGACTTGTCAGCCTGACAAGTCGCGGTCCGTCGCGGTCCATTGTGTGCTACAGGAACCGTTCTAACAGGAGCGACACAAGTCGCTCCGACTTAGAAAAAGGTACCTGTACTACTTCGGGGCGACCTGGAGCAACTTGCATAGACATTTATTATATGAAGTCCGTGCAAGTTGCGCCAAAGTCGTGGTGCACGCGACTTCACAGGTCGCCCCCGAAGTCGTGCCGCGTTAGTGTGAACCGGCACTTACCACCCCTTGCACAGCCTCACACACACTTGAGTTTTAAATATAGAGGACCAACATGCAAGAGTTCAGGGCTGGCCGAAGACATTGAGTTATGAGTAAGCGACCCATAGAGTCATGAAACGCGTCAACCATGTCCATGTCTGTGTGCTTCTAATTTATGGGAATAAATACTTGAAGTTTATCTACTCGTGAGTGCGGTCAAACTTTTTTCTTGAATATCAAGACATAGTGCTGCCTGGGTCCAAGAATTAAAAGCTGCCCCCCCTCATCCAAAAAAATCACGCCCATCCAGCAAAGAGATATTTCCATAAAGCAAAGAGACATCCCCACATAGTAAAGAGAGAGCCCAATCCAGCAAAGAGACATCCCTATATATTCAGCCAGAGACTTTTCCATAAAGCAAAGAGACATTTCCATAAAGCAAAGAGACATCCCCATACAGTAAAGAGAGAACCCAATCCAGCAAAGAGACATCCCTATATATTCAACAAGAGACTTTTCCATAAAGCAAAGAGACACCTCCAAATAGTAAAGAGACAGCCCAATCCAGCAGAGACATCTCCATATATCCAGCAAGAGGCATCTCCATAAAGCAAAGAGACATCCCCATATAGTAAAGAGCCAGCCCAATCCAGCAGAGACATCCCCATATATCCAACAAGAGGCATTTCCATAAAGCAAAGAGACATCCCCATATAGTAAAGAGCCAGTCCAATCCAGCAGAGACATCCCCATATATCCAGCAAGAGACATTTCCATAAAGCAAAGAGACATCCCCATATAGTAAAGAGAGATCCCAATCCAGCAAAGAGACATCCCTATATATTCAACAAGAGACTTTTCCATAAAGCAAAGAGACACCTCCAAATAGTAAAGAGACAGCCCAATCCAGCAGAGACATTCCTATATATCCAGCAAGAGGCATTTCCATAAAGCAAAGAGACATCCCCATATAGTAAAGAGCCAGCCCAATCCAGCAGAGACATCCCCATATATCAAGCAAGAGACATTTCCATAAAGCAAAGAGACATCCCCATATAGTAAAGAGAGATCCCAATCCAGCAAAGAGACATCCCTATATATTCAGCAAAGAGACATGCCCAATCCAGTAAAGAGACATGCCCCCTCCAGAAAAGAGACATGCCCAGAGGGAGGGAGCCTGGGGTCCTCAGGCAGTGTGCCCCTATTGCCGCCCCTCTTAAAGTGCTGCCTGGGTCCCATGGACCCACAGGGACCCATGGTAGGGCCAGCCCTGCAAGAGTTAACAAAAGGAAGGATGCTAAGTCAGAAATAAATCTGAGTTCTGCCTGTAAATAAATAATGATAGAAAGGACACTTTGATACAAGAGCGATTTTAGTGATTTTTCTGTGATATTTTAAAAAAAGTTCAGAACAAGCTGTAGAATTTAGTCATATGTACATGTCCTTGTACTTTAGTATAAAGTAAACCATATAGATACATATGTTCCTTGGGCAGGCCATATAGATGCACACTTCCCTCAAATATCAGCATAGTAACACATGATACCAGTAGAATGCGTTTCTTTACACACTTTTGCATGTTTTGGAGGATGGGGGCGGCATCTTTAAGAGCTTAGTCTTTTAGTGTCAGCCAACCAGAAACAGAATGAGAACTCTACAAATGCTTAGGGGTTTTCCTTCCCTTTTTTTTTGTTAACATTAATATAAATTGATACAGCTAATGAAAACTTTCGAATACCCACAATACCATATCACAACTTATACTAATGTTTTAGTTCAATTTTGAAATACTGTAATGACAAGCACTTGAATTCTAAATTATATTGTTTATGCAGTAAGGCATGCTTGTTATACTCACTGTGGAGCCTAAGGGGTTAATCCTGTGCATTGTGTAAAAAGGCTGTTTGATCCTGCCTTCTCTGATCCTCCCTTTCTTCCACAGTCCCCAAGCCAACTCCTGATTGAACAGAGCACTTGGGGGCAAACTGCACATGCTCAGTGTGGTGTGTATTGCTAGAGAGTTTGTTATCCAAACAGAGGGTCCTGTAGCCTCAAAAGACAATCGGGGGAGAATGTAAACTCCTCCTGGAAGCTTTAAACAGACACTGATAGAAGTCACAAGACTGCTATATACTGCTGATGATAAAAGGTATTTAGCAGTTTATATTTACTAAAACTATTGCATTTCCATGTTCTGTTTACTGTGGAAGACCAGAAATAGTGAATTCAGGGTCCTGGGTTTAGTAACACTTTACTGTGCTTCAACCATACTAAAAAATATTTGCTTCAAAAAGAAAGAATGTGTTTCTTATTCATCTGTAAGTTTTCCATTGCCAACCTCAGTTGCTCTACCAGTCCTAGCAGCCCCAACAAGTATGGCACTCATAACAGGACATGCTTGGCACAATGTAGCCAATGTATCTATAGCAACCTCCTGGTGTATACCGGAGGTTATATAAATAGGAATGGTAAAAAAATCCCAAGTCCTCGTTCCCTCCACTGTTGTGATTTGTTTTCTAGAATATAGGGATTTGATACCCAAGTTATTTGACAAGCAACACTCTGTTTTGTCCATAGATAACTGTGGGTGGTGAAACAACCATAGAGGCCCAATATCTCTGTTTCTTTGTTCTTTTAGGTGCTCCCCCCCCCCCTTTTTTCTTTCCCTCTCAATATGACAGAATTTAAGGGGAATGAACGGGATGTACTCATGCAAAGCTATTTATATTTATATTTACGGTGCTAAATTTAGTTTTTGTACATTGTAGTTTTTGTTCAATGAGCCAAGTCACCTTTCCATTGGATGGTCCACACATATGTGACCGGATTTCCATACATAAAACATGTTCCATACTCCTTTGCTGCACTGGTCACTCTATGTGGGAGATTGTGTCCATGCTAGCTACAACTTTTTGCAGACTTCCCATCTTTAAACAGAATACTACTATACTCATTATAGGTAAGACTCTGCCTTTACTGACTCCTATGTTATGCCCATGTATTTGCAACCAGACATTCAGCACTTTACTTTCTTTTTCTTCTATCTAGCTTTTTGAAGTCTGATTTTTTTATTCCCAGACTCTTGATCAAATACTGGCAATAAGCCTTAGAGCCTTCCTGGCTCTCTACAAATGTTATTCATGGTTGGTAAACTCTGATATAAGGTTTTGGCTCAATGACTATATCCCTCCCTTTGTTTTCAGGTAAGACCCTAAACTCCCTTGATTTTTATATTCCATTAATACTGTTCAATTGTCAACCCATCATTAACATAAGTCATTATTTAAACGTTTGCTTTGTATACAGTGAGGGATCATTTAGTATCCTCTGTGCTGTGACAGGGACTCATTTCAGGGGAATTTTCCACTGTACCCGCCTACTCCAGAAGCATCCTGCATATCCTTTTTTTGCTATGTAATGTTTTCATAATGTAAGTGCTTGTATAGTTGATCTGACAACCAGTAATCAATCTGGCTTTTGATACCGTTCCCAAAAATGCTTAATTTATAAAATAAGGTCTGCAGGCATCGACCACAAGGTTTGCTCTTGGATACAAAACTGGCTAAAAGGGCGTGTCCAATGGTTGGTAATAAATAACGTGTACTCAGACTGATCTGTAAATGGGGTCCCCCAAGGCTCAGTCCTGGGACCAATTTTGTTCAATTTATTCATAAATAGCATTGAGGATGGGATCATTAGCTCAATCTCAGTTTTTACAGATGACACAAAATTAAGTAGGGCAATAACTTCTCATCATGAGGCAGAAATCTTACAGAATGACCAGAACAAAATAACAGAGTGGGCAACTACATGGCAAATGAGGTTTAGTGTGGATAAGTGTAAGGTATTGCACTTGGGGACTAAAAACATAAATGCCCAATACACTTTGGGGGGGGGGGGGCCCGGGGGAATCAAAAATGGAGAAAGATCTGGGAGTCTTAATGGAAGATAGATTTGGCAATAGCATGCAATGTCAAGCTGCAGCTGCCAAAGCCGGCAGATTATTAGCATGCATAAGGAAGGGGATGTATTCCAGAGATAAAACTATAATCCTACCACTTTTTAAAACTCTGGTCCAACCGCATCTGGAGTATTCTGTCCAGTTCTGGTCGCCAGTCCTCAAAAGGGATGTGAAGGAGCTGGAGAGAGTCCAGAGAAGAGCAACTAAACTGATTAGGGAATTGGAGGACCTTAATTATGAAGAGCGCTTACAAGCACTTGATTTATTCTCCCTGGAAAGGAGACGCCAGAGAGGGGACATGATAGCTATTTACAAGTACCTCAATGGTGATCTCAGCATAGAAAAAAAACTGTTCAGTCGCAATGAATGCATGTGGACATAAGGCCATACAATAAAAGACTCTTGCACGTACATCTCAAGGATCAAAACATTCAGGGGTATGTGAAATAATTACGTCCACACACACCTACACAGGTTGAACTGGATGGACTATCGTCTTTATTTAACCTCAACTACTCTGTAACTATGTAACAAACTTTTATTATCTGTGATTCTTGATTGTGATATATTTCCAAAAGTATCTTTCTCTGTAGAGATCCATGTAAATCCATTAACTTTTGTGAAACCCCTGAAGAAGACTACATACTGTATAGTTGAAACATGTTGGGGTCTTGGCTAGTGGTGCTTATATTGATTGTATAGAGTTGGTTGTACCTATAGAGATATATGTGCATATAAGTGTTTTTATATATGATCCCCACTTCTGTTCTATTGTTCCTGTGGTTTTCTTGCTATACCACATGGCCCCTGGTGTTTTAATTGTTACCTAATAAAATGATGACATTTTAGACATTTTCCTCTTTTTTTGATTATATTTTTTGCTTATATCCTGATTTGTACATTTGGTATTGTAAAATCCCAAGTCCTCGTTCCCTCCACTGTTGTGATTTGTTTTCTAGAATATAGGGATTTGATTCCCAAGTTATTTGACACAGCAACATAGATAACTGTGGGTGGTGAAACACCCATAGAGGCCCAGAATCTCTGTTTCTTTGTTTTTTTAGGTGCTCCCCGCCCCCCCCCCTCTTTTTTTTTCTTTTTCTCCTTTTCCCTTTCCTTCTCAATATGACAGAATTTAAGGGAAATGAACGGGATGTACTCATGCAAAGCTATTTACAAAGTCATGATTGAACCACGAAACCCATTACAGACTTATCTTTTTTATTCAATAATCTAGGGAATTTGCTGGATAAAAAGTCGGCCTTATACTAGCATTCACATACAGTTGAGAGATACATCAGAAAGGGCTACCATCCGAAAGGTCTTAGGAATCAAATATTCCCCAATATTCCCAATGTGTCTAATGATTTCAAACACAAATGGGAAGACAATCTGACTTCTAATGATTTCAAACACAAATGGGAAGACAATCTGACTTCATGTACCAATATATACTGTATATATTTTTATAATTATATAATTGCTAATTTCTGATTACAAACAACAAATGAACCAATTGGATATTGAAATTCAGAAAATAGTCTCAGCACTCAATCAATTGAAAACCCATGAAAAATATATTGAAAATGAAACTAAACTGAAATCAGATCTTGAAGTATTCAATAAGCAGATGTTTATTAAAAAAAAAAGACAAAACATTTGATAGAGATAGAAAGGCCTTTACTAAGGGGATGCGCAGGAACAAAAATCCAATTAGGATATTCCCTCGCAGCAATGCTTCACTGTATAATCAAAATTTCACTCAACCTTCTGACTCCTCTTCTGCTTCACTTCCACAGGCACGCAGCTGATCACAACATCTGAATTTTTCACACAAAAAAAGTCTACAAAACTCAGTTCCATCTGTAAATAATGAACTCAAGATGGTGACAGGTAACTTTGGTGGTGACAGATAACGTTGGTTATGGTTCTTCAGAAGCACTCTTTCAAGTTTCCAACAGTGAAGGGCTGTGCGTGTCCCCTTTGGAATTAGGTACAAACCCAAACAGCACATAGCAGATCTTCAAATTTTTCTACACTGGCTTTTTCTCACACACCCCAATACAACAGACCCTTCAAAGGGCCCAAAAAAAAAAAAAAGACACATACATGAAACGTATGAAAATTTTTGATCCCAACAAACATAAAAGTAATCAACTTATGTTCATATTAATTATTACAAGATGAGCTTGAAGTCCTCTCATTGGGGCTAAGCTTCTGTCCTTCAATAGTCCTGGACAAATTCTCTGTCATAAAGGATCTTCATTTATTCGCTCAAAAAATTATCTTGAAATTATTCTTTCCCAAACAACCTGAAGAGACATTCTTCTGAACATCTCTCAATTCAAGAATGCAGAGCTCTGCGTGATCTTACCCTCCTACATGAGGAGGGTAATACACGAGACTTAATTGCAGAGGGATCTTCCTCCGTAGATACTGAATTTTCTAACAGTTCAAAGACTCTTAAGAAAAAATCCCAGAAATTCCCCTCAGTTTATTCTAATCACCACTTAGCAGCTTTTCTCAAGTTCACCTGTCCAGCCATAGAATATATCCAACCCTCTACTCATGCAGCCCCTAATCTTAATCCCACTCTCTGTGCTACCTTGAATGGCTTGGCTACGAATGAGTCTCTAGTCATAAAACTAGCTGACAAGGGTGGTAAAGATGACTACAAGAAAATGTGTTTAAGGTTTCTCTCCAACCGTAGTATCGCCCTATAGCCCCCATTTTGGATCACACGATCCAACATCTAATTTTATTCTTTCATTAATAGGGGGTTAAACAGAGGACTCAACACAAACTTGGGCATTTATGAACAATAAACATCAATGTATTCCAGCATTCAATGCTCTTCCCAAAATTCATAAATCCTCTATTGTCCCCCCTGGCAGACTCATCATATCTGGCAATTCCAGCATCTCTGAGAATGCCAGTAAAACATTTATTCAAAATGCCCAAGGATTTGCTTAGTGTGATTCCCTTTGCAAGTTTCATTTGTTATTTTTTGAATAAATGTTTTTTATGGGTTACACTATGAGTGTATATGCTTTTTATTTTTCGTCCTGCTGATGAGTCAACTCTGACTGGATCACGTTCGGCGCTTTGGAGTTTCACTTCATAAGGAGATGTAACGTGCTCATTTGACCATACTATATGATGGTCCACAGGATCCCGTAAGGGACTTTAATACTAAAGCCCCGTACACACACTACGAATTTCCACCGACCGGTCGTCCGTCTTTTGTCCAGAGTGCGTGTCCGTTGGTTGGAATGTGCTCTAGACTGCACACAAATTTTCCCGAACAACAGAATTCTACTTCAGAAGTGATGTCATGTGTTGGATTGCTTTCTATGTGTTCTTTCATCTCTGAGCATGCCTAGTCTTGCTCATAAGATTTTTCCCCGTCGAAATCTGTACTAATGAGATGAAAATCGGACGTGTGTTGACGGAGGACAAACATTTTAATGCCTGCACATCAGGATTTTGTCAGCCGAAAAGTCGGAGTCGGCTGTCGAAAGCACCATACTAACAATCCAAAAATCGGCAGATCGGTCGTCGGACGAAATTTCCCTTCCGAATTTCTTATCGTGTGTACGGGGCTTAAGTGTCACCTGGTGGGGGAAGCACTACAAATTGTGATTGTGGGGACACTGGTGGAGCAAGTCAATCGTGGATGATTTGTTTCCTTTGGACTTTCTTGTTTCACATATATTTTTCCTTTTTAGCCCTTGTGAATGGGCTCTTATGGACACTTATATATATATATATTTGGTGTGGTTTCTTTTTACAAGTTTTTCACCTAATAAGTTTAATGTCATTATATTGATTCATTTTTGTGTTTTCACAATATTGAGTTAAATTTTTTAGCACTGCTTCATATATTTATAACAATTCTTGTACCCAGTGTTACAGAATGCGTAAACGGTTGCTCATTTGTAATTTATATGTTTTAGCACAGATATCCTATATTATTTTTGATTTACTTTAGTAAGTAACCTGTATTGGAAACCCTCTGCAGGGAACATTATATTGAGGGCCAATAGTTTGTATCCAAAACCATTATTACAGTCCTTTCCTTACTCCCAATATTTGCAGGTTCGCCGCAATTGCAGCAATGATTTAAAATTCAAAGCAGCTGCAAACTATCCGCACACCCAGCTACTAGAGAGGGGTTATTCCAAGACATGTTTACATAAATCATACAACTGTGCTTTTCAGCAATCCCGTACTCACCTTCTCTTTGGTAACCAATCCAACAGGAATGCAAATAACAGAGAATCTCTTAGAATTGTTACTACATTTAGTAGTAAATGTTGGCCCATCCTGAAGGGGATGGGCCTACACACTGACATCATAGCCTCTGAGTCCTCATGGTAGGATCGGCAGCCATCTTTGTAAGTTCTGTTTCGCTTATTTTTTCTTTTTTTTTTTTTTTTTTTAAAGGTAAACCTTATTGTACATTTGAAGCATTACATACAGGGAATATTGAAAGGAAATAAAAGAGTCTTTTGCTTTAAAACATAAACAAGAACAAAAAAGTAGTGCCAGTATATCAAATGTCCATACATGACACATCATTTGCATAGTTATCCTAGTGTGTATCAACACAGGGAAGAGGGGCAAGAGGTATGTGAGGGAGGGAGGGGAGGGAGGAGAGAGGGGAAGGGGGGGAGAAAAAGAGGTTATACATTCATCACTTAAATGATGGAACACACATCTTTTTTTGTTTAAGAGGTATCACTCTCCAGTAGTGAAATTGTGGAGTCAGATTCTACCCAAACGGACCAAATTTTAGTGCATGCTTTTGGTCAGCCTCTAGCCTCATATGTCATTTTATATAGGGGAAGCACTTGGTTGATTGTTCGGGGGAGTTTGTGATTTCCAGCACAATGTTATGGATTTTTTGGCGTAAAAGAGGGCAAGTCTCAGAAATATTTTGGTACGACCAGGGATATCCTCCTCATCCACATGTCTCAGCAGGCAATGTAGGGGATTACAGATATCAGGCAATTGTGCAAGATTGGCGATAAACTCCATCACTGCAGACCAGAAATTCCGGTGGGCATTCCCAAAACATATGAATGAAGGTACCTTCAGCCCCGGAAAACATTTTACATAGGTGGGAGACGGTAATCTGCCAATACGATACAGGAATTTGGGAATATAGTACTCTCTATATAGAAATTTCAGCTGGATGACTTGGAGGAAATTATCAATGGAATTTGTAAAGGAAGGACATCCTGCCACACCTCTTCTGTAAGGTTCTGAATATTAGCCTCCAAGGGGATTCAGTAGCCGATAATCTATTGGTTTTAGAATGTAATAAAGCTGAATAATATGTGATCACTAGTTTATCATGAGAGAGGTTATTGAGGACCTTCTCCAATGCAGAGGGTTGAAGTGACACATTATGTAAGCCAAATTGTGCAACTGCGGTGTGTCTCAGCTGGAGATACCTTAAAAGGGCGGTAGTGGGTAGCTTGTATGTGTGTTGTAGATCAACAAAGGAAGGGAAGGTGCCCTCTGAGTATAAGTGAGAGATTCATTTTATCCCATGTTTGGTCCAAAAAGCACCATCGTCTCTATGGAAGAATTCTTTAAATCTCGGATTATGCCACAAAGGAGCATTAGAGGAGTATGCTGTATTCGACTTGGATGTGGCCAATTTAGAAGCAGTGAAGACCCTGAGTGTCATAGATAGTATATTAGTGTTTGGTCTACCTAATGTAGATTTGCGATGTAGTAAAGTTTGGCTTATTTTTACTTGTATGTTGCAGCTTGTTATGTATCTTTGGTTTTAATAAATACTACACTATATGAGCATCACTTGGGCTCCCTTTGGTTAGCTTTTTTTGCACAGTGCCGGTCCTCAGTGGAGTCTATTTAGTCGTTTACAGTTCTGGATATGATGTCACCTAACTTCATAACTGCAATTCAAAGCTTGTGATTACTTGCCATCTGACAAGTGCATTGAATGGTGGAGGGACACCACGGAGAATAAGCACTGTGTAGCACTTTTGGTTTAAGTATGTTTAACTGAATGCTGAATTTTGTCTGCTCTCTGGTGAGTGGTTTGGCACACTGCACTATCACATCAGGTCTTTTAGTCCAGAAAGACATCCTGGTCACGTCATTTGTTCACTAAGGGGACCTTATTTTATTTAACACATGGACATGGAAAATGCTGCACTATATTTGTTATTCTATCTTTATTTGAAGGTTGTATATTCATCTTTGTACGTGCTAGCCACTACTCAAGTTATTAAGCGCTCACTTTCTTTACATTGTCTGTAAATTTAGTTTTTGGCTTGCTCTGTAATCAGAGCAGTGATTGGTTGCTTTGGTCTGCTTATGGTTTCACAGGCTGGGAGTTTACTTGTTTTCTTCTGCCTTTATGATATTTTTTCAGAGCATAGGGAAGAAAAATCAAATGACCAGCCTGAATGTTTATTATGCCCTCGAGGTAGCCTTGCTACTGTTTATGCTGATCTGGACACCAAATGTCATCTTATGCCTGGTCCTTACTTTTAATCACGTTGAATGCTAAATTGTGTTATTCCCATTGATAATCAATTTCATGCTTGCCTAGTTATCAACTATTTTAGGTGGCAATATATTAAGTTTGCCTTTACTACCTGGTTTTGTGCTGTTTTCTTTGAAATAGCACTACTACTGAGTACTAAATATTATTTTCAGTATTTTCTTGTGATACTGTATGTTTATACACTCAACCTGGGTGTCAGAGAGGCTAAGATTCTTGAGAAGGTTGAGGCAAAAAACAGAGGACCCATCCTATCCAGCAGCTCCTACGAGAGTAACACTACTAAGAGAAGAGTGTTCTCTGCCAACTGTTTTTAAGCATTTTGGAGTATCCCATGCCCCTTATCCACCTCTTGTTAAAGTTCTTCAAGCAAACAAATCTTAAAAAGACATCCCCAGACTGTTTAATGGAGCCAGAGAAAATGGACTGTTGTTTGTGTGACTGGCAGTCACTGTACTACATAGGGAGAACCCATCTTATTCTTAGCAGTTCTTTTGGGGTAGCGCTACATGTGGGGGCTCACAAGTATGGGATATCTCTGTGGTACATGCTGCAGTTGTCAATAACAACTGACAGAGGTTTGAGCGTTGCAATGTTCCAGTGCACCGTTCAGTGCATTCACAACAGGAGAGGGTGGTTACAGTGTTTGCCGCAGTGAGAGAGCAGAAGTCTGCTAGAGAAAAGAGCTGTCAATGTGGGTGCATTTTCTAGTTGGCAGTGAAGAGTTAACTCTCTGGGCTGGAGAATTCTGCTCAGCAGGATGAGAAATTGGTGAAAGTGCATCCTCTAAATCTTCTACCACTACTCAGAGAAAGTTGATGTGTCTTTGGGGCTGGGACCGAAGGTTGTTGGCTACGCCTGCGACCATGGGTGTAAATATGCTCTCAAGGAGGAAGAACTGTCTGCACCTACCTGTTGCAGGGAAATGGTACCATTACAGGTACACCCACAGCTAGTGCATTGGAAGAGCCAGATGCTGCAAGCACACCTTGGGAAAGGAAAGTGATGAGAATACAAATCCAGGATCACCAAAATTTGAGCCTGAATCACTGGAAGAGGAGGAGGCCAGTGAGAGGGGGTCCTCTAACACAGTTTGGTCACAGTGTGACTGGGGAAACTCAAAAGACAGGGGGTTACCTGCTATGGATGTCAGTGTCAGAGAGTAAATATGATCTCAAAAGGTCAAGAGATAGTGAGAGACTCCACCCACCAATTGCTAGAGTGGTCTGCGATTATGTGTGGAGCAGTCTTATAAAAAAAATGAAGAGTTGATCTGTCCCAACAACATTCCTGGATGCAGGCTACAACACAAAAGTTGGCTTATAGGGAGCTCATTAGAAAGTAAGAGTCTACAGGAAAAGGTGATACGACAAAACCACCACATTTTTCCCACCTTCAGAGGGTGATACATAAGAAGGTCGCACTCAAATATGGGTATAAGTACCCATACATACCCAAGCAGGTCATGGAGGAAGTGGAAAAAAACTGTCAACTTGGTGAATGTGATGACTTTGTCTGGGAGTTCCAAAGTGTCCCCAGACCATGCAGTAATCCATAGTTTTTACAGTTTTGGAGGAAATTCCCTATTTTCTCCAGAATGTTATGATGAATGTGTTATCTAGTAACATTTCAGCAAGTTCAGTTCTATAATTTCATACAGGGATTTATATGTCAAATGGCAATAATAAAACATATGTTACAGCACTGTCTATCATATCACTTCAACTCTAGATTTTCTGTTTCAGTAAAAGTGACAGTTGCTTGGCAGCCCATGTATTACAAATGGCAACCTCAAACAAGATCTATAAGACCTGGGTAAATCCACAACTCTGCCTTGTTTGTTTTTCACTTCTGGTTATATCGCAGTACAGCATTTTTCAACGTTAACCTTTCTAAAACTTGCCAGCTTAGGCTGGGCATGTGATAACTAAAAGCAAAATGAGAGGTTACCTTTAGTGAAAATTTCATGTCAAAATGATCAGTAGATCCAAGGATATAGGCATCTGAAATGATATTTAAAATCGTAAATGGACCCACTGTTTAAATGAATTCAGAAGGGGAGCTAAATTTCACAGGAAATGTTGAGCTTTGCATAAACATTCAACTCCCAAGATATGATTTTCAGGTTCAAGGCGTACTGAGGCCTTGGGCTTAATACTATGGTAGTGCTCAAATCACATCAGAAACCCATCCATAGCCCATATTTGCACTTCCACTCTCACCTCAAATCCTGCAAGCTCAATTATTACGTGATCTAGCTATATATGCTGCAAGTAGAATTCTGTGTTCCACCATAAACAGAGCCTAGCATCCAACTTTCTCTCTTGCTACATTGTCAATGTATCATATATACTTAACTCTTTCCTAACCTCTATGGTCTGATAATTGTGAAATTTGAACTGTATAATGTTTATAATCTCAATGACTGATCCTAAAAAAAGCAAAAGTACAATTTCTAATTGTATGCGCCATTTAGGGTACACTCTCACTGACATTTTAACCATGCCCGGGCAAAATTCACCCCTTTGATCCAGTTCGTTTGTGTAGTGTAAAGGGGGTCCATACTGTGCATGGAACCACTTGTTGGAGGTGTGCCTGGCACAGTTCACTCATAGTCCAGAACAACTTGCTTCAGTATGAGTGCAAACCATACCTGAGCACAAAACTCTCCATAGATCACTGAGCACAGCAGCAGAGTTCACTGTGGTCCAGATAACGCAAGTGTGAGCTGTAATGCTTATTTTAAAGCAGTATGTGAGTGCAGACCAGCGGAGAAGGGGAGAGTTGAATTCAGCTGTGGCAAGCGTGAGTGCAAATTGCTCAGGTTTGTTACTGTAAAACAAACTGCACCCAAAACAGACTTTCCTGTTTTGGTTGACCTTGAAGCACAATTCCATCCTTAATGCTTTTCAGGACACTGAGAAAAGGCATACCAAGCCACTTACAATGAAAGGCTTATCTCAACTTTTCACCTTGGTGTTCTGTCACCAGAGAAGGTTTTGCATATAATCCAGTAAAAAAATAAATATTCTTGAAGGTAAGTTCATTTCAAAAGAAAAATATTGGACACATATAGAATGTATGATGGTCCTTTAATGTACGTTTAGCAGTAAACTGCCTTCAAGGAAGTTTAGAGTGCTGGCTTTCTGTATCCTATTTATATCTGTAGTGCCACTGCTTGCCATGCACCCAACTATTTTGCTATTGAGTTTGGCATGGGCTCTTGTACTCTTTTTTTTTCTGTTTCAAGTATTTTTATTGAAGAATGCAAATGAGTAACAACGTTTGACATACAGAATAATGAGAAAAAGTGCAATCAAAGATTGGTAAGAGAGTATAATAAACAACTGTAACTACAGATAAATCGTGAGGGTTGGTAGACAAGGGGCGGTTAGATGGGTGTTCATGAGAGAGTGGTAACTGGCGCTGCCAACCCACAGGCACCCCATAAAGGGAGCTCGCTGTGCCTAGGTGGGGAGGTGCAACCAATCAACTGTTGTACTGGAAGGGAACAGTACCCAAATTTACAGTACCGTGTTGAAAGGGGCAGGGGGGTGAGAGGAACCTCACAGGTATCCAACCAAACAGGAGAAACATGGGTTACAGGCAGCCAGAATGAGGGAGTAGGTTGAACACGGTAACAATTAAGCTGTATTTAAAATCACAAGGCAGAACCAAACTGAGACGTTGTAGGTGCTACAACATATGTATGCAGAAGGGAGGAAGTAGGGCAGGGAGGGGGGTGTAACAAGAGGGGACAAGGAGAAAGGGGGAGAGGGATGGATGGAGGGGGAAGAGGAAGGATCACCGGGGGGGGGCAGTACATAAGGAGTGGAGGTATTGAAACCCCAGATATGATTTAGGGCATCAATAGGGAGTTATCAAAATTGGGGGGAAGAAAATTGTCAACTCAAGGTTGCCAGAGTCTATCGAATTTCTCAACCCTATCTGTCAGGATATCATCGATTTTGATGTGAATCATAGCGTTGGTGATTCAGTGTTTCACTTCAGGTAAAGGTAGGTGTGGGGATTTCTACACTTTCACAATGGTTTGTTTAGCCGCTGTTGTGACCTGTAGGAACAGTTTGTGTCGGAATTTGGAAACGTTATCTGGCTTTACATTCAAGAGAGCCAGGAGGGGGTCGGGCGAGATTGGCTCGTCCATCAGGGTGTAGAGAATATGGAAGATGGCCTGCCAAAACATTTGCACCATTGGACAGGTCCACCAGATGTGCATGTGTGTGCCTGTATCCAGGCAAGGGCTCTTGTACTCTAATTGAGTAGAAGGCACCATGTTCAAGAAACTATGTATAACTCACTATCTGGTAGATAATCCGTGGAATATGCATAACTAATTTAATATAATGGTACCAAAGACTAAGCAAAAAAAAAACAAAACAAGTAGCAGCTTTAGATACATCAGGGCAAGGGGAGAACTTTCCACTGGAATCTAGGATATAAATAAAGAGTCAATAGGGCATCCAAATCTGCCCTGTCCATTTAAAGCAGTGAACTCTATTTTGGACCCGGTTACACTTTAACAAGGTTTTTCATGTTCAGACCGAAAGGGGGAAAACCTCTCTGCATGCCCTCCTCTGTACTTGTCTTCAGAAATGTTCCACTTAGAGCTCTCAGCCATCAGCTGTTCTAAGTAGCTGAGCAACACTGAGGCATCCAGGCATCGGCAAAGTTGCTTGGCTCCCTTTGGGTGTTGCAGCACATTTTCAGGAAACTGTTAAGCCCCGTACACACGATCAGATTATCGAATGATCTGTCGTCCGTTTTTTGTGGCATGCTAGTCTGATGTGGAAAGTGAAGAGGTTTTTTTCATATGAATTTTCCCATACAGAATTCTATTTCAGAAGTGATGTCATGTGTTGGATTGCTTTGTATGTGTTCTTTCGTCTCTGAGCATGCCTAGTCTTGCATGTAAGATTTTTTTCCTTCGAAATCTGTACTAATGAGACAAAAATCGAACGTTGTATTACAGACAACAAAAATTTTATAGCCTGCACATCAAGATTTTGTCAGCCGAAAAGTCGGAGTCGGCTGTCGAAAGCACCATACTAACAATCCGAAAATCGGCAGATCGGTCGTCGGACGAAATTTCCCTTCCAAATTTCTTATCGTGTGTACGGGGCTTAAGTTTCTACATTCTGTATCATGGTCCAGCCTTGGAAACTTTTTGAAAAGCAAATGTTTTCTGCACATGATCAAAGAAAGCCAAGTAAAATCAATTAGAGGTAATTTTAGAGCAACTCAACTGCTCTTATAAAACAGCTGAATGGTGGGCTTCCAAAAGGAACCTACAAATCTGAAGCATGGGAGGACATATGCAGGTTTTCCACATTCTTCCTGAAAATAAAAAATGTGGAAGGATTAGAGTTTTACTGCTGTGTGTGACCTTGCTGGGGAGTTCTTTCCCTCACTTTCTGTCCTGGTGACAACAATGTCAAAGGGAGATGAAGGGAGGAGAAATCTCCCAACTGGGGCCAAAAAAAGCCAGAAGTTTTAACTCTTTTCTACTATATTCAAAATGTAAAAAAAAAAAGTTGGAGTTACACTTTAGGCTTCCATTTTTGGCTACTGTGTACAACGTAATTAACTGCATCACCAGGAAGGGCCAAGAAAGTTTTGTATGTGGTTTTTCATTAAAAAGTACATACCACCAATGTACTTCTTAGGCAAATTACAATAAAATAATAATAAAAAATAATAGTGCAGTTTAAAGGGTTAGTCCACCAACAGTTAATTTTTAGTTATAAGGGAAACCTAGTGGACTAAAGCCTCGTACACACACAACGATTATCGGCCGACCGATCGTCCGACTTTTGTCCAAGTTGTGTTTTGCTGGTTGGAATGTGCCTAGACTGCACACGAATTTTCTCGGCCAACAAAAATCTACTTCAGAAGTGATGTCATGTGTTGGTTTGTTTTCTTTGTGCTTTTTCTTCTCTGAGCATGCCCAGACTTGCTCATCAGATTTTTCCCTGTCGAAATCTGTACTGACTGCACGAAAATCGGCCGTTGTGTTGACGGCCAACAAAAATTTTATAGCCTGCACACCAGATTTTTTTCAGGTGAAAAGTCGGAGTTGGTTGTCGGAAGCATCATACTAACAAGCCGAAAATCGGTAGATCGGACTTTGGCCGAAAATTCCCTGCCAATTTTCGACGCGTGTGTACGGGGCATAAGTTGGCCCCTGGCCTTGTATATATGT
Organism: Pelophylax lessonae; assembly: GCF_965119305.1. Lineage (NCBI taxonomy): Eukaryota > Metazoa > Chordata > Amphibia > Anura > Ranidae > Pelophylax > Pelophylax lessonae. The sequence continues at coordinate 42,241,073 of NC_138778.1, read as the reverse complement.
TTTGATTACTCCAACAGTGAGATCTCCCTGTTATAATTCCTGATTCTGTTCTGGTATACCTAGAATTGGTATGGGTTCATTAACTCTTTATATTCTCCATAATTTAAAATAATCTATCCAACAGGATAGAGTAGGAACCCTCCACAATGGCTAGAACAGGTGTGCAGACCCATGAGCTCAAATACTGTACACAGGCCAGGTGAGGTCTCCAGGAAATATACAAAATTGTCTGCTGGTTTATGTTAAAAATTGAATTATCAATTTTGGGTGAAATTACTTAATGTAGAAAGTAGTTAGTCAAGATTGTAACTTATTTCTGTTATAACCCTATTCCCCCTAAATATATTCCTCATACCCTTTCTTTTTGAAGGATGCAGTCTTTCTTTTCCAGGTCCACAGAATTATTGAACTCCACTACATACGTCTGGAATACGAGGAAAAGAGCATCGTCATGTCTCTTAATTATATCTAATTACATTCAGGCAGAGAAGATCTCCCATAAGCCCTCATCTAAATAAATGTGTCTGCTCGCAATTAGAGGGCAATTTGGAGGAGTTAGGAGAAAAATGGTTTGCTTTGGCAAAGAAGCGTACACTGTTTTAAGAAGGAGTCAGGCCGGGGCATTAGGGTTCTAATGATTGCGTGTTTGTGTTTACATTTCACACTTGGTTACAATCTGTCTTCAACAATCCCTGTATTACGCTCTCACTTAAACAAGGCCAGAGCAGGGCTGGGACTATGTTGCTTGTTTTTTTTTTTTTTCTGTGAACTTGCACCATAAAATGTGGCATTGGAACGCCCAAATCGAACATTTACTATGTTTATTTAAAGAAAGTCATAGGGTTAAAAACCACTTTCTAAAAAATAGCTAACTTGAGTTATCATCATTATTTAGTAAGTGCCTTCTTTTACATAACCTGTAACAATATACATATGGAAGTTCCGCTAGCTGCCTTGTTTTAAAGGGGCATGCCTCAGGGCTGTCATCCAGAGGCTCATTTTGGTATCTAGTCTCTAACCCTGTAATCTAGTCCTAAGTCCTCATGTACACAGAGCATTTTAAAAAAACTAACTGCAAAGCCAGTTCCGATGCCAGGAAAAAGCAGCAGTAAAAACACACTTTTAGAAGCGTTTTGCATTGGCATTAATGAATGTTTAGTCGCTTTAGCATTTAGCCGCTTTAGCGTTTAGCAGCGTTTCTCTGCCCTCTTCTATTTTTCATTTTCAAATCCAATTACTACAGCTTAAAAATGCTTGACGTGGCTTAACACTGTGTACGGCGTTAACACGCATTTTGCTGCATCAGGCATTTTTACGGCTGCAACGCTGCTGCTCAAGAATGCACCGACACTGGGTTTTTTTGTTGCAGCTTAAAAACGCCTATGCTACTTATAGCTCCTAAAAGCCTATTTGTGCATGGACACAGAGAATAACATAGGGAGCCGTTTTGAAGCTGTAAAAAAAAAATACATCTGACGCCCCCTAGGAGCAGCTGGTAAAACGTCCAGTGTGCATGAGGCCTAAAGATTAACCCGTAAGTGTTAAATTAATCTTAACACTTACCCTAATCCTCCTGCTAATCTCAAATTTATGTGGGTCTAAAGGTAAAAATATTAGCGCCCTGTCCCCCACAAAACACTTATCTGAGTCCATTATCAATCCAGTGCTGTGCCCGTCTGCGGCAGTTCCTCTTCTCTCACAGGAGACTTGGCAGCAGCGGCAGCCATTGGCTCCTGCTGTTGTCAGTCTATGCCTTTTGAGAAAGGTGCGGGGGGCAGGGCTGAGCTGAACTGCGTGAGATGCTTACAGTCCAGCTGGGCAGTGGGCACCAAGCCTGCACGGAAGCCCCAATAGCAAGAGGCTTGCTGTGGGGGGACTCGGAGAAGAGGAGGAGCCAAGATCACTGGCAGGGGACCCCAGAAGAGGAGGTTCGGGGCTGCTCTGTGCAATACCATTGGACAGAGCAGGTAACTATACCATGTTTGATGTTTAAGTAAAAAAAACAAACTTTAACACTTTTTACAGGCATACAGCTACCTAGTACTACTGGAAAAAAGAGTGTGCATCCATTTATTACTCCCACCACAACATTAATTAATTAAAGTGCAAAAATATATAAAGTTCTTAAGAAAATCCATAAAATAGTGCAAAAAAATGCTACATCCACCAAGAATTGTTACAAATCACCAGTTGTGCACATGAACCGCTTCCCCCTTCAGGAAAAGACTCACCAGAACAATATGCCACTCATTCTCATGACTGGCATGAAGCACGTGTAAGGAAGAATACAAATTCCTGGAGATTCCTTGCGTAACTTTATATGGATATCTAAAGTTGCTGTGTATCTCGTTTCCTTTACAGTAATCATGCAATGACTACATTATTTCAATTTCTGCAATGCATGCTTATATATATATATATATATATATATATATATATATATATATATATATATATATACAGTATCTCACAAAAGTGAGTACACCCCTCACATTTCTGTAAATATTTTATTATATCTTTTCATGTGACAACACTGAAGAAATTACACTTTGCTACAATGTAAAGTAGTGAGTGTACTGCTTGTATAAACGTGTAAATTTGCTGTCCCCTACAAATAGCTCAACACACAGCCATTAATGTCTAAACCGCTGGCAACAAAAGTGAGTACACCCCTAAGTGAATATGTCCAAATTATGCCAAATTAGGCATTTTCCCTCCCTGGTGTCATGTGACTCGTTAGTGTTAAAAAGTCTCAGGTGTGAATGGGGAGCAGGTGTGTTACATTTGGTGTTATCACTCTCACTCTCTCATACTGGTCACTGGAAGTTCAACATGGCACCTCATGGCAAATAACTCTGAGGATCTGAAAAAAAGAATTGTTGCTCTACATAAAGATGGCCTAGGTTAATCCATATGCCTCTTAGATATGATCCATCTAAATGGGCAGGAAAGAGTGTGTCTTTAACCCCTTTTTGCTTACTCCTTATGTACCCACAGAGATTTTCTGCTGCCAAAGACCAATCCATTCCATGCCAAAATACAACCGCACTGGAACCTATTAATTTGCAGTAACATTACAACAAAATACACTATATTGTCAAAAGTATTGGGGCACCTGCCTTTACACGCACATAAATATTTTTTTTTAACATTGTTTTTATTGTTTTCAAAAGGAGAGCAAATATAAAATGTAAAGAAAATTAAATTTTTAACTACATTTAGAGAATGGTTACATGAAGCATGCGGAAGATTCCATTAAAACTGTGTCTCGAAAGACAAATGAACAAACTATTGGGTCTATTGTACACAAGGAGTATAATATATTGCATTGTGACGTATGTTATCATAAGACTTTGACGTAGTATTTACTGTCTGTCCATTGTTTCCACAACTTGTTAAATTTCACACTTTGTGATACCGTATAGGAATACATTTTTTCATAAGAGAGCTGTGTATTTATGAGGGCTATTACTTCTGAATGGTTGGGTGTGGAAGCCTTAGTCCAGTTTCTTGCTATCACCATTTTAGCTGCTACTAAAATGTGTATCATTACTGTTCGCATGGTAAGATGTATATTGTCTATGCCCAGGTGTAGTATTGCACGCACATAAACTTTAATGGCATCCCAGTCTTACTCCCTAGGGTTCAATATTGAGTTGGTCCACCCTTTGCAGCTATAACAGCTTCAACTCTTCTGGGAAGGCTATCCACAAGGTTTAGGAGTGTGTCTATGGGGATGTTTGACCATTATTCCAGAAGTGCATTTGTTAGGTCAGGCACTTATGTTGGACGGGAAGGCCTTGCTCACAGTCTCCACTTTAATTTATCCCAAAGGTGTTCTATCGGGTTGGGGCCAGGACTCTATGCAGGTCAGTCAAATTCCTCCACCCCAAACTCACTCATCCATGTCTTTATTAGACCTTGTTTTGTGCACTTGTCCAAATCATTTGGTGGAGGGGGGATTATGGCGTGGGGTTGTTTTTCAGGGGTTTAAGGGTGGGCTAACCCAATATTGAACCCTAAGACTGGGATGGCATAAAAGTTCATGTGCATGCAAAGGCAGGTGTCCCAATAATTTTGACAATATAGTGTATCACACAAGGCATCACTAAAAATACAGGTAGTGCCAAGGCCAAATTTCAATTGTAGTTAAGGCCATAAACAGAGCTAATATTAAGTACCTGATTGACAAAAAAGGCCCTTTTGAGGCTCCGCTCCCTAGGGAGCGACACTGAGCAGTAAATTCAGTGCAGAACATGTATCCTGCCACAAGTTAGAGGTGAGGTTCTTTTATAATGGAAGGTCCCCTGCCGCTCTGTGGTAATGCAAGACAACTTCCCTGTTACGCCTGATGGCAGGAGAGGAAGATTTATGATTTTAATAGGTTAATCCATTTAACAGTGATGGCTAATCATATTTCACATATCAGATACACAAAAAAGGTTTCTAAGGAGGTGACAGCTTTATTCTCTTACTGGGTTTACTAGCTTACTCTGTACACATGAATCACTGGAGTGATAAGTGATACATCCTTCTTCACCCCGAGATCAATGTGGATATAAAAAAAAGAGCAGCCCCATAAAAGGTGCCTGAACAAGTCCTTCCATTAGACAGGACCAGTAACTTTTCACTTTACACTTAACTTCTGTTATTGATTATGACTTATTCATGGCATTATTTAAAAACTCAATACGGCTAAGCTTGCTGTACTCAAGCCACAGGAGCCCAGCATCATATTTGTGACCATGGGCATACACCAGTATAAATGGAAATAGGCAATCCTAAAAACAGGTAGTAAGGACAGGTACAATAAAACTTACCACCAATGTAAAGTTGCACTGGAAGCAAATAGTTAAATGCAGCAGAAATACATATACAGTAAAACCTTGGATTGAGAGTAACTTGGTTTAAAAGTGTTTTACAAGACAAGCTATTTTTTTTTATAAATCTTGACTTGATAAATAAGCGATGTCTTGATATACAAGTAGCGTCATCATGTTACAACTGAGTGTAAAAGAGAAGAGAGACGCCTCTAAGTGTAGCAATATGGTTACATTTAATGAAGGTACAACATTTAGCAACTCACATGCTTGATGAATAAAACAGGCAAATCTAAGTATGCAGGCATCCGGGGTAAAGCTGTCCACATAGACCATCCTCCGTACCGCCATCGACGTCATCCCTCCCACACTGTACTCCATGAGCCTCGCTTTCAGTGCACTCTACCCCAAAAGAGTGAGAGTGGCTGGGTAAGGTCGGTATCCATTGCTATTCTGCGCAAGGTACGGAAAAGTCCCGTGGGTTCCATGCCTGGTTCATTTTAATGAACGTGAGCTTGTCCACATTGTCTCTGGACAGGCGGCTGCGCTTGTCTGTTATAACACAACCAGCCGTGCTAAATACCCGTTCAGATAGTACACTGGCTGCAGGGCACGCCAGCACCTCCAAGGCGTAAAGGGCAAGCTCAGGCCATGTGCCCAATTTGGAGACCCAGAAGTTGAAGGGGGCAGACCCCTCATTCACTACATGTAGGCGTGTGCACACATACTGCTCCACCATGTTGGTAAAATGCTGCCTCCTGCTAAGACGTTCCATCTGAGCTGCTGGTGCTGCTGTTTGTTGTGGCGTTCTGACAAAGCTTTTCCACATTTCGGCCATGCTAACCCTGCCTTCTGAGGTGCTGGCGGTGCCCTGGTTGAGTTGGCGACCTCCTCCTCCTCCTCCTCCTCTGCCTTGTGCTTCCACTGTGGCCCCGCTGTCAGATGGGAATGCCAGCAGCATCGCGTCTACCAGCGTGCGCTTGTACTCGCGCATCTTGCGATCGCGCTCCAGTGAGTGAATTAAGGACGGTACGTTGTCCTTGTAACGGGGATCCAGCAGCGTGGCCACCCAGTAATCAGCACAAGTTAGAATGTGGGCAACTCGGCGGTCGTTGTGGAGACACTGCAGCATGTAATCGCTCATGTGTGCCAGGCTGCCCAGAGGCGACGAAAGGCTGTCCTCTGTGGGAGGTGTATCGTCCGTGTCCTCTGTATCCCCCCAGCCACGCACCAGTGATGGCCATGAGCTGGCCTGGGTGCCACCCTGCTGTGAACATGGTTCCATCTCCTCCTCCAGCTCCTCCTCCTCCTCATCCTCCTCATCCTCCAGAACTGTGCCCCTGCTGGACAATTGTGTCCCTGGCGTTTGTGTGTGCAGGAACCCACCCTCGGAGCCCCTTGCGAATGACTGCCCTGAAAGCCTTGGAAATGTTACCTCTTCATCCTCCTCCTCCTCCTCATCCTGTGCCACATCCTCTTCCATCATCGCCCGAATTGTTTTTTCAAGGAGGCATAGAAGTGGGATAGTTAAGCTGAGAACGGCGTCATTGCCACTGGCCATGTTGGTGGAGTACTCAAAACAGCACAACAAGGCACACAGGTCTCGCATGGAGGCCCAGTTATTGGTGGTGAAGTGGTGCTGTTCCGCAGAGCGACTCACGCGTGCGTGCTGCAGCTGAAACTCCACTATGGCCTGCTGCTGCTCGCACAGTCTTTCCAGCATGTGCAAGGTGGAGTTCCACCTTGTGGGCACGTCACATATGAGGCGGTGAGCGGGAAGGCCGAATTTACGCTGCAGCGCTTCCAGGCGAGCAGCAGCAGGGTGAGAACGCCGAAAGTGCGCACAAACGGCCCGCACTTTCTGCAGCAGCTCTGACATATCGGGGTAGTTTTTAAGGAACCTCTGCACCACCAAATTCAGCACATGCGCCAGGCAAGGGATGTGCGTCAAACCGGCTAGGCCCAGAGCTGCTATGAGATTTCTCCCGTTATCGCACACCACCAGGCCGGGCTTGAGGCTCGCTGGCAGCAACCACTCATTTGTCTGCTGTTCCATGCTCCTCCACAACTCCTGCGCGGTGTGTGGTTTGTCCCCCAAACAGGCAAGTTGTAAAACTGCCTGCTGTCGTTTACCCCTGGCCGTGCTGAAGTTGGTGGTGAAGGTGTTACGCTGTCCGGATGAGGAGGCGGTAGAGGATGAGGAAGCGGAGTAGGAGGAGTTAGGAACAGGAGGCAAACTGAAGCGCCCTGCAATCCTCGGTGGTGGAAGGACATGCGCCAAATTGCTATCCGCCTCAGGCCCATCCGCCACTGCATTTACCCAGTGTGCCGTTAGGGAGATATAACGCCCCTGACCGTGCTTACTGGTCCACGTATCGGTAGTTAGGTGGACCTTGGCACAGGTGGCGTTGCGCAGTGCACACCTGATTTTTTCCCCCACTTGGTTGTGCAGGGAAGGGATGGCTTGCCTGGAAAAGTAGTGGCGGCTGGGCACGACGTACTGTGGGACAGCCACCGACATAAGGTTTTTAAAACTGTGCGTCTCCACCAGACGGAATGACAGCATTTCAAAGGCCAATAATTTTGAAATGCTGGCATTCAGGGCCAGGGATCGCGGGTGGGTAGGGGGGTACTTCCTCTTCCTCTCAAGTGTTTGGGAGATGGAAAGCTGAACGCTTCCACGGGACATTGTGGAGATGGTTGTTGGTGACCCAGGTGGTGGTGTTGCTGACAGATTGTTTGCGGGGTGGCAGGTGCCGGTATCACTACAGATGTGGCTGGAGCGGCCGAGACTGCAGCAGAAGAGGAAGCAGGATGAGCCAGAGACGTTTCTTGGTTTTGAAGGTGTGTACTCCACTGCAGCTCGTGCTTTGCACTTAGATGCCTGATCATGCAGGTTGTGCTCAGGTTGAGAAGGTTTATGCCTCGCTTCAAGCTCTGATTGCACAGGGTGCAAACCACTCGTGTCCTGTCATCAGCACATTTTCTAAAGAACTTCCACGCTAGAGAACTCCTTTGAGCTGACTTTGGTGCGCTCGTTCCCTTGCTGCGTTGGGCAGTAGCGGGCGTAGTGTCTAGGGCACGGCCGCTCCGCTTCTGCACCCTGCTCCCTCTTCTGCTGTGCTGGTGGCTCTGTGCGACCACCGCCTCTTCCTCCAAACTACTCAGGTCACCTGCATGACGTTCATTCCATGTGGGGTCGAGGACCTCATCGTCCTCCACATCATCTTCCACCCAGTCTTCACCCCTGCCCTCCTTGTCGGTCTCCACAATGCTGAACGCCGCAGCAGTTGGCACCTGCGTTTCGTCATCATCGGAGACGTGCTGCGATGATCCTTGCATGTACTCATCTTGAGAAATAAGTGGTTGGGCATCACTGCACTCAATCTCTTCCACTTCTGGGGCAGGGCTAGGTGGATGGCCCTGGGAAACCCTGCTGACAGAGTCATCAAAAAGAAGAAGAGACTGCTGTAGGGCTTGGGGCTCAGACTGCTTGCCTGATTTGCAAGGGGGTGAGGTGAAAGACGGTTGGACATCGGCTGCAGGTGCCAACTGTGACCTTTCTGCAGTAGACTGGGTGGGAGACAATGTGAAGGAACTGGAGGCACTGTTAGCAGCAAACCAATCTACTATCGCCTCCACTTGTTCTGGCCTCATCACTTCTAGGGGCGTATGATGCCCTACCAAATACTGATGCAGGTTCTGTCGCCTACTCACACTTGAGGAAGGTGTTTCACTTGTGCGTGTAGCTGGCACAGATCGACCACGTCCTCTCCTTGCAACAGGAGCTCTAGCAGCAGCACCACCACGACCCAGGCCACGGCCCCTATTTGACGCTCTCCTCATATTTCTGAAATTTAAGATCTTGCCCTAGAAAGGTCTTTATTAAATAGCGGAACAAAAGAACAACAGTATCGCACGGGTGTATCTCACAGTCAAATATGCAAACTATGCCGCAATTTAATGTTTTTTACACCAAAAGGGTGTGTATTGAATAGCGGAATAGGATAAAAAACTGTGTATCTCACACGTACAAACACAGACTAGGCCCGATTAAATTTTTTCCTACCCTAAAGGGAGGATGAGGAAGAGGAGTATGGAACAGGCAGCACCCTCAAATCTTCAGAAGTATGAGATGAACCCCAAAAACTTGGAAAGGTGGATCTCACACGTACCGACACAGACTATTCCGCAATTTAATTGAGCCACAAAGGTTTTTATTGAATAGCGGAATAGGAAATATGATCAAAAAAAAGTGTATGTTTTTCACACGTACAGAAGCACACTAGGCCCCAATTACTATTGTTTGTACACCTAAAAGGATGGATGAGGAGGAGGAGGAGGAGGAGTATAGAACAGGCAGCACCCTCAAAGCTTCAGAAGTATGAGATGAACCCCAAAAACTTGGAAAGGTGGATCTCACACGTACCGACACAGACTATTCCGCAATTTAATTGAGCCACAAAGGTTTTTATTGAATAGCGGAATAGGAAATATGATCAAAAAAAAGTGTATGTTTTTCACACGTACAGAAGCACACTAGGCCCCAATTACTATTGTTTGTACACCTAAAAGGATGGATGAGGAAGAGGAGGAGGAGGAGTATAGAACAGGCAGCACCCTCAAAGCTTCAGAAGTATGAGATGAACCCCAAAAACTTGGAAAGGTGGATCTCACACGTACCGACACAGACTATTCCGCAATTTAATTGAGCCCCAAAGGTTTTTATTGAATAGCGGAATAGGAAATATGATCAAAAAAAAGTGTATGTTTTTCACACGTACAGAAGCACACTAGGCCCCAATTACTATTGTTTGTACACCTAAAAGGATGGATGAGGAAGAGGAGGAGGAGGAGTATAGAACAGGCAGCACCCTCAAAGCTTCAGAAGTATGAGATGAACCCCAAAAACTTGGAAAGGTGGATCTCACACGTACCGACACAGACTATTCCGCAATTTAATTGAGCCCCAAAGGTTTTTATTGAATAGCGGAATAGGAAATATGATCAAAAAAAAGTGTATGTTTTTCACACGTACAGAAGCACACTAGGCCCCAATTACTATTGTTTGTACACCTAAAAGGATGGATGAGGAGGAGGAGGAGGAGTATAGAACAGGCAGCACCCTCAAAGCTTCAGAAGTATGAGATGAACCCCAAAAACTTGGAAAGGTGGATCTCACACGTACAGACACAGACTATTCCGCAATTTAAAGAGGTTGTAAACTCGTATAAATTATTTTTTTTTTTTTTACACCCTGCAAAAGAAAGACATAATGAGCTAGTATGCATCGCATATTAGCTCATTATGCAATACTTACCTCAGAACGAGCCCCCGCCGTGCCGCTCACTCACCTCTATGACGGGCGACATGTCTAGTCGCCCGTCTTCCGGGATCGCGGCATCCGGCCATCTGATTGGCCGGAGCCGCGGTGACGTCACTCCCGCGCACGCGCGCGGGAGCCGACAGTCACGGCACGGGGCTCTGAAGGAACGGCACGATCGGCCGTTCCTTCAGAGCGCATGCGCCAGTGACGTCACTGGCGACATGTAAGGTAAATATCTCCTAAACGGTACATGTTTAGGAGATATTTACAGTACCTATAGGTAAGCCTTATCATAGGCTTGCCTATAGGTACAAGTTGTAGAGGAGGGTTTACTTCCTCTTTAATTGAGCCCCAAAGGTTTTTATTGAATAGCGGAATAGGAAATATGTTTAAAAAAAAGTGTATGTTTTTCACACGTACAGAAGCACACTAGGCCCCAATTACTATTGTTTGTACACCTAAAAGGATGGATGAGGAGGAGGAGGAGTATAGAACAGGCAGCACCCTCAAAGCTTCAGAAGTATGAGATGAACCCCAAAAACTTGGAAAGGTGGATCTCACACGTACCGACACAGACTATTCCGCAATTTAATTGAGCCCCAAAGGTTTTTATTGAATAGCGGAATAGGAAATATGATCAAAAAAAAGTGTATGTTTTTCACACGTACAGAAGCACACTAGGCCCCAATTACTATTGTTTGTACACCTAAAAGGATGGATGAGGAAGAGGAGGAGGAGTATAGAACAGGCAGCACCCTCAAAGCTTCAGAAGTATGAGATGAACCCCAAAAACTTGGAAAGGTGGATCTCACACGTACCGACACAGACTATTCCGCAATTTAATTGAGCCCCAAAGGTTTTTATTGAATAGCGGAATAGGAAATATGATAAAAAAAAAGTGTATGTTTTTCACACGTACAGAAGCACACTAGGCCCCAATTACTATTGTTTGTACACCTAAAAGGATGGATGAGGAGGAGGAGGAGGAGGAGGAGGAGTATAGAACAGGCAGCACCCTCAAAGCTTCAGAAGTATGAGATTGTGTTCACTGTACCCCACAAAGATTGTGTTCACTGTACCCCACAAAGGTTTTGTTCACTGCACCCCACAAAGATTGTGTTCACTGTACCCCACAAAGGTTTTGTTCACTGCACCCCACAAAGATTGTGTTCACTGTACCCCACAAAGATTGTGTTCACTGCACCCCAAAAGGATTGTCTTCTCTGCACCCCACAAAGATTGTGTTCACTGTACCCCACAAAGGTTTTGTTCACTGTACCCCACAAAGATTGTGTTCACTGCACTCCAAAAGGATTGTCTTCACTGCACCCCACAAAGATTGTGTTCACTGTACCCCACAAAGGTTTTGTTCACTGCACCCCACAAAGATTGTGTTCACTGTAACCCCCAAAGATTTTGTTCACTGCACCCCACAAGGATTGTCTTCACTGCACCCCACAAGGATTGTCTTCACTGCACCCCACAAAGATTGTGTTCACTGTACCCCACAAAGATTTTGTTCACTGCACCCCACAAAGATTGTGTTCACTGTACCCCACAAAGATTTTGTTCACTGCACTCCAAAAGGATTGTCTTCACTGCACCCCACAAAGATTGTGTTCACTGTACCCCACAAAGGTTTTGTTCACTGCACCCCACAAAGATTGTGTTCACTGTACCCCACAAAGGTTTTGTTCACTGCACCCCACAAAGATTGTGTTCACTGTACCCCACAAAGATTGTGTTCACTGTACCCCACAAAGGTTTTGTTCACTGCACCCCACAAAGATTGTGTTCACTGCACCCCACAAAGATTGTGTTCACTGTACCCCACAAAGGTTTTGTTCACTGCACCCCACAAAGATTGTGTTCACTGTACCCCACAAAGATTGTGTTCACTGCACTCCAAAAGGATTGTCTTCACTGCACCCCACAAAGATTGTGTTCACTGTACCCCACAAAGGTTTTGTTCACTGCACCCCACAAAGATTGTGTTCACTGTACCCCACAAAGGTTTTGTTCACTGCACCCCACAAAGATTGTGTTCACTGTACCCCCCAAAGATTTTGTTCACTGCACCCCACAAGGATTGTCTTCACTGCACCCCACAAGGATTGTCTTCACTGCACCCCACAAAGATTGTGTTCACTGTACCCCACAAAGATTTTGTTCACTGCACCCCACAAAGATTGTGTTCACTGTACCCCACAAAGATTTTGTTCACTGCACTCCAAAAGGATTGTCTTCACTGCACCCCACAAAGATTGTGTTCACTGTACCCCACAAAGGTTTTGTTCACTGCACCCCACAAAGATTGTGTTCACTGTACCCCACAAAGGTTTTGTTCACTGCACCCCACAAAGATTGTGTTCACTGTACCCCACAAAGATTGTGTTCACTGTACCCCACAAAGGTTTTGTTCACTGCACCCCACAAAGATTGTGTTCACTGTACCCCACAAAGGTTGTGTTCACTGCACCCCACAAAGGTTTTGTTCACTGCACCCCACAAAGATTGTGTTCACTGCACCCCACAAAGATTGTGTTCACTGTACCCCACAAAGGTTTTGTTCACTGCACCCCACAAAGATTGTGTTCACTGTACCCCACAAAGATTGTGTTCACTGCACTCCAAAAGGATTGTCTTCACTGCACCCCACAAAGATTGTGTTCACTGTACCCCACAAAGGTTTTGTTCACTGCACCCCACAAAGATTGTGTTCACTGTACCCCACAAAGGTTTTGTTCACTGCACCCCACAAAGATTGTGTTCACTGTACCCCCCAAAGATTTTGTTCACTGCACCCCACAAGGATTGTCTTCACTGCACCCCACAAGGATTGTCTTCACTGCACCCCACAAAGATTGTGTTCACTGCACCCCACAAAGGTTTTGTTCACTGCACCCCACAAAGATTGTGTTCACTGTACCCCCTTTAAAGATTTTGTTCACTGCACCCCACAAGGATTGTCTTCTCTGCACCCCACAAAGATTGTGTTCACTGTACCCCCCAAAGATTTTGTTCACTGCACCCCACAAGGATTGTCCTCACTGCACCCCAAAAGGATTGTCTTCACTGCACCCCACAAAGATTGTGTTCACTGTACCCCCACAAAGGTTTTGTTCACTGCACCCCACAAAGATTTTGTTCACTGCACTCCAAAAGGATTGTGTTCACTGCACCCCAAAAAGATTGTGTTCACTGCAGCCCACACACAGAAAAATGGATGTGGATCACTGACACCTGCCTATCTCCTATCCCACACCACACAGCAATATCGATTGTAGTTTGTAGAACACACTTTCCCTAAAATTCAGCAGACTCTGTCCCTAACAGGATTGAGAAGAGATCGTAGATCAGGAGAACTAAGTGCAGACCCCACCCCACACAGCAATATCGATTGTAGTTTGTAGAACACACTGACCCTATAATTCAGCAGACTCTATCCCTAAAATGCCTACAACTCGCCCTGCCTAAACACTCCGACCTGTCCCTCAATTCTATCCGGACACAAATGGTTTTTTCCTGCCTATCTTTCCCTAATCAGCAGCCAGCACGTTGATGTGTGCTCTGTCCCTGATCTAAGCAGCATAATGACGCCGCTGCGGCTGCCTCGAACTTATAAAGACTTGGTCACATGCTTCAGACGGCCAATCACAGCTACTGAGACATTTGCAGGCATGGCTGGGATGGCTTAAGGCACACCAGTTAAACGATTGTTGATTGGCTGTTGAAAGCCCGCCATGAAAAGAGCGCCAAAGCATGCAAAACCTGGAAATAAAACGACCGAACACGGATTTTTACCCAAATATACAGTAAAGTGTCCGTGTTCGTGTTCGGGTAACAAAAATCCAATTATTCGGTACGAACACGAATAATACAGTCCGTGTTCGCTCAACACTATACATAACGCCAAATTTCCATGAAAAGAATTGTACCGCTTTTGGTATGTAATTCCTGACATAATCATACCGCCAGGGAGGTTAACTATGGAATGAAATACACTTCCTTTGTGTGGCATAATGATTGAATGGGTTGTCAAATATAAATATATTATTCCTATTGGAAGTGATCAATCAGAAAAGAAATCGATAATTTCTCAAAGCATTGAGGGCCACCTATATCAACAGGGAGTATGAGCTTTGCTCCTAAAGGACCCCAGCTAGCTTAGTTTGACATTTAAAAAATCTCTAAGACACCATTGTGTACAAAGAGAGAAATGTTCTAACTAACCTAAAGTTTAACCTTTATAATTATCTGTAACCTTTTTTGCAAATTCACCTCTCATATATTGAGATCTTGTGCATCAAAGAATAACCTCTATAATGGATAATAGAAATGAAGCCCCAGTGCCGTAATCTACTGTTCTACCTAGGAGTTTGGGCTACAGTAGGGCTAGGAAAAGTATAATCAGTGTTCAATCTCTGCCATCCCTGCACGAGGTACCAGGTAGACAAGGAGATTTAGCCTTCATCTGCATGCAGCAAAACCCCACCAGGACAGTCAGAGCTTTTATCCTAACTCCACCTCACCACCAGTGTCATGGTGTTGAGCTGGCTGCTGTACAATGAGAAAGAGGGCAGAGTTGGGCAGCACTGGCTCACAGTGATTCTTGGTGGAGCACAGTGCAGTTTATAATTATCTATGTAATAGCTAATAATTTTGGTAACTAAAAGACCACAAAAGTGTATTCAAGAGATGTAGCTTTGCATGACTCTGCCTTTAATAACTAGTCACAACTCTCGATCTTTATAACGTGGCACTGCTTCTGCTTAAATTATATGCAACTGCTTTGCATCAGGCAATATGGCACATTACGATGTGTCACCATTGCCAAAGTGCTTCATAAATAGACCCCTGTGTGTTGTGGTGACATGTGCTCAAACCTATATGGTAAAGAACTGGCAAAAGGCGCACATTTAGGAATGCTGAATAATGTTGTACAAAGATACTCCCATGTTATCACTTTAAAAATGGTCAAATAACCGACTGCCGCCAGCACCGATCAGCAAATCCGTAGCCTAAAGGAATCTATTGGTATAAAATGGGTGCTGCACTATCGGATGCCAACTGATAGATAAAGTAGTAGTAGGGAAAGAAAATAGTAGGTTTCGGATGTGCATGTGACAAACTCCATAGTATATACACTGTGTGAAATAAATATGGGTAAATAGTGGAAAGGTAGCAAAATAACATGAATATAGACAAGACATACTAAGTGAATACAGTGATCAAGGAAATAACCAAGTGACTGATAGAAGTGCAAATCAAAACATAATCCTAATATCCGATTCCATCATATGTCAAACTAATGACTGGAAGTGATCAATACATTTCCGTGACAAAATACATCAAACAAAAATGTCCATAATGAAAAATATAAGAAAAAAACATAAAGTAAAAATTGCACAAAACATATGAATGCGTGTGAGACCCCTTCACCATAAAAAAAATGTTGAGGAAGTGACTGGTGTCCTAATTATGTGTGTGCTAGTATCTCACCTTACAGCTGTAAGGTTACAGCATAGATGGGTATCTTTTCGCTGAGTAATGCTATGTTTCCAAATGCCTCCAGGGGGCCTCCTGTAGCAGGCTCAACTGGTGACTCTCTATGGTGGGTAATTCCCCCCTCTATGGTGGTCCGGTGGGCTCTCCCAATGTATCCTCAGTCTAAGTGATATGTGTAGGAGAGAAGGCTCCAAATAGTGTGATATTGTTTCCAAAATTTAATAAATAAGAATAGCTAAAAACACTCACTTGCTGAATAGTAAAACAAACAAATCATCCACGAGCAGCGAGCTCGTCCTCCAGCAACACTTCCTGTTTGCCTATCGCTCAGTCCCGACGTGTAGCGTCACGCCCACGTGACTTCATCAGGGGATCACACTATTTGGTGCCTTCCTCCCTACACATATCACTTACACTGAGGATATATCAGGAGAGCCCACTGGACCACGATAGACTGGGAATTACCCACCATAGAGAGTCACCAGTTGAGCCTGCTACAGGAGGCCCCCTGGAGGCATCTGGAAACATAGGATTACTTAGCGAAAAGATACCCATCTATGTAACCTTACAACTGCGATAGACTAGCACACACAGGTGTCACTTCCTCCACATTTTTTGTATGGTGAAGGGATCTCACACGCATTCATGTTTTGTGCAATTGGACAATGTTTTTCATCGATTTTTATTATTTTTTCTTATGAACATTTTTGTTTGATGTATTTTGTCACAGACATTTATTGATCACTTACAGTCATTAGTTTGACATATGATGTAATCGGATATTAGGATTATGTTTTGATTTTCACTTCCATCAGTCACTTGGTTATTTCATTGACCATTGTATTCACTTAGTGTGACTCACTTGTCTTCATTCATGTTATTTTTGCTACTTTGCTCACCACTATTCATCCATATTTATTTCACAGTGTATACACTATAGAGTTTGTCATATGCACATCCGAGACCTACCATTTTCTCTGCCTACAACTATGTAGCACTACTCCCTTGGGAGCTGCTAGTTATGGGTTCCCCTGTGTTACCATTAGCAACAACACGACAGTTCAACATTCTCCAAGTAACTTTGGCTCAGTCAGGAAACAGTCTAGGAGCTTTGTTTTTTGTGTTTTTATTGAGAACTTGGATGGGAGAAGGGAGTGAGTGGGATACTCCAACTTGTATAACTATGCACAAGTAGCTGGGACAACTGAATAATGCTGAATGTTGCTAGGCCACTGCTTTACCTTGTAGCAGTGATGTAATAAGAAATTAACTGTCTAAAGGTAAACTCTACTATACTGCAGAACAATCTTCAGGGTCCTTAGTGGCACCCCCTTTGTTCCTATACTTCAGGGTGAACTACAGGGCACCCCCTTTACTGTTACACTTCCTGTATGAGCTAGCTCCTTGATCCCCCTGACTTCTCTGGAGTGGTCCCCCTTCCTGGGAAGACCCCTTGGCAAGTTCCCAAGTACTCAAGACACTGTGTTTCCTGAGAGACTCTGCCACCAACTCTACAGTCAGCACTCTGGATCCTCTGCAGCTCAGCTACACACCCAGTTCATTAGGCCGACTGCCTAAGACCACTTTCCTCTCACACTGCAGGAGGAGAGACCAGTCGTCTGCCTCCTCCTGGGACTCTGCTTCCCGCCAAAGACACCCTGTCACATGTCCCCTTCGTACTTATGGCCAATCTCAGGATGTATTGCAGGAATGCCCTCCCTCTGGGACTGCCATAAACCCTGATGTGTCACTGGCTGGGTTTCTTCCACTTTCCAACAAGCTCCCTCATACCTCAATTCTGTTTTTGCTAAAATGTACAGCACATGTTCACCTATAGTTATAGCAATCAAAACAAATTCTGTTGGGTCCGACAGCAAAGTAGTTGGTGCGGAAAAAAATGTAAATATTCTGCTCTTTCTGGTTGCAGAGCATCAGTAGAAATGAGAGTAAATGGGGAGACAATAACATGGCTAATGGATAAATGGGTTAAAATCACTAATATATTCATAGTAAAAAGATCAGGTCTGAGCATGCAGGCCCTTTACAAAATAATCTGGAGTTGGGTGACTGGGGACAAAGAGAAGACAAATTTATTAAATACTTTATTTAGCCCTGTGTATACAAAAAAGCTTGGGGGAGCTTATGACCATAATGAGGACAGTATTGACACAGCCCCAAATGACCCACAATGGCTCAAAAGTGATATGGTCCAGAAATATTTAGACAGAATAAAGGTGGATAAAGCTCCTGGACCAGATGGCATCCACCCATACATCCTAAAAGAATTGAGCGCTGTAATTTCAAAGCCTTTGTTTCTAATTTTTAGGGACTCGTTAAGCACTGGAATAGTACCACTGGATTGGTGTAGGGCCAATGTGGTGCCTATATTTAAAAAGGGATCAAATTCTTTGCCAAATAACTATAGACCTGTAGTTTAACTTCTATAGTCAGAAAGATACTGGATAGTTTAATAAAAGACCACATAGATGTGTTATTGCTGGAAAAAAATATTTTATGCAACAGACAGCATGGATTCATGAAAGACAGAAGTTGTCAAACAAACCTGATTTCTTTTTTGAGGAGGTAAGTAAAACTTTGGAGAGAGGGGTGGATGTGGATGTGGTATACTTGGATTTTGCAAAAGCGTTTGACACAGTTCCCCACTCATGGCTAATGATTAAGATAAAGTCTACAGGCTTGGAAAGATCAGTTTGTAATTGGATAGAACATTGGCTAAAAGACAGAATTCAGAGAGTAGTGGTTAAGGATTCTTATTCTGAATGGTTATCAGTGGTGTACCCCAAGGTTCAGTGTTGGGACCCTTACTTTTTAATATCTTTATAAATAATATAGGGTCTGGGATTAAAAGTACAATTTCATGTCTTGTCCATGTCTTTGCAGATGACACCAAGCTTTGCAGTGGAATAACTTCCTTACAGGATGTCTCCAACTTACAAGCTGACCTCAATGCACTGTTTCATTAGGCAACTATGTGGCAAACGAGGTTTAATGTTGATAAATGTAAAGTTATACACTTGGGGCTAAGAATATGCATGCATCATGCATACTAGGGGGAGTAGAACTGGGGGAATCTATAGTGGAGAAGGATTTGGGTGTTCTGGTAGATCCTAAGCTTAATAATAGCATGCAATGCCAAACTGCGGTTTCCAAAGCAAGCAAAGTTCTTTCTTGTATTACTAGAGGCATGGACTCCAGAGAGAGATATATAACTTAGCCCCTGTACAAATCATTAGTAAGACCTCATCTGGAATATGCAGTTCAGGTTTGGCATCAGTTCTCAAAAAGGATATCAGGGAACTGGAGAAAGTGCAGAGAAGGGCAACCAAACTAACGGGAGTCATGGAGGAGCTCAGCTTTAAGGAAAGATTAGGGGAACTGAATTTATTCTTTCTTGAGAAGAGGAGATTAAGGGGGGGGGGGATAAGATCAACATGTATATATACATAAAGGGTCCATATAGTAAACTTGGTGTTGAGTTATTCACTTTAAGGTCAACAAAGGGGACCAGGAGACACTCTTTACGTGTAGAGGAAAACAGATTTACTCTCCAAATATGGAAAGGTTTATTCACTGTAAGAGCTGTGAAAATGTGGAATAGACTCCCTCCAGAGGTGGTTCTGGCTAGCTCACTAGATTGCTTTAAAAAAGGCCTGGATTATTTCCTGGGTGTACATAATATAAATTGGTACTAATATTTATGGGTAAAGTTGATCCAGGGAATATCCAATTGCCTCTCGGGGATCAGGAAGGAATTTTTTTCCCCTGCTGTAGCAAATTGGATCATGCTTTGCTGGGGTTTTTTGCCTTCCTCTGGATCAACTGCGGGTATAGGATTGTGTATATGGGATTGTATGGTTGGATTTTCTTTACTGTTTTTTGTTGTTATTGGTTGAGCCAGATAGACTTGTGTCTTTTTTTAGCCTGACTAACTATGTAGCTATGTAACTACATGTAACTACGGCCTCCCCATTGTGGGCCCAAATGTTATTTAGAGATGTATTGAATCCACTCATAAACTTCTTCTAAAAATAGTTAGAAGATGTGGGTTCCATCTCATGTGGGGGATAGATTGTTTTATTTGGCAGTAGATACAAATATCTATATACAAATTAGACCAATGATGTTTAAAGTTTAGACAAGTCACAAATAGCCAAGACATTGCTAAAATTGTCTAAAAAGCACCAACTATTGGCTATGCATTTGTTTCCATTCTAAATATACATTAAATGTATAATAAATCACTGAAAATCAGCTACTATCATTCCCAGCAACTGAGCCCCCCTGGTGATTATGTTTCTCCTTTATGTTAGCCCTGAGCCCAAGTGAGTGCGCTCAAGTTTGGAGGTTGGCTGCTTAAGGAAGACCTGTGTCCAAAAAAAGCTAGCATAGGGCAAAGTAGTTAAAAGCATTGCTAGTAGGCTCCCTGTAGCTGATGGTTTACCCTTTCTTGACCTGTCATTTCTTGTTTCATACTCTGTCTTTGTGTGGATGCAGCCATCTTGGTAGACGTCTTTGTTTCCTTATGTCAGATCACTGCTGGAGAAATATTGAAGACACAGCAGAAGAAGGGAATGAAGCACAGATTCATAGAATGAAGGATGCAGAAGCAGGGAAATTCTTGCACCACAGGTCCTTAGAGAAAGCATGGCTTAGTAACAACATTAAATCTCATGAGGTTAGAAGTTAGAGGCAGCAGTGCCTTGGATGATCTCACACCTAATATTATGCACTTAATAAGCTACAGAAGAGACATGAAGCAGAAAGTGCTCTGATATTTTTAGGAGTAATTCAAGCTTTTACTGCTTAGGCAAGCAAATACTCCGTAAGTTGAAAAAGGCTATTGAGTTAAAGTCCATTTTAAACACTAAGCGTTTTGGGAAGGCAGGTGGATTATCAAGTGCTTCCCCATACCTGGAAGTACTGAGCTTTCCTCTGGGCTGCTGCAGATTTTGCATGTTGGGGAGCAAAAGGAGAGCAAAAGAAATCTGAAGATGCTGCCTCCAAAAAACAAACAAAAAATAAAACAACCTGTTACTTTGCCCATTATGGTTGATTTTACCAAAACATACCACATAAATAGAAATGTACCATGGATTTTGTTTTTTATATTTTAGCCTCACAATATTCTAAAACAACACTTCTATGACTGGTGATGAAAGGGTCTAGAATATAAAACCAAAGTGGGCCACTCTAGCCATAGAATCACTTTTGTAGATGGTTTGACACCTCTTTAAAGATTCCTCCCAGAATGATTGATAATTATCAATGGCAAAAAAATTAATTACTGCTTGGACCTTGCAATTAACATTAGCCGTTCCATTTGCATATTGTGGGGATAATTTATACAGGGCTGGAAGGGAAAACTTTGCGCAGAACGTATTGATTGAGGGAGAGCGGCCAGATGTTGCAATCACCCGGACTTTGGATGGGAGACACGGAAGAGATGAAGGACATTAGCAAAGTTAAAAAGCCATGATGGATGAGCCAAATGAGGTCCTTCGATGTGGACTACAAAAATTGAAGCAAGAGAAACATATGCTGTGGAAATGGCCACTTATCAGGACGGATGAGTTGTATCAGGATTGTGGATTAATGGATCAATAGGAAAACCTTTCACACTCAACTCTAATTAAAGGGAATTCTATGCACAGACAACATTCTACCTTTTAATGTAGAACTTCAGACTAGATTTTATGTGCAGATTATGTCTGCAACAGATTTATTAGATGCTTTACATTTAGATTTGGATTATCATGCAAAAGTGCATTAATGGTATGCCTGTGCAGAATTCTCTTCATGGCACCGGGTGAAGTGAATAGAGAAAGCCATGAAACTCTGTCTTGAAGCTTCAGTATTTAAGGTTTTCAAATACTGGATGCATAGTGAGGCAGAGTGTATGGTTACGATTTGTCTGCATTATTAACCACTTAAGCCCAGGAAGATTTTACCCCCTTCCTGACCAGGCCCTATTTTGCGATTTGGCACTGCGTGACTTTAACAGACAATTGCGGGGTCGTGCAATGCTGTACCTAAACAAATTTGACGTCCTTTTTTTCCCACAAATAGAGCTTTCTTTTGGTGGTATTTGATCACCTGTGCTATTTTTTGATCATGCGCTATAAACAAAAAAAGAGCGACAATTTTGCAAAAATAACAATATTTTTCAAAATTTTTTATATGAAATTCCCCCCAAAAAAATGTAAAAATCAAATTTTTTTAACATTTTTGGCCAATTTGTTTTCTGCTACATATGTTTGGTAAAAAAACCGCAATAAGCGTATTTTGATTGGTTTGCGCAAAAGTTATTGCGTTTACTAACTGCGGGAAAGATTTTTGTTATTTTTGTTGTTTTTTTTTTTAACGAGTAATGGTGGCGATCTGCAATTTTTTTTGTGGGACTGCGACATTGCGGCGGACAGATCGGACCCTTGACTGACATTTTTGACACTTTTGGGGGTACCAGTGACATTACTACAGTAATCAGTGCTATACATATGCACTGTTAATGTAAAAATGACACTGGCAGGGAAGGGGTTAACTTTATTGGAGAAGGAGGGGTTAAGTGTGTCCCTAGGGGCGTGTTTCTAACTGTAAAGGGGCGTGGCTTTTCATGTAACAGCAGAGATCTACGATCCTACCCAGCAGGACCATATGATCTCTGCTGTTACACAAGGGAGAATGACAGGCGGCTTTGTTTACATTAGCCGCCTGCCTTTCTCCCTCTGTAACTGACGATCGCGAGTGACCGGCGGACATCGGGTCCGCCGGTCACTCGTGCGGAGGTGTCATTGAATGAGCTGGGGCGGGAGCGCGCCACCGGCGGCGCGTGCTCGCCCCCTATTGGCTCACTGGCGAGTGACGTACCCATACATCACTTCGCCTGCACGGGGCTGACCGCCGCAGTATATGTACTTGCGGCGGTCGGCAAGTGGTTAAAACAGAAAAAGTGAAACAAACACTAAAAAAGCATTTGAGTTCATGTCATTGTTCAAAAGACAATATACCTTTCTACCTCTAGATTCCAGTAACATTGTATTCTATACCATCATAATTTCTATGAATATGGTAGGCTTCTCTCAGGGTAGGGACAAGGGGTGGGCAGAAGGGCACGGCTGCCCTGGGCGCAGTGATTTACAGTATAGATGGGGGCGTCAGTGAACTCATTCTGACAAGCAGATCACTGCTGGGGGTAACATACCCTAAGTTCACACATAATGAAAAAGGGGGGGCGCAGTTTGGCTTCTTTGCCCTGGGCGCTGGACGACCTTGTCCCAGCACTGGCTTCTCTTGTCTGAAACTGTTTTGCACTAAAGAAGATTCACCTCTACTATTGCTTTGAAAGCTACTTACACCACCAACCATTCTTTATCTAATGAAACCTTCACAGCACCCTGCCTTAGTACTCCTCTCAAGAGGCTTTGCTATTGATGAAAAAAGTTAGCTGGCTCTTGGGAGATGCAGATGCCAAAATGCGTTGATGGGTAGGTGTCAGTTTGGAAGAGTGAACATTCCTAGGCAGGTTTAATCTGCAAGCAGACTGCTCTAGGTTAGTGGTCTCCAAACTACAGCCCTTTGCATGCCGTTATCTGGTCATTGGGGAGGTGTTCCTCCTATTGACATGAGACACTACTCCTCCCAGTGACACCAAAGATGAGGCACCATTGCTTCAACTGATACCAAGGAGTGGAGTACTGTTCCTCCCACTGACAGCAACAGCAGGGAATTATTTATTTCACTGACACCAACAATAGAGCATAATCCTTCTCACTGATATAAATGACTGGGCACCGGACCTCACACAGACACCAATGATGGAGCACTATTCCTCTCACTAATTCCTCTTACTGATCGCAGATACTATGTAATCTTTTTTATTCCCACTGATGCCAGGGCATTCTCTGCATTTTCCACTTTAGCGTTCCACCCCCCACCCCAAAGTCTGAAGGACAGTAAACTGGCCTTTTGTTTAGAAACTTTGGAGACCCCTGCTCTAGGTGATGCCCACGTGTGGGGTGAAGCCTCCACAATTAAAAGAACTAAAGTCTGGTACATACTAATAGTTTTTTTTTTTTTTTCATTTAACCCAGGGGGCTGAACGAAAAAAAAAAACTGAAGAGCTCATGAGGAGACACTGCACTAACAATCCAATGTTAGTACAGCAATCTCCCCTGCTGTGCTATTGTGTTCTGACAGGGAGTCGGCCCCCCACCAGAACACATCTGTCAGCGTTCTCAGCCATTGGCTGAGAGCGCTGATCAACTGACCTTTTTTCGGCCATGTCCCTTTCTATTTGAACCGGCTGATGCCGTCCGATATTCAGCCATTGTGTTTGGCCCTTAAGGGATAGTCAGGCTGGGAAGGAATAGCCTAGATCAGTGATGGCAAATCTGGGCACCCCAGATGTTTTGAAACTACATTTCCCATGATGCTCTACTACACTGCAGAGTGCATGAGCATCATGGGAAATATAGTTCCAAAAACATCTGGGGTGCCAAGGTTCACCATCACTGGCCTAGATTATACTAGACATCCTTTAGCCAGGAACCAAGGCTGGCCCTGATTTTCTGTAGCTTCTAATCAACACTGGAAGAAGTTCAGGGTGTTCTGTGAAAGCAGTAGGTAATTTTAGCATAGTAAAGCAAGCTTTAATTTAGAGTTAACCTTTAATTGATTAGCCTGTAATGTAAAGTCTTTTCAAATCTATTAGTCTATCAAACCAATTTTCAACAGGTTGGCAATTCCACTGTGTAAGATAGCTACATTTCAAGGATACAGTGGAAGAATAGGTGTAGCAACCCTTGCACAGGAATTATGCAAGCAGGCGGAATCCCTATGGGTAGAACTTAAAAGGGAAGGCACTATAGGGAAGGTAATATTGGGCGTATGCTATAGGCCCCCCCAACGAGAGGGAGGAGGGGGAGGCGGACCTCCTTTTACAGATAGGATTGGCAGCAAGGATGGGAAATGTCATTATAATGGGGGACTTTAATTATCCAGATATAGACTGGGCAGAAGGAACTGCGCATTCAGCCAAGGCTTGGCAGTTCCTAAATGTTTTGCAGGACAATTTCATGAGTCAGATGGTGAACGCACAAGAAACAATGCGGTACTTGACCTACTGATTACCAACAATACAGACCTGCTCACGGATATATAAATACGGGGCAACTTAGGAAACAGTGACCATAGATCAATTCGTTTCAGTATTAATCATAGTAATAGGAAACACAAAGGTAACATAAAGACACTGAATTTCAAAAGAGCCAACTTCCCAAAACTGCGCTCTCTGCTAGAAAATATCAAATGGGATAGAACCCTGAGAACAAAGAACACGGAGGAAAAATGGGAGTGCTTCAAGAGCATACAAAACAAAGGGATTGGCCAGTGCATTCCAAAGGGAAATACATTTAAAAGAGCAAAACTGAACCCTGGGTGGCTAAACTCCACCATAAAAATGCATATTAAAACTAAAGAAAAGGCCTTCAAAAAATACAAGACTGAGGGGTCATTGGCAACATTCAAGCATTACAAAGAGTGTAATAAGAAATGTAAAGACGAAATCAAGGCGGCTAAAATAGAACACGAGAGACTTATAGCGGAAGAGAATAAAAAGAACCCCAAGAAATTCTTTAAGTATATAAACAGTAAGAAAGCGAGGCCAGAACACATTGGCCCCATAAAAGACGACAAAGGAAATATGGCCACAGAGGACAGAGAAAAGGCGGAAGTGGTAAATAATTTCTTCTCTTCAGTCTTCACAAAAGAATCGGGGGCTACACTAACTCAGCTTGTAATGCTAAACTAAATAATACACCTCAGGAAGTACCTCCATGGCTAACAAAAGATAGACTTAGAACTAAACTAGAGAAACTTAACATAAATAAATCACCAGGATCGGGTGGCTTGCACCCGAGGGTTCTTAAAGAGCTCAGCCAGGTGATTGCCAGACCATTATTCTTGATCTTTAAGGATAGTCTACTGACAGGTATGGTGCCAGCTGATTGGAAAAAAGCCAACGTGATACCAATATTTAAAAAAGGGCTGAGATATATCCCGGGTAACTATAGGCCGGTTAGCCTAACATCAGTAGTCTGCAAGATTTTGGAGGGGATGTTAAGGGACCACATACAAGACTTTAGTTATGAAAACGGTATTATTAGTAGTAATCAGCATAGATTCATGAAAAATCGTTCTTGCCAAACCAATCTATTAACCTTCTACGATGGAGTGAGCTGCCACCTAGATAAAGGTAAGCCTGTGGATGTGGTGTATCTGGACTTTGCAAAGGCCTTTGACACCGTTCCCCACAAACGCTTACTGTACAAACTAAGGAGTACCTGGATAGAGAACTGGCTCCAGGGGAGAGTCCAGAGGGTGGTGATTAATGGGGAGTACTCAGATTGGGTGGGTGTGGAAAGTGGGGTCCCCCAAGGTTCTGTCCTGGGGCCAATCCTGTTTAATTTATTCATAAATGATCTAGAGGAGGGGATATCAAGTACAATCTCAGTATTTGCAGATGAAACTAAACTAAGCATGCCAATATCTTCTATGCAGGATTTGGAAACCTTACAAGCGGATCTGAACAAAATAACGGGGTGGACAACTACATGGCAGATGAGGTTTAATGTTGAAAAATGTAAAGTAATGCACTTGGGCGTCAGAAACATGAAAGCAAGCTACTCACTGTGGGGGAAACCGCTGGGTGAGTCTAGGATGGAAAAGGACCTGGGGGTACTGGTAGACAACAGGCTTGGCAGTGGCAATGTATAGCATACTAGCATGTATAAAAAGGGGATTCACTCCAGAAATAAAGAGATTATTCTCCCACTCTACAAGACTCTGGTCCGCCCACATCTGGAGTATGCTGTCCAGTACTGGGCACCGGTCCTCAGGAAGGATGTGCTGGAACTGGAGAGAGTCCAGAGAAGGGCAACAAAAATAATTAGGGGAATGGAGAACATCGGCTATGAGGAAAGACTACAAGCACTGAACTTATTTTCTCTGGAGAAGAGACGATTGAGGGGGGATATGATATCAATGTACAAATACTGTACTGGCGACCCTAGCATAAGGAACAAACTTTTCAGAGAAAGGGAATAGAATAAGAAACGTGGCCACTCACTAAAACTAGAGGAAAAACGGTTTAACCTTAAAGTACGTAAGGGGTTCTTCACTGTAAGAGCAGTAAGGATGTGGAATTCTCTTCCACAAGCAGTCGTATCAGCAGGCTGCATCAATAGTTTCAAAAAACTATTAGATAGGCACCTTAAAGACCACAACATACAGGGGTATACAATGTACGGTTAACAGCAAACACAAGCAAATCATAGGTTGAACTGGATGGACTGATGTCTTTTTTCAACTTCACAAACTATGTAACTATATGTTACTGGCCAGATTACCAATTACAAACAAAAGGGAAAAACCTGAAAAAAGGACAACTACTGCAGCCACCACATCTAAGGACTGATGAGTTGAATTATATTATTTCATTTTCCCGGATTTAAATGCACTTTAAGCCAAATTAGTGAAGGTGTCTTAAATTAAAGAGGAGATATCTCTTTGTCTGGCAACGAATCAGCATAACTATTTTATTAATACAATAAGTTAATTGCACTAAGCCACTGAAAGCTTCCTCTAGTGGCTAATCTAGAAATGTCAGAGCAATCATATACAAAGTGAAAGCCACATAAAAAATAATTTTGCACTGCATTAAGAACTCAAAATATACACGCTGCAAAAATACATGATATTTTCCTTTTAATTCTGGCAGCACTAGGGTCTTCAGTTCAAATCCCAACCATGGCACTACCTGCCTGGAGTTTGCATGTTCACCTTGAGTCTGCATGGGTTTCCTCCAGGGACTCTGGTTTCCTCCCACACTTCAAAGACATGCTGGTAGCTTAATTGGCTCCTGTCTAAATTGGCCTTAGTATGTATATACAGTATATAAATGTGAGTTAGGGACCTTAGATTGCAGGTTCGTTGAGGGCAGGGACTGATTTTTTATTTACCCTTCACTGACTGTGTACTAACTTTGGGGTGATTTCACATCTATATCACCTCTGTGTGCCACCCTCCTTTCTAGTTCTACACATTATGGCAGACTTTCCTTTTGACTTTTACCTTAACCGGTTGCCGACTGCGCACAGTATATTTACTGCGGCAGTCAGCCCCGGCCAGGCAGAGTGACGTAGGTCTACATCGCTCGCCTGTCACTGGTTTGTGAGCCAATAGCGGGCGGGCGCGCGCCGCCTCGGCTCGTTCACGGAGGAGTGCGGGCGTGTGACCGGCGGACCCGTTGTCCGCCGGTCACACTACGATCGTCGGTAGAGCGGGAGAAAGGCAGAGCGGCTTATGTAAACAAGCCGCCTGTCATTCTCCCCTGTGTAAAAATGGAGATCAGATGGTTCTACTATGTAGAACCGTTGATCTCTGTTTTTACACTAGTAGCCATGTCCCACTACAGTTAGAATCACGCCCCTAGGACACACTTAACCCCTCCCTGTCCAATACAGTTAACCCCTTCACTGCCAGTGTCATTTTTACAGTAACAGTGCATATTTATAGCACTGATTACTGCAGTAATGTCACTGGTACCCCCAAAAGTGTCAAAAATGTCAGTCAAGGGTCCAATCTGTCCGCCGCAATGTCGCAGTACCGCAAAAAAAATCGCAGATTGCCGCCATTACTCGTTAAAAAAAACCCACCAAAAATGACAAAAATCTTTCCCTTTGTTAGTAAACGCGATAACTTTTGCGCAAACCAATCAAAATACGCTTTTTGCGATTTTTTTTACCAAACATATGTAGCATAAAACAAATTGGCCGAAAATGTTAAAAAATTTTGATTTTTACATTTTTTGGGGGGGGAATTT
Source organism: Pelophylax lessonae (assembly GCF_965119305.1). Taxonomy (NCBI): domain Eukaryota; kingdom Metazoa; phylum Chordata; class Amphibia; order Anura; family Ranidae; genus Pelophylax; species Pelophylax lessonae. The sequence goes on along the minus strand of NC_138778.1, from coordinate 42,212,521 downwards.
CATATAAAAAAAAAGTGAAAAATATTGTTATTTTTGCAAAAATTTACGCTCTTTTTTTGTTTATAGCGCATGATCAAAACAGGTGATCAAATACCACCAAAAGAAAGCTCTGTTTGTGGGAAAAAAAGGACGTGAAATTCGTTTAGGTACAGCGTCGCACGACCGCGCAATTGTCCGTTAAAGTCACGCAGTAAAAAATCACAAAAAAAACCCTGGTCAGGAAGGGGGTAAAATCTTCCAGGGCTTAAGTGGTTAAGGGCCTATCTACAGAGCAATTATGATGTGCTACAATGCATTGTTAACAGGCACTGCAGTGCTTTTTTTTTTTTCTGTAATGTCTCAGTGTACTCAGTGTACTGACATGTACCACAGAACTTTGCAGTATGTAACAAAGCACAAGAACACGATGTGCAAAATTACAACACATTCTTTTCTCAGCACACACCACATTTGGTATAAACAGAAGCAGCACAACATAAGCAGCGGATCCTCATCTAGTATATGCAGTTCAGTTTTGAGCACCAGTTCACAAAGAGGATATCGGAGCAATGGAGAAAGTGCATGGAAGGGGAATCAAACTGATAAAGAGGCATGGAGGAGATTAGATTAGGAGAAAGATTAGCTGAACTAAATGTATACTCTCTTGAGAAGAGGAGATTAAGGGGGCATGTGATCAACATGTATAAATACATAAGGGGTCCATATAGTGAACTTGGTGTTGAGTTATTCACTTTAAGGTCATCACAGAGGACAAGAGGGCACTCTGGAGGAAAAGAGATTTAATCTCCAAATACGGAAAGGTTTCTTCACAGTAAGAGCTGTTAAATGTGGAACTCCCTCCAGAGGTGGTTCTGGCCAGCTCAGTAGATTGATTTAAAAAGAATATAACTGGATACAAGCATGTATAGGTAAAGTTGATCCAGGGAATATCCAATTCTTTTCACCCCCCGCTTTATTGCTTTTTTTTGCCTTCTTCTTTATCAACTGTGGGTATAAAATTCGTATAAAATAAGTCGCTCCTATTATAACCGTTCCTGTACGACACAATGGACCGCGACGGTCCGCGACTTGTCAGGCTGACCAAGTCGCCTGACAAGTCGTATTAGTGTGAATGGAAAGTAAAGTCTTGTTTTTTTTTTTTTTAAATAACAAACATGTTATACTTACCTGCCGTGTGCAGTGATTTTGCACAGAGCAGCCCGGATCCTCCTCTTCTCAGGTCCCATGTCGGCGCTCTAGGCTCCTCTCTTCTGCTGGGTGCCCCCACAGCAAGCAGCTTGCAATGGGGGCACCCAAGGAGGTGCACTCAAGATCAGTGGCTCTGTGTGTCCATTCACACACAGAGCTGCGGCTAGGCCCCACCACCCCTGTCTCCTAATTGGCTCACTGGCCAATCCCGCTGCTGCCAAAAGCCAATCATGAGTGCGAGTCCCGGGAGTGACAAGGCTCCCGTGGACATTGCTGGATCAAGAGGGGGGCTCAATATATTTTTCTATAGTAAATCCACCTCTATGTAACTGTAAGGTAAATTGCCATGATCTTGCATTAGGCAATGCAACCAAGCATACCCCAATGTTGTTGGTTGGAATGAGTCATAAGACTTTCTTTACCACTCTGTCCTCAACCGCCTCTACTATCTTCTCAGCAAATTCTTCTGGACTGGTGTCTTCTGATGCAAACAGGGTAACATTATCTTAGCACCCAGTTACTTTTTTTTCCACTATAAAATTCTGTGACTATTCACTAATATATTTTAATCTTCGGTTAATTTAGCTGCTATCTTTGCAACCTAATATTTGTTTTGGCTACTTTTTTCCCCTCAGATACCTAGCTCTGCTGCTGAGAAAGTGTTAAGAGCTAAGCGCCGCCACTACTGCAATATAAAATAAATATATACCAAAGCTGTAAAGCAGGTTTATAAATGGCCTTGGAGCAGGTTGTAATCCAGCGTCAGACACCATTACGAGAAAACATCTGCATGTGCGTATGTCAGCAGCCAACAGCAGTAACTAGAGTCCTCTGTTCGGTAGCTGTGCCAGTGACTGCAGTTGGCTTCATGTTTGGTGACAGGAATAAGTAGCTGTTAGGTTTTTTTTAGTGTCAGGAAATCTTAACAGTATCCAGTTACAGGAGTGTAAAGAGATTTATTGTGTTGCTTTGGTTTTTAAGGTGAGCCCTGAGCAGTGTATTACAGAGGTAACAAAAGTCTGAGCAGAATTAGGATGTGAAAAGTAACACATTAGCTATGTGGGCTAACAGGACTTGGGTAGAATGTAGCTTAATTCAGTAATTTAAGGACAGGGGAGGACTGGGCCAGGGGGCAGGGGGGAAATTGCCCCCTGGGCTGCTCTGGTGCCCTGTTAAAAGGCTGCGCCACTTCTGCCACAGACATGCCTAAATGATTCCTGGTGAAGAGAAGTAAAAAGTCCCCGCTGCTGACCTACTGAGTGTGGGATGAAGACAAGGACAGAGTGCAAGCCACTAGAGACTCTCCCCCGGCCAGCCCCAACCAAGCTGTCCCAGCTCCCCCCAACTGAGTACCTGGAGCGGAGCTTCCGCCTGGAATGGGGGTCAAAAGGAGGCCGGTAGGAGGGAGAGTGGGAGGGGGGCCGAGTCGCTGCGCCATGGACCTCTGGACTGTACTTGCCCCCTGGGCCGAAAGTTGCCAGTCAGCCCCTGTTTAAGGAAGACATTTTGCCAGCATAAAAAGACACGTCAATGACAGCCATTTTGATGCTCTAAAGAGAACCAATCACAACTGAACTTAGAGACGAATATGAACAACCAGTTTTGAAGGAAACTTTTCCATGAGAGAAAACATGGAGGCTGCCATCACTGACTCATTGTGCAAATGCCAAATATCTGGCTACCACAATAATCCTTTTGTTTCAGTACTAACCCAGAAAAAGTATCAGTGACAGAAGATAGAAGCAGTCTGATGAATTCTGCAGTGTTTAGAGATATACTGTTAGCCCAGATTCAGGCAAATGCAGCAAAGTTGATTGGACAACGCTTCATAGTACAGATGGACAATGATCCAAAACACACTGCAGAAGCAACCCAGGAGCTTTTGAAGGAAAATAAATGGAATATTCTGCAATCACCTGATCTCAACCCAATTGAGCATGCATTTCACTTGCTGAAGGCAAAACAAAAGGCAGAAAGACCCACAAACAAAGAACAACTAAAGACAGCTGCAGTTAGAGCCTGGCAAAGCATCAGAAAGGAGGAAACACAGTCTTTGGTAATGTCCATGGGCTCCAGACTTCAGGCAGCCATTGCCAGTAAAGGATTCTCAACAAAATATGAAAAATTAACATTTTATTTATGATTATAAAAATTTGTCCAATTACATTTGAGCCCCTTAAAATGGGGGGACTGTGTATAAAAATGGTTGCAGTTCCTAAAATTTGTACTTGATATTTGTGATCAACCCCTTGAATTAAAGCTGAAAGTATGCACTTCAAATTCATTTGGATTTCTTCATTTTATTTTATTCTGGTGGCATACAGGGCCAAAAGTAACAAAACTGTGCCTGTGTCCAAATATATATGGACCTTACTGTATATTAACCACTTCCATACAGAGCAGTTACACCCCCTTCCTGCCTTGACCGATTTTCAGCTTTCAGTGCTCTCACACTTTGAACGATAATTACTCAGTCATGCAATGCTGTACCCAATCAAATGTTTTGTCATTTTTTTCACACAAATAGAGCTTTCTATTGGTAGTGTTTAATCACCACTGGGTTTTTAATTTTTTGCGATATAAGTGAAAAAAGAGCGAACATTTTGAAAAAAAAAACAATTTGTTTTAGTTTCTATTATAAAATTTTGCAAATTAGTCATTTTTTTCATAAATTTGGGCCAAAATGTATACTACTACATATCTTTGGTAAAAATAACCCAAATTAGTGGTTATTATTTAGTCTGTGTAAAAGTTATGAGGTCTGCAAGCTATGGTGCCAATCATTGAAAATTGATCACACCTAATCACACCTGATGTACCGACGGCCTATCTAAATTCTTGAGGCCCTGAAATGTCAGGACAGTACAAATACCCCCCAAATGACACCTTTCTGGAAAGTAGACAGCCCAGGGTATTTAGTAAGAGGCATGGTAAGTTTTGTGAAGTTGTAATTTTTTCCCACAATTCTTGGGAATATTAAGAAATATATATATATTTTTTTTTACACATAATGTCATAATAACAAGTTATTTCTCACACACAGTATATGCATACTTGCAATTACACCTCAAAATACATTCTACTACTCCTCCTGAGTATGACAATACCACATGTGTGAGACAGTCTGGCCACATACAGGCCCAACATGCAAGGAGCACCGTCAGGTGTTCTAGGAGCATAAATTACACATATAATTTCCTAACGAACTATCACACTTTTGAAGGCCCTGGGGCACCAGGACAATGAAATTATCCACAAAATGACCCCATTTTGGAAAGCAAACACCCCAATGTATATTCTAGGAGGCATGATGAGTCTTTTGAACATGTCATTTTTTTCCACAAGTTTTTGAAAATGAAAACATATTTTTTTACACAAAGTTGTTAATTTATAAGATATTTCTAACACATAGCACGTGTATAGCAAAAATGACACCCCAAAATACATTCTGCTACTCCTCCTGAGTATGGCGATACCACATATGTGAGACTTTGTCACAGCATAGCCACATACAGAGACCCCACATGCAAGGAGCACCGTCAGGTGTTCTAGGAGAGTAAATTACACATATAATTTCATTACAACCAATCACACTTTTGAAGGCCCTGGAGCACCAGGACAATGGAAACCCCCACAAAATGACCCCATTTTGGAATGCAAACACCCCAACACATAATCTAGGAGGTATGGGCTGCAGATAGGTACTCAATTACTCTGATGAGCTGCAGATAGGTACTCAAGTACTCTGATGGGCTGCAGACAGGTACTCGGGTACTCTGATGGGCTTTAGAGAGGTACTCGGGTATTCTGATGGGCTAGAAACAGGTACTCGGGTAATCTGATGGGCTGGAGACAGGTACTCAGGTACTCTGGGCTGAAGACAGGTAATCGGGTACTCTGGGCTGGAGATAGGTACTTGGGTACTTTGGGCTGGAGACAGGTATTCGGGTACTCTGATGGGCTACAGAGATGTACTCGGGTACTATGATGGGCTGCAGAGAGGTATTCGGGTACTCTGATGGGCTGGAGACAGGTACCCGGATACTTTGATGGGCAGGAGACAGGTACTCAGGTACTCTATTGGGCTGCAGATAGGTACTCAGGTACCCTAATGGGCTGGAGAAAGGTACTCAGGTATTCTGATGGGCTGCAGATAGGTACTCTGAAGGGTTGGAGACAGGTACTTGGGAACTCTGATGACAGGTACTCAGGTATTCTGATGGGCTGGTGACAGGTACTCGGGTACTTTGATAACAGGTGCTTGGGTGCTCTGATGGGCTGGTGACAGGTACTTGGGTTCACTGATGACATGTTCTCAGGTACTCTGATGGGCTGCAGAGAGGTAATTCTGTTCTCTGATGGGGTGGAGACAGGTACTCGGGTACTCTAATGGGATACAGAGAGGTACTTGGGTACTCTGATGGGATGGTTACAGGTACTCAGGTACTCCGATGACAGGTACTCGGGTACTTCGATGACAGGTACTCGGGTACTCTGATGACCCGAGTACCTGTCATTAGAGTACCCGAGTCCCTGTCACCAGCCCATCAGAGTACCCGAGTACCTGTCATCAGAGTACCTTATGGGGTGGTGACAGGTACTTTGATGGGCTAGTGACATGTACTTTGATGGGTTTGTGACAGGTACTCTTTATTGGGGGGGCAATCATCGTGATTTACTGTGCACTGTGATCAGTAACTAGCTGTTACTGCAATCTCCTCCTCACGCAGGATCAGTGTGTGAGGAGGAGAACACGGTGACAGCCAGTTACCGTGTTCTCTGCTGACATTCTGTGACAGGCTGTGATTGGACACAGCCGGTCACGTGGTAAAGAGCAAATTTCATTGGCTCTTTACCCTGATCAGGGATGGCCTGTGTCAGAGTGACACTCTCCTTCCCTGATCGCTGCTTTGCTCCCCGGGTCGGCCTGAACGAGGAAAGTGCAGGTGGCCGGCTGTGATTGGACACAGCCGTTCACATGGTAAAGAACTAAGAGGTAAAGAGTTAATGGCTCTTTACACCGATCGGGGATGGGCTGCATCCCCGATCGCTGCACTGCGCGCCCCCGGGGGCGCGGGAGAGCAGCTGAAATGGGCAGACGTCATATATATTATATGTTGATTCTATCATCAGAGACAAATAAGTGTTTAGGACTTTATTAAAAAAAAATCTGTTTAAGACAAACAGCTTCAGTTATAGCTACAGCCTCAGTGAGTCCTTGTATTTAGGAGGCAGGTTAATTCTGGACCATAATAAAGTAAGCAAATTAAGTCAAGTAACTCGTACAGTAAACGCTATGATTCTAGCACACCTACGTGCCACTTTTGGGACCCTTAAATCTGACCGGGGAAGTGGGAAGGCTGCCATGGACTGAGTTTACCTGACGTGTGCAAGCAGATAGGAGGCTTGGACTTGTCTGGCCGCTCTTGGGAATCTCAGCTGTGATTTTCTTGGCAAAGGTTAAGAGGAAGGACAGACAGGTGTTTTTCTTGGATGCTGAGAACATATATCAGCTGACTAGTCCCCTTACCGCAGCCTATGGGGCACTGCTAGGTCACTCCTCACCTTCATCCTCAGGAAATCCACTTTATGATACAAGGGATACTCAAACTTGCTACAAAGCTGGGAGAGTCATGTACAACACAGGACATTCAGATAAGGTTACATACAAAAAGGGAATGTATACATAAAATAAGGTAATGTACTGTATATAAATATAATCCATTTACAACCAGGAGGTAAACTTCAATTAAGAGCTCCAGTTTTTTTCTTTAGACTGTTTATGATTTTCAATGTTTTCAGTAAATCATTTTGATGTAATAATTTAAAGTAGAACTAAAGGCAAAACTTTTTTTTAATTTATTTGCAAACCGCAAGCAATAGAGTAGGGTTATTCACCCTGCCAATTTTATTCTTTGCCACCTGTGTTCAATTGAGGAGATTTCCCTCCACTTCCTGTCCCATAGCCAAAACAGGAAACCCATTCAAAGTTAGGGAATCCCTGGTTTTCACCTGAACTAGCCTCTCTATTGGAAGGTTTTCCCCCTGTATTCCTATTCGAATGACAAACTAAAATTTGGCATTTTCTTTCACTTTTGGTCCCAAAAAAAATAAACATTTGCTTTGAAATATAGATTTGTATGAAGCTTCAAAACACTTTGTTACTATTAAATTCTCCAATGCCAAGATAGCACAACCCCCCCCCCCCCTTTTCCCAAATGACCCCTTTACGGAAAGTAGACACTCCAAGCTATTTGCTGAGAGGCATGTTGAGTATTTCACAGATCTCGCTTTTTGTAAAAAAGATTTGAAAATACATTTCTCTTTTCTTTCTTCATTTTCCAAAACAAATGAGAGCTGAAAAATACTCACCATGCTGGTTAGCAAATACCTTGGGCTGTCTACTTTCTGAAAAGGGGTAATTTGGGGGGGATTTTGTGCTATATTGGCATTTCATGGCCTCCGAAACTGTGATAGGTAGTGTGGAGTGAAATCAACAATGTACGCCCTTAGAAAGCCTGAATGCGGTGATTGGTTTTCAGGGGCCTGTACGTGGCTAGCCCCCCAAAAAGTCTCACACATGGGGTATCTCTGTACTCAGGAGAAGCAGCAGAATGTATTTTGGGGTGTAATTCCACATATACCCATGGCATGTGTTGTGAGCAATATATCATTTAGTGACAACTTTGTGTAAAAAAAAAAAATGTGTCATTTTCCAGGAACTTGTGGCAAAAAAAAAAAATATTCCATGGACTCAACATGCCTCTCAGCAAATGACTGAACGTGTCTACTTTCCAAAAAGGGGTCATTTGGGGGGGGGGGGTTGAACTGTCCAGGCATTTTATGCCAAATATTAGAAGCTTATGCCACACATCACCCACTCTTCTAACCACTTGAAGACCATGCCCTTTTTGACACTTTTTGTTTACATGACAAAATTCCTTTTTTTGCTAGAAAATTACTTTAAACCCCTAAACAATTTTTTGGGGGAAAAAACACATTTTTGAATCTTAATGTACTATATTGCTCAAATGTTTGGTAAAATATAATGATCTTATGCCGAGTACATAGATATCAAACATGACATGCTTTAAAATTGCGCATGCCCATGCAGCTGCTACAAACTACGTACATTTTTCAAAGCCTTTACAGGTTACCACTTTAGATTTAGAGGAGGTCTACTGCTAGAATTACTGCCCTCGAACTTACGTTCATGGTGATGCTTGCATTCGCCTTTGCGCCTTTGCGAAGTGAGCACGGGGGTACAGGAGTGCTTTATTTATTTATTTATTTTTTTTATAATTTATTTTGCCTTTTTATTTTATTTTTTCACTGTCCCTTCCATTCTTTATTTTTTTTAATCATTTTTATTGTTATCACAGGGGATGTAACCATCCCCTATGATAGCAATAGGTAGTGACAGGTACTCTTTCTTGAAAAAAAAAATGGGGTCCATTAGACTTTAGATCTCTCCTCTGCCCTTAAAGCACCTGACCACACCAAGATCGGTGTGATATGATGCTTTCCAAATTTCCCAATGGCGCTGTTCATATCCCGGGAAACCAAAGTCATAAAATGCTCATAGCTTCTGGTTTCTTAGGCTATAGAGATGATTGGAGCCATTCTGGTCTCCGATCAGCTCTATGGTCAGCTGGTGGAACCACTGGCTGCATTCTCGGGTTCCCTGGTGGGACAGGAGAGCCGGAGAAAACCATGGAAGGCGGGGAAAGAGGGGGCGTCCCCTCCCACTGCTTGTAAAAGCAGTCTAGCGGCTAATTAGCATACCCGTGGGACCCAGATACCTTTAAATATCTATCGCAAGATTTGCGCATATATTCAGAACTGGTATTTTCATAGATCTCCCTGGAGTACCTTGTTATCACTGGGAGAGATTTTGTTTCACAATGGGAAAATATTGTTTTGTACTTTATTGTATTTTTATACATGTACTTTCGTGAACTGATTTTAGAATATATTTTTTAATGATGTTGTAATAAAATGATTTTTTACTGATTTAGCACTTGAGTTCTTCCATGGAGTTATCAGTGGCTACCTTTAAAGTCCCATTCTCCTTTTTGTTTTTCTTTTGCAAATATTACACTGGGATGTGGTGCCACAGTGATTTGAGTCCTGTCTCATATTTCTTTGCTATGTACACTTTATTAGGGGATATATGGTGGGTACCCTAAACCTATCTGGGACTGATGATAACTACCGCTAACTTCTGCTGGCACTAACTGGCGTCACCAGGGACACTAATATAGTGATCAGTAAGTTATCTGTATACTGTATATAGTGACACTGTGACAGGGAGTGAAAGGGTTAACTGGGGGTGATCAGGAGGTTAAATATGTGCTTATGTGTACTGGTGTTAGTGTAGTGCTTGTGTGCTCACTGGGATGCTTTCTCCTCTTACGCTGCAACCAAAAAGGTTCTGCAATTGGCCAATAAATCATTGACCTGGACCTGATAACTGATCAGTTTCTGAACTGAATCTGTACGTGATTTCACGCAGTCGGGCTGCCCTGCCACAGTCAATATGCGGTGGGCAGTCCGGAACTAGTTAAAGAAATCAATCATTGGCTGAAGAAGTTTGTTCCGTGGCAGATACATCTCAAGCTCACATATAAATAGAAAGTAGGATCTCCATAGTGTAGTATGTATAACACAACGTGAATAAAATGCAGTAGTCACTTACATTTAGGTAGACAAAAATGCGTATAGGTATAATGGGACCGATTATCCTGGGGCCCCTCGGTCTCGTTTTACCTATACGCATTTTTGTTTACCTAAATGTAAGTGACTACTGCATTTTATTCACGTTGTGTTATACATACTACACTATGGAGATCCTTATTTCTATTTTATATATGAGCTGAGATATACTGTATCTGCCGCAGAACGAACTTCTTCAGCCAACGATTGATTTCTTTGAAAATGCAAAAATATTTGCCTTAAGGTGAGTATCCACTGCACATAGTGGTGGATTGTCGGTTGTTGGGATAGAGCACCCTTATCACCATTTTTCTTGATCCGTTTGGATCACAGCACCTACTGATTATAGACTACAAATGTTTTTTTTATCACTATTGCACATTGCATATGGACACTTTACTTGCTATATATATATATATATATATATATATGTATGTATATATATATATATTTTTTTTTCCTTTGATATCTATTACTAGACGTTTACACATTTGTGATTACACCTGTTCAATGGTGCACATTATTGTTATTCGTGTGGATTTTGCACATTTATTTCAAGTATTTTTTTCACAGTCAGAATTACAATTTCACATTAAATTTTAGTTGTTTAAGCATGATTGCTTATATATGTATATTGTCATGTGTTATTTCACTGTTTTCTTTTAATAGATATAGCGCCGTTCCATACCCTTCTACTAATATTGTCTGTGTAGGTGGTGACACTACAGGGATTGGCTGCTGTATCTAGCTCTATTACTTTATATATTTTCTTTCTATCTTCCTTTATTTACACTTGGTAGCGCATTGGTATAATTTTTCTACATAACATGTTTGGTATTTAAAAAAAAAAAAAAAAAGAGACTTTTCAATAACTTTAAATGAAATACAGTGGCATTATCTTTATACATAAATAGAAGGGATGATGGCAATTAAACCTTGTTATGTTTAGTATCACTTTTATCATTTTTAAATCATTCATTAACCACTTGATGATCGCCCTATAGCAGATTTACTGCTAAGGGGGGGGGGGGGGGGGGCTGTTCTGTGCAGAATCATATATATATATATATATATATATATATAATATATATATATAAATTATATAAATATTATATATATATATATATATATATATATATATATATAATATATATATATATAAATTATATAAATATTATATATATAATTATATTTCATATGTATATATTATATATATATATATATATATATATATATATATATATATATATATATATATATATTTTATATATATATATATATACGCGATTCTGCACTTCCAGGGGGAGTGGTTGTGCAGCTTTATTATTATTTTAGTATTTAGTCACAGCAGAAGCCGATCAGCGGGGGTTGGCGAATGAATGTCTGCCAGCAACAGCTGATTGTCGAGGAGTCACACAGGACAGAGCTCTGCAAAAGCAGGGAAAGAAAATCCATCACATCCCTTAGTACAAACAGCCCACATATTACACAAAAACACGTGTAAGGCACAAATTTAACCCATTGATCGCTCTAGATGTTTAACCCCTTCCCATTTATTAGTACAGTGACAGTGCATATTTTTATCCCTGTTCACTGTATTAGTGTTATTAGCAGACTAACCTCCACAATATTGCAGTCCTGCTATAAGTCGCTGATTGGCACCATTACTAGTATAAAAAAAATAAAAGAAATAAAAATTTCAATATATGAATACCATAGTTTGTAGACTCTATATTTTTTGCGCAAACCAAATAATATTTGCTTATTGGGATTTTTTTTTTACCAAAAACATGTAGTAGAATACACGTTGGCCTACATTTTTGAAGAAATTAGATCTTTAAAAAAAAAAAATATCGGATATGTTTTATAGCAGAAATTTGTTTTTCAAAATTGTTGTTTTTTTTTTTTTGTTTATTGGTGGTGATAAAATACCACCAAAATAAATCTTGTGGGAAAAAAGAGGGCATAAATTCAATTTATGTACAGCGTTGCGTGGCCCTGCAATTGTCAGTTACAGTAACCAGTGCTGGGACAAGGTCATCCAGCATCCAGGGCAAAGATGCCAAACTGTGCCCTCCCTAACCCATTCATGAGATGCAAGCTTAGGGTATCCTACACCCAGCAGTCACTCTCTTGCAGTGGCAGCTGGTGCTCGATATTTTAGGGGGGCGGCTAGCCAATTAAACCCCCCCCCCCCCCGCACTGTGCCCCGAGCCTACCCTTTTTTGAAGCCAATTAAAGCCTCAGGCTCTAATCACGTGCTTCAAAGAAAGAAAAGAAACCCCATTGAAATTCATGCGTCCAGCGCCCTGCTTGTAGATTAGGGACCGGGCGCATAGATTAGGGGGGCGGCACCCCTGCACCCTGTATGCACGGGCTGCCACTGCTCTCTTGTTAAAATCACTGCCACTGTCATTAGTCAGCTTTGGAATAGAAGGAAGGCCCCCATCCCTACAGTAAACCATTGCGCCCAGGGCAACCGCCCCCTCCTGGTTACTACTTTTCCCAGGCCCTGAATGTAACGCAGTGCTGTATAGTAAAAAATGGTCTGGTCATGAAGGTGGGTAAATCTTCCTGAGGTCAAGTAGCTTTATATACACGTACACACACTAGTATTTTTAAAAAAATGTACAGCATGAACTGCTGGATGACTCCCCTTTCTCTTTCACAACTAAAGGCCCGTACACACGCGTCGAAATTCGGCCGGGAATTTTCGTCCGACGACTGATCTGCCGATTTTCGGCTTGTTAGTATGGTGCTTCCGACAACCGACTCCGACTTTTCGGCCGAAAAAAATCCTGGTGTGCAGGCTATAAAATTTTTGTCCTCCGTCAAAACACGTCCGATTTTCGTGCAGTCAGTACAGATTTCGACAGGGAAAAATCTTATGAGCAAGTCTGGGCATGCTCAGAGAAGAAAGAACACAAAGAAAGCAATCCAACACATGACATCACTTCTGAAGTAGAATTATGTCATGCGGGAAAATTCGTGTGCAGTCTAGAGCACATTCCAACCAACAAAACACCACTCTGGACAAAAGATGGAGGACCGGTCGGCGGAAAATTAGTTGCGTGTGTACGAGGCTTTAGACATTGGCTTCATCAGTTGTACACAGGCAGCTAACAAGCATTCAAGCAGCATTTCAATAACTGCATTAAACATTTACCTGTAAAATGCAAATCCTATGTGGATGAACAAATATATCAAATATCAGTTTATAAATGTTTAAAAAAAAAAAAAGGAAGAAACTAAAAAATAAAAATGACAACAAAACAATATACTTTCCTTTGACGGAGAGTCATATAAAGTGCTGTGACGTTACTCTTGAATGAAAGACAGCTGTGTCCCATATACCGACAGATAAAAAATAAAGATTGCTTCCACCCATGTCAAATGTATTCACTATAAATATATGGCAAACTTCAGCAACTAAAATAGCTAAGCAGACTGGGGTCTTTTTATCTAGAGGTCACAGGGAAAAAAAAGTATTAAGATACTCCTTTCATTAGACAAACTTAGAGACAGTCGGTCTGAGAACAGCACGAAATTCCCATTAACTAGGGAGAAAATGCTAGATAAGGATCTCCTAATTATAGCCACAATTCGTAACCCTTTCACAGCAAGAGGCCATCTTGGAAAAACAACACAGCGCAATACTATAATACTGATTTTGTAACAAGTCATGTAACAAATTTCAGAACCCTTTTGCAATAATGACAAGGCTAAAGACAACACAGCGGGCAATGACTACCCATGTTGAAATGACATCCTTTATTCTACTACATCAGACAATGTGCCAAGAAAAATGAAATGCTTCATCATACAGTGGAAAATATGTTTTTTTGTTTGTTGCAGGAAGTACTTCTCTTTCACATTTATCCTGGCATTAACCACTTCAGCCCCGGAAGGTTTTACCCCCTTAATGATTGTCATTCGGTGTTTTAACGGAAAATTACGCGGTTGCGCGAAGCTTTACCTAAATACAATTGATGTCCTTTTTTTTCCCACAAATAGAGCTTTCTGCTATAAAACATTCACAATAAAAATGTAAAAAACATTTTTTTTTATCAGTTTAGGCCAATATGTATTCTGCTACATATTTTTGGTAAAAGAAAATCCCAAAAAGCGTATTTTAATTGGTTTGCGCAAAAGTTATAGCGTTTACAAACTATGGGATAGATTTTTGGACTTTTTATTTATTTATTTATTTATTTATTTATTTTTATTAGTAATGGCGGCGATCTGCGATTTTTAGCGGGACTGCGACATTGTGGTGGACAGATCTGACCCCTAACTGACATTTTTGACACTTTTTGGGGACCAGTGACACTAATACAGTAATCAGTCCTAAATAATATGCACTGATACTATATAAATGACACTGGCAGGGAAGGGGTTAATACTGGGGGTGATCAAAGGGGTTAAATGTATGCCTGTATGCTTACTGACTGTGTGTGTGTGTGGGGGCGTTCTGTGACATGCACAGACAGATCACAGATTCAGCTTAGCTGAAACTGCTGATCTGTCCATGCCTGTCTGAAGATCCGCCTGCTTTGTTTACATAAGCAGGCGGGTCTTCTCTTGGTTTCCCGGACGATCGCAGGAGGGCAGCGGCAATCGCCGCCACTCCTCCCGCTGCTCGCCTCCCGCTGTGTCTAAACGTAGCGGGAGCGTGCTGCAAAAACCACATGCACCCCAGTCACGTAGTACTAGGCTTTATTTCATATTAAAGCAGAATTCCAGCTTTCTTTTTAATTTTTTTTTAAAAAGACACAAGTGATGTTATTACCTAAATCAATATTAACCACATTAAGACAGCCCAGTAACACACCTCCTGTATTAGAGTGCCCCCCTCTGGATGTAGAAGCACAGGGGGCCCCTTTGGACAGCAGCATTGTCAGTCTCAGTGCGGGGGAGTGTTAGGCCTCTTTCACACGGTCAGCCTCCGTAGGTGGATCCGTGTTGCTCAGCGGGGATCGATCCGCGATCCCCGCTGAGTCGGCGGATGACCGCTCCGTCTCCGCTTGCAGAGCGGAGAGGGAGGTGTCTCAGCCCCCACTGCCCTCTATGGGGGATCGGATGAGAGCGGACCGCTTGTCCGCTCTCATCCGATCCGATCACTGAACGGATGGGAAAATAGGGTTTCCATCCGTCCGGATTTCACAGACAGGATCGGATACGGATGGCAGCGAGTGTCAGCGGAGGTGTCTCCGCTGACATCCGCTGACCCATAGAGCTGCATGGAGGATCCGATCAGATCCACCTAAAAAACTGACAGGCGGATCTGTTCGGATCGCCCGTGTGAAAGGGCCCTAAGATGCACAGTAGATTTAGCTACACTAACAAGCTGAAGCTAAACTCCAGCTAACATTTTAAAAGCAGATACAGCAAGCAATTTTTCCTTTTTGGGATAAAGGTTTTATATAAATAAATAAAAGATTATTTTAAGCACCCATCAATGGTAATGGTTTGCCTCAAACCTGTAACTGCTTCACCTGCAGAATTTTTCAGTTAAAAAAAAACATCAGACTTACTGGCCAGATCACCAGGTATATATATAAAGGAAAGAAAGCCTAAAAAAAATAAAATGAATGCAGCAATCATATCTAAGAATTAGTAATCTGCAATATAATAAATGTTTGCTTTGGGGTTTAATACCACCTTTACACCTCATGCACTCTGGATATAAACAAAATGATGCTTGTACAGGATTTTTGTTTTTTCAGAAAAAAAAAATCACAAGTGAATTTTTGAATGGATGCTTGAGGCGCCTAAACCCAGTGTTTACGAGTATTCAGCATTTTTAAGTGTACATTGATTTTTGTGATAAATGAGCAGAGGAGAATTTAAAAAAAAAGCAAACGCCAATAAATGCACATAAACTCATGTTGAATACGAGCCACTATGAGCGTTTTTTATGCTGCTTTTCTGCCAGAGGTTCTGGCATTTTCTCAGCCACCTAGTCTGCATGGATCCTAAAGGGAAATCACAGGGTGTTTTTTAAGCAAGGACGTGTTTTCAGTTATTGTAAGATTTGCAGTTTATGTGCTTTAACCACTTCTGGAGCGGAAGGATTTGCCCCCTTAATGACCAGTCCATTTTTTGCGATTCGGCACTGCGTTATTTAACGGACAATTGCGCGGTCATGCAACGCTTTACCCTAATAAAATTGATGTCTTTTTTTTTTCTCACAAATAGAGCTTTCTTTTGGTGGTATTTGATCACCGGTGCTATTTTTATTTTTTGCGCTATAAACAAAAAAAGAGCGTCAATTCTGAAAAAAAAACAATATTTTTCACTTTCTGCTATATAACATTCCCAAAAACAAAATGTAAAAATCTGATTTTTTCATCCCTTTAGGCCAATTTGTATTCTGCTACATATTTTTGGTAAAAAAAAAACCCAATATGCGTATTTTGATTGGTTTGCGCAAAAGTTATCTCGTCTACAAACTAGGGGAAAGATTTATGTAATTTTTATTTATTTTTTTACTAGTAATGGCGGCGATTTGCGATTTTTAGCAGGACTGCAACATTGCGGCGGACAGATCGGATCCTTAACTGACATTTTTGACACTTTTGGGGGGGACCAGTGACATTACTACAGTAATCAGTGCTAAAAAATATGCACTGTTACTGTAATAACACTGGCAGGGAAGGGGTTAACCCAGGGGTGATCAAAGGGTTAGGTGTGAGACTAGGGGAGTGTTTTCTAACTGTATGGGGGAGGGACTTGTGAAATCAACACAGAGACCTGTGATCCTAAATAGAAGGGCCACAGGCTCTCTGTGTTCATTCCAGAGATAAGAACAGCATGTTGTGTTTACAACAGCAGACCATCGTTCTCTCTTATCGCGGAGCGATCACGGATGCCTGGTGGCAATCACGGCCGCCGGTCCCATGGATTGGCTTCCCCGCTTCCTAATGGGGGCGGCTGCGCAACTCCGGTGACGCGCGCGCCCCCGCGAACCACTGTACAGGTACGGTGGTTCGTGCAGCCACGCCAGCCTACCGTAGTATATCTGCGGCGGGCAGTCGGCATGTGGTTAAGTCCCCAATCACACCTGAGCATTTCATGAACATTTACAAAACACGTGAAAAATGCATGCTGCACTTGTGGTGCCAGTCATTGTTAATAGCACCCCAAAATCTGCAAGCATGCAAGCTTTATTCCACACTGAAAGATGTGTAACAAATGCATCAAAAGTAAGTACAATGCTCAAAAAGCTACTTGAGCTGCTTTGGCATGTCTGCCGTGCATTGAAATGAATAGGCCGCCCTATGCAAGTAGCATAAAAACCTGCACAAAAGTGACACCTGCCGTTGCACATTCCTGAAACGCTCAGGTGTGAGCCCCTTGAACTCACTTCATAGATTTCCCTTGGGCAGTTTCCCAGGCTTCTCCTGCCTTGGGTCATGGTCCCCCTGGAAGTAAAGGGTGAACTGCTGCCCAAGCGTTTATAGCACACCAGGGCTTTGCACAAAGAAGGCAGACAAACTTATCCATTATATTTTTTATTTGTTTTACTGTATTTTATTCTGCCTTTACAGTTCATCTGTACCATACATGTCAACATATTCATCCCAGTCCCCCACCCACAGCCCACACTTTACATGCCTACCTTCTACTCAGGCCCACTTATATTATGCCTGCTTTCATGGCTTCCCTACCCCTAATCATGCAGGAACCACCCACTTCCTATCACTTATTACTCTACTTTTTTTTTGCTCAGCAACTCAAATAAGGGTGATACTGTGATTCTTTTTAGTTTTGCTTGCTTGCTATGGGGGCAATGGACAGGGGGCAGGAGCCAGGAGCACCAGCGCATAGTTGCCAACATTTGAAAAATATTTCCAGGGAAACTTTGCAGCACAGCTATCAATTACGTACCACACCCACTTCCCTGAAGCCCCTCCCACTCCACATAACTAATTTACGCCTACTTGTCATCAGATTATAGGGTCTACTCAATAGAGAGAGAATTACAGGAAATTGAAAAGGGAGGTGCACATATAATGAATTATATCATAAGTGACCCATGCTCATTGAAAACACTTTGGTTACACTTGCCCTCCCTTAAGGCTGAAATTGTAATTTAAAATGGTTCTTTCAATATATGCTTTTCCAAGTTTTAATGCATAGCATTATTTTTGTAAGCGAAGCCTTGCACTCATAAATCCTATGTTTATTTTTGATGAAGGGTAGTAGGTGCAGAATAAGTTTCCGATGGTCCTTGTAGCCCTGTTGCTTAATTCCAGGAAGTGCCTCTGCCTATCTCTTACATTTTCTCCTTTAAATGCTTCTACTTGTCAGAGATTGGTCCCCAAACCCATTCAAAAATTTAAGGCTTTCTCACCTTCCACAGAATATGTTCATCCCCTGCAAGGGGCAAGTAGTGTCCAGCAGCACTCCCAGGTGACGGTCCTTCTCTGCTCTGCAGCTGACTGTGGCGGCCGACGCCGGCGAGGAGCTGCCGAGAACAAGTGCCTTCGATTTAAAAATGGCACCAAGCCCAGCAGGCGTCGGAACAGCACATGCGTAGTTACGATGTCGGCCCGCATCCATTTTTTTACGGGCACCTGCTGCCCGTAATGGCCATTTACAGACAGCCAAGACAAATTAAATTACCCGGGACAGGGTCCTATTTGCGGGGACTGTCCCTGCAAAAATGGGACAGTTGGCAGGTATGCCAGCGGGGGACCCCAGAAGAGAAGGATCGGGGCTGCTCTGTGCAAAACTATTACACAGAGCAGGTAAGTATGGCATGTGTGTTTTTTTAATCTCTTGCCGCCAACGGTATGCATATATGCAGCCTCACTGGACTAAGCTTTTTTCAGTGAGGTCACATATATGCGCACCTCTCTTTGCACTGTGTGACGCGCTCCCAGCACAAACACTGGGCTCTCACTGGGAACCCCCGGGTCCCGTACTAATGATCGGGACCGGGACTCCCGGTTCCAGGTCACCTGATTGCTGTGATAGTCTCTGATTGGCTATGACAGTAATCAGTCACTGTGAGCCCTCCCCCGTGTTTACTTACTCTTCTGAATGGAGAGGAAGACACATTGGAGCTGATTTACCAAAGGCCACAATTGTGTGGCAGTTGCACTTTGCAATTGCAGTTGCTCCAAAGCTAAGTAAATGAGGTAAAGCTTCAATGTGCAAAAAATATCCAATCACATGCAAGGAAAATTAAAAAAAAATGCACTTTTGCTTGCACATGATTGGATGGCAGAATTCAGCAGAGCTTCTGCTCATTTACTAAGCTCTGGGGCAAAATGCACTTGCAAAGTGCACAGTCTATTTGCCTTAAGTAAATCAACCCCATTGCATCTTCCTCTCCTTGCAGGTGATAAAGATGTAAATAAAAAAAATGTGTATAAAAAAAGTAATTAAAAAAATGTAAAAATAAAGAAAAAAAATAGATAGATCAAGGTTAGATCTAGGTCAGGGTTAGTGTTAGTCTTAAGGCAAGGGTCAAAGATCAAAGTCAGGGTTAGAGGATGAGGTCAAGGGTCAGGGTCCCTATATTGTTGGTAGGTTTGTTTGTTTTTTTTTTTTTTTAAATTAGTATCAGTGTCAGTGTGTTTTAGGCAGAATAAAAAAAAAAAAAAAAAAGGAAAATGCTCTCCATTGCTTCTGGGCCCTACTATGGGTAGTAATAAATAACATACACATAACAAATAACATTCACATATGTGGTATTGCTGTG
This sequence comes from Pelophylax lessonae, assembly GCF_965119305.1. Taxonomy (NCBI): domain Eukaryota; kingdom Metazoa; phylum Chordata; class Amphibia; order Anura; family Ranidae; genus Pelophylax; species Pelophylax lessonae. Next base: position 42,192,906 of record NC_138778.1, on the reverse strand, counting down.
ATTGTATTTCGCTGTGAAAATGTATTTTTGGGTTATTCTTGGGTTATTCTTTGGTGATACATTATGGTAATAGCAAGAAATATACAACTAAAAGAAAAAAAAATATATATATATATATACTACTAAATACTTAAAAAATGCTATTTTGACTATTTTGGACCAGTTTTCCTTTGATTATTAAAAATAAATTCTGAAGATATCAGTTACCATTTACCACCAAAAGAAAGCCCAACAAGGTATTTTTTACCTGGATGCACAAAGTAGATTTGATGATATGTACGGATTTACTAACACATGTCAAAGTTGCAGAATTGTGTTCAGGCGATTTTTTTTACCCTCAGTCACTAAGGGGTTTAAAAACCTGAACATTTACAATCACTTTAAAAAAGGATAAAGGTAGCAATTAACCACTTTGCCGCTGCTCACTAGAGCTCTACTGCGGCAAAGTCGCTCGATAACGTCTGGCGTATTCAGTCACAGCGGGAGTCGGGCCAGGGGAGGAGCGGCGGTGATCACCGCTGCTCTTCCCCGATCGTCGGGGATCTAGTGTGGAAATCCGCCAGCTTGTGTAAACAAAGTGGGCGGATCTCCTAAGTGACAGGCAGGGTCAGATTGCAGGGTTCAGCATAGCTGAACCTGCGATCTGTCCCTGTGTCACTCAGTCACCTCCCCCTACACATGTCAGTAAGCACCAGGCATACATTAACCCCTTGATCACCAATAAAAATTAACCCCTTCCCTGCCAGTGTCATTTTTACAGTAACAGTGCATATTTATAGCACTGATTACTGTAGTAATGTCACTGGTACCCCCAAAAGTGTCAAAAATGTCAGTCAAGGATCCGATCTGTGCACCGCAATGTCCCAGTCCCGCAAAAAAAATCGCAGATCGCCGCCATTACTTGTTTAACAAAAAAACACCAAAAACGACAGAAATCTTTCCCTTAGTTAGTAAACGCAATAACTTTTGCGCAAACCAATCAAAATACGCTTATTGTGATTTTTTTTACCAAAAATTTGTAGCAGAAAACAAATTGGCCTAAAATTATAAAAAAAATTGATTTTTACTTTTTTTGGGGGGGAATTTCATATAAAAAAAATGTGAAAAATATTGTTATTTTTTCAAAATTGTCGCTCTTTTTTTGTTTATAGCGCAAAAAGTAAAAATCGCACAGGTGATCAAATACCACCAAAAGAAAGCTCTGTTTATGGGGAAAAAAATGACGTAAATTTTGTTTGGGTACGGCGTTGCATGACCGCGCAATTGTCAGTTAAATTCGCACAGTGCCGAATCGCAAAAAGTGGCCCAGACGTAAGACAGCAAAATCCTCCGGTGGTAAAGTGGTTAAAAAAAAAAAAAAAACCAATACAGCCACTACATCTAACAACTTGTAAATGGTAAAAAATTTAATCCCTGCTACAGAGATTTCCCATAACTTATGTAGGACTTACTGATGACGTCTAAAGGATGTTCAGTTGGCATAATCATCAGTGTTATTTTTAATGGCTGTGTATAACCTGTGAATGTGATGAATACAACTTATATATAATACTGCCCATAGACAGGGCCACTGATGCCAGCTGCAAGGTTTTCATTGAGCAGACATGGGTTAAATGCATAACCATGCTCCCCTCCCTCTGCTAAAAGCCATTAGGTTTCAGACTAATACGTTTAGCAGAGACGGCCCCTGACGGAGGATCATACATGACTGGCCCTAAGCTGCATTTTCATTTTACATGTTCGCTCAGGAAACTTGGAGCCTCTGTAATGGTGGAAAAATAAAATGCTATGTAGACCGCTGACTGTGCCTTCTCTTTGGGAATGCTACATTTTCCCAGAGGACAAAATGGAGAGCCATGGTCAAGGAAAGGTACAAGGATAACAATATCTGGATTGTGTACACAGAAAACCAACTGCTAGACATATACTATGATGCAATACGGAGCATGCTGCACCACCAGGGATTGCTATATCCCTCCTAGATAAAGCAAGCTAGTGGCATGGTTTATGGAGACCTATTCTAAGAAGTCAGATGGATGTTAGCCTTTTACACTTAACATAAATATATTAGGGGTTATTTACTAACATAGGTGCAAAGTGCAGAAGCAGAGCAATCAATCAATACAGCAAATGCAAGCAGTCAGCTTTAAGTTAGTCAGCTTCAACAACCAGCTGCTGAGCTGATAAGCATGACTACGAGCTGCTTTTAATACCCTTGCGAATCCAATAGTTTTAGCCCATTCCACTTAAAGTTCAGATTTTACTTGTAATCTCTATTAGAATAAACTTGTTTTTGTTTTAGACTTCAATGTTCTGGTTTGGCACAACTGTTTTTTTTAATTAAGTTAAAGTAAAACTGTTGTAACGGAACCGCGACCCACACTGTGCTTGTGGACTTCCGTCAGTATACGGCTTCCTTCAGTCTTGAACATAGATATCCAATATTCCAGCCACCCCCATACAAAGCTAGCCCACAACTTACCTTGTATGAGTTTTGGAACCTTCTCTTTTATTGAACATCTCACACTGTTTAGATACAGCATGGACATCCCCCTCCTGATCAGATTACCCCATCAGGTCAGGGGTTGCCTGATTACATTGTCATATGCAGATGAAATTGTATACAGATATAGAATTAACCTGAACTAATTATCTAGCCATCTGGACAGCAACAATATGTGAGTTCATTAACAATTAACTATGGGACAGACAGGCTTAACAGAATACACATCACACCTTAATACACAGACAATAGGAAGGGACCATCAGTGACAGACTGTTCACCTCTGACATTGAAGTACAATACACATTATCAGAAGTGTAAACACAGAACCCATTGTAGATAACAGGTGACTATATCAGCATATTCAACGATGTGTGGAATACAGGTGGTTGAGCTGATGATATTAGCATTTGCTATGAGTCTGACTGTGTGAAGAAGTCTTGAGATATTTGGCCGATAAATATTACTGTCACATTTGAAGTAATCCAAACCATATTCTCAGTGTCCATTAGGTACCTGTCTTTAACTCCCAGTGACGGTGAGTACCGTCACAACTGTTAAGAGATAAACACGTTGGCTGCCATTGCTGATGGCATCTTCTGCAAATTGTTAGTTGTCTGGCTATGATGCTGGCCATCTTGCTTCAACCCCTCAATTAATGGCCTGTGATGATGAGAAGAACATCTGACTTGTCTGCTCTGTAAGCAGGGCCCTAACTCACTGACAGCAATGGTCATGCTGGCCACAGGTACCTGCCACCAACTTTCTGCAACAGGAATAAAACCCCAGTATTATGGAGAATTCTTCCACCTTGGCTACTCAAGTACTCCCAGCCTGCGACCTCCTGTATCAAACGATTGCCCACACGACGAGCTTTTACTGTGAACATGAACAGGGTGGAAAGTTCTTTCCTGTGAAGATGTACAATATCTTTCCATGAGACAATTGCGACACTGTTTGTTACAAAGGTTCAAATGTCAACAACGGGATACTGACCACCTCTCCTCTGGCTTGATCCAGGCATACCCCGAAGGGCGCACTCCCAATTCTAGTCTGCAACCTGCGGGATGGCTCTCAACTTTTTGGCTCCAACCTGCCCAGCTCCTGATTTGATAAAAAATACTTATTACTAAATATATGATTGCGCTAAACTAAAAACACTGTGATAATGATAAAGTGCAAAGATGTGTACAAATATGTAGTGATACAATAAAAAGTGCACATTCAATAAACTGACTAAGTCAATTAAACCATATCATATTAAAGTGTCCATAAAGCAGTCCATATAGAGTAGCAGCGAATATCCAAATAGAGGTAAACACTTGATAAACTTTTTGTATGGCACTATACACCTCCACCAATTGCCCCAGAGTGTATATGCGCTTACCAGAAGCTGTGGACCCCTTATTATAGGGGGTCTAATACGCGGATAAAATCACAAGCACCAGACATCAGAAGGAGGCACCTTCTCCCCTTATTCACTGATGATCCCAATATGTTAACCCGGGCAATGGGAGTTGTAGTATGCAGACCTTTGCTCCTGTGTCTCAGTCTCTCTGCCAATCTATGCCCATACAGTACAAAGCAACAAGTTCATTTTGATGTTTGCATCACTAACTGCACATGCCTTCCCTTTGCTTCTCTGCAACAACTTGAAGCTTACACAGGGCTGAGGACCCTCTTTTCATCTCCATATGACAGCATTAGTTCATGAGCTTGTAGGCAGGTGCAGTGTAGCATCCCTGAAAAGGTGGTGCTTTTCAGAGAGAGGCTGTGCAGAGATGGCAGAGAACAAGGGGGAACCACAACCGGGTCCCTCCGAGGCCTCTGTAGGTTTCTTTATGAAGGCAGCTGTCCGATTGGATGCTGCTACCCTGGTTGACCTGGTGGCCATCTTTGAAATGGGCAGTGCTTTGAAAAAAGCACTGTCTCCTTGGAGTTGCAAGGCATTCAGAGTAGTGATAGGGGCAGATTTCCCACTGGCTAGGGACAGATGGAGTAGCATAGGGTCAGGTTCCTTTGGAGTAGGAACAAAGCAGGTACAAAGCAAGGAACTCAAACTGTCTACAATCAGTAGTCTTCCTGTGTCAGGCCTGGTTTTCAGTCTGCCTTCCAGACCCCTCCCCTGCAGTACTTTGGCAGGTGTCTCCATTGTGCAACATAATCCCTGTCTGGCTCATTGTTTGTGTTCTGGTCTGGTGTGGCCATGTCTGTAGAGTCCGCTGTTCTCTTTCCACACCATCATTACATTAATAAATCAACCAGTCTCCATGTAAGTCTGCTTCCCCTGCCGACAGTGAGCCTGGGCCACACCTACAAGCTGCTAATCACCAACCACCAATACTGTCACGTGGGTGGAAGGGGAGTGAGTCACATAGTTCCCTGCACCCATGGGTACTGGGTATCTTCTTTCAATCCCAACAGCTGAACAGAGCATCAGGAGAATGCAGGCAGAACTGAGTATGTGCTGGTAATGGGGCTGTCCTTAAAGAGACACTGTCAGCTTTCCCATGTCGACCTCCTTATACTCACCTTGACTGCGCACCCTACCCTCGCTGCTCCTTCCTTTCTTGCAGCCAGTACTGAAATCACTAATGTCAGAATTCTGGGGAAGTGGTCGCATCAGTCCCTTGGTTATGAGACAGCTTTTGGGCAAAACGAATGCCTTCTAGGCCCAAGCACTTTCAAAGGGTAGTAGGTCACATGCTCCCCTATTACCAGGGGTGCCGGGTAGTGTCACCAGAAGAAGCAGCATAGTGTCAAGGTTAGTATAATAGGGGGGTCCTTTGCAGAGATATTGTAAGTTTACAGTGTGTGGGCAAGGTGACAGTGTCTCTTTAAAATGAGCTTGTTGCTTTGCCTTGCATGGTCAAACCACAGGTTTTGCTTTAAGGATCATGTACAAACCACAAAATATTTAGACATATGTTACATTTAATTTCCAGCCATTGCATGTTCTTGCATGCCTGTAGCACCCACAGGCAAAATAACACAACACGAAAAGGAGATTCATGCTGAAGCAACAGAGGTAGAGAAAGCAAAAACGTGTTGTCAAAGTGAAATTCTAAAGCAACTAAATCAGAGTTCTTAACACAGCTAAAAATGTGATTAATGTTAGGTTGATTGCAGTTTAGCAGTATGTGTAAACTATGAAAGAAGTGTGCCAATTAGCAGTATGGTATGTGAGTTTCATCAACTTGAAGCAACTAACAGAATTTCAAAGTGGCCAAATAGTATTTGCTTATATAACATACTAACAGATAAAAGTTGCAAGCTGAATTTCACCAACAAAGATAAGCTGTAGATGGACACAGATGGACAATGGACACTATGGGGTTGATTTACTAAATGTAGAGAATGCAAAATCTGGTGCAGCTCCACAAAAAAATCAGCTTCCATTTTTTTTTTTTCCGTCAAAGCTTAATTGAACAAGCTGATTGGCTACTATGCAGAGCTGCGCCAGATTGATTTTGCACTCTCCAGTTTTAGTAAAGCAGCCTGATATTGTTCAACAAATACATTAGACAGATGTTTCACGTTGATATTAATATTTTGGTAAATGTTTGTCACACTGCCGTGTACTCACCTGCTCCTGGGCGCCCGCGGCGTCCTCGCAGCGGAGTCGCAGCACTCGCTGCTCTCAGAGACCTCTCTCCGGGGTCTGAGGCGGTTCCCTCGCTCCCTCTCGCTGCCAAGGTTCGGGGTGAGCACTTCATCATGGCAAGGTGGCAGCTGCCATGTGGACCCGGTGTTCTGCACAGGGAGGAGTTGAAGGGCTGCAGGTCTGGTAGGGGCAGGAAAGTCAGGGACTATTATGCAAATCAAGATGGCGGCGGGTCCCTGACTTCCCTTTATAGCTCCTGTGTGCCCCACCTACTGGTGGGAGGTGGTCGGTCATGTGATCCTGGCTCTCTATTTAAACCAAGCATGCCTTCCAGTCAGTGCTTGCTTATTTTCCTTGCTCTTGTATACCTGCTTTTTTTCCTGTTTCTCAGCTTGTGTTCCTGGTTTCTGACCCTTGATCTTCTGTTTGACTCTCTCTGCCTGCCACCTGATCTGACTCCGGATTGATGGACTTCTCTTGCCAGCCGCCTGCCCTGACTCCCGATTGACTGACCTTGCTTTCTGCTTCTTACCATTAAAGGCCTCCATGCCACCACAGACCCTTCGGGACCCTGTCCCCACTTCCAGGTGCTCCTGAGGCTCGTAATTGTAAGAGAGTGCTGTTCCACTGCAATTGGGTTCCGTCACTGCTGCAAGACCCCAGGAGGGTTGTGACATTATTTCTGTTAATTTGTCCCCTACCTGTTGCAATCTTGTTGATAACATTTTTGAACTGCAAAAGTTAAAAATTTGCCTAAATTTACAAATGTCGCTTAGACTTATTTAGGCCTTAATTGCTTCTTGATTAAATCAAAAACGTATTTGACTATTATATAGTTCAAGTGTATGTTACCCACACCTTTCATATTTCTGTAATGTGTCTGTGTTAACATGTACTTAAATTAAAAAGCATTCTGTTGTCTTTGCATTAATTCCTTTGTGTAAAGTACCTAGTGATCCTGCCAGTCCCCCTGTTTTCTTATTTCAAACTGACCACTAGGCATGAGAGCACATCTATCCAAGTGTGGTCAGTTTTCTTATTTGCATTCTATGTGAGCACAGCCTGCATTCCACTTGTGAGCACAGACTGATCACTAAGAATATCAGTGTAGAGCTGTTTGCTCTTCCTCTGCCTCCAGTTGACACGCCCCCCTGCAGTTTCCACCTCCACCTCACTAAGCCCCTTATGAAGCTGAGAACATTGGTGATGTGATCACTTATAAAAAAATAAAAATAAAAAAAAAATGATTTATTGTTTTAACTAGATATTAGTGTAGTTACATTCCCTGTGTTGTTTGTTTGCCTTACCTCACATGTTGTGGCTGCAGTTTGTGTCCCTATGTCCATGTATTCATTCCCCTAGCTTGCCCCTGTTTAGCAAAGGGACCAGCAACATCCTGTTGTTCGCTCCATATTGCATCCAAAATTTTAATGTGCTAATGTAATAAAAAAAACATCTTCCAGCTGCATCAATGAGCTCTCTAGAGTCAGATCTAATTACTGCTCCTGTAGCAGTGCTAGACCCAGGGATTGTGGAATATTGTGGGATATGTAGTTACTTCACAGAAGTGTCAGTTCCTAAATTACATACAGAGGTCATGCGTTAACATGTGCAGTGCCATGCTGCTTGCTTCTTGTTTGAGCACAAACAAATTTCCTAAAATTGAATGTAAAGATTTACTCTACTTTAGGCTATAGTCTACAAATGACATAGGCTACAAATGACACCATAAAACGAAATGACCAATGCACATCCTACGCAGGTGAAAATTAAAAGGTGCCAGTTAGGAAGGTTTGCAATGTTTATAAGAAAGAAAGTACAGCCTGAAGCAAAAAACAATATAGGGCTAGCATGACTGGGGGGACAGTGGAAATAGGGAAGGAAAGTTATTAATACATACACATCATATATTACATTAGGGATAAGCTTCGAGTTCGACTCGAACATTGGCTGCTCGCTCGTTCGTCGAATGACAAACAAATGGGCTTCTTTGCAGGAACTTCGAGTTCCTGCATTATCATGGACTCTCTGACTTCTGAATTCCAATAAATAAATAACTGACTGGCAGGGGCAATTAAACTCACAGCTCTTGTCATTGCAAGCCTGGTATTCTACCACCGACACCACCAAGGCTGCTTAAGCTGGATATACTCTCCCTAACTTTTATCTCATTCACTGTGTGTAGGGTGCGAGAGGAGTTAGTTAGGCAGGGAAAGTGTATGCATCCTTACTGTACTTGATGGTGGTGTAGCTGGTAGAATACCAGACCTGCAATTGCGATGGGTGTGAGATCGAATCCCTTAGCTAGCAGGTGATTTATAAGTGAAATTTTATAATTAATAATACATTGCTAACAGAGATTTTTGCTTTTTAGATTGTTGAGTTTAAAGTTATTTATATGTATGTATATATATGTATACATGCACACAGCCTGGCTGGCTAGCATGGGGGTGGGGGCGAGCAAGCGCCCCACCCTCCTGAACCATACCAGGCCACATGCCCTCAACATGGGGGGGTGGGTGCTCTGCCCCCCCACCCCAAAGCACCTTGCCCCCATGTTGATGGGGACAGGGGTCTCTTCCCCACAACCCTTGGCTGTGGTTGTGGAAGTCTGCGGGGAGGCTTATCGGAATATGAAAGCCCCCTTTAACAAGGCGACCCCCAGATCCCGCCCCCCATGGGAATGGATATCGGGTACATGGTACCACTACCCATTCACCAGAAAAGTGTACAAAAAAAATAATGACAAAAGCCAGTTTTGGAAAAGTCTTTTATTAAAAAATAAATAAATACTGTCCCCCGTCCGCCCGAAAAAATCTCTGGATGCTTCCAGCGGAATGTGCTGTTTTGATTTTGACAGCTCTTATATAGTGACCTGATGTTACAAGCCGTCCCACAATGCACTGCTCAGGTGCAGTGAATAAATTACTGACGTCAGTAATTTATTCACTGCACCTAAAGCAATGAATTATGGGGCGAAATCAGAGCCCTATAAAAGAGCTGTCATACTCAGATAGAAGATAGTTAGCCAGAGAGAGTCCAAGGATAATAAGCTGGCTCCTGGCTTAGCTAGTGGTGTAGCTGTTAAAATAACAGGCTAGCAAGTGAGAGGCATGAGTTCAAATCCTTTGCCAGCGGTTGATTAATAGTCACTTACATTTAAGCCTTTAAAATGAGGACTTGTGATTTTTCATGTTCGTATGTTCGCTAGAACATTTCCCCTGTTCAAGATGTTCTGATGCGAACCGAACAGGGGGGTGTTCGGCTATAGTACATATTTGTTTTACAAAGTTTTTGAGTTTTTAGCCTTTTATAGAAAGGTGGTACAAAACAAACAGATGTGCAGTAAGGCAGCATACAAAGAACATTGGAGGCAACAAAAGAAAATAGTTACAATTCAATCACATATATTGTGGTAGTGCATGAAGATCTCAGTTCAAGCCAAAGGTACCAACAAGTGCATCAGTTAAACAAAGTTGCATTTCTAAGAGTGGTCCATTGGCAAAAAAAGGCTGTTATTAAAAACGTTTGCCTCATTCAAGAAAAAGGAGAAAAGAAAGACGAGAAAGGGGAATAAAGGGAGAGGGATGATGTTTAAGGTCCTGATAGGAAACACTAAGTTAGGGTAAAGGGGAAGAGGAAAATAAATAGTCACCTAGAATCCTTGGCGGGCAGCGAAGGGGAAAGAAAAAAGAGGAAGGAAAAATGATATTCCTAGGAGGGGGTTGAGGGGTTTTCCATGCGGCCCATTGCACGCTGCATAGGGGTGAGTCGTACTTGTATTCATATAGAAAGCAAGTCAAGATTCAGGTGGTCATTGTAGGTTTTCCATGGGTCCCAGATCTTCAAGAATGTGGTGTGAGTGTCTGTAAGGATAAAGGTGAGTTTCTCATCGACCATGGTCCCTATAAGCCTCTTCTTTAAGTGGTTGTAAAGCCACTGATCCCAGTTCCTGCCAGCCCCTCTGTAATAATAAGATATACTACAGAGTGTACGTGTTTTTTGAAAATTTGGCAGTTAAATACCTTTTTCACATCACTGATGTGTGGTCACGTGACTGCCCTCCACTCTTCTCCCCCTAGCTAAGGACTACAGTGGGAATGGCTCATAGTTCCCTCTGATGTCAGCCGGACGGTCACGTGACCACACACCGGCAATATCTTATTATTACAGAGGGGCTGCCAGTAATTGGGATCAGTAACTTTACTGTCACACGGAATAGCAGCGGGAGGGGAGGGGTGTTATTTTTTTATCAGCTCGCACACTAGGAAGTGACAGGCGGAGAGGGAGAGCAGCAGGATGACGGAGGCACTTAAACTGACCACGGTATCAAGGATCAGCAGCCATGATTACCATGGTAAGCACACTATGTGGGACACACGAACAGGCAGGATCAACCAGGTTTTTTACAGCATACAAAGACATAATTGACGCTGCACAAGCACTATGCGGTTTAACATGCTTTAAAGGAATAGGATCTTTTATTTTATTTTTAGGGTTACAACCACTTTAACTTCATCAAACATATATAACATTTTTGGTATCCGAACTACATTAAAATACACACTGTAGGTGAGATGCTAAAAACCTTGTAAGTGGATTTGTGATGCTTTGTCACTAAGCCTGTGATTGAGAAACCCCAGCTACCCTGTTTACTCAAATAAGTAACCTCACCACTCTTTACTGCAAATAGTCTATACAGTATGTTCCTTTACCTGCCCCCAGTCTGCTGATAGGAGCATGAACATACATGCAATACAGCAGCGAACTCGTGAAGTCATACCTGTACTGTGACAAAGAAAAAAAAAAAAAAAGACCTGATATGGGTTATAACTATCCCTCTCTATAAAAAAAAAAAAAAAAAAAGTTACACTTTAAGCTCTTACTTTTGCATAAGGAGAGAGTCCATAACTGCACACAACAATGTGGCTCCATCCAGTTCTACCTTCTCTTTGGTTGACAGCAGCAGACAGGGAGGATTTGCGTGGAGATAGCGGTGCCCTATTACAAGCCTAGTTCCTGGTAAAGAACAAAAATAGTTCCTCCCTATAACTTACTGTGAGAATGGCTACATTACTAATCAGCGAACAGTAACACCTTCATCACCTCCCACTAATGCTGTGAAACTGAGTCTACAAATTGGATTATAAGAAATACGGATAGAGCAAGAACACACAATATGTAACATTTTTAATTTGCAATATCAGAGTTTTTGTATTAGGGGCCTGTTCGTGCCATATTTTGTGCCATCCTTTTTGTCATTCATTTTTGTATGGCACCTTAAAGAATTTGTAAACCCAACATTTTATATTCCTGATATGTTCCTGCTGTACCATATATTTGTTTGAAAGAGTATCCTGTTCTCTTTGTATTGCTTCCTTTGTTTGAAAAACCTGATGTTCCTGCCAGTCCCTCAGATTTAATGCTAAAAACCGACCACAGTAGGCAAGAGAGCACTGTGTGGTCAGTTTTCTGGCTGTGCTGGGAACTCAGCTTGCTCTCCTCCAATAATAAGACTTGTGTTGACCTCCCCCCCCCCTCCACAGACAGCCATTCAATGGGAAGGCCAGTGTGCTTCTCCTCCCTCCCCCCCCCTCCCCCACACACACACAGCCATGTGATGGGAAGACCAGTGTGCTGCTGCTTCTCCTCCCTCCAGCTCTCTAGGAACCTTATGCAGCTGAAAACAGAGGGTATGAGGGGTATGAGGGGAAGGTGAATTGCACACAATTACGTTGGTCGCGCGCCTGCAGCTAGGGGGCGAGCGTGCTCCGCCGGCGGCGCGCTCTCGCCCACACTTGACAGCGGGGACTCGGATGCACGGGGGGCAGGCGGCAATCGACACCCGCGATCGCTCCCTACTGAGAGAGAAGGGCAGTCAGCTGTTGTAAACACAGCTGACCGTTCTTCTCTCTGGAATGATCACAGAGCTCCTGTGATCCTTCTATGTAGGATCACAGGTCTCTGTGATCATTTCACAAGCCCCCACCCCCCCCCCTCCCACAGTTAGAATCACTCCCCTAGGCTCACATTTAACCCTTGATCACCCACAGTATTAACCCCTTCCCTGCCAGTGTCATTATTACAGTAACAGTGCATATTTTTAGCAATGATTACTGTAGTAATGTCACTGGTCCCCCCCAAAAGTGTCAAAAATGTCAGTTAGGAGTCCAATCTGTCCACCAAAATTGTCACAGTCCTGCTAAAAATCACAGATCGCCACCATTACTAGCAAAAAAAAACCCAATAAAAATGACATAAATCTTTCCCGTAGTTAGTAAACGCGATAACTTTTGCGCAAACCAATCAAAATCGCTTATTGCAATTTTTTTTTTTACCAAAAATATGTAGCAGAATACAAATTGGCCTAAAATTTTAAAAAATTTTGATTTTTAATTTTTTTTTTTTTTTTTGGGGGATGTTATATAGCAGAATGTGAAAAATATTGTTTTTTTGTTTTCAGAATTGTCGCTCTTTTTTTGTTTTTAGCTCAAAAAATAAGAATCGCAGAGGTGATCAAATTTCACCAAAAGAAAGCTCTATTTCTGAGAAAAAAAAAGCACATCAATTTTATTTGGGTACAGCATCACACGACCGCGTAATTGTCCATTAAAAATAACAAACGCGGTGCCGAATCGCAAAAAATGGCCTGGTCATTAAGGGGGCAAATCCTTCCGGTCCAGAAGTGGTTAACCTGCCTCACATAGCAGTAACACCTGGGTTGCTGCTACAACATGTGTAAATCGCTGCCTTAATAAAATCCTCTGCACGGCAATGGCATAATGTGCGAGTATGCCTCACATACTAGCACATTATGAAATACTTACCTTGAACATCAAGTATTTAACTCACTCCATTGCCACATCCGTAGTAGTAATCTCACTGGAAAAAAAAAGAAGAAATCCTGTTTTTGGTTCGGATTTTAGAGGCAAAACTGGACAACTGAAATACAGTATATATAAAAAATTCTATACTTTATTTGTACATAGAAAAGCATAAAAAAGACATATCAATAGACAAAATGTAAAAGCATGTGCACACATCTGTACAAGATTTAGCCCTTGATGACCACATACTGACAAATTGCATGTTAGTAGGTAAGTGAGCCCCTGTGCGTCAATGCGCTTCGCTGATCTGCTTCCTAAGGACAGACACATGGACTTAATCGCGTACAGATGTGTGCATATGCTTACATTTTTTCTATTGATGTCTTTTTTATGCTTTTCTATGTACAAATAAAGTATAGAATTTTTTTTAATATATTTGTGTAGTCTAGTTTTGCCTCGAAAGTCTAAACCAAAAACAGGGGATTTTTTTTTTCTGTGGAAATACTTACCTTAGAAATACTTACTTTAGTGCGCTGTCACCGCAGACAGGACTTCCATCTTCCACCAGTCTTCCTTCTGGATTCACGGGCTCTGACTGTATGACTGGCTAGGGGCACAATTATGCCACGTCTGCAAATGCGAGCTTAAGCCCTTAGCTCCGGCATGGAGCTCTGAAGGTCTTGCTTGGTATTGGTGATCGACCGATATAGTTTTTTCATTGCCGATACCGATACCAATATTTTGGTCATAGCGTATCGGTATCGGCTGATATGGGCCGATATTTTCATACATTTAAAAAAAATATATATATTTTTTTTCCTTGACAGGTACTCTTGTGGAGGATTCTGGGGGTCTGAAAGACCCCAAACACCTCCTCTGCACGTAAAAGCATTCAAAACGCCAAGTTTGGCTGTTTTGAATGCTGTCATTTTTTTAATCTGGCGCCAGTACCAAGACATCACTTCCGGGTTTTTGCATGGAGACCCGATCAGAGCCCAATGCGGCTTTGATCGGGTCTTCAGCGGCCATGCAGGCTGGTTGCCTGGGTCTTGCCCGGCAGAAGGCGGTGGAAGGGGGGGCGGCATTTCCCTACCGCTTCTTTTAATGACAGCCGAGTGGCTTCTCAGCCGCATCGGTTGTCATTACAAAACAGCCGACCGTCGGCTATGGACGCCGGTACCGGGGTGATGCCTCTAGCTGCAGGCATCACTCCGGTGCAAGCACTTTCTGAAATATTGGTAATAGGGGCCACCTTGGTGGCCGATTCTGATATATGGTGGCCCATATTACCAATATTTCAGAAAGTGCTTGCACCGGAGTGATGCCTGCAGCTAGAGGCATCACTCCGGTACCAGCGTCCATAGCCGACGGTCGGCTGTTTTGTAATGACAACCAATGCGGCTGAGAAGCCACTCGGCTGTCATTAACCACTTAAGCCCCGGAGGATTTGGCTGCTAAACGACCAGGGGGTATTTTGCGATTCGGCACTGCGTGATTTTAACGGACAATTGCGCGGTCGTGCGACGCTGTACCTAAACGAATTTGACGTCCTTTTTTTCCCACAAACAGAGCTTTCTTTTGGTGGTATTTGATCACCTGTGCGCTTTTTACTTTTTGCGCTATAAACAAAAAAAGAGCGTAAATTTTGCAAAAATAACAATATTTTTCACATTTTTTTATATGAAATTCCCCCAAAAAAAAATGTAAAAATCAAAATTTTTTAACATTTTCGGCCAATTTGTTTTATCCTACCTATGTTTGGTAAAAAAAATTGCAAAAAGCGTATTTTTATTGGTTTGCGCAAAAGTTATCGCGTTTACTAACAAAGGGAAAGATTTTTGTCATTTTTGTTGTTTTTTTTTAACGCGTAATGGCGGCGATCTGCGATTTTTTTTGCGGTACTGCGACATTGTGGCGGACAGATCGGACCCTTGACTGACATTTTTGACACTTTTGGGGTTACCAGTGACATTTCTACAGTAATCAGTGCTATATATATGCACTGTTACTGTAAAAATACACTGGTAGTGAAGGGGTTAACTTTATTTGGGAGGGAGGGGCTGTGTGTGTCCCTAGGGGCGTGCTTTCTACTGTGATTGGCTGTGGCTTGAGCTGTAAGGACACTGATCAACGGTTCTACATAGTAGATCCGTCTGATCAGTGTTTTTACACCGAGGAGAATGACAGGTGGCTTGTTTACAAATGCCGCCTGACTTTCTCCCTCTCCCCCGACGATCGCCGAGTGACCGGCGGACATCGGGTCCGCCAGTCACACGCGCGGGGGGGTCCCAGACCCTCCCAGGCTAGGGACGTTAATTAACGTCACTCTGCCTGGCTGGGGCTGACCGCCGCAGTAAATTTACTTGCGGCGGTCGTAAAGCGGTTAAAAGGAGCGGGAGGGGATGACCCCCCCCTCCCACCGCCTTCCGCCGGGCAAGACCCAGGTAACCAGCATGCACGGCCGCCGAAGACCCGATCAAAGCCGCATTGGGCTCTGATCGGGTCTCCATGCAAAAAGTGCAGATCGGCCCTCGATATATCGGCTTTGCCGATAATAGGTCGATCTCTACTTGGTATGCCTGGTCTTCAGAGTGCATGTGCCGGTGCCGCCACTGGCTTTATCCAGTATGAATGTCTCCTAAACACCGCAAGTTTAGGACTCATTCACTGTACCTACAGGTAATCATTGATAAAGGCTTACCTGTAGGTACAAGTTAAAAAAATTATTTAACAAAAGCTTTAAGAAAAAAATACTTTAAGTTGAACTTGAAGCACAAACTGTGTAACTGTATTAGGCTGTAACTATCTGTGCTCATAGCCAATTAAACGGTGATTTTAAATAATATATGGGTGTTTCTATCTGTAATGTAACTTTGGTGTGAAGTACTTTAAAATAGAAATCTAATACAAGGCAAGCTGCAGCTATTGTGTCTCTCTCAATTACGGCTGTGATGGATATGGGAGCATGCTGTCTGTGCAGGTTTTTCAGACTTGGCAAGGCATATGAAGGGTGATGATTTAGTGGCTGTTTAGAAATGTTTACTTTCTGTAAATTAACATTCCCCAGGGGAGATGCAATGATGTGTATGAAGCAGAGAGCGACACTCCTCACCACTCCAGACTATCATGTTGGTGCTTTTTATGAATTAATTTATAACAGCCACGCCAGACTCACCCATCATCTGCTAGAATACTGACGTAAAAACGTTTTGTGAATCAAGGCCTAAGCTACAATTCTTCTAATACTTCCGCCGTCGGACCTGGCACAATTCAAGCTGCCACCACAAAACAGCTTATTGAAGAAAACACTTAGGCAATTATTTAATAACGTGATGAAAACAGCATTTAGGATCTGCACCCCACAGCAGCCAATTACATATTAGCTTTTACCAATGTGGTGCAGCCAGGCTAATGAATGCTTAGCGAAGATTGTTTATTATGAGTTCATCTTGTACAGCTGCTTTTACTGTTAGGGTAGAACTACATGGCCATTGGAGTTAAAAAAAACAAAAAAAGCAGGTGATCAAGTGACCAAAAGGTCATATGATCATATGCAATTCTCTACAATTTTCAGTCAAGCAATAAGTTAGTTTTAAAAATGAAGGAATGCTCAACAGGTCATTGTCTGTCCCCCAAATTACACAAAGTTGAGGTAGGAGGCAATTAATCGCAGTAACACAGTCCATGCGCAGATCCTGAACTTAAGTTTCCAGGCTGGGGAAACCTATGAGATGTAGCTGACGGTGAAACTGATATGGTGGGGCGTGGCAGCTCTCCAAAAGCCTCGTACACACGCGTCGAAAATAGGCAGGGAATTTTCGGCCAACGTCCGATCTGCCGATATTCGCCTTGTTAGTATGATGCTTCCGACAACCAACTCCGACTTTTCGGCCGAAAAAAATCTGGTGTGCAGACTTTAAAATTTTTGTTGGCCGTCAACACAACGGCCGATTTTCGTGCAGTCAGTACAGATTTCGACAGGGAAAAATCTGATGAGCAAGTCTGGGCATTCTCAGTGAAGAAAAAACACAAAGAAAACAAACCAACACATGACATCACTTCTGAAGTAGAATTTTGTTGGCCGAGAAAATTTGTGTGCAGTCTAGGCACATTCCAACCAACAAAACACAACTTGGACAAAAGTCTGACGATCGGTCGCCGATGATCGTTGCGTGTGTACGAGGCTTAACCCTCCATTGGGATACGGGGAAGAGAAGCTATGTAAAAAACAAAAGGACAGAGTGCACAACCACCCTAGCATAACACTGTTTTATTGAAGAATAATAAAGCCATAAAATGTTACTCACAAGCGTTTAAAAGATCATGCAGAGCAATAGAATCCCTGATGTTCCATGGGCTTAAACTCTCCTCTTTGTCCCACCAAACGGCCGCTCGTCCTGCACTTGCTAACCCGTGAAATCCGGAGTGATCCTTCCGCCTCGAGGGAACTGTGTGTAGCGCGCCTGCGCCCGGTCCAGCCGTCGCCGCACACTCACGGCAGGGATGTATCGAGCTTCCGCTCAGAGCAAACACTAGTGCGGGTTTACAGAGGGGAGATCCCCAGTCAGGTCCCTTGACATGACACAGCTATGGTTGCTACGGACAACGCGTTTCGGAGGCGTGGCCTCCTTCTTCAGGTCTCACCCCCCCTAGTGGTGCCCTCACACCTATATACATCTGTGTACCCGCACTAGTGTTTGCTCTGAGCGGAAGCTCTATACATCCCTGCCGTGAGTGTGCGGGGACGGCTGGACCGGGCACAGGCGCACTACACACAGTTCCCTTGAGGCGGAAGGATCACTCCGGATGTCACGAGTTAGCAAGTGCAGGACAAGCGGCCGTTTGGCGGGACAAAGTGCAGAGTTCAAGCCCATGGAACATCAGGGATTCTATTGCTCTGCATGATCTTTTAAACGCTTGTGTGTAGTATTTCCAGCAAAACGCCTGAAGCTGAAAAAAGTACATGAGCCTCTTTTTTGGCAGATTACAAGCGTTTTTGTTAGATGTCAATGCCTGCCTCCAAATTCCTGCAAAAAACGCCTGAAAAAAACCCCCAAAAAAAGCCTGAAAACAATACGCTCAGTTGTGAATGTAGCCTTAAACTGCACAGTCCACTAGCAAGGAGCCAAGTGTTTGAGCATGCGAACTCTTGGAAATGTTCTAATCAGCATTTGCTGTATTTCTTTCCTTCAATTCAGCAGCTTGATGTATCTACAAATGTCCTACTAAAGAAGGCAATATACTGTATTTAATTGTATTGTCATTAGTGGCATTGGTGCAGCACGATCTGACCCAAGTACTGTCCAGCACTTACTTTTTGCTAAATACAGTCCTGCTTAATTTCTAAGATATTGTGAAAAAATATTTGAGGCAGCAAAAATGACAAAATCGTGATGAGACGCAAAAAACACAGGAAAACGAGAGGAGATAGAAATCTAGCCAGAGTATTGTACAAGGAAATAATTCTGCCAGTAGCAGTTACAGTACATGATCTGAGGTTAGACAGCCGGAAGGAACTGGGCAGACTGTGTGAAATGTGGTATCAATCCCATATCACTTTCTCCTTCTGCCTAAGCTATATTTAGATTAGGCACAGCACCATTTGGCAATACGATAATTGTTAGGACAGATTATTGAAATCAATGAAAATAATGGATTTTTTCAGGCTGAATTTAGAGGCATATTGCTCAACAACCAAAACCTTTTAAATTCAATTTCATGGGCGATTAACCCATGTTTATGAGCGAAAACAGAGTTGTAACGTGGGGCCATTTAAACATTTTCCAATGAACACATGAAAACAAAACTTTTTGAACAAAACTTTTTTTCCTTTACTTCACACAAAAAGGTGGCCCCTGTTGCAGCTTGCTGTTACTTGAGTCTTATTGCATAGAATAAGTTTAAAATTTACTTTTTGAATTCTAAGCAAATCTAAAATGTTGTCTTTTACTGTACCGTAGTCTAGTCTGTTTGTATTTTAGCTACTGTTACAGAATAATTCCAGGCATTGGTATTTTAAATCCAAACAGTGTAGAAGTATACAGTACATACGGCGCTCCTAGAAGTGCAAAGTCCCTTGATCCATTGGAACTTTTATCTGTATCTGTAGGCCATCAACAGGGTAGAGGAATGGATGAGCCAACTGGATGGATGGATGGCTGAACAGGAGAAGGGACCTAGACTGGAACCTCTGCAGCTCCCGCACAAGATCTGGGTAGGATCACCTCAATGTAGAAGAAAACGAATAGCAGAGCACTGAGATCAGTATCAAATGAAAAACACTTTATTAAAATAAGCAGCACACTTACATTGAAGTTAGCATGAAACATTATAGATAGGGAACACCTGAGACCAAGCAGCTGTAATCAGTGTGAGGCTGTATGCATCACTGAGTAAACAGAGTCCGAGGATGACAGGGAGCCAGCCAGCTCAAAGTATAGATATTAGCGACGGCGTTCTAGGTTGCACATGAGGATGACAGCTGTCAAAATGTCTAGTGGATGTTGGGAGAGGTTGTTCATGATGCATTTCTAGGGACTTTGCCATCTTCTTCAAATGCATTGACAGTGGAAGGAAGTGATGGGCTTATAAAGCCAAAATGGCAGGAAGGGGAGCAACATGGGAGGGGAAGGAGGGAGAAAGCTGAGCTGCTGCATAGTGCTAGAAGGGCGAGAGGAGGAGGAGGAAAGAGGAAGGAGAGAGAAAAGCACAGATGACATAACTGAGCCATTAACCCTTGGCTTGCAGACTGCCAGTATCATTTATTCATTATTATTATTTTACCTTTATTTACAAAAACAATTGTCAAATAAAACCTGCATACAAAATGTAAGCAATTAATCTGATTAAAAATCCCTATTTGTTGTAATGCACTTCCATTACAATTACCTATGTTACATATGGCGTAAATTCTCTCCATGTATATACTTAGATATATG
This sequence comes from Pelophylax lessonae, assembly GCF_965119305.1. Lineage (NCBI taxonomy): Eukaryota > Metazoa > Chordata > Amphibia > Anura > Ranidae > Pelophylax > Pelophylax lessonae. The sequence goes on along the minus strand of NC_138778.1, from coordinate 42,173,034 downwards.
GGGTCCTCATACACCTCTCTTTTAACCTTTACTTGTTTCATGGGATAGACCCACATCTTCAAAGACCCATATCAGGAGGACTTCAAGGAGTATGTAATCTGAATAATCATAAAAAGCAAATAACACATTTTACAGTATATATACAGTAAACAAAAGAACACTTTGAAACACATCAGATCTCAATGGGAAAAAATATCATGCTGGATATCTATACTGATATGGACTGGGTAATGTGTTAGAGCTGAATTCAAATACACCCCCAAAATAAAAGTGAAATTATGATGCAGCAGGCTAGTCCATTTTGCTAAAACTTCATTGCAGAAACTCAAAATGGTACTCAGTAGTTTGTATGCCCCCCACATGCTTGTATGAATGCCTGACAACATCAGTGCTTGCTCCTTTTGAAATGACAGATGGTGTCCTGGGGTATTTCCTCCCAGATCTGGACCACAGGGCATCACTGAGCTCCTGAGCAGACTGAGGTGCAACCTGGTGGCGTCAGATGGACCAAAACAAAATGTCCCAGTGTGTTCTATTGGATTTAGATCAGGCGAGCGTGGGGGCCATTCAATGGTTTAAATTCCTTCATCCTCCAGGAACTGGCTGCATACTCTCGCAACATGAGGCCGGGCATTGCCGTTCACCAGGGAACCCAGGACCCACTGCACAAACATAGGGTCTGACAATAGGTCCAAAGATTTAATCCCAATACCTAATAACAGTCAGGGTGCCATTGTCTGGCCTGTAGAGGTCTGTGCGTCCCTCCATGGATATGCCTCCCCAGACCATAACTGACCCACCACCAAACCGGTCATGCTGAACAATGTTACAGGCAACATAACGTTCTCCACGGCTTCTCCAGACCCTTTCACGTCTATCACATGTGCTCAGAGTGAACCTGCTCTCATCTGTGAAAAGCACAGGGTGTCAGTGGAGAACCTGCCAATTCTGGTGTTCAATGGCAAATGCCAATAAGGCTCCACTGTGCCGGGCAGTAAGCACAGGGCCCACTAGAGGACGTTGGGCCCTCAGACCACCCTCATGAAGTTTGTTTCTGATTGTTTGGTCAGAGACATTCACACCAGTGGCCTGCTGGAGGTCATTTTGTAGGGCTCTGGCACTCCTCATCCTGTTCCTCCTTGCACAAAGGAGCACATACCAGTCCTGCTGATGGGTTACGGACCTTTCTTTGGCCCTGTCCAGCTCTCCTGTCTCCTGGGATCTCTTCCATGCTCTTGAGGCTGTGGTGGGAGATACAGCAAACCATTCTGTTTTGGAGTAATGAGCAAAGGCTGTGAAAACTTATGTATATGTCATTTTTTTTCATTTTTTTATTTTAAATAAATTTGCAAAGATTTCAAACAAACTTCTTTCACATTGTCATTATGGGTATTGTTTGTAGAACTTTGATAAAAATAATGAATTTAATACATTTTGGAATAAAGCTGTAACATAACAAAATGTGGAAAAAGTGAAGCGCTGTGAATACTTTCCGGATGCACTGTATACGTCGCTCACCTAGGAGCCTGTAGGGGCCGAGCCCACAACGCCCCAGCTCGTTCACGGGCACCCCCGCGCGTGTGACCGGCGGCTCCGATGTCCCGCTCAGGAGGGGGAGAAAGGCAGACAGCTGATGTAAACACAGCCATCTGTCATTCTCCCTGATGTAAGTGCAGAGACTATACGATCCTGCTATGTAGGATCGTATGTCTCTGTGGTTACATCACAAGCCACGCCCCCTCCACAGTTAGAAACATGCCCCTAGGGATACATTTGACCCACTGATCACCAATATATTTAACCCCTTCCCTGCCAGTGTCATTTTGACAGTAACAGTGCATATTTATAGCACTGATTATTAGTAATGTCACTGGTACCCCCAAAAGTGTCAAAAATGTCAGTCAAGGGTCCGATCTGTCCGCCGCAATGTCGCAGTCCCGCAAAAAAAAATCGCAGATCGCCACCATTACTAGTTAAAAAAAAAACAATAAAAATGACATAAATCTTTTCCTTAGTTAGTAAACGCAATAACTTTTGCGCAAACCAATCAAAATACGCTTATTGCGATTTTTTTTTTCAAAAATATGTAGCAGAAACAAATTGGCCTAAAATGTAAAAAAATTTTGATTTTTACTTTTTTTGGGGGGAATTACATATAAAAAATGTGAAAAATATTGTTATTTTTTCAAAATTGTCGCTCTTTTTTTGTTTATAGCGCAAAAAATAAAAATTGCACAGGTCATCAAATACCACCAAAAGATAGCTCTGTTTGCGGGGAAAAAAGGACGTAAATTTCGTTTAGGTACAGCCTCACACAACCGCGCAATTGTCCCTTAAATTCACGCAGTGCTGAATCGCAAAATAGGGCCTGGTCTTTGAGCAGCCAAACCCTTCGGGGCTTAAGAGGTTAAGTGGCAAAAATTGCCTTTTTCTCAAGAAACCCCTGCAACTACAGGAGGAACCCTAGCTGAGAATGACTGCTTTAGAGGGACTGGGAAGCTTAATTTTGCAGAAGGAGACTCCAAGAGACTCCAAAATGGGGAGAATGGGGCTAAAAAGAAATTCAGGGTGATCTCACTGTTGGAATGTTCAAGATAGAAGCTAGCAAGTGACCCATTGAGACCACCTATAAACCAGCATGCCGCTTTTGGGGAGACTGACCCATTATGTAATCCAAACCTCTTCCTGGAATGAAAATTCCAGCAGGGAAAAACAATCACTACTTCTGGTTTATGAAACCGGAAAAAAACTAACATCTTGTGATTAATCTTAAGGATTAAAGAAAAATAATCTACCAACCTAGCCTGATCAGACTCTCCATCCATCAGCTAGGATTCCCCCACATATAAATATTACAGATCTGTATATACGGCTCTTAGCAACTTCTCCGACATACAACAGTCAGATAATTTTGGTATATCACACTTTCCCAGCCAAGAAAAACGCTCCTACGCAGCCTCAGATTTATTACGAAAGGCCTAAGCAACCACTCTTTACTTTGCAGAGATGGATAAACCTGTAACATTTGCCTTGGCTATAAAAATTATGTACGCCATCAAATTTTTAATACCAAACATGCATTATCGCTGAGTCTCCGCAGGCCTATTTAATTGGGGTTTATGTCTTATAATTAATTACACTCTAGCAAGGTTTTCAATCCATCCAGCAGTGTCTGTCTGGATATTGTAAGAACGAGCCACAGGTTGGCATGCACACTGGCCTAGTGCTCAGTATTTTCCTGTTAACCACTGCTTGAATTGTAACATTGCGAGTGCAACGCAAAGAGATATCTGTTATTTTTAAATTAGAATATATTTCATTAAGTGCATCAGTTGCAATTGCATTAATACAAATAATTTCAATATTTTTGATAAACAAACAATCTTCCTAGTGATTAACCACTTTATCACCGGAGGATTTTGCTGTCTTACGTCTGGGCCACTTTTTGCGATTCGGCACTGTGCGACTTTAACTGACAATTGCGTGGTCATGCAATACCCAAACGAAATTTATGTCCTTTTTTTCCCCACAAACAGAGCTTTCTTTTGGTGGTATTTGATCACCTGTGCGATTTTTACTTTTTGCGCTATAAACAAAAAAAGGCGACAATTTTGAAAAAATAACAATATTTTTCACATTTCTTTTTATATATGAAATTCCCCCCCCCCCCCCCCCCCCCCAAAAAATGTAAAAATCTAATTTTTTTATCATTTTAGGCCAATTTGTTTTCTGCTACATATTTTTGGTAAAAAAAATCGCAATAAGCGTATTTTGATTGGTTTGCGCAAAAGTTATTGCGTTTACTAACTAAGGGAAAGATTTCTGTCGTTTTTGGTGTTTTTTTTTTTTAACGAGTAATGGCGGCGATCTGTGATTTTTTTTGCGGGACTGCGACATTGCGGCGGACAGATCGGACCCTTGACTGACATTTTTTACACTTTTGGGGGTACCAGTGACATTACTACAGTAATCAGTGCTATATACTGTATATGCACTGTTACTGCAAAATGACACTGGCAGGGAAGGGGTTCATTTTTATTGGTGATCAAGGGGTTAATGTATGCCTGGTGCTTACTAACGTGTGTGGGGGGAGGGGATTTAGTGACACAGGGACAGATCGCAGGTTCAGCTATGCTGAACCCTGCAATCTGTCCCTGCCTGTCACTTAGGAGATCCGCCCGCTTTGTTTACACAAGCGGGCGGATCTCCACACTCGATTCCCCGACGATCGGGGAAGAGCGGCGGTGATCACCGCCGCTCCTCCCCTGGCCCGACTCCCGCTGTGACTGAATACAGTGGGAGCGTCTTCTGAATACAGGGGAATGTCTGGCGACGTAGATCTACGTCGCCAGACGTTATCGAGCCACTTTGCCGCAGTAGAGCTCCAGTGAGCAGCGGTAGAGTGGTTAAATAAAAAGGGGAAAAAAACGTCAGAAGCTACGAATACTGTAGCTGCTGACTTTTAATATAAGGACACTTACCTGTCCAGAGATCCTGCGATGTCGGCACCCGAAGCCAACCCATCTATCGGCTCAGGGTGCAGGCACCAGCATCCTTACTAAAGGAAACAGGAAGTGAAGCCTTGCACGTTCACAGCCTGTTTCTGCAAACGCGTGAGTCACGCTGCACTTTCTGAATGCTCCCACTGTCTTCTGGGACCTGTGTGTGTCTCCCAGAAGGCAGCAGGGGGAAGGAAGGAGGTGGAGCCGCAAATGACGTAGGTCGCCGCGGCCCCCTTACACAGAAGTGGGAGCAGGTACCTGTTTTTGACAGGTATCCACTTCCTCCCGAAAGATGCAAAATGTGGCACCGGATGGGAGGAGGAAGCAGTAAAGTGGAGGTTATACTTTAATTAAATATCAGGAAACATTGAGAGTAGGCATGAGCAGATTGATTTTAGTGAAAATGAATTACCTGGAAAAATTACCAATTTAGCCAAAGCAGAATTGCTCAGTTTTGCTTGTTCAGTTCCTTTAACTTTAACAATCTATACACCTTAAATGGGCTAAAAAAAAGACTAACTCCATGCTTAATCAAGCAACTCAGTGACTGAACCCTTAAGTGTAAAGAAATTCCATAGCATGCACCAGTAACCAGGTCACCAAATTATGGAATTATGTCCTTACAGGATGCCTCCAACTTTCAAGTCGACCTAAATGCACTATTTAATTGGCAACTACAGTATGTGGCAACTGAGGTTTAATGTTGATAAATGCATAGTTATGCACTTGAGGACTAAAAACATGCATTCATCATACATACTAGGAGAAGGGAGTCAATGGAGGAGAAGGATCTGGGTTTTCTGGTAGACCATTGACTTAATAATAGCATGCAACGCCAAGGTACGGTTTCTAAAGCAAGCAAAATACTTTCTTGTATTAAAAGTGGTTTGGACTCTAGAGAGAAAGAGATATCATTTTTCCCCTGTACAAACATTAGTAAGACCTCATCTGGAATATGCAGTTCAGTTTTGGGCACCAGATCATAAAAAGGATATTAGAGAAGGTGCAGAAAAGGACAACCAAACTTGTGGGGGGAGCTGCAGCATGCTGCGGCGGCAGTAAACACTCAGTTACAGTTGCAGTAATAGGACCTTATTGAAGTTAAAGTTCAATAAAGCACAACCATCGGCGGGAGGACAACCTGACCGGGCGCAGTCACAGGATGTTGTATCAAAGTGTAGGTTTTGGGTGCACTAACAGCACCGTCTTAAAGGGCGAAATGCGGCCTGGTCGGTCCGTTACCAAACCGGACGGCTTCCAGGAAGGATGGCGTATCCCTGTTCTCTCCCTACGTGTCTAAAACCTCTCTCTTTACATTTATAGTCCCTGACAGATAAGTGACCTGTCCCTACACTACACGCACACAATCTGAGGAACCAGGGAGTCAGGGTCTTAAATACACTCTGCCTGACCTAAGATGTCTGTCAGAGTCACATGGGGCACCAGCATACAATCAGATAGCTCCCCCAATGACTCAGGAAACCATAGAGGAACCATATTCCTCTTTACTTCCTCTGCCTCTGCGTTGCTGCTTTGGCTGAGCACCACCTACAGTAGAGAAAGTAGACTGCACCTGCCTACAAACTGGTAAAAGGCATGGAGGGGCTCAGTTATGAGGATAGATTGGTTAAACTGAATTTATTCTCTCTTTAGAAGAGGTGATTAAGGTAGGATATGATCAACATGGTAAATACATAAGAGGTCCATATAGTGAACTCAGTGTAGAGGTATTTACTTGCAGGTCATTACAGAGCACAAGGGGGCATTATTTATGTCTGGAGAAAGAGAGATGTAACCTTCATGTATGGAAAGGTTTCTTCACAGGAAAAGCTGTGAAAATGTGGAAAAGATTCCCTCAAGAGCTGGTTCTGGCCAGCTCAGCAGATTTTTTTTTAAAAAGAACTGGATGCATTCCTAAATGCACAGTATAAATGTATATACAGTATCTCACAAAAGTGAGTACACCCCCCACATTTATGTAAATATTTTATTATAACTTTTCATGTGACAATATTGAAGAAATTACACTTTGCTACAATGTAAAGTAGTGATTGTACAGCTTGTATAACAGTGTCAATTTGCTGTCCCCTCAAAATAACTAAACACACAGCCATTAATGTCTAAACCGCTGGCAACAAAAGTGAGTACACCCCTAAGTGGAAATGTCCAAATTGGGCCCAAAGTGTCAATATTTTGTGTGGCCACCATTATTTTCCAGCACTGCTCTAACCCTCTTGGGCATGGAGTTCACCAGAGCTTCACAGGTTGCCACTAGATTCCTCTTCCACTCCTCCATGGGGACATCACAGAGCTGGTGGATGTTAGAGACCTTGTGCTCCTCCACCTTCCATTTGAGGATGCTCCACAGATGCTCAATAGGGTTTAGGTCTGGAGACATGCTTAGCCAGTCCATCACCTTTACCCTCAGCTTCTTTAGCAAGGCATTGGTCATCTTGGAGGTGTGTTTGGGGTCGATATTATGTTGGAATACTGGCCTGCGGAACAGTCTCTGAAGGGAGGAGATCATGCTCAGCTTAAGTATGTCACAGTACAAACTGTACACTCACTACTTTACATTGTAGCAAAGTGTCATTTCTTCAGTGTTGTCACATGAAAAGATATGATAACATTTTTACAAAATTGTGAGAGGTGTACTCACTTTTGTGAGATACTGTAGCTGGTGAAAAGAAATGGCAACCGCTTGGATTAATTCATGGCAAAATTTGGAAACATATTCTACGCTTAGTGTAAATAGCCTACAAGTTGTGACAGTGTTCAATAATTCTGACAGCTGCACTCACTGTTTTGCACATACCAATACAAAGACATAGAAAAGGATATAAGTGTTGTCAATTAAAGTGCATATAAGTGCCTAAGTTCTGAGGAGGCGGTGAGTGGCCCTCAGGGGTACCCCCCCCCCCCCCAAGCCTGGGGGAGTGACCTTGGGCCGGGGCTCTGGTGCTGGAAGGATTCTGCCATAACACATGGAGGAAGCCCTTCCTGGAGGCACAGTAGCAAGTAGAGAGGACAGCGGTAGCAGGTCAGTACCACTGGGAATCTTCTATGGGTCAGCCAGGTGGGCTGGTGAAAGTCAGTCTGGAGGACTGTGGTGGAGAAGTTAACCTGGAGGGGCAGCTTTCGGACATTTTTCATTTGGTATATTCTTTTTGGACTCTATCAGACCCCTTTTTGAGGGTATCTCGCACAATAATTTTGTGTTTGTGGGAATCACACAAGTCAGGAATTGATCACGTTATTGTGCGGTATTGGTATAATTGATGTTATCACACCCTTTTTGGGGGTACTTCACATTTACTTTAAAAATATTTGTTTTGGATAGCACCACCATTATATATATATATATCATCATATATTTAGTGAATGTTCGCGAACCGACGAACATTGCGAACCGCCATAGACTTTAATAGGCAGGCGAATTTTAAAACCCACAGGGACTCTTTCTGGCCACAATAGTAATGGAAAAGTTGTTTCAAGGGGACAAACACCTGGACTGTGGCATGCCGGAGGGGGATCCATGGCAAAACTCCCATGGAAAATTACGTAGTTGACGCAGAGTTGGCTTTTATTCCATAAAGGGCATAAATCACCTAACATTTCTAAATTGTTTGGAATAACGTGCTTTAAAACATCCAGTGTGTGTATACGATCAGGTATGATGTTGTATCGATCAGGTAGTGTAAGGGTTACGCCCACTTCACAGTGACAGACCAAACTCCCCATTTAACGCACCGCAAACAACCACAAACAGACCAGAACCGACCAAAATGGGACAGGAACTGGGCTTTAAGGGTTAGGGTTAGGGTTAGGTTTAGTGTTAGGGGCTAGGGTTAGGGTTACGGTGAGATACTTAGGGTTAGAGTTAGTAACCCTACACCTACGCCTCTAACCCTAACCGTCTAACCCTAAGCACTAAAAATAACTCTAACCCTAACCCTAGCCCTAACCCTAATTCTAATTTTTTTTCTGGTTCTGGACATGCTACAGAGCTGAAACTTCACAGGTACACTTTTTAGACCCCCAGACACTGAATCACACAAAAAAGTTCTTAAATTTGTAATTTTTTGTTAGAGAGCCAATTATTGGGAAAATTTAAAAAAAATAAAAATAAAAACAATCTTTGGATTTAGCATCTGGGGGGTCTAAAAAGTGTACCTGTGAAGTTTCAGCTCTGTAGCATGTCCAGAACAAGAAAAAAATACGAATTAGGGTTAGGGCTAGGGTTAGGCTTAGTGCTAGGGTTAGGGCTAGGATTAGGGTTAGGGTTAGGGTTAGGGCTAGGGTTAGGTTTAGGGTTAGGGTTATTTTTATGGCTAGGCTTAGAGGGTTAGGGTTAAGGTTAGAGGGTTAGGGTTATGGTTAGAGGGTTGGGGTTAGGTTTAGTGTTAGGGGCTAGGGTTACGGTGACATACTTAGGGTTAGAGTTAGTAGCCCTACCCCTACCCCTCTAACTCTAACCCTCTAACCCTAAGCACTAAAAATAACCCTAAACTTAGCCCTGACCCTAACCCTAGCCCTAACCCTAACCCTAGCCCTAACCCTAATTCTATTTTTTTTCTGGTTCTGGACATGCTACAGAGCTGAAACTTCACAGGTACACTTTTTAGACCCCCCAGACAATAAATCCAAAGAATTATTTTTTTTTTTTTAAGTTTTCCAATAATTGGCTCTCTATCAAAAATGACAATTTTAAGAACTTTTTGTGTGATTTGGTGTCTAGGGGGTCTAAAAAGTGTACCTGTGAAGTTTCAGCTCTGTAGCATGTCCAGAACCAGAAAAAAAGATCATTTTTCAGTAGAGCAGGGATGGTGGGAACCCCTTTTACACCTATATGATCTTTTTTTCTGGTTCTGGACATGCTACAGAGCTGAAACTTCACAGGTACACTTTTTAGACCCCCCAGACAATAAATACAAAGACATTTTTTTTTTTTAAGTTTTTTTTTTTTTAATTTTTCCAATAATTGGCTCTCTATCAAAAATGACAATTTTTAAGAACTTAGCCCTAAGCCTAACCCTAGCCCTAACCCTAATTCGTAATTTTTTCTGGTTCCGGACATGCTACAGAGCTGAAACTTCACAGGTACGCTTTTTAGACCCCCCCAGACACTAATCCAAAAAAAGTCATGCCTGCCACCGTATATATCAGTGGTGGGTGGGCAGTGGCACTGCAGTGGGCACAGTACACTCTGTGGACCTGACAGTCACTGGCACCCAGGCAACTGCAATTATAAAAAAAATATATATATTTTTACTTTGCAAGCTGCTGTGCCACCGTATATATATCAGTGGTGGGTGGGCACGCAGTGGCACTACAGTGGGCACAGTACACTCTGTGGACCTGACACAGCACTCACTGCAATTATGACAGAGGAAAAAAAAAATATTTTTTAAAATGCAAGGTACTGTGCCTGTGCCACCTGAAATGAGTGTGGTGTGCACACAGTACAGTCTGTGGTAGGTCTGTGGCCTTTCACACACAGCGGGCAGGCAACTGCAGTGTACAATAGATATATATATATATATATATATATATATATATAAAAAGTAAAAACTCAATTACCAGCCCTTAAAAGGGCTTTTGGGGACACTAGATATATATATATATATATATATATATATATATATATATATATATATATAAAAATAAAAAAAAATCCTCAATTACCAGCCCTTAAAAGGGCTTTTGGGGACACTAGATATATATATATATATATATATATATACTGTATTTTCTGGCGTATAAGACTACTTTTGAACCTCAAAAAAATCCCCCCAAAATGGGAGGTCGTCTTATACGCCGAGTATAATATCTCCAAGGTAACCTAAGTATAAGTATTACCGGTAGATGTAATCTCTCAAGCTGGCCTTGTGGGAATCCTGTATCGGTATACTGTATGTACCGTAGCTTCGGCTATATACAGTGTACCACACTGAGCCAATCAGGGAGAGCGATGTATTCTATTATTGAATGCAAAGCCTGCTCGGATTGGCAGAGTAACATCAGCCCGCCTCTCTGACTCTGCCAATCCGAGCAGGCTTTGCATTCAATAATAGAATACATCGCTCACTGTGATTGGCTCAGCGCGGTATACTGTATATAGCCGAAGCTATGGTACCGGTACAGGATTCCCGCACAGCCAGTGTCTTGAGATTACATCTACTGGTAATACTTAGGGTACCTTGGAGATATTATGAGAGATTACATATTACAGTACTAGGGTACCTTGGAGATATATGAAAAATCTGATGTTTTTCAATGGTGTTGCCTTGCTTCGGAAGGGGGGTAGTCTTATATGGCGAGTATAGCCCAAAACCTATGTTTTAACTTGAAAATTAGGGGGGTCGTCTTATACGCCCAGTCGTCTTATACGCCGGAAAATACGGTATATATATATATATATATATATAAAAAGAAAAAACTCAATTACCAGCCCTTAAAAGGGCTTTTGGGGACACTATATATATATATATATATATATATATATATATATATATATATATATATATATATAAAATTACACAAATACCAGCCCTTAGAAGGGCTTTTTGGGGTGCTGTCAGGATGCTGTCCTTACAGCAGTAGTGGACCAAGAACACTGACTAGCAAGACCAGGAACACTGACTAACAACTGTCCCTAGCTATTAACAGCAGCAGCAGCAGCAACACTCTCCCTGCTCTCACTACACACACTGCTTCAGAATGATCTAAGATGGATGCTGCCCTTGCTTATTTATAGGAGGTGGGAGGGTGTGTGAGGGAGGTATGCTGATTGGCTGGAAATGTGCCTGCTGACTGTGAAGTTCAGGGTCAAAGTTTGCCTCAATGATGTATTATAGGGGGCGGACCGAACATCGCATATGTTCGCCCGCAGCGGCGAACGCGAACATGCTAAGTTCGCCAGGAACTGTCCGCCGGCGAACAGTTCGGTACACCTCTACATATATTGTATTATCACCTTCACAGGTTGTTACACTTGTGGTTCATATCACTTAAATAGTGATAGTATTATAGTTTAGCGCACCAAACTATTTCATTTTTCATGCGTGCTGTATAATATGCTTTAAGGGAACAGGATCAATTTGTTTTTTTTTTGTTTTTTTTTAGGTTAACGAATGCTTTAAAAATAAATGCTGCTGTTTGCTCTTTAAAAATAAATACTCAAAATAAGTATAATGACTAAGACCCTCCCCTTCATGACATTGTTGAAAAGGGGCGGAGCCTGGGCTACCTTAAAATTATGCCCCCCCCCCAAAAGTTCTGCGGACGCCCATGGCCATATAATGTGTAATTTGTTCCCTGCTCTTCAGTTCTATTCAGAAAAGACTCAGTCCAATGAGCAAGAACAGGGTCATATCCCCTTCAGTGTCAAGTTCATATACCTTGTAATGGAGTGTCAATTAGAGAAAGATAGCCAAAAGTAAACACCTATTGCTAGACATAGAAGCACCCAGCATTATATGTTTTGTTTTTTTTTTACCAAAATAAGGATCTTAAGCAAGCATTGAAAACTTGACCTAAAAGTTTGTAATTGGTGTGGTGGAACACATTTCCCAGACTTTATTTAGCTTTGAGAAAACTGGACTGGAGCTGAATGATGATTTAAAGGCTTCATGAAAACCGTTTAAAGCACATTTATAACATTAAGGCTGAACTACAGGGAAAAAAAAAACTTTACCCCTACCCTTACAAGGGTTGACTGCCCTCTTTCCCTAGGGGGATTGTCAACAAGTTGGTATGAAAAAGAAAAAAAGAAAGCCAGACAAAAGAGTGGGCATGTCCCCTGCAGGCACGGCGCATGCTCAGAAACGTGTGGCTTGCTTCCTGGTATCCCAGAGACGTCATCACGCATATGTTGCAAAACACGCCCCGCTCCGGCACCACCTTGGAGAGATACTGTCTGCTTCCGGAATCCCTTTCCAATATGGCAGCAGACCCTGGTGGTCCTCCAGACTACTCCAGTGGCACAGCTTGGACACAGACACCTGCTGATGTTCTAAGAGCCTATCTTTTAACCAACAATTGTGAGTGTCAATTTGTATGGCTTTTTTAAAAAGATTTTCATAACAGTCTACACTCTTTTTGTTACAGTCTGCAGAGCCCAGCTTTAGGTCAATGGAGAACTTTCCCTAGCGATTTGGCTGTATTGATTTTTTATGGACCATTGTGTATTTTGATTTTCAATTATCTACACAGACTTTCTATGGACTTCTCCTGAATTTATACAGCACAAGTTAGTTTTAACCTATGGTGTGGGGTCCCTACCTGGTGCACTTACACACCCCCCCCCCCTTTCAACAAGGTGGCATACTTACCTTATTCCCTGCTACTGCAGGCTAAACCCGTGATATGAAAGTCTCCCGAAGCTGCTCCTCTTTGTTGCCCTACTGCAGTGATGGTGAACCTTGGGACCCCAGATGTTTTGGAACTACATTTCCCATGATGCTCATGGACTCTGCAGTGTAGTGGAGCATCATGGGAAATGTAGTTTCAAAACATCTGAGGTGCCAAGGTTCGCCATCACTGCCCTACTGGATGAAGCTTGTTGATGTCATTGTGTACAATGAGCTGTTCTGCATAGTATACGAGGTTGCTGAGGGCCCATGCACAACCTGTGGCGAGGGCCAACTCCCGGATTTGTTTTACATTTTGTATGTAGTTTTTCGAATTGACATCTGATATATTCACAGAGAAGACTTATATAAAGCAATCATTCATTTTTCATAACTGCTCTTAGCTGGAAGGGATCTGATTTGTTGATTTGGTATATTGCACATCGTTCTTTTTTGCACTACTCTGTGAACCAATATTCTTTCTTGATATTTGTGGAGTTTTGAAAAGTCTCTTCAGGATTTCTGCTCAGAATTTGTGTGATTCTTTCTGGCAACTATTACTGTGCTGCCACCTCTGCTCGGAAGCTCTTTAGGTAAGCGTTAGATTCACAGCTTGTTTAATGGCTGTCTGTCTGTTCCCCTGTGGCGGTTTGAAGCTTCCATATCCCTCTGGAAAATTCCAGGGTCCCAATATGAACAGAACAACCGCAGAACATTCCAATCACAAGAGATAATGCACTGTGCCTCATCCCATGGCACAAGAGGGATTGGGGGAATAGGACACCAGAGACAATTTTTTATTTTCCACTTTCACAACCTTGAGGTCTATTCCGCTGGCACGACCAGTGTTAAGTTACACATGGTAGCCTGGAACATTTAATAACCCTTTCCTTTACTCTCCCTTTCTCTGAGAGGGCAAGTAATAAATATACAAAGACAATGTTAACATTAGAAATGAAAGGTGTTAAAACAATGATAGGAAAGGGAAATAATAAAAGAAAGAACTCGGAAACCCCAGTAGTGGGATAGCCAATGTGTCTTCAAACTATTTTAGATCTTGAAACTTTTGAGCCTTTCCATGCCCTAAAGTTTGTCTTGTTAGTTGAAACAAATACATTTTTCTAGATTCAAAGCATTAACTTTTGGTTGTGATCTGGAAGCAAGCTCTACCTAACAAGTTAAAGCGGAGTTCCGGCCACAGAATCTTTTTTTTAATGTCCCCCAAACAGTGACCCTCTGACCTTTATATATCCGCTAATCCTGTTTTAGACATAATAATATATATATTACATATATTACATATAATGAAATAATAGTTAGGCAAGCATAAAATCTTACTTTATAAAATTTCTCATGAGCGCCGCCATCTTTGTCCGGGCTAGCCGAGTCCGCTGTGGGGAAATGTCTGCCCTGCTTCCTGATTCTGGTGGGAGGAGGTCGGTAAATCCAGCGCGAAATCTCACGCATGCCCAGTACTATGCTATCGGCATAGTATTTGTTTCCATAGGGACTGCACTGTGCTCCGCCTAACATCGCGTCATTTCGTGTTTGGAAATAACGCGATGAGAGGAGCGGCCGGCCGCCTACGTCACTGCCCATTGCATCCTGGGAGCGACGAGTAAGAGCTCCCAGGACGCATTGCGGGACAGGAAGTGATGGCGCTGGCCGCGGTCGAGGAAGGAGGAAGTGGATCTAAAGGTGAGTATATTATCCTCTGTAATAAGGTAAGTAAAAAAAAAAAAAAGCCGGGAATATCCAATTCTTGCTCAGGTAACGATAAGGAAGCGGATGCCATAAAATCTAAAGGCATGATTTTGTGGCCGGAACTCCACTTTAAGGATCTGCAAGGGTTAACCAAATGTTTGGTTACCATTAGTACAATTCTGGCCATTCATGTAAAAATGCGGCTGTTTAATACAGCGTCACTTTGATAAAGAATTAAGTATTTTTCTATACTATTTTTTTGATTTATTAAATTGCTGATTTTCAATAGGCATGCCCTTTGAACTTTGGAACACTTAGAATTTAACATGTTTTTTATTAGCATAAAATGATATGTTGCTGTGATTTTCATTTGAAACCAGTAGGCAAGGTTGCCTCCATGTTTCTTTGAATTTTGCATTTCTTTTTTAGGTAATGCGTCACCTTATTGTGCTAAATTTGGGACATATTGCCACCTTTTTTAGGGAAATGTATTATAGTTTCAGTGTCGGATTTAGGCTGTTGACTGATGTTGGATTTTTCTTCAGGCAGATACACAAAAACTTACCAATTAATGCAGTTTTATTATGACTATTTTTAAATTTATAATTAAAAGCAGTATAAGTCAATACATCTGTATTAATATTCACCTTGCATAATCCTCTATACAGCAGCTTTCAGAAGGAGGAGCACCATTAGGTGACAATCAGGTTGTGCTGCACTGCACATGTGCTGAAAGTAAATATGCTGACAGCAGGAAAAAGCAGAGCATGCTGCTGCGGCTTCATCATCCAATCAGCAGGCTGGGGTTCATTCTTGACCAAGCTGTGCTGCTAATGCAACAATGGTGGTTGAGGATCTGGATGTGCTGACTGTCAGGGGTTCTCCAGCAGATGATATAAAGTTTCAATTAAATGTATAAAAACCGTTTATGTCCTTTCCTAGAGTACATCTGTTTTTGTTTCCTTTATCAAGCAAAACATGCTTTGCAGATTGCATGGCCTACAGCAGCACATCAAGAAAACAATTGAAAAAGATGGTCTTAGTAACAAAATCTGATTCCTTGTAGGAATAAAAAGATAACCCTAATTGATTGATTTGGGCAGGCTCTCCATTTCTAAGAATATTTCCCAACTTTTTATGTTGTAAATAATCCAACGTGTGGTTATTATGAAGATCACCAACAGACCTCCATCCAAATGACCTCCAGTTTTTCTCCCAAGCCTTTAAATTTAGTAAACTCTACGAAACACTCCAACTTTGTTTTCTGTGCATGGCAATAGCCTACCTCTAGAGCAGTGGCCTCAAAACTGCAGCCTGGGGCTGGATGTGGCCTTTTTTTGCCTTTATCTGGCCCTAGGGGAACTTTTTCTCCCACTGATACAAGACACTATGCATCCCACTGACACCAAAAATGGGGCATAATATCTGCTTGATGTATGGGCACTATATCTACCATTGACGCCAATAGTGGGGTACTTCTGGGTCTGATGGCTATGAGTGACTTTAAGTAGCCCTGTCCTTCTCCCTTACCAATAGCTGAGGAAGTCCCGCGCAGTGGGACGTAACGCGTGCGAAGGGGGAGGGGCCGGTGACGTCACCCGCCATCCATTGCGGTCGAGACCGCTGTGTGTAATACAATCTGCTCATCACATGCACTTGTATAGTGCTTTACAAGGTAATTTTTATGATTTTATGCTATGTTCAATAAGGTAATTTATTGCGGTAATGCACTATGTCCGGACCTTTGTTTTCCTATGGACCTGTGACCCGCTTTATGGACCTGTGATCTGTTACCTGTGAGCCTTATCTTCTGATGAAGAGGAATACTGATCTGATCTATATTGGTGATATCCTTGGAGAAAGTTTTGTCTTACTAGCCCGTCTGGTGACACAGGGGCTAAGTGTGAGGTGAGAGGCTAATGAGACTGGGTGGAGGATTACCAGCACATTGAAGAGCACTGAATGTTTATATCTTGTGCATGCTTCACCATAATTTTCACCTGTGGACTGCTCTCCTCGATATCATCTTCATAATCCATATTTGATAGCGCTGCACTTTTTGTTATATAATAGTGGGGTACTGTTCTTTAAACTGGCACACATAATGAGGCACTATTCCTCCTACTGACACCACCAGGTTGCCCCAATTTTCCCACTGACACTAACGATGGGGCACTATTCCTCCCAATAATACCAAAGATGCAATGTTTACTCCCACTGACAGCAGGACAGTTTTTACTCCCAATGGCCACAGTCCGACCCCCCCTAAAATATGAAGGACCATAAACTGGCCTGTGTTTAGAAAGTTTGGAGACCCCTGCTCTAGGGGAATAAGGGCAACTGATACATTTGCATTGAATTAGCGACTGTTAGTACTACTAATTACTGTTGTCTGTATGGGACACCTACTGTATTGAAACACTGCAATGTACAATTTTTGTACTGAAAACTATAATGGATAAGAACAAGAGGCACTGTGATGAGCAGTGAAGGCTTTAAACTGCTTTATGGTATCAAGTTATGGGCAGCTCTGATTGAACACACAAAATGGGTAAAACTCAAAAAAAAAAAAAAATAAATAAATAAATAAAAAAAACTTGGGGTAACAGTCATTTAAAAAAAAAAAAACTTTGGTAGATTATTTATGCTAGAAAAGTTTTGCAGCATGAAAAAAAGTCCTGGAGGAATGCAAGAGAAGAGCTGACCATTGAAGAACTAACTGAATCCGGTTTTAAAACGTGCTGAATATTAAGGAGTTAAGCCAGGTTGGTTGAATGTTCCTCATGAATTCACCTTAATTCAAGTGCCAGTAGAAAAAAAAAACAGAATAAAAACTGCCAAATCCAAACATTTGCTCCAATGCCGTGGTCTAATTGGAGCCACGAGGCTGTTGTTAACGGCCCTATAAAATATAAAACTTTCGGACAAAACTGTTATTTCATGTTTCAAGAATGCAGTGTGCAGCCTTTTCCCGTAGAACAGAATATGACTTAATGAGATATTAAAGATTTCCAATAGAATGTGTCGGATGTTCCGAGATTTATAAGGTTCTCCGCCCAGAGGGGGTTAGGAAAGGAGCAGAGTGTGTGGAGTTCTTGAAATATATGGCTATTTTCTGCATGAACAGAAAGATTTACATATATTATGGAAGATTCAAATCCAAAAACCTATGTCGCCTCCACAGCCACAATTACAGCATTTCTGTATTTATTATTTAGACTCTGCCAAATAAGGCTGTACTTTTGCATATCAGCAACACTGAAAAAAGACTAAGGATTCAGCCATTTTGACTTCTGAAGCCATCAACTGCAGTTTCCATATATCTAAGTTGTCCACTAAGGGAAGTTTAGAAGATTAAAGAACAAAATAAAATCTCTGCCCTGTTTTCACATTATGCTGAAATTTACTAAATACACAGAACCATTCACATCAAACCTTTCCCAGAGAAGCTTACAATCTAATACCACATACATCTAGGGGCACTTTTTTGGAAGACATTTAACTTATAAGTCTTCTTTGTTGGGGTTGACAGTGTCCCCAATGTTTGACCTCTGCGAGGTAACTATTTTTTATAGTGGCCCTTGTGGGAATTGAACTTAAGATTTAAAAGCAGGAAGGCCCCGGCACAAATTACAAAACCAGATTAGTGCATATACACTTGAAAGTGGTGTCCTTTTTATGGTCTGTACTAATAACAAAGGAAGAATTTTAGCAATGGAAAAAAAACCCTCCTTCTTCGTGGCCACCTGGCTTTCTGCGTGGCTCGCATTATACTCTTCCAACAGGCGCACCTGCTGCATTGAATTTTGGCATTTTGTCTGGCTGTAGACTAGAGCTATATTTTAATATAAAATCTAGTAGGGCTAGATGAGTTTAACTGCAGCACAAATACTCGATTTTTGCATTTATTCACTTTTTTTTATCAATTGTATTTATTTGTTCTTCATGAGTTACAAAAGAAGTGAATTGGAATAGTTCTTGGTGAGTTACAAAAAAGTGAATTGTATGGGAACACAGAAGACCCTGTCATAACAGGCAACTCAGCACATATATCTGTCTTCAGGTAGAAAGACAAGCACTTCTTACAAAAGGTAACTGCACAGGGGACAATGCAGGTACTGTGACCACAAGTGAAGGCTAGATTATAAAAGATCCCAAGCTGTCATATTTGGGGATCAGGGGAGAACGCATAACCCTACAAAAGGACACATATGGAGCTTACAGATGGCTTTTCTCTTTTTTCTCCTTATTCCAGCAAGTGAAAAGAGTAGAGGGGAGGGCTGCCATTAAAGTGAACCTGTTCATTTTACCTGCATTTCAAGAAAATAACTTAATACAACCAGTCTTGTAATCTAGCCACCTCTGATACAAAATATAGCAATGTCTGGGGCCTACACCAAATAGTACAACAGGAAGTGGAACAAACCCTCAGCTTGCAGTTGGGCTAGAGAAGGAGAAGCAGCTTGCTGATGAGATCATCCCTCTATGTCAGGGGTCTTCAAACTACGGCCCTCCAGTTGTTCAGGAACTACAATTCCCATCATGCCTAGTCATGTCTGTGAATGTCAGAGTTTTACAATGCCTCATGGGACATGTAGTTCTGCAACAGCTGGAGGGCCGTAGTTTGAGGATCCCTGCTCTATGTACTGTGCTGTCTTTTCAAGCTAGGATGTTAACTGCCAAAAGATGTGTCTTGCAGCAAAGCCTAATTAGCTCCTAGTGTTACCCTTTTGCCCCCAATCTAAATGTGTTAAACAGTTACAGGTACTTTCATTAGTTCCATTCATCTTAGAATTCAGTTTAGGCTCACTTCAAACTAGATATTGACCGATTATCGGCAAAGCCGATATATCGAGGGCCGATATGCACTTTCCCCGATATATCGGAATCGGCCACCAAGGTGACCGATATTGCCGATAGTTCGGGAAAGTGCTTATACCCGAGTGATGCCTGCAGCTAGAGGCATCACACCGGTATCGGCATCCATAGCCGACGGTCGGCTGTCTTGAAATGACAACCGATGCGGCTGAGAAGCCACTTGTCTGTCAATACAAGGAGCTGGAGGGGACGTCCCCCCCCCTCCTCCCATCGCCTTCTGAAGCTCGCCTGGGTCTTCCGTCCCACTGGGAGACCCGGGGCAACCAGCCTGCACGGCCGCCCGAAGACCCGATCGAAGCCGCATTCGGCTCTGATCGGGTCTCCATGCAAAAACCCGGAGGTGATATCATGAGTACTGTCTGGTGCCAGATTCAAAAAAATGACAGCATTCAAAACAGTCAAACTTGGCATTTTGAATGCTTTTAAGTGCAAGAGGAGGGGTTTGGGGTCTTTTAGACCCCCAGATCCCTCCACAAAAGTACCTGTAAAGTAAAAAAAAAAAATATACAGTGGGTACGGAAAGTATTCAGACCCCCTTACATTTTTCACTCTTTGTTATATTGCAGCCATTTGCTAAAATCATTTAGGTTCATTCTTCTTCCTCATGAATGTACACATAGCACCCCATACTGACAGAAAAACACAGAATTGTTGACATTGTTGCAGATTTATTAAAAAAGAAAAACTGAAATATCACATGGTTCTAAGTATTCAGACCCTTTGCTCAGTATTTAGTAGAAGCCCCCTTTTGATCTAATACAGCCAGGAGTCTTTTTGGGAAAGATGCAACAAGTCTTTCACACCTGGATTTGGGGATCCTCTGCCATTCCTCCTTGCAGATCCTCTCCAGTTCTGTCAGGTTGGATGGTAAACGTTGGTGGACAGCCATTTTTAGGTCTCTCCAGAGATGCTCAATTGGGTTTAAGTCAGGGCTCTGGCTGGGCCATTCAAGAACAGTCACGGAGTTGTTGTGAAGCCACTCCTTCATTATTTTAGCTGTGTGCTTAGGGTCATTGTCTTGTTGGAAGGTAAACCTTCGGCCCAGTCTGAGGTCCAGAGCACTCTGGAGAAGGTTTTTGTACAGGATATCCCTGTACTTGGCCGCATTTATCTTTCCCTCGATTGCAACCAGTCGTCTTGTCCCTGCAGCTGAAAAACACCCCCACAGCATGATGCTGCCACCACCATGCTTCACTGTTGGGACTGTATTGGACAGGTGATGAGCAGTGCCTGGTTTTCTCCACACATACCGCTTAGAATTAAGGCCAAAAAGTTCTATTTTGGTCTCATCAGACCAGAGAATCTTATTTCTCTCCATCTTGGAGTCCTTCAGGTGTTTTTTTAGCAAACTCCATGCAGGCTTTCATATGTCTCACACTGAGGAGAGGCTTCCGTCGGGCCACTCTGCCATAAAGCCCCGACTGGTGGAGGGCTGCAGTGATGGTTGACTTTCTACAACTTTCTCCCATCTCCTGACTGCATCTCTGGAGCTCAGCCACAGTGATCTTTGGGTTCTTCTTTACCTCTCTCACCAAGGCTCTTCTCCCCCGATAGCTCAGTTTGGCCGGACGGCCAGCTCTAGGACGGGTTCTGGTCCTCGCAAACGTCTTCCATTTGAGGATTATGGAGGCCACTGTGCTCTTAGGAACCTTAAGTGCAGCAGAAATCTTTTTGTAACCTTGGCCAGATCTGTGCCTTGCCACAATTCTGTCTCTGAGCTCTTCAGGCAGTTCCTTTGACCTCATGATTCTCATTTGCTCTGACATGCATTGTGATCTGGAAGGTCTTATATAGACAGGTGTGTGGCTTTCCTAATCAAGTCCAATCAGTATAATCAAACACAGATGGACTCAAATGAAGGTGTAGAACCATCTCAAGGATGATCAGAAGAAATGGAAAGCACCTGAGTTAAATATATGAGTGTCACAGCAAAGGGTCTGAATACTTAGGACCATGTGATATTTCAGCTTTTCTTTTTTAATAAATCTGCAACAATGTCAACAATTCTGTGTTTTTCTGTCAGTATGGGGTGCTATGTGTACATTCATGAGGAAGAAGAATGAACTTAAATGATTTTAGCAAATGGCTGCAATATAACAAAGAGTGAAAAATTTAAGGGGGTCTGAATACTTTCCGTACCCACTGTATGTTTAAATGTACAAAAATATTGGCCCATATCGGCCGATACCGATATGCATTGACCGAATACCGGTATCGGCAATGAAAAAAAATCGGTCGATCACTACTTTAGACCTTTACGGTTCCTGGCCCTGTATTACCACATGTGTGGTAAGGTAATATGTATTAGGGCACCACATTCCTTTTAGCATAAGCTGCCAACACTGCAACTAAAACAACTACTAAAAAAATAATTCCCTGCACTTGTGCGTTTTCTTGCAGTGCTGCACAGATTAGTTGGCACCTACTGTATTTGTACACTCTGGTACAGTTCTAAACAAGTGGCTCTGCATAGTACCAAATGACATCCATTTTACAATGCATTCCTGCAACAGATCTGAAGAAGATGTTAAAGTTCACCTTTGTAGGTGGCTGCCCCAAGACATACAGAGGAAGTACTGCTGTCTTGTTATTATTGACTTGCTCTCTGTTTTCTCTTTGAACCCTTCTAATAAAGTTAGAAGGCATCCAGGCATTTCAGTAAAGATGATGTCCTGTGTTATTTCACTGCTGCACATTTCTTACAAATTTAATATTCTCGAATTGCTGAACATGAAATATTTAGCATGGGTCTACGGACTGACTATAGTCCAGAGTGTTTTAAAGGCTGCCTTGGTTCTTACCAGAAAACCATGGAAACAGCTTTGAAAACCACTGCTTTTGGACTGTAGTTTACATCCCTTCAAGCAGTCTTATCAGGAGGTTGCAGACAGACAAATAACTGAAGTACCAATACACAAAACATTGTCAAAAACCAAAGACAGGTCAAAGGTCAGGGGCAAGTGGCATGGAAACATAATCAGGAACAGTCTGAGGTCATAGCAGGAGGATACTTGGAATGCTCAGGAAGCAAAGGGTAAATCCAGGAACAGGAACAAGAAAAAAAAAAGCCTTTTGTCCAGAAAGATAATCTGTTCAAGCAAAGAAAGTGATCGAAAATAAGAAAATATAACAGGCAAGCAATATTTTTGATTGGCTAACACAATATCTTATAGGGTATTTAACAATACCAGCCACAAGGGTCACCTCTTCTCCTGCAAAAATAATGATCCCAGCTGTGACTGCCTATGCCCATATAATTATTGATCCAAGCATCGAATTCTTCACATTTCCTAAGAGAACATTTAAGTGGTTGACACTATAGGAGACAAAACACTACCACCTTTAGTTGTAGAATAAGTCAATCTCCATTTTACTCATCTAAAAGATTACGAAGACTCCCCAAAAAGATTTGCTTATACCATAGTCAATACCAGTGGGGTGAAATCTAAAATGTGCTCATCACAAATAGCATTCAATAAAGAAACTGTTTTAAAAAAATTCATGACAAAACGGCTGCAGTTTATTTATCCACTTTAAACAAGTAATTCAGTTCTCTTACCAAGATCTGATTAGACATATCACAAGCCAGGGACTGACTCGGCCCACCATGATTCACCTATAATTAAATATCATTTTGGACAGACTGGCTTCTTAATCAAGCATAAAGCAATATACAGCAAAGCAGTAACCCAAAACAGCTTTTCACCAATCATCGTTTATTGATCCAGCTACCGTTTGCACATAGCTTGTTCCAATTGTCCTTTGAACTTATAGTAGCATGCAATAGAATCTTGTAAATTAGAGTGTGGGAAATTCAGCTTGCAAAAAACTGTCTTTTGTGCGGAAGTCCATGCAAGGCAGAGCAACAGGTTCACTTTACTGCAGGCCCTGCCAGCTGTACATATTGACGTTCCCTGCAATGCTCCATTTTGCAATGAAGATGGAAGGGAGTTAGCCTTTTGTAAGCCCCAAGTCATGACTTTTACCTTACACAAGGTTGAATATCCTCTTCCTGCCACAATGTGACAGTGCCAAGATCGCCAAGCTCCAGCTCTAAAACATGCTCCCCCATGCCTGTGAGGTCCCTATGGTCAGTGCCATCTTATAAGCATTAAAGGGCCCCCGGGCAATGCAGTGCACTGGGGCCCTGCCTACACAATCACCCACTAGAATAAAAATGCAAATTATTGATAAGGCAATATTACAGCAGTGCCAGGCTAATGACAGCTCCTAAGTTCGGCTGCTGGGTCCGGTGAAAACACACATGGATAGGAGTCGGGCTCGACTGTCCTGTGTGTGCCTGTTCCCGTGGAGGCGGACAGGCATTCCTGCAGTTGTGGGCTCCCCCTCCTTCTAAGTGGCCTGACAGCAGCGCAGGGCCGACAGGCGCTTGCCACCTGCTACGTTCGGCGGCAGCAGGAGGTACACGGGAATCTGGACTAATGCTTGGCTGAGGCTGAGTCACTGGGCAGGTGGGCCCCCCCGGGCAAGTGGGGCCCCCTGGGCAACTTCCCAGCATGCCCATTTGGTAAGATGGCCCTGCCGATGGTGACCAGCAGGAGGAAAGAAAGGTGACTAGATGCTGGAGATGCCACCATTAAACTGAACGTGTTGCTCTGCCATGCGTTGGCAAATTCCAGTGGTCCTTATTGGTGATGCAGCAGCCTTGAAACTGAAAGAGGCCACACTATGTACATTTACACCAGCATTAAAAGTACTAGCTGTCTGTTAAGGTTGTTTTATAGGCTGAATATGTTCAGAAAATTAGCAGATGTGCTGTAATGAGAAATGTGTAGATTGTAGTTGTCTATGATCATGCCCTTAAAAGGTGGCAAGAGATGTCAGGCCTAAGAATGAGTGTTTGAGTTCAGCTTTCTGAACAAATTAATTCCTAAGCATTTGTCCCAGACCCACATCTAAGTGTTTTCTTTTCCTCTGCTTTCCATTAATAATGTACTTTCTTCTAATTACCTTCTGCAGTGTACAGATAACTGAACAGGAGAAAGCGGTGCTTGTACATGAAAACATTAAAACTTGTTTAATAGTTAATTAGTAGGCTTTGCACTGAATATTTGTAATCAGAAAAGGCAGAATGTAAACCGTACAATGATGACTTTTGTTTACAGACCAAGACCCTGAGCCTAAAAGCCCCATCTCGTTATTTACATGCGGATTTTGTTTTATTTTATTAAATCATTGAAAAAAAAATGCCTAATGTGACCTGCACTCAATTTCCAACTTTTAAAAGTCTTGCCAAAAAGCAGTCACCACAGGATGTCTTATCACTGTTATTCCCCAGAAAAGTCTATTCTGTGCCCCTCTCTGGCTTAATTAAACTTTGTTAATGAGACTTGACTTTTTCCGACTTCGTGGCTAAGCTTTATCAACTTCCTTCCTCCTGCTGAGTCAGAATGCCCTTACTGACACTGAGGCACATTGGAGAGTAGAATAGAAGTTGGTGTATACACATGTGCATACAATAGGCCCAGTTTTAGGTGGAGTTAGTCAAGGTGTATCTAAAGCCAAAACTGTCTGCAGGGAAACATAAGCATCAGGAACGTCTAGACCTTTGCCACTGGTCACATGTTAAAAAAAATATATATATATATATATATATATATATATATATATATATATAAATATATATATATATTTTTTTATAAAATATTTATTTATTTATTGGCAATAAAATGGTGTGGGTGGATTTCTGCCAGTCACAGACTGTCATGCCCCTCCAGCCTGTGCCTTAGAATAAGAGGGAGCTGAAGCCTCCATCAATCTACATGTAATATCCCACCCCATTGTTTTTAGCTGGTTAGCGGGCATGGAGGAGGAGGGAGGGAGTGGGCTGTCATTTACCACTGTGTATACGTCTACACATGTTTTTGGCAATAACAAGGTGTGGGCAGATTTCTGCCAGTCACAGGCTTTGTCATGCCCCTCCAGCCTGTGCCTTAGAATAAGAGGGAGGTGAAGCCCCCACCAATCTACATGTAATATCCTGCCCATTGTGTTTAGCTGGTCAGTGGGCATGGAGGAGGAGAGAGGGAGTGGGCTGTAATTTACTACTGTATATACGTTCACAAATGTGACTCTATAGTTCTTATAGTCAGATGGGATAGGGAGAACCTGTTCAGCATAGAAACTCACTAAAAACAGAGCATGTGCAGAGTTGCCACCAGTTGCAAAACCCTTAGCTGAATCGGGGACATGGACAGAAGGTGGAGATAGAGAGCAGCAGAATCAACCAGGTTTTTAGCAGAATACAGAAAAGGAATCTCATAGTGACTGAGTAAGTATGAACAGCATGTAATACAGCATTTATTGATAGTTTTTAATGATGTGGGTTTAGTGACACTTTAAATATTAGGATGAAAAAAAAAATGGATTTTTGACTTACAGTAAAATCCATTTCGCTACGTTAATTGATGGACACAGCTCTTTAGGATTCTTGACCACTGGGTTATACTGCCCAGTAGGACACTAGGCAGGAAAAAGAACTTGACTACGCTTATGGGCAGTCTCAGGTAGTATACTCCCCCTCTCTGTTATAGGTCCTCAGTTTTCTTACAAGCAGTGTCACAAGTATTACAACTCTATAGAGGGGTGGATGCTGTGTCCGTCAATGAACACAGAGAAATGGATTTTACGGAAAGTCAAAAAACCCATTTTCTCTTTCATTCATTGACGGACACAACTCTTTAGGATTCTTGACCATTGGGACGTCCCAAATCAGTGGCAAACAAGAGGGGTTTGACAGAGAATAAAGAGCTCAAAAAAAAAACAACTGAAGTCCACCTGAACAATACACCCCCAAAGAGGGAACACATCCACTTTATAGAAGTTGGTGAAAGTGTGCACCGACGACCAAGTGGCTGCCTTGCAAACCTGCACCACTGACGCCTGATGACGGAAAGCCCAAGAAGCACTAAGCGCCCAAGTAGAGTGCGCCTTGAAAGGGAAAGAGTCACTGTCTGTCCGATCCACCTTGAAATGGTCGCAGAAGAAGGGAACAGTCCTTTTCTTGACCCTGTAAGCACAAATAGTGAGTCTGACTTCCGAAAAGACTTTGTAGCTGCCAGGTACATCCAAATCGCTCAAACCACATCTAGGGCATGCAACGCAATTTCCTTAGAATGTTAGGGCCTGGGACACAGGGAAAGCAACACAGTGTCTTCATTCAAATAGAAATCAGAGACTACTTTAGGAACGACGGACAGGGGCAAAGAACCACCTTATCTTTGTGGACCACCAAGTAAGGGGTACGACAAGACGACAGTACGTCGCCAGTTCCAATACCCTGCGAGCAGAGGTGAAAGCCACCAAAAAGGCCACCTTCTGAGACAGCGTAAGCAGGGGAATGTTCTGAATATTTTCAAAGGGAGGCTTCTGGGGAGCTGAAAGCACCAAGTTCAGATACTAGGGCGATAGAGGAGACTGCACCGATGGAGTCAAACCCCTTGAATAAAGGTACACACCAAGGAGTGCGTGGCCAGGGGTCATTGAAAGAAGACTGCCAAGGCTGACACCTGGACCTTGATGGTACCCAAGGCCAATTTCTGCTCAACCCCCCCATTAAAGAAAGGTCAAGATCCGAGCCACCAAAAAAAAGAGAGGGTGAACTCCCATCGACTCACATCATGAAATGTACGTTTCCCACATACGATGGTAGATCTTCCTAGAAGTAGACGTCCTAGCTTTCAGCAGCGTCTGAATCACTGACTCAGGCAAACCTCTATCCTTCAGCACCTTGCTTTCAACAGTCAAGGCCAGCGACTGTAAAGCAGGATAGAAGATTGGCCCTCGGGACAGCAGAGGCAATCTCCAAGGGATGTCGGCGACCAGCTGCACCAGGTCGGCGTACCAAGACCGGCAAGGCAGATCCTCTCTGAGAGGCAATCTCCAAAGGACACTTTTGTGAAGACCCAAGGGGCGGAGGCGAGACTAAAGGGTAAGGCCACAAACGAATAATGCCCCTCTCCTACAGCAAAGTGGAGCAAGTGCTGATGACGGGCACAGAATGGAATGTGCAAGTAAGCATCCTTGATGTCGATAGAAACAAGAAAATGTAGGGTTGCCACTACAGTGCGAATAGACTCCATCCTGAACTTCTGTACCCGCAAAAAGCAGTTCAGGACCTTGAGATCCAGAATCACACGCACCTTGCCCTCTTTCTTTGGGACTTTAAACAGGTTTGAATACAAACCCTGAAACCACTCCGAGGCCAGAACCGGGACAATCACACCCTGAAGCAACAGGTCTTGTACCGCCCCATAGAGAGCTTGCAATCGGTCCAGGGACAGGTGCACATTGGAAGAAAAGAACCTTTTTGGAGGGTAAGAACGAAATTCAAACTTGTAGCTAGACCGTATCACTTTGTCGACCTATTTATCTTGCACCAAGGAGGTCCACAGGCCCAGAAACCAGCGAAGACATCCCCCAACCCAGGCACGGGTGAGGGTGCATCTTCGTGCGGAAGGAGCCTTGTCCATGGGTCTAGGGAATCCTACTCTCAGCTTGTCAGACCAGGGCCACTTGGAACCTCCCGAGGAGAACTTGAAAGGTTTTGAACCCTTGTCGGAGGACCCTGAGGGACGAAAAAGCTTCTTGCGAGCCGACAAGGATGGGCCACGTCTGCAATGAGGTTCCTTACCCTTACCAGCCTGCGGAATGAAAAGTACTTTTCTCCCTTGTGAGACTGTGAATGATGTCATCCAGGATAGCCCCAAACAGGTGATCTTCCTGAAAAAGTAAATCAGTCAAAGCTTTTTTTAGAGGTCTGGTCCGCAGACTATTACTTAAGCCACAATACGCGCCTAAGTACCACTGCCAAAACAGACAGCCTAGAAACCAGGGGAGCCACATCCAAAGAGGCATCACACAAACTGCAGCCCCTGGACCAACTGGTCCACCAGTTCAGCAAAGGCAGAGGGAAGCTGCTCACCCTCCGGGTGATGGCACAAAAGTTTAGCCCACTTGGTCAGAGTTTGCGACACTGAGGCAATGGTGAAGACCAGCCTAAGCGCCGAACCTGCAACAGTAAACATATTGTGGGCCACAGCTTCTGCTTCTCTGTCAGCTGGATCCTTAAAGGCTGGCAATTCCTCAAACGGAATCATGGTCGCCTTATTCAACCTGGAAATCAGGAAGGGTCCACCACCGGTGGAACAGTCCACTTTTTAAGGAGGGACTCCTCAAAGGGGTACCTCATCGCAAAGTGTTTAGGAATCACAAAGGGATGTTTAGGAGGGAAAAGGAAACCCTTTTGCCGCTCTAGACGGCTTGTAAGTGCAAAAGGGGACCAGCACCTCTGCCGCAGCTTCAGCTGCATCCTCCATTTTTAAAGTTTTACACACAGACACAATCAGTGCATCCACCAGCGCCTTTTTGTGCACAGCTACAGGTGTGGAGGAATCATCCTCACTATCAGAAAAGTCAGGGAGTTTGGCTGCAGACCCCGCAGGGTGGGCCAGGTCAACGTCCGCCAAATCAGAATCAGGATTGGGGGAGACAGATGAGGCAGGGGAAAGCAGGGGGTGCTTTTTGCTAGCCCTACCTCCAAAAGCCACCTCCACCCGGGACACAAATGACTCCAGGACCGCCGTCAGTGCATCAAAGGATAGTTGGGACCCTGAGCGCCCCGCAGCCTCTGAGAGGGGGTCAGGTGGGGAAACGTGCTCCAAGGACTCCATTAGTGAATAGGGGGTCCCCCACAAAACATGTCTAACACTGCCAAAGGACACCCCCCCCCCTGTGCTGGTAGCACCACAGGTCACCAGCAACAGAGCACCCCACAATCCTGCAGCAGAGAGAGGGAGGACCCCACCACACTCACCACCCCACCAATAAGGCACCAGCTGCACCAGGATAATATTTGCTCCACATGCGGAGTCCAGGGAAAGAAAAGACCCAGGAGTCAGCACCAGGGAAAAAGGAGGAGCCCCCACAGCAGAAATCGCCGCCCAGAGGCTCCTCTGTAATGGAAACCTCTCTGTAGGATGCCGGACCAACGAAAAATGCCCACCAGACTACGCAAACATGGCCGCCGGTCATAGACTATACCAGGTTTCAACAAAATGGCCACCGTATGCGGCTCCAAAAGGCTTCCAGGGACCCAGGAGGAATCCCTGGAGCACACGCACGAAATGAGAGAAGGGGGGAACCGGGCACAGGGCCCCCACACAGGTACAGTCCCCCCATGTCCCCACCACCAATACAGCACCATACCCCAGCCTTAAATACATCCCAGACCACCACACCACCCCAGATGGGAGGGTGGATGGGGGGGCCAGATGACCCACAGGGACCACCAAATTCCAGGGGTGTCTAATGGGAAGAAGGGGAACCTGGGGGTCCGATATCCCAGGGAGGGGACCACGTCAACTCCAAAACCCTCAAGGGGAAGAGGGGGGACAGCTACTCATCATACCGGGAACAAGGTGGGCACCGCTCCAGACAGAACCTTCTCGCCATCTAATTGGGGGGCTGTTGGCCAGGAGGAGCGTGGCGACTCAGGTTGAGACCTGAGTCGCAGGCCAGCCCCCGTGCAGTGGTGCTATGTCACAGCTGACCTAGGGAGGAGCTGTGGTCTGCACGCACTCGCTGGCTAGACTGGGGTGACTACTGGATCTAAATTATGCAGCCCGTTGCCCAGTCTGGCAGTTGATTGAAGATCTCGCAGGAAAAAGAGCAGGTAAAAAAAAGCCATTTAAAAAAATAAAATCAAATCAGAGATCCCAGCAAGGAAATTGGTCCTTACTCCTGACTAGGCAGAAAAAACTAAGGACCTACCGCAGAAAAGGGGAATACATTACCTGGGACTGCACATAGGTGTAGTCAATTATTTTTTTCTGCCTAGTATCCTACTCCTGTAGGGGGCAGTATAACCCAACGGTCAAAAATCCTAAATAGCTGTGTTCATCAATGAATGAAAGAGAAATGTAATCTTTAGATATACTTTATTCTTTATTCTACCAATATGCTTTTTTAACATAGAGAGAATCCCATGTAAATGTGGGAAGAACATATGAACTTTGTACAGAGCTAACAAAGGCTAAATAGAAAATACTATATTGCACTGCCCTACAGATATTCGCAGCAAATGCCAAAGCTGCATTCAGGCATGGGGGGTTCAGAAAAACAAATATCAATTTGCCAAAACTCCTCACACTAAGGAACTATCCCTGAATGAAAGCTATAGGATTTATCTGAAGAGAATGGTCAGAGTGTACCTGTATTACATCTGGTACTATAAAAGCTATTAAATGTCATTAAAAGGTCATTAGCCTGAAGAGTGTCTACACTGAACAGATGGTGTAAGCTATCCCAATATTTTACCCAGGTGCTCACTTTCTCACCCACAAGTGTTCCACATTATCTGGTGCATCTTGTGAGCCACCAGGAATAATGTTGACATTACAAATCACCTTCTGAAAACCATATTTTCATAGTTTGCTAGCCGACCCTCTGGCTTCATTGCATTCTGAATCACAGACCCAGATGTAGTGTGCAGTTCTGACTTTCCTCTGATGTCAAATCTTGCAAGCCTGTGACTCAAAGAGCATTGAAAACAAAGGTTTCTTTGATACCCATTACTCTCACTAACAACCTCCAACATCTAAAAATGGAAATTAGTAAAGAAAATCGTAATTCAGCATTTAGGGGATCATGTACAATGAAGCTGTATCTCCTAGTTCTGTTTTAGATCTTCCTAAACATTTTTAATGGCAGTGCAGCAGAGGTCCAGGAAAACAAAATTGAGCAATAAACAGTGGCCTCCACATAATTCAATAGTTCTAATGTGGAGAGAAAAATAAGTTTCCTAGTAGTAAATGCAGAACCTTGTTGGCTTAGAATTCCAATGCAGAGGTCTTGACATGGAAGTCTCCAACAGATGGGATATATTTGTGATTCAACCCACTAGGATTTATGAAAAAAATCAGCTATATTTTTATAACAGATACCTAAAGCATACAACCTTGACAGAACTTAGACACATTTTTAAATATTGAGCATCGTTTAATGTTTGGACTAATTTGAGAATACAAATTAGAATAATTTTAGAAACACAAAAGTTATGTTTTTTAAAAAGTGTTATTTAACTGCCCTATAAAAAGTCCTTGCTTTGGAAAACAATTTGATGTTTGGGTTGGCTGTTAGTCACTCTGGCAGCCCTGCCTCCGAAGAAAGCAAAAATGACAACCACTCAAAGGTTATAATTAGGGAAAGTAAAGGTGCACATGGGAAAGGTAATCCACCAAATACAAAAAGTTCTCAGCATACTCTCCGGTTAATCAGCATAAAATACAGGTTTCAAAATTTTAGGTTAAAAGCAAAGGCTTTTCTTGCACATCTTTGGAAACAGATTCGAAGTCACACAGCCGCCTCAGAGCACCTTTGCAAAGCATTCTTCCAAACTCTTAAATGATCTAGGTTAATACCTACTCAGAATTCGTTGTCACTTGGTATGATTGGATCGGATTCAAACACACAGTGACATACGCCTCGATCATGGACTCTACATAGAGGTTCCTGTTTTTTTCTCTTAGCGATCATCATTCTATTGGACCTCCGAGATAGTGGAAGTTCTTGTTAACGGCCTTTCCCAATCCACCCACTTCCCCCTCCAGTCCCTACCTCCCTTTCCTTCTCCTCTTTCCTATTATCTCCTATCCCTTCTTTCTATCTTCCTCTTCCTTCCTTCTCCCACTTTGAAGCCGATCTTCGCTTCTAAGCATCCTCCTGAGCCATACACATGACATATAACTCATTCAAGCCGCCCGTTAAGTGGTTTCTCTATTTCATGCTCCTCAATTTTTATACCTCTGTGAACAGGTTCCCCTGGGAGCTACTCTATGGTATACCTCAACCTGGCTAAACCTCACCACTTTTACGGAACACCTTGAACAAATGTAATTCATTAATGATGATTTGCCTTTAATGCACAAATCTTTTTGTTTCTAGTGTTTTAATAACTATTGATAGAGTTTTTCTTCAGACTGTGCCCTCTAGAGCTTGGTCTCTGAAACTGCCTTTGAGGATTATTGATGCATGTTATGTAGTATGGCTTACGCCAAAACTTTTTCACTTGCTGTTCTTATGATTGTAAAAATTTGTTCCAAATGCTTTTCTTTTGCTTTCTGTACCTTGTATTCATTGCCTTTCAATAAAAAACTTTTATGGAAAAAAAAAAACTGAAATTTTTGTTGCCCTGCCACCCTACGACATGACATTGGCTGGCTGTGAAGGATTTGGTCCTAAAGGCATCCACTTTATTACTAAAGTACAGTAACTCTCTCAATGATCAGATCATTACCTAATGATGAGCCAAAGATCTCCATAAATGTTGACTTTAGCATCTACTAGGGCAGAAATTGGTGGTTGTGAATTACATTTTTTTGCCTGCACAGCACTGATGCCACTCAAGGAAAGGATAGTGAAAGAATACCATAATAATCATCATTAATACTTTGAAGTAGAAGAGCTACTTATGAAAAATTAGCACTGACTGTTGTCCTGCAAGAAGTGGAGCTGAATACGTTGAAGAGGTAAGCTTTAGCAGCCCCCATGAAATATTACCGTCATCTCCATCTCTCTCCCATGACCAAAAGGCAGATACATTTACCAGCCAAACACATTAACTCCTAAAGCGTTTGGCAAAGTCATTTTTTCACCCACAGCTTTTAGAGATTCAGATAAAATCCGGGACTGTTTAGCACAAAACAAGAGACATTTCCAGTTAAGTAACTGAAAAATAACACCAGCCAAGCATGCAGAGACCACTAGACCTTGGGTCATATAGAGACATCGCTGAGATCAGGTGTTTTACCAATAGAGTAGAGACATCGATCACACTTCCGCCCACACTGGTGAAGTATAAGGTTGCACTCACCCAAAACTATATGTGGTAATATTTGGCAAAATGTGGCATAGTTTGGGAAAAAAAACGATCACTTGCTATAATATTGATAGAAAGTCAGACACATGAAATGCCCAGTTATATAAAAAGCATGTAAAAACTGAAAACTTGTAGTTCTTGACTCTTTAAAGAAATGCCCAAAAACCTGCCTTGCAAACTATCACTTGGCAAAACTACAATAAGAAGAACCTAAAAAATGTATCTATGTCCAAGAACAAAAACATTTATTATATTGTAGCTTTTTTGTTTTTTTTATTTTTATCTGGCAATACTGCAAGTAAAAATTCCTGTCCTAGAGTGACAACTCTCACTCACTATACTGTATTTATGAAGGGGCAGCATTGTCACCCTGCGATGATTTCCTGAACTGGACTACAAATGCGTGTGGGGGGTTTAAGGGAGGGGGAGGGATAGTCTTTGTATACAAAATCAACATTATTTATACGGTGTCAACGTCATGTTTTGAAGCTTTCCAGTCCCCCCACCCAGCATCAAATGTGATTTCTTACCGGGCATATATATCTATCCAGGGCTTTTTTTCTCAGAAAATAGGACCGGGAACTCAACCATGACCCCACCAAATCCGAACTCCCCCCTTCCTACACCTTCCAAACTGCACCAAATAGTAGGGATGTAACGATATCGAAGATATCGCGATATCGTATCGTCGTGGTCATCTCAATATCGTCGTGGTCGTGTCTCAATATCGTCGTGGTTGGGTTACAATATTAAAAGGACAGGTGTCCGTCAAAAAGCAAGAGGAATAAACACAGTCCCGCGGAACAAATCATTGTTAACTACATAGACCAGAGTTTAAGGATTTTTTTACTGTTTTTTCTTTTCTTGCAATGTAGATATTTTGATCTTTCTGATGAAAAACGTGAACATAAGCTAAATGATAGGTCAGTGTTTTTTTTAAAGGCTTTTTGACTGACTATTTTATTTAAGTTTAAGTTATGTTCCTAAATACCAGTTTTAAAAGGCAGCCTTTATTTGCCTTGCACATTTAAACCTGACTTAACTTGATCTTTGTTTGCACTTAAAGGGAATTGCCTATTGTTTGTTTACAATTGTTCTAGCTGCTTCTTAACTTGAACATTGCACAGAAGAATCAGTTATGCAACCAAATATTACTATACAGAATATTGATGTTCCTGACTACAACTTTCACTTTAAAAGCACTATGTGATCAGTGTTTTATGTTGTCATGGATCCATAAATACAACAATAAATTGTCTGTTGACTGGCAAAAGCAGAATAAATGTCGGTATTTTTTCGCTATTATCATCACAAACACTATCATGAGCTATTTAACAATACCATGAGCTTTTCCACAATATCGCAATAAATATCGTACCGTGAGGTCAATATCGAAATTGTATCGTACTGTGAGATTTTGATATCGTTACATCCCTACCAAATAGTGGATGTGGTCCAATTTAACTAACAGTGGGAGGGTCTTAAAGGGGCAATAAAGTTTGGGGGTGTGCTACGTGTAGAGTTTGGGGATGCGCTACAAACAGAATATAGAGTTCAGCCTTCTTCCACAGCTGCTTACCTCTGCATCCCCATCCACATCTCACTTTCCCCCCTCTTCAGCTCTAACCTCAGCATGCAAATCCCCCCCCCCCCACTGCACCCCCTCCCCCTTAAAAGCTCCACCATCTTCCACATGTCTTCCTTTTGTTACTGTATTAAGCTAAAGCACCCATCCGGCTCTGGTACCTCCCCGCTCGCACACTGTAGGAGGCCCCCCTGTCTCATTTGCAGGGGGGGTTGTCAGCATCCGCAATGCACCCTGGGCACCTACTTCTCCCTTGTCCCCATCCTGCACTCAGTGAGAGCCACTGGGAGACATTTATACTTGTAAATACAGAAGCAAGACTTCTGTGTTTACAAGTGATAGTGGTGAGCAGAGAGCAGAGGGCCTGGGCCAGAGGTGGTGGAACTTAGTTCCACCAAGTTCCAGCTGAAAAAAAGCCATCTATCTATCTATCTATCTATCTATCTATCTATCTATCTATCTATCTATCTATCTATCTATCTATCTATCTATCTATCTATCTATCTATCTATCTATCTATCTATCTATCTATCTATCTATCTATCTATCTATCTATCTATCTATCTATCTATCTATCTATCTATCTATCAGAAAAATGGTCTTATGGAAAGACCAAATACAGCGCTTGCTAGTAAATTACTATTGGATAGCAATATCCATGCCAATCTCTATGATAGGTGAAATAATCAATCAAATAAAAATCTTATAGATATAGGTTAAAAATATCAAATTAGTCAATCAAATATACATGTAGATCATCAAAAACTCACAATAAATAATTAAATAGGTGCCATAATGTGCATATGTGACTGGTGAGTATTGTATAAAAACAATAAGTATATAAAAGCGAATACAATCAACAGTAATTGAAGATATAAATGGATAATAAATAGTCCAGAATAAACGGTGACTTTAGTGCTCAAAAACGACAAAAGTCCTTAGTGAAAGTGAGTCTTCAAAATTTGAAGGTGCAAGTGCTCAGGCGTGGTTAGCCGTATCATCGATTTCTTGCCAATATAAATTAGTAGTAGATTGGATCACTTACCGGATCTAGTGGGTTCTATATGCCATATGGCACTAGAACCATTTGCGCTTAATAGCCCCCTGGGCTCAATAGGTTTCCCCTTTGTGGTCCTATAGGCTGGTGATGGCTTCTTTAGGCTCCGGGGTAAACGACCAATATATGGTATGAAAAGGAGAAAGAAGGCTCCAATAGTGTAGTAGTGTTAAGTTTAAAATAGTTTATTTCCCATAATACGGGTAAAGATGCAGGAGAAAATAGATTAAAACATCACTGGTGGTCAGCGGTGCGGGCTGGGCGTCCTCCTCGCAGAGTGACGGGCTGGCTTCCGCCTTGCGTTCCACCTAAACGTGACATGAGGAAGCTATGCGGTCCAAACTGACGCGTTTCGTCACTTCCGGTGACGTCCTCAGAGTCTATCTATCTATCTATCTATCTATCTATCTATCTATCTATCTATCTATCTATCTATCTATCTATCTATCTATCTACAGATTTATCAGGTTACTGACACTTTTGGGTCTCTTGTAACCTCTGCAGGTGTAAGTAAAGACCGCCTTCCTTTTGCTCATAAATTATTTAAAGAACAATCAACTTCATAACTTCTACATCTAACAGGTTCCAACTGTTCACTCCAATGTTCACCTGGTAATCTGGCTAGTAAATCTACAGTATTTCTCTTTGAACAGAACATGCTGTCCTGAAGACATTAGTGTGCAAATGGGGTGTGCCTGGGAATACCCTAATCACCCTGTGCAGTACGTATTCTCCCTGCAACCCAGGCCCCCCTCATGTCTCCCCCCCCAGCCCCCCAACGCAGTGCTACCGGCTTCCCTTCTGTCCTCTCCCACTGGCTGCTGCTGCGGGAACACAGGGGGATGTTTTAGGATAGAGAGAAGGGGAAAGGGCTGGTAAATATGTCCGCCTGAAAAACTGAATGGCAGACCCAATTGGTCCACCTGTGTGACAAGGTCCTAATAAGGAAAGTCTGTTACTGGCCAGATCACTAAAAAAGAAACCGAATGCAGCCACCATATCTAATGTTTGGTAAACTGCAATATATTACATTTTTGGTTTTGGATTTATGACTGCTTTAAGGCCAGGCACTAGCAGAAAAAGGTTAAAGTGTATCTAAACCTAAAAACAAACAATTAAAAGATTGAATTATACCATTCTATAGATGTGATCACTGCATTAGTTACCTTTTTCAGTTTTATTCCCTTAATTTCACTTTTTGATTCTGCCAATAATATAATTGCTGTTCTGTACTTGCAGAAAATGTACTTAGCTATAAAAAATAAGACTAATGCTGCTACTACATATAAGAACTTGTAATCTGCAATATATTACATTTTTGTTCTTGGGTTTAGATATATCTTAATTAAAACATTTCAGTGTGTCTTATGGGCCTCAAGCATTTCGATCCATGTAGCCCGGTGCTCATCCTAGGTAATTAACTGTGTTAATTAAAAGCATGCAGAAACTAACTTGGAAATAAAAAAGAGCTGTCCAGAAGGTTACAACATACAAGGTTATAGAGAGTGGCACAATTAATGAGACGTCACTTACATTTAATGGTACCGTTTTCTCTGAAAGCATAGGGTTATCTTAAACAGGAAGGTAGAATGTATTCTTTGTGAGCACATAATATTATTGTTTACCTAAGTCATTTTTTTTTATAAATTTCATATTATTATTTCAATAATCTGCTTGTCCTTTTTTAAAGATGTTTTTTTTGTCAAAATTATTTGGAAAATGAAGGAATTTAAAACAATAGTTACATAGTTACATAGTAGATGAGGTTGAATAAAGACAATAGTCCATCCAGTTCAACCTGTGTAGGTGTGTGTGGCTGTAATCATCTCACATAGCCCTGAATGTTCTGATCCTTGAGATGTACGTCTAAGAGTCTTTTGAAAGCCACCATACTTCCCACAGAAACCACCTCTTGTGGTAGACAATTCCACAATCTTCTAGCCCTCACAGTAAAGAACCCCCCACGTTGCCTGAGGTTAAAACGCTTCTCCTCTAATCGCATTGTATGCCCTCGAGTCCTCGTGCAATCCCTTCGACTGAACAGCTTTTTTTCTAAGCTGAGATCCCCATTGAGATATTTGTAAATTGCTATCATGTCCCCCCTCAGGCGTCTCTTCTCCAGGGAGAATAAATCAACCGATTGCAGATGCTCTTCATAATTAAGGTCCTCTAATCCCCTAATCAGTTTAGTTGCCCTTCTCTGGACTCTCTCCAGCTCCAACACATCCCTCCTGAGGACTGGTGACCAGAACTGGACAGAATACTCCAGATGCGGTCGGACCAGAGTTTTATAAAGTGGAAGGATTATAGTCTTATCTCTGGAATACACCCCTTTCTTTATGCATGCTAATATTCTGCTGGCTTTGGCAGCTGCCGCTTGACATTGCATGCTATTGCCTAATCTATCATCAACCAAGACTCCCAGATCTTTCTCCATTTTTGATTCCCCCAAGGGTTCCCTTCCTAACGTGTATTGTGATTTTATGTTTTTAGTCCCCAAGTGCAAAACCTTACACTTCTCCACATTAAACCTCATTTGCCATGTCGTTGCCCACTCCGTTATTTTGTCCAGGTCATTCTGTAGGATATCTGCTTCATGCTGTGAAGTTATTGCCCTGGCCAATTTTGTGTCATCTGCAAAAACTGATATAGAACTACTGATCCATTCCTCAATGCTGTTTATAAATTGAACAAGGTTGGTCCCAGGACTGAGCCTTGGGGGACCCCGCTTACTACCTCAGACCAGTCTGAGTATGCGCTGTTTATTACCACCCTTTGGACACACCCTTTTAGCCAGTTCCGTATCCAAGAGCAAACCCTGCTGTCGATATCTGCAGACCTTATTTTATAAATTAAGCGCTTGTGGGGAACTGTATCAAACGCCTTAGCGAAATCCAGGTACACCACATCCACTGGTCTGCCCCTATCTAGCTCACAGCTCACCTCCTCGTAGAATGTTAAGAGATTGGTTTGACAAGAACGCCCATTTGTAAACCCGTGCTGATTACTGCTGATGTTGTTGTCTTTAGCAAACTGTACGATATAGTCCCTTATCATCCCCTCCAGAAGTTTACATATTATTGATGTCAAACTGACAGGCCTAAAATTTCCCGGGATATGCCTCTGCCCCTTTTTGAATATCAGAATCACGTTATCTTTCCTCCACTCCCCTGGTATATCTCCTGTCCTAATACTGTCAGCAAAGATCAGGAACAGTGGTCTAGATATAACCTTACTGAGTTCCTTGAGTACTCTCGGATGTACGCCATCCGGGCCTGGTGATTTGTTTGTGTTAAGTTTGTCCAGCCTTTCCCTGATTTCACCCTCTGTAAGCCATAGTGGCAAGTCCTGTGTATTACTACTAACCATACAGTCATGGTCAGTGTACCCTTCCTTTTCCTGTGTAAAGACTGACGAGAAAAAAGCATTCAGCACGGTTGCTTTTTCAGTGTCCTCTGTAACCATCCTCCCATCATCGCTAATTATGTGTGCAATATGCTCTGCCCTAGTTTTTCTGCTGTTGATATATTTAAAGAATTTCTTTGGGTTTTTTTTACTATCCTCCGCTATTTGTCTCTCAAAGTTGATCTTAGCCAACTTGATTTCGTGGTTACTTTTCGTAGTTTTTTCACTTTTTTTTTTCTTTCTTTCTTTATTTATTTTTTTACATACCATTACCAGTGCAGTACAGCATCATCATATAACTGGCATGGGGGTGATCAGGGACCCTGACTGGTGACAGTATGTAAAAAAATATTATATTTTTTCAATATTTCTTTTCTTTTTTTCTTTTTTTCTTTTTTTACAATATTTTTGCATACTGTGACTAGAACAACACAGTGTTTCAATAGTAACATTGTACTACTCTGAGGAGGTGATTAGGATTTTTTTTTTTTTGCACACTATGATTGCTTATAACAGTGAATATCACTGTTATAAACAACCATTTTTACTGAATGAAATCAATTAATTTAATGCTTTTTATTGTGTTTAGCTGTGAGTGACTAACAGATGGGCAGTGATTGGCCCAGTCTGTACCATGTGATCACTGTGACCAATCACAGAGATCAACACAATAGTACACAATAAATGGCATAAATGGAAGCCATTCATTGTATACAATTGTCATGTGATCTACTGTGATTGGTCACAGCAATCACATGGTCCTGACAGTGGGCCGGTACACTGATCTGTTCTTTGCTGTGTCCAGTGGACAAAGCATGTGACAGATTGTGCCACAGTGCAGCTAGTGGGGAGCGCATGAGGCGCATTCTGGGGAAGACATCATATGAAGTCCACCCAGAACTAAAGAGCTCCCGCCTGGCCATCATTTGGGCTATAGGGCAGATGGGAAGCAGTTAAAATATTTTTGCTATACTTCTGAAATTAGAAATCCCTCACTAGCATACTAATACAGAGGCTTTCATATTTTCTAAGCCACTGAATTGGAGCAAGTGTGCACATTAGGAGTACCCAGTGGCGTACCAATAGGGGGGGCGGTCCGCCCCGGGTGCCAAACATTAGGGGGGTGTCAGGGAGCACCAGGGTGACACCCAGCCAGAGGAGGAGGAACTGTTTAAAGCAGAGAATGTGAGAGAGACTCACCGTCATTCACTAGCCCTGAATACACAGCGATCGCTGCCGGAGTTAACTGTGCTAGTTAATGAAAATTCGATTGGTTGCTAGGACCGCCTATCAACCAATCACCTGCTCATTAACTAG
The DNA here is from genome assembly GCF_965119305.1 of Pelophylax lessonae. Taxonomy (NCBI): domain Eukaryota; kingdom Metazoa; phylum Chordata; class Amphibia; order Anura; family Ranidae; genus Pelophylax; species Pelophylax lessonae. The sequence goes on along the minus strand of NC_138778.1, from coordinate 42,132,338 downwards.
CACAGTTAACTTCGGCAGTTCCTGCTCACCACTGTGTATTCAGGGCTCGTGAGTGACGGTGAGTCTCTCTCACATTCTCTGCTTTAAACAGGGATTGGGATGGGGGGTCTGCATTTGCATTGTAAAGGGGTTTTAGGGGGGTCTGCATTGTAGAGGGGTACTATTGGAGGGGGAGGGGTCTGCATTGTAGAGGGGTACTATTGGAGGGGGTCTGCATTGTAAAGGGCTTCTATCGGGGGGGTCTGCATTGTAGAGGGGTACTATTGGAGGGGGAGCCTGCATTGTAGAGGGGTACTATTGGAGGGGGGATCTGCATTGTAGAGGGATACTATTGGAGGGGGGTCTGCATTTGCATTGTAAAGGGGTTCTAGAGGGGGTCTGCATTGTAGAGGGGTACTATTGGAGGGGGAGAGGTCTGCATTGTAAAGGGGTTCTATCGGGGGGTCTGCATTGTAGAGGGGTACTATTGGAGGGGGGGGTCTGCATTGTAGAGGGGTACTATTGGAGGGGGGCCTGCATTGTAGAGGGATATTATTGGAGGGGGGTCTGCATTGTAGAGGGGTACTATTGGAGGGGGGGGGGTCTGCATTGTAGAGGGGTACTATTGCAGGGGCGGTCTGCATTGTAAAGGGGTTCTTTTGGGGGGCTTGTATTGTAAAGGGGTTCTATTGGGTGGGTTTGTATTGTAGAGGGGTTCTATGGGGGGTCTGCATTATAAAGGGGTTCTATTGGGGGGGTTTGTATTGTAAAGGGGTTCTATTGGGGGGTAGATATCAGTATTATACTGTAAGTACTCCAATATCCCTTTTAGAATGCTCTCATAGTAGCAGGACCATCAAAAAAGGGGACGAACCTCTCATAGTGTAATAAAATGTATGAAATCCAGGATTAAAAAGTAGTGCACTTACATCAATAGAAAAACTGATGCATACAGTGGCGGTTTCCGATTTCATTTTGAGATCTCAGTTTTTTTCTATTGTTGCAAATGCACTACTTTTTATTACTGGATTTAAAAAAAATGTATTACACTATGAGAGGTTCTTGCCCTTTTTTGATGTTCCTGCAATGAGAGGATTCTAAAATAGATATTGGAGTACTTATAATATGGGTGGAGGACCCAGCACATGGCATCTTTCATATGAGCGTGGTTTGACATTCTTGTTTACCCAAGAAGTCAACATTGTCTGGTGAGTGCGGTGTGTGGATTTAGAGGCACAGTGGAGTGGTGATGCACCAAATTTCTTTGAATGATTTGAATAATCAAGCTACAAAGAGCACTTATGTCATGTGGATATATTTGAAAATCATTTTAAAAAAGTATTTTGTTTTTCACATGCTCACAAATTGTATATTTATGTAAGGGGTATTGGTTATCTATGGAAGAGCCCTGGGGCCATCATAAAAAAAAATTAAAGGATTTCTGAGTTTGAACTTTTTTTTTTTTTTTTTACTGAATTCTTAGTTTGAAAGTCAGAATTCTGTATTGCCTTATATATAAAGACTTATTTTTTCTTCTACTCCACAGAAAATGACCTACTTTAACTCACTAAAGACCTACTAACTGCTAAAACCAATTGCCACTACTCCACACTCATACTAATAGACCTTTCTGCTGCCTTTGATACTGTTTCACAGATCACCCCCTCTCCTGACAACATCCAATTCCCCTACAGCCTGAGACCCCCTGCTGGCCTGTGCCCTGTACGGGAGGACTGGTGCTACCCCCTTATCAGCAGCCCTGACTATCAATGCCCCACCTCATGCCAGGGTGCTATGTGTAATTCTGGACTATGACCTGTCCTTTAAGCCCCAAATCCAATCTAAATCTTGTAGACTTCAACATTTTCAAAATATGTTCTTTTTTAACCAATGAAGCCTCTAAGCAACTTTATGTTTTCTTGTGCCTTGAGCATTGCAACTCCTTCCTCATAGGCCTACCTCTACGCAGACTATCACCCCTTCAGTCTATGCTGCGGCCAGACTTATCCACCTTACCAACTGCTCAGTGTCTGCCACTTCTCTCTGTCAATTCCTCCACTGGCTTCTGATTGCCCAGTAAATTAAATTCAAAGTACTAACTACAACATACAAAGCCATTCACAACTCTGCCCCAAGCTACTGTGGGGGTCTGGAAAGTGCAGATCCCAATGCCTGATGGTTGCATTCCAGGTAATCCTTGCCCTATTAATGGACATACTCACACAGTGAGTTGGTGCCAGGGCTCTTGGGCCTGGACCAGAATAACTAACACAGCACACAGAGGCCTGGAAAGAGCCATAAGCAGAGCACAATGCCTGAAGGTCACATTCTAGGCTAGTCCAGCAATCTTCTGCCCAGTGGGGTCTTGGTACCATCTCCACAGGTATTGCTGAGGGAGATGCCTATTTGGATAATTGCTATATAGAGACCAGTTTAACCACTTTGCCGCTGCTCACTAGAGCTCTACTGTGGCAAAGTGGCTCTTGTAGGTCTGACAACGTAGACATACGTCGGCAAATACTCCCCCTTCTCGGCGGCGCGCGCACGCCGCCGGAGGCTCGCTCCCGCTGTATTCAGTCACAGCGGGAGTCGGGCCAGGGGAGGAGCAGCGGCGATCGTCGGGGAATCGAGTCTGGAGATCCGCCCGCTTGTGTAAACAGAGCGGGCGGATCTCCAAAGTGACAGGCAGGGACAGATTACAGGGTTCAGCATAGCTGAACCTGAGATATGTCCCTGTGTCACTCAGTCACCTCCCCCCACACACGTCAGTAAACACCAGGCATACATTAACCCCTCTCTCTCCAATAAAATTAACCCCTTCCCTGCCAGTGTCATTTTTACAGTAACAGTGCATATATATAGCACTGATTACTGCAGTAATGTCACTGGTACCCCCAAAAGTGTCAAAAATTTCAGTCAAGGGTCCGATCTGTCCGCCGCAATGTCGCAGTCCCGCAAAAAAAAAAAACGCAGATCGCCGCCATTACTCGTTAAAAAAAAAACCACCAAAAATGACAGAAATCTTTCCCTTAGTTAGTAAACGCAATAACTTTTGCGCAAACCAATCAAAATACGCTTATTGCGATTTTTTTTTTTACCAAAAATATGTAGCAGAAAACAAATTGGCCTAAAATGATAAAAAAATTAGATTTTTACATTTTTTGGGGGGGGGAATTTCATATAAAAAAATGTGAAAAATATTGTTATTTTTTCAAAATTGTCGCTCTTTTTTTGTTTATAGCGCAAAAAGTAAAAATCGCACAGGTGATCAAATACCACCAAAAGAAAGCTCTGTTTGTGGGGAAAAAAAGGACATAAATTTCGTTTGGGTACAGCGTTGCATGACCGCGCAATTGTCAGTTAAAATCGCACAGTGCCGAATCGCAAAAAGTGGCCCAGACGTAAGACTGCAAAATCCTCCGGTGGTAAAGTGGTTAAGCAGTATATAAAATTTCTATATAAAACATCTTGATTGAAAAACATCTATGGAGTGTCAAGAATGTTGATAGGGGAATAGAAAATCATAAAAAAAAAAAGAGAAAAGCATTCAACTTCCTAGGACACTAACAAAAAGCTGGTGCATGACAGATGGATGCAAAATTACAGTATATTGGGCTGGCCTCATTGATTTTTGTTTGCCAGTGTCCAAACTCCTGGGAGTGGAAGTATTACTCATATGTGCAAGAGTTACTGCAATCTTGTGTCCCTCAGTGGACAATAAAGAAAATGATAGAATGAATAGAAAATACCTTATGATTTTCCCAGAATTATAATTAATTTGAGCTGATTTAGAAGCTTACAACATGGTTATCTTCCTTCTTCAAAACTCCTAAGTAACAACATTTATTGGAGATGAATGTAGATATAATTGTAGCCCTGAATGGCAAACTTGGTTCCCTCCATAAATATAGTGGAGGAGCTAGTACAGCAGCCAAGGACAAAAAGTGGATAACATTACTGGGTGAAAATGATAAATTAAAGACTGAAGAAGGAAAAATTCTAAACCTCATCTAGAGACTGATAACCTGCAAAAATAGAGAAATGTTTGTTTTTGGTTTTAGCTATACTTTCAAGAGTCTTAGACTGATTTGACTACTGTACCTCTATGTTGTCAGCAGGTTTTATGAGTTGTAACCTTTAACAACAAATCTATTGTTATTGTAGAGGACTGGGTCATGTGCATAGGGATGACAGCACCCTATAAACACACATCAGGTTAGTCTTATTCAGGCTACACATCCCCTGAGGGATTTTCACAACTTTGATGTGGCTTATCAAGGAGAGAAAATAATTACGGTCTCAAACCTTTCTGGTTCCCTACAGCTTCACAGGACATCTTGTAAGCTGGTAAAAATGATGAGCTAACATGGTTCCTCATCACAACCACTAATTTCAAAGGAACAAAACAAAGTTTGGCCATGCCAGAATGATCCTTTAGAAAACACCTGTACTTTAATGCTGGAGGCAGAAGTGTGATACGCCTCCTTCTCCTTCACATTTGATCACACACAATGTATATATGATGCATGCATGGTGTGTGAGTTTAAATGTCAAATGCAAAACACATTTCAGGGCATGAAAGTTATATGAAAACAAAGAAAACAAAAAAGACGCTGGAGGCACCTTGCAACAGATTATACCAGTTCAGCAACCACATGGCCCTGTTCCCATGAGGATCAAAAATGAAAACACAACTCAACCATTAGTAAGTAGCTCCCATAATTAACACATGTCAACAAATAAACAAGTAACACAAAGTTATAGAAATGTAACAAATAGTAACCAGCTTGCAATAAGCTTCTTGTTTTGTTATAGCCACAACTCGCCATTAATCACAGACAGTGGATCATTTGAAGCAAACTTGTTAGTCATTTTGAACGTAAAAGTTATTTTTTTAAGTGGACTTTGCTATCCTAATGGGAGCATTTAGAAATATCATTGTGCCTAAGCAGTAACTTAAAATATGTGCACTTCCGGTGCCTTGAGCCTCCTAGCTGTATATCTGCAGTATGAGATCGAAGGCACTGTGTCTCTGACTACTAGTCTGACCAGACCTGTGCAAGATCTGGACTGTCTCTACTGTGCCGCTTGCTGGAGTGGAAGCTGTGCTTAAAGGCAGAGGCGTAACTAGAACCTTCAGGGCCCAGTGCAAGAAACCATGAAGGGCCCCCCGGACCCCTGGCTGGGGCCCTTCCCTTCAAGCCTGGGGCTCTTCCCATTGATCCTGGGGCTCTTTACGGTCCCGCAGTGGGTGCCTTTCACAAGTTCTGCAGTGGGCCCCCTTCCTGCCATCTTGGGGCCTCACCACGGTGGTGGAATGCTAGGGCCCGGTCGCAAGTGGGACCTTTGCAATCCTGGAAGTTCACCCACTGGTGTCAGTAGTTTTTATTTTTTGGTATTTTAATTGTATTATTTTTTATCATTTATTTTATTTATTTTTTACAATGTCACCGACTATGACTCTGTCTATGCAGAAAAGGAAGGAGCTGGTAAATTACATATTTACTGACCCCTTCCTTGTTCTGTATTGTGACACATCCCCTGCAGCAGCCAGCAGGAGAGGGGAGGGAGCACAGTGGGGGGGTGGGGGGGACAGGACCAGGGGATCACACAGGGGCCCAGAGACAGCAGAACACAAGTGAAATGGATAGGAGGAGTGGTGGAGGCAGCATACAGAGGAACCAATCACGTCCTTTTTCCTCCTGCAGCTACAGGAGGAAAACGGAGGACAGTGATTTCTCTACATGCTGCCCCCGCCACCCCTCCTATTCAGATGTACAGGGGAGCTGCACAGGCCCCCTGGAGCATGGGGCCCGGTTGCAATTGCAACCCCTGTAGTTACACCCCTGCTTAAAGGATAAGTCCACCCTAAAACTAAAAACCTTGCATCTATTGACCTCCACAATCTAACACTAACCCATCTAGCCCTGTAAAGAAGAAATCAGTACACGTACCTTTTTTAAAGCCGATCCGACCCGATCCCACGCTGAGCTGTCAGCTGCGGCTTCGCTGTGGAGGTGGGTGCAGAGGTCACAGCCGACAACGGAAGCCCCAAAGTAAGTCTTGGTTTTGACAAAGCACGTTTACCGTGTGAAATGATTCAACCTCCCTTCTTCCCTGCCGATATGCCAATTGTGCCATGTTTTTATTGATGTTTTTTTCAAAAAAAAATTGTATGCATTATATGGGTGTGCAGCCGTCCAATCCTTTTCCTTTCTATATGGGTGACGTCACTTCCCATTAATTTCACAGCCATTGTTGGCCATGTCCTCTGCAGAGCTTCCACCGCTGGAGATCTGGTCAGATTAGCTTAAACAAAAGGTATCCAGACTGATTTCTTCTTTACAGGGCTAGATAGGTTAGTGTTATATCGTGGAGGTCTATAGATGTAGGGATTTTAGTTTTAGGGTGGACTTATCCTTTAACACCTGCAATGAAATGCATGGTTTCTTTCTTTCTGGGGACCCTTGCTCGCTGAACCTCTCCAGCTGACTCTTGAATATTTTTCCACCAGTCAATAAATAATCAGTTATTAGAGGGGCAGCTCTAAGAAAAGGAAGCAAGGTGTTGTCCTCTACCTTAGTGAATGGGTAAATCCTTATTTGCAAATAATACAAAATCACATGCAAGGATAATAAAGACAAACCACCCTTAAATTTTAGAGTAGGCTACTAGGTACATTTAGTTAGCTCCTCTGTAAGCAGAGGAGTAGGGGTTAATTGCTTAGGGCTGTTCAATGCCTCACAGGCTGCTGTTCTGCTGCTTTTCCTTGTCTCCCGGAAAGTTCTAGTATAGTGGGAGGGAGAGCAGAACAGGCAGCCTGAATATTTATGCATCTCTGACCAATCCCTGGAGGGGTGTGTCCAGCAGGTGGTTGCAGAGCCTATAAATATCCAGAGGCCTGGCAACCAGTGTGCAGAGTTCCAGGGTCCAGCTGCTGGAGGAGACCCCTGTTCTGGGGACTCTAGAGAGACAAAGGAGAAGCCTCCGGAGTCCTTATTTTTGGAAGACATTATGGTCCCAACTAGGCTCAGCTGGGGGCCCCACCAGAGAGAGAGCATGGATCAGAGTCTGGATAAGAGCAAGGAAGACAAGAGTGTGAAAGCTTCATTATTATGGGAGTGAATGATCCTGCTACACTTCTTGGAGAAGTGACTGTGGGATGATTCATCTTACAAGCCAGTGTTTGGTGCAGCCAGTAGTTGTGCAAGGCGACCAAGAGAGTACAGTGCATATTGTTAAAATGCTTAGTGCAGCCAGGAGTTGTACTAATTAACCAGGAGAGTACATTGCAGCCTAAAGTTTTGCAATATAGCTTGCAATTTGTACAGAGCAGCCTGGAACCTAACAGTCCTCAAGTTCTAGGGATCTACAGTTCAGTGTATCCCTTGCTTCAATCCCTATCCAAGTTCCTGTTCAATAAAAACCCTAAGGCCTTATGTACACTGCTGCTGATAAACTGATGTTTAGGAGCAGTTGGGCATTTTTTTCCGCAGCTCCTGAACTCTTCTCTATGTTATGTTATCTGTCCATGTACACTGAGATGTTTAAAGTAGTTTAGAGGCAGTTGAGTTTAGTGGCATTTTTTTTAAAGTAAAAAAATGCATTCAGACGGAAGTTTATTGGCATTTAAAAAGCCAAATGCTTGTAACAGCGTGTAAATGCATCTAAACGTGGTAACTCTCATTTATAAGCATTTCGTTTATAGGTCTTTTCAATGGGGATACACTTCTGACCATTTTACAATGTAAAAACGCTTCTAAATGCAAACGCCGCTAAACGCACATAAACGCGGCATTTAAACACGGCACAACAGATATTTTTAATCGTCGGTTACTAGCTAGTTCAAGCGTTCAGGAGAGGTTTTCAAATGTCCCGTTTACATGAAACCTAAAAAGAAACCTCTAGACTAATTTTTGAGCCAGCGGAAGAATGCCGAAAATGTCATGTGCCTGGCTGTGCATGCTGTGAGAGGGGGAAATAGGCCCAAATTACCATCAGCTCTTGTTGGGGTAGCACCGCAAAAGAAAAAAAGTATTTTTGCTTGCACATGATAAGATGATTGAAGTCAGCAGAACGTAATCTAATTAATGAAGCTGTGGAGATAATTAACTTGTTAGCCAGAAAACCTCTTCTGTGTACAATTCAGATGCTGGTTTTAATTTATTACAAGGTGCACAACTCCCATAAGGACCAAGCCCCATCAACTGCCATCCCTCTTTTTGATGGTGGTAGATCAGTGGCAAATAAGGGCAAACTCAAAAGAGAGGGTGTGACACAGTGGCGTACCAACGGGGGGGGGGGGGCGGCCCGCCCCGGGTGCCACGCACTAGGGGGTGTCAGCCTGTGTCCTGCCCGGCGTGTTCTGACAGATCCTATCGCAGTGTAAAGGCAGCTGCAGTGGCAGCTACTTCAGTCCGCGCTGCTGGCAGGGGGGCGGGGCGGAGCCTCGGGGGGAATAAGGGGGCGGGGCCTCCGCTGGAAGAAGGGGGCGGAGCCTCGGCGGGAAGAAGGGACGGAGCCTTGGCTGGGAGAAGGTGAGTGCCCAAGTGTAAAGTGAATAGGGAGGTAATTGGCGCTGCCAGATTTAATTACACAGTAAGTAAAGGGAAAAAAATTAGGGTGTGGTATGTCATATAAATATAATGAACCAATATTTAAAAAGCTAGTATGTGGTGCAATGCACAAATGCCCAATAATAAATATTAATAAATAGATAAATACATTTGCAATGTGCAAGTGTTGTGACCTTATAAATAAATAAATAAGTATATCATATAATAAACCAATATTCCGAAAAACCAATATATGATATAATGCACAGATGTCCATTGGATGTATTGTAAAGGGGTTCTATTGGGGGGGGGGATGTATTGTAAGGGGGTTCTATTGGGGGGGATGTATTGTAAAGGGGTTCTATGGGGGGGCTTTGTATTGTAAAGGGGTTCTATTGGCGGGGGCTTTGTATTGTAAAGGGGTTCTATTGGGCGAGTTTGTATTGTAAAGGGGTTCTATTGGGGGGGTTGTATTGTAAAGGGGTTCTATTGGGGGGGTCCAGAGGTACGGGGGCTGTGTAATGTAAAGGGGTCCAGAGGTATGGGGGCTATGTAATGTAAAGGGGTCCAGGGGTACGGGGGCTGTGTAATGTAAAGGGGTACGGGGGCTGTGTAATATGAAGGGGTACAGGGGCTGTGTAATGTGAAGGGGTCCAGGGGTACGGAGGCTGTGTAATGTAAAGGGGTCCAGGGGTACGGAGGCTGTGTAATGTGAAGGGGTACAGGGGCTGTGTAATGTGAAGGGGTCCAGGGGTACGGGGGCTGTTTAATGTAAAGGGGTCCGGGGGCTGTGTAATGTAAAGGGGGCCTTCCTACATTTGACTGAAGTGCGTGGAGGCGCTACACGTGACACGTCAATGAGCAGTTCGTCGCCTGCACGCCGGGGGGGGTGCCAGATATAGGATCCGCCCCGGGTGCCAAATGCTCTAGGTACGCCCCTGGTGTGATGCAGGTTAGCCCAGAAATCAGGGTAACAAGCCCCTAGTATTAAACTGAACAATTATCAAAGAGGCACACAGTAGAAGCAGCAATAGTAAAAAGCTGACGTGTGTGGTGCAAAGCTAGCTATACACTGTCCAAATTGTGTCCAGTTCTCGAGAAAGCAGCTGAAATTCCCTTAGTGGGTGGCCCTGCTGGCCACCTCAGCTGAAAAGCGGAATAGGCTGGGCAGAAAAGTGTCGACCAAAAATCAGCTGCATCCAATCGGATGCAGCAGCTAATTCAGTATTTTATAGCTGATTGTGCTACAGGTTACATAGCACAGTGCACGCCAGAGTGAGCGCAATATTTGTAGGGATATTATTTATGGTTACTTCTACACTGATGACCTGTAAGGGATTTTAAAGGGGTTGCCTATGGAATATTTGGGGTAATGAAGTTTGACATCATTTTACAGGCATGTGCAATTTTAGGGCTTGACATGTTGGGTATCCATTTACCCAGCGCCACTTCATGTTTCATATTTGTAGCACCCTCCTAGCTTAGTATGCTAAATTTAGCTTTTGGCTCCTTCTGTAATCAAGGGAGCAGTGATTGTTTGTCCTGGTCTGTTCAGGGCTTCTCATCATGGGAGTTTGATTGCTTCTCCCATCTTTGGATGAAGCCTCCAGAGCTTAGGATGGAAGATTAAAAAAAACAACCTGAATATTTATCTTGCTCCAGCCGATCCCTGGAGAGGAGTGTCCAGAAGAGGGCTGGAGCGGTGATAAACAGTCTGAAGCACTGGAGACCTGGGTTCCTTTTTTCAAGGAGAGTTCCAAAGCCTGAGGAGCTGCTGCCCTTAGGCAGCCCTTGGACTGTGTAGATGTTCTGGAGGCCTCAGCAGTGTTGGGGCTGAGGGCCTGGACAGATCCTCTTAGAATCTGGGTGCAGGAACTTACCACAAAGGATCTGGTCTGGAGAATGACTGTCTTACTCACTGGACCTTGTCCAGAGGAAACTGGAAGGTGGCAGCTGTCGTGAGGATTTGTGAGATAAGAACCTAAATTGATCCCTGTGACTGTACAGTGTTCTGGAAAATGCATGGGCTACCAATAATTGTGCTGTGGTGAAGGGTAACCAGGTGCCAAAGAGACTTGCTTTCATGGTCTTCAGCTGTGAGGCCTTGGCCTCCAATAATCACAATTATCTTGGGAGAAATTTGTCCTCTTATAGTTGATTGCTGATCGTTATGGACCATCTCATGTCCTAACCCCTCTCCTGTTTAAAGTCCTTCAAGCGATACATTTTAAAAAGAAAAGGTATTGGAGCGGAGGTGTGTGGCTTGGTGCTTGTGGTGGTCGGCAGCTTCTGTACTATTAGGAAACAACCGACTATTACCAGCAGCCCCTGCGAAGGTAGCGCTACATATTTTATCAAAAGTGTATTTTTTACTCCAGGGTCTCTGCTTTCAGAAAGTATATAATGTGTGGGGGTTTAACTAATCTTAAGGCCTAAAATGATTGTTTAAACGTGCAAAAAACAGCTCTGCCAGCGAAAACGTTAAATGTATTTGTGATTTGGCTTAAAGTCTCTTTAACCACTTGCCGACTGCCTAACGACTATTTACGTCGGCAGTCAGCCCCTCACAGGCAAAGTGACGTAGTACTACGTCGCTAGCCTGTGAGGCTCTAGGGAGCGAGCGCGCGCCCCTGGAGGTGCGCTTCAGCTCGCTCACGGACCCCCCCCCGCCCGTGTGAGCGGCGGACCCGATGTCCGTCGGTCACTCGCGATCGTCGGTTACACCGGGAGAAAGGCAGACGGCTAATGTAAAAAAAGCCACCTGTCTTTCTCCCCTGTGTAACAGCACAGATCATACGGTCCTGCTATGTAGGACCATAGATCTCTGCTGTTACATGAAAAGCCACATCCAATGACAGTAAGAATCACGGCCCTAGGGACACACTTAACCCCTCCTTCTCCAATAAAGTTAACCCCATCCCTGTCCAGTGTTATTTTTACAGTAACAGTGCATATGTATAGCACTGTTTACTGTAGTAATGTCACTGGTACCCCCAAAAGTGTCAAAAATGGCAGTCAAGGCTCCGATCTGTCCGCCGCAATGTCGCAGTCCCGCAAAAAAAAAAAACGCAGATCGCTGCCATTACTCGTTAAAAAAAAAACAATAAAAATGACAAAAATCTTTCCCTTAGTTAGTAAACGCAATAACTTTTGCGCAAACCAATCAAAATACGCTTTTTGCAATTTTTTTTACCAAACATATGTAGCAGAAAACAAATTGGTCTAAAATGTTAAAAAAATTTAGATTTTTAGTTTTTAGGGGGGGAATTTCATATAAAAAAAAATGTGAAAATATTGTTATTTTTGCAAAATTGTCGCTCTTTTTTTGTTTATAGCGCATGATCAAAAAATCGCACAGGTGATCAAATACCACCAAAAGAAAGCTCTGTTTGTGGGGAAAAAAAGGACGTCAATTCATTTGGGTACAGCATCGCTCGACCGCGCAATTGTCCGTTAAATTCACGCACTGCCGAATCGCAAAATAGGCCCTGGTCAGGAAGGGGGTAAAATCTTCCGGGGCTTAAGTGGCTAAAATGAAGAACATTTATGAGGGGCTGTCCTGATAAATTCTGTTTACAAAGCACTTTTCTTCCAATTTTTATCTGTCCAGTACAAATTCTCCTACTGAACAAATGAAGCATCTGCAGGAAAATATAAAAAAAGAGTGCTTGCGTGAGCTAGAAGCTTTTGCCCACCACCCAACCACAGCAGAAGTGAAGGATGTTGCCACCCTCCAACTTTTCAGCATGGTCTTGTAGAAACTCTTGCCTTCTTAGCAATATCTGCCTCTATTCCTCTTGATTTTTAATTCTTACAAATACATGGAAGTTTGCTACATGTTCCACTTCCTTTAGAGGTGAGCAGTGCCTGCCAGGCACCTCCATGCCAGGGTGGATCAGTCATCTGGTGAGAAGGTCACTGACTCGCAGGGTATTTTTAAAGGTTTGCATTCCCAAACTTTCTTGTGGTTTTCCCTGCTCTGCCAAGGCTGTGGGTTTTAGCATGCCCTCAGGAGACCAACCAGAGCGGTGAGTCAGGCCTTTCATCCCAGGTGAGGTGGTCAGTCATCTTTCTGAGAGGTTATGGAGAGGGTACCAGGAAAACTAAATCAGGAGAGATGGTCAAAAGATCCCCTGCTGAGCACACAGCTCTGTATGTGAGACAGGAAACCAGACCACAAGCATGACAGAGAACAGCACTCCCCATACTGACCTGAGCACAACTCTCACAGCTGACACTTCATGTGTACAGCACAAGTTCACACTACTTTGTGTGATACAGATAAACTGCCAGTTATGCAGAAACGCATTGCTCTGCCTTCGTTGCTTTCTTATAACTCAGTTACATTGTAGAAGTATTTCCAGCAGCATTTTAAGGCCCAACTCCGGGCACAACAAAAAATATACCCTTTCAGTGCCCCCCCCCCCCCCGCGCATACACACGCGCACACACACCTACAAAAATGGTGAACAGGCAGGTTTTTTAACGCAGAAAAGATACACACAGCTTAGTGTACAATTTTGCCATCTATCAAGATAAATGTATATTAACCACTTTACCACCGGAGGATTTTGCTGTCTTCCGTCCAGGCAACTTTTTGCGATTCGGCGCTGTGCGACTTCAACTGACAATTGCGCGGTCGTGCGACGCCGTACCCAAACGAAATTTACGTCCTTTTTTTCCCACAAACAGAGCTTTCTTTTGGTGGTATTTGATCACCTGTGCGATTTTTACTTTTTGCGCTATAAACAAAAAAAGAGCGTTTATTTTGAAAAAATAACAATATTTTTAACATTTTTTTATATGAAATTCCCCCCAAAAAAGATGTAAAAAACAATTTTTTAAAAAATTTTTGGCCAATTTGTTTTATGCTACATATGTTTGGTAAAAAAAATCGCAATAAGCGTATTTTGATTGGTTTGCGCAAAAGTTATTGCGTTTACTAACAAAGGGAAAGATTTCTGTCATTTTTGGTGTTTTTTTTTTAACGCGTAATGGCGGCGATCTTGCGGCGGACAGATCGGACCCTTGACTGACATTTTTGACACTTTTGGGGGTACCAGTGACATTACTGCAGTAATCAGTGCTATATATATGCACTGTTACTGTAAAAATGACACTGGCAGGGAAGGGGTTAATTTTATTGGAGAGGGAGGGGTTAATGTATGCCTGGTGCTTACTGACGTGTAGGGGGGGAGGTGACTGTGTGAGTCATGGACAGATCGGATGTCCAGCTATGCTGAACAGTCCGATCTGTCACTCCCTGTCCCATAGTGACTCCCTGTCACTATGGAGATCCGCCCGCTGTGTTTACACACAGCGGGCGGATCTCCAGACTCGATCCCCGACGATCGGGTAAGAGCAGCGGCGATCGCCGCTGCTCCTCCCCTGGCCCGACTCCCGCTGTGAATGAAAACAGCGGGAGCGAGCCTCCGGTGGCGCGCAAGCGCCGCCCAGAAGGGGGAGTGTCCAACGACGTTAATACTACGTCGCTGGACGATAACGAACCACTCTGCCGCAGTAGTATTACTGTGAGCGGTTCTAAAGTGGTTAAAAAAGTATAGCGCACACATGCAAAATAAATTACTATCAAATATGGAGACAATCCATAAATAAAAATCGGGATTTGGTCCCACCATATGGCCATATCGTGCTCAAGCCCACCACTACGTCAAAGTACCCCATTTTTGCTTGTTTATCATGTATTCGGTCTGACCAGACTTCTGAGGTTCAGCACTCCACCCCCCACACACACCTGAACTCTATCAGTGTCCACTATCAAGTAGATATAGGAGAATTCCCTTGTAGTGCAGTTGCACATCTCTCCCAGCAAGGAGTGTTATCTCCAAGGGTTAGAGAGGCTGGATTCATCCTTTTTTATGGATAGTGTAGGACCCACTGACAATGGGGTACTTTGACGTAGTGGTGGGCTTGAGCACGATATGGCCATATGGTGTTACCAAATCCCCATTTTTATTTATGGATTGTCTCCATATTTGATAGTCATTTCTTTTGCATGTGTGCGCTATTCTTTTTTAATATACATGTCGCTTGGTTCATAGCTGCACCGGCTTTAGATATACATGTTCAGGGTTTGCTCCCCCAATTTTTTGCTTGTTTATCATGTATTCGGTCTGACCAGACTTCTGAGGTTGAGCACCCCACCCCCCACACAAACACACCTGTACTCTATCAGTGTCCACTATCAAGTAGATATAGGAGAAGTCCCTTGTAGTGCAGTTGCACATCTCTCCCAGCAAGGAGTGTTATCTCCAAGGGTTAGAGAGGCTGGATTCATCCTTTTTTATGGATAGTGTAGGACCCACTGACAATGGGGTACTTTGACGTAGTGGTGGGCTTGAGCACGATATGGCCATATGGTGGGACCAAATCCCCATTTTTATTTATGGATTGTCTTCATATTTGGTAGTCATTTCTTTTGCATGTGTTTGCTATTCTTTTTTAATATACATGTCGCTTGGTTCATAGCTGCACCGGCTTTAGATATACATGTTCAGGGTTTGCTCCCCCAATTTTCTGCTTGTTTATCAAGATAAATGAACTCCTGTGCATGTACATAAGGGACTTCACCTTGGCCCAGCCAATCAAAACAACCAAAAATCAAGAACCCGGAAGGAAATGAGAATGGTAGGTGAGGGAAGCTCCAGTACAATGCATTGCTGTAGTGGAGAATGGAGATAAGTATAATTTAGTTTTGTGCCCAAGGGGTTGCAGAAGAGAATGTGTTACCTATCTTTTTTCCCTCGCTCAAGCAGGATTCCTCCAGTGGTTTTACTGGTCCCCCATAGCCTGCTTTCTAAGCTGTTCTTGCCCACAGTAGCACACACGTCCCAACCATGTACAATACAAGTGTAGCTCACCCCTGTAGGGGCCGCTGGAAGATGACTGTCCCCAGAGGTTGCGCTGACCTTGCAAGCCTCCCGACATCTCTGATACCCTGGGTTCTGACATTATTCAAAGAGAAAATGCAAATGCAAAAGACACCAAAGAAATAACAGAGATTGCAAATGGATATTTTACTGGGTATTCTTGGGTTAAAGCGGAGTTCCATCCAAAAGTGGGACTTCCGCTTTAAGTGCTCCTGACCCCCTGACATGACACATTTGGCATGTCATTTGTTCTCCTCTCCCCCTCTCTCCCTGCAATCTTCTTGATCCCTTTTTAAATATAGGCACCACATTGGCCCTATGCCAATCCAGTGGTACTATTCTAGTCCTTAACCAGTCCCTAAAAATTAGAAACAAAGGCTTTGAAATTACAGCGCTCAATTATTTTAGGATGCATGGGTGGATGCCATTTGGTCATGGCGCTTTATCCACCCTTATTCTGTATAAATATTTCTGGACCATATAACTTTTGAGCCATTGTTGCTGCCTGCACTGGTCTGGTGACACTGGGACTGGTGTGGCGGTAATTAGGAACACTGTTGCTGCCTTACACTGGTCTGGTGACACCGGGACTGGGGTGGCGGCATTCAGGAACACAGGAACACCGGGACTAGTGTGGGTGTGACACTGAGGACTAGTGTGACAGCAATCGGGAAAACCGATGCTGGCTGAACTGGTTTGGTATGGTAGTGATCAGGAGTACTGTTTTTAGTTACACTGGTCTGGTGACAATGTGACTGGTGTGGTAATGATCAAAGACACTGTGACTGGCTGCACTATCAGGGGACGTCTGCATCTGAGCCACCAGGATTCTCAGCCAGCATCGGATGCCCTGTCCACATTAATCGACCCTGAATCCGGGGACAGACTTGGACCGGGGACAGTGTCCTAAATCCGGAGACTGTCCCGGAAACTGGGGACATCTTGCTCCTTTGACAGTATGTCAGAACACTGCAGTGTCACTTTGGTCAGATTGTACTGTTGTGGATATTGATCAGGGACACTGGCTGCTGCAGTGATGATACTGTATGATCAATAGACACAGCAGTACAATGTCCCCATAGAAACACTGTACTGCTCAGGGGGTTTGTAATAGTTTGCAGTAAGCACCCAGTTTCCTCTTACAGCTGATCGCTGTGAGAGGAAGAAGTTCACAGTCTGCATCATGCAGTCTTTGTTTACAAGTGTGATTGCTGTGACTGCTCGTATATAATGTATACGCCCTTCCAAATCAAGGAAGCTGTTAATGGGTTAGTTTACCTTTTCAAAAAGGATAAAAAGGTGAACACTGTACATCCTCCCCATCCCTGGTATTTGCAGTACTTACCTCTGGGGTGATGAGATGTCGGTGTCCGCACAGCTAGCGCAGAGGTTTGAGGATTTGAAATCCCTGATCTTCTCCCTCTTCTCTATGCAGAGCTTTCAGGATGGATCAGAGCATTGCTCTGTGCCGGTGATGACTAATCTGAATCGCTCTGATCTGTCGAAGGCATCCTGCAAAACTACTGACAGTTCATCACCCACCATCATGCTCCATCTCGATCCAGCGATGTGCATAAGAGCAGCGGCTTTCCCAGGTCTCTCAATCCTCATTGGCTCACACAGTAGTGGTAGGTATTAGCTCCTCCTACTGTCAATCAAAGCAAAGTGAAAGTGGGAGCAGGACCCTGTTCTGTGTGTGAATGGACAATGTCTATTCATAGAAGCGCAGCCTGCTAGAGTGCCCCCTAGCAAAAGGCTTGCTATTGGGGGCGCCCGGCAGAGGGGGAGGAGGCAGGAGAGCTGGCTAAGGACCCAAAAGAGGATCAAGGCTTCCTTGTGCAAAACCACTGCACAGAGCATGTAAGTGTAACATGCTTGTTGTTTTTTTAAAAATGAATACTTACCTAGGTGGATGCAGCATCTGTAACCAGGCGCCTATGCACTGAGAACCAATCGATCGAACACCGCCAATCGCTTGGTTCTGACAGCTCCCCGAAGCAGAGAGCTGGTGACTGTCAGATTGCAGCTCTCTGCTCTGCCCCCCCTCGTTTATTGGAGCGCTGGGCTGTGGAGGGGTGGGGAGCGGCCAGCTCAGGCTCTCAGCGGCTCACTCCATTGTCCTGATGACATGTTGCCTGGACTGACATCAGCAGAGAGCGGACTTCCGAGCAGAGAGCTGGTGACTGTCAGTCTGCAGCTCTCTGCTCTGCCCCCCTTGCTTATTGGAGCGCTGGGCTGTGGAGGGGTGGGGAGCGGCCAGCTCAGGCTCTCATCGGCTCACTCCATTGTCCTGATGACGTGGTGTCTGGACTGACGTCAGCAGAGAGCGGACTTCCGAGCAGAGAGCTGGTGACTGTCAGTCTGCAGCTCTCTGCTCTGCCCCCCCCCCCCTCGCTTATTGGAGCACTAGGCTGTGGAGGGGTGGGGAGCGGCCAGCTCAGGCTCTTAGCGGCTCACTCCATTGTCCTGATGACATGGTGCCTGGACTGACATCAGCAGAGAGCGAACTTCCAAGCAGAGAGCTGGTGACTTGTCAGTCTGCAGCTCTTTGATCTGCCCCCCCCCCCCCCTCGCTTATTGGAGCACTGGGCTGTGGAGGGGTGAGGAGTGGCCAGCTCAGGCTCTTAGCGGCTCACTCCATTGTCCTGATGACGTGGTGCCTGGACTTCTGACCGCTCTCTGCTGAAACCGGGTCACAAGAGTGCACAATGAACTGCACTCCTGTGATCCATAGGAGAAGTACAGCCAAACAAGCTTTGGCTGTACATCTCCTCTAAGTCTGGGTATGTCCAATAGGCTTTGTTTTGTATACCTTAACTTTTACATTAAAAAAAAAGAGTTTCCAAAAAAAAAAAATAATAATAACATCAGTATTTCAAGGTATATCAACTTATGAAAATGTTTACCCATATTTCACGAAATGTTATTAATTTAGATTAAATGATCTTTGAAAAGTCTATTGAACATGAGAAACTGACATTTCAAAATACAGTCCCTTTAAAGCAGCTCTGGTGCCACCTGCACCTGCCCACCCCTTACCTTAGGTTAAAAATCCCAGAGGCTGCGTAGCGTCTCTGCACCCTGCAACCACCACACCGCACCCACGTGTGGGAACTGAGGTCTGGTGAAGTCATTCCTGGCACCAAGTTCATATTAAGCTTTGATCTTCAAACGCTTGGCATCTGCTGGAGATAAACTGTCACCCAAGTGACACCTCCTAGGCCACTTTGTACTGTAATTGACACGGGTGATTAATGTGTTTTGAGAAAAAATAAAGTAGGATTGCTAATATTGAACTGCCAGATATTAAGCTGAAACCCACTTGTCCCACCCTCTCTGCCCATTTCCTAGCGGCTGTGAAACCTCAGGGCTTGTTTGATCCTTGTCCACTCATACCAGTATTTCAGTCCGTCTCAAATGAATTTAGTTGGCCTACAGAAATTCAGAACATCAGATCATATCACTGCACAAATAAAAGCACCTAGCTCTCATAGCGGGCACACCCAAAAGACGTGGTAAGAGAAGTAAGTGTACGAAGAAGAAGGAAAAGAAATAGCAATCCACAAAACCTATCTGCCTTTGCTTGTTAACATGACACATATGAGGCTGACGTATCAAAGGACCTCAACAGAAAATGTTTTGTTACCCTAAGCTGAAGCTTTAAAAAAACACACTTTTTTTCCCTGCGGATTTAGACCTCATTCACACGAGTGTACTACAGCATGCACCTGTGTGTTGGCCATGTTTGCACTGTAGTACACCCCTGTGAATGAGGCCTTCATTACATTACGGACCAGTAATGAAATATGTCCCATAATGTGCAGGCAGCTGGATTCTGTAGAAATCTTCACTGCACTGCAGTGCTGCCCTGTCCTCTTTCTGCTGCTGAACTTCTGGCTCTGTGGGGGTTCAGCAGCTCATGTAGGCAGGTATAGTATGACTCCTCTATACTGGTGGTGCAGTCGCAGCCATCCTGCAGGGGGAGTGGAGGACAGGAGGAATGCACATCCCTCTTTGGCCTCCGCATGTGTCATCAGGTGGGCTGCTAAATGATTGGGCGCTGTCACCCAAATGACCCGGCGGCCATCTTTAAGGAGGGCAGTGCTTAAAAAAGCACTGGCTCTCTGCAGTTGGCACAAATTTTGCGTGTGGCTAGGTCAGGGACTTGATAGGCATAGGGAGAGTATGCCTAGTGTAGGGAAAGGTTCCAGAGGAGAAGGGACAGAATAAGGACTGTCACTAGAGCCACTGAAGGGAACCTTTCTGCTGATAGTGCTTAGCTGCACTGGGATAACAGCACCCCCCCAGACAGGTGCTGCTGGTCTCTGTGCGGCGCTCTCTGTGAGTTCTGTGTCACCTTCGTGGAGCCTATGCACAGACTCTACTACTGTACACTGGAACATGTTTCACAATACTATTTCTACTAATCCAACCACTGTGTGTGCCGTGTCTTCCCTCTGGGCAAGGTCACCCAGTGCCCAGAGCAAGGATGTCAAACTGTGCTCCCCCTTCCCTTAGGGTTAGGGTCAAGGCACCCCCTCATCCCTGCAATAAACCATTGCGCCAAGGGCAACTTCCTCTCCTGCCCACCCCTTGTCCCGGCCCTGCTTCTGGGGTGCCTGCCACCCAGGCCCCTGCAAACTACACACAGGTGTACTAAATATGATCTGTGAATGGGGGAAAGTCTGATTTGTCACACAATTCTCTCCCTCATTCACAGATCTTGTTACAATTGTGTAATCAGTGAAAGAATTTTTTTTTTTTTTTTGGAGGAGAGGGCAGGAGTGGGCATGTCCCCGTCAGATCATCTTTGGTGCAGCTGAGTCTGGAGACCAGAAGCGGTTATCCCCCACAGCTCTGGGAGATCAGCAGTAGGAAGTGGGCAGTGCAGCCCTGCAGTGAATATTTGCACAGAGTCCAGCTGCCTGCCTGTCCTGGGTCATACTCCATCACAAACAAATATTGTAACTAAAGCTGTAGAGAATTTTTTTTAAAATCAACTTCAGCCTTAGCAACTAAGCAGCTTTGATGTAATTTCTGTCATCCTTATTTGAAAATGGACAAAACGGAATTGTGCATGGTAGCCAATCAGCTTTTAACTTCAGCTTGCTCAATTTACCCCTTGACGCCTGTGCTGTTACACCAAAATGTAAGATATAATATAATGCATAGTTGTGGTAATGTCTTTATAATTGGTTATTATACTGCCATCTTGTGGTTATTTTGGCTGTTGCAGTTTCCTTTCCTTTCTGTGTTCCCTCCCATTTATGATGTATTTCCTGTTCCTGATTCTTTATGCTTGTGGCAATAGAGATGGCCACATCTGTCTAGGCCTTTCATACAACCTGCTCGCATCCAGGAAAAGACTTCCATGTTTTGACCTGTAGATACCATCCTTCAATCATCTGCCACATTTTGTTGTCTGTTATACATACTGCTTGCAATAAAACCTATGTGGATGGATATAAATGGTGTCTGGTGAGTTCAGCTATCTGATAACGATTGTCCACGGTGATTGTATCTGCTTATACAGGCCAGGAATAGAGCTCAGCAAGGGCTAAGTCACTATTACAACAATTGGAGTCAGAATAACGCCGACGTAACACAACTATGCGGCCCCACTAGACTTTTTTTTTTTTGTGGGGCTGCATATTTGCTTATCTCCCTTTGAGCTGGGAGCGTTTCACATGGCGCGCTCCCAGCACAGAGACCGGGATCTTACCGTGAGCCGCGGGCCCCATACTAACGATCGGGACCCGGACCTCAGGATACCAGGTCACATGATAACTGTGATAGCCTCTGGTTGACTATCACAGTGATCAGTCACTGTGAAGCCCACCCCAGTGTTTTCTTTCTCTGTAAATGAAGGAGAGAGATACATCATATCTCTCTCTCTCTCCTAGCAGAGAAAAAAAAAAAGTGTGTGTAAAAAAAAAAAAGAGAAAAATGAAATAGTAATAAAAATATACTTAGATCAAGGTTTGATCTTGGTCAGTGCCAGGGTTAGTGTTTCTCTTTGCAGAGAAAAAAAAAGTGTGTGTAAATAAAAAAAATTAATAATAGTAAAAAAATACCTAGATCAAGGTTTGATCTAGGTCAGTGCCAGGGTTAGTATTTGGGTCAGAGGTCAGGGTCATTATTCTTTTCTTTGGACAGAATTGTTTGTTTTAGCGTCAGTGTGTTTTTGGTAGGATAAAAAAAAAAAAGCAAAATGCACACTATTGTTTTTGGGCTTTATCACAGGTACAGTACATACAACAACTAACATACACATATGTGGTATTGTTGCAATCATCAGGAGCAGGAGAATTTAATTTAGGTTTTTTTTTTTTGATGGAAGATTATGGTAATACCAAGAAATATACAGCTAACTCTATTTTTGGACAGTTTTCCTTTAAAAATACTAAAATAAAAAAAAATAAAAAAAAAAAAACAACAGGAGATATCCATTACCATTTACCACCAAATTTAAGCACAATTTATCCCGGAAAAAAACAAGGTATAATCCACCTGGATGCATATAATACTTGTGATAATATTTACTGTTTTATTAAGTTGCAAAATTGTGCTTAGGCATTTAGATTTGTTTTACCCTTAGGCGCGAAGGGGTTAAGCTTTGACAAAAAAACCTGGAAGCTGATTGGTCTCTATGCAGAGCTGCACCAGATATTGCACTCTTCAGTTTTAGTAAATTAACCCCAAACTTTCTGATTCACTTCAAAAGGCAAAGAGTAGGCTTGCTATTACTTTATACACATCAGCTCCATCTTGTGTGTCGGAATATTTTATTTATAGTTTAAATGGCCTTAGCAACATTTACAATCTTTGCTGCAAATGTGAACAAACAGCCTCATTCACACAGCCATCAAGGACCTTACACTGCCCACTGTGGTCAGATAAAAGGCCAGATGTTTGCAACCAACTGTAGACAGGAACCTTGTTTAAATCAATGAATGGTTGACACTGCCCGCACCTGTTCACATGTAATCACGCAAGGAACAATTAAACTGATGTAGCAACCTCCTAGTTAGGTGCTAGGAAAAGCATAGTTTTTGCTCAGCCTGCTTATCAGGAGAGTCTGATCACTAGTTAGGCCTGTTACATGTGTCCATGTGTGATTCACTTGGCCTGAGAGAGTGTTCCCACTGTATCCAATAGGAAAGCATGTTGGACAGTGGAGGAAACCCAGCCAGTGGGTTGACACAACAGTGGTGCATCCTGGGAGAGATCATAAAAGCCAAGGGCACATGTGACAGGACGTCTTTGGGCGGGAAGCCAGGTCCCAGGAGGAAAGTGATGGCTGTCTCTCCTCCTGCCAGTGTGGAAGGTGGTCCCAAGCAGTCGGCCTAGGGGACTAGAAGGGTGGTGCTGAGCCAAGAGGTCCAGAGAATACTGACGGTGGAGCAAGTGGCAACGCAACCTGAGAAAAAACAGTGTCTGTGAGTACCAGAGAGCTTGCCAGGGGTCTGCCCAGGAAGGGGACCACTCCGGTGAGAGTCAGTGGACAGGGGCTAGCACACACGACCATTGAGAAACGGGGTGCCAAGTTCAGACCCTGAAGAGTAATTTGAGCAGGAGCCTTTTCATCTATCTTCACTTTTGTGGCCAAGTGAAGCAGTGGCCTTGCCACATACACTGCAGCTAATTGTCCTCAGAATTGTGCATAGTTCGTAGTTGGAGTATCCCACTCATTCCCTTCTCCCATCCCAGTTCAAAATAAAACACAAAAAACCAAATCCCCTGGACTGTTCATTGTCTGGGCCAAGAGTTAAAGTGATACGTTTTAACAGATTGTTGCTATGGGTAACCCAGGGGAATCCATCACAGCAGCTCCCTCGGGGGCAGTGCTACACTTAGTTAAAAGAGAAGTATGTGGTTCTTTAAAAAAAAAAAAATATATATATATATATATATACTCACCTATGTGGATTCAGCATCAGTATGTCTGATGCTGCATCAGTCTGATTCTGCATCTGTCCCCCGCTGCTTCTAAGACTGAGAACTGAGCAATCAACCGCTAATCGCTCAGTCTCCAATGAGTAAAGAGCTGGTGACTGTCAGTCTGCTCTGCCCCTCCAGCGCTCACTGGAGCACCAGGCTGGGAAGGTAGCGGGAACAGCTGGCTCAGTCTCCCAGTGGTTCACTGAGAAGCTGAGCCAGCTCCTGGTCCAGGCATCTGGGTGGATCCCAAATTTAAAGTCGGAATCTTTCCAGAGCCTGGACCGGCTAAATGACATCAGCAGACTTTAGCCAGCTGTCAGCTGAAAGCGAGTCACAGGAGTGCAGAACAAACTGCATTCCTTTGATCCATAGGAGAACTTGGGCCATAAAAGCTTTGACCATACTTCTCCTTTAAGGACAGATGAGCGATCTTGTACAGTTTGCATCCAGGGCCACTCATCTGTTTCTAAACGCTCAGTTTGCTAACACATGTGAACAGCTGCGGACTCTCTCATTGGTTTGTACAGGCTGAGCAGCCACAGCTGATCACAAATATCTGACTGTACCCTCTGCAGAAATATGCTGGTCTGGATTGTACAGTATATGGCCCTGTTCAGCTATGTGAATGAGGGTTGGTGCACACAGAAAGCCATGCCTGCCATTATAGGATTCCATTGGCCTGATTCTCCAATGAGCAGGGGACCCACAATCGGCCAGGGAGTACAGATGAAAGGCGGGACTCACTGTTATCTTAAAATGGATATATTGGTGTGACAGCAGAGCAAATTAGTGAATGGCGATTGCTGCATTTGATGGTGTCACCATGGGTTATTGATCAGCATTGTGCACATTGTTATATATGCCCATATATTACTAGCAGTCTATATCACATACACTACTGTGCTGATACCCATATACAGTAGTGCATTTTTAAAGCCCAAATGAACTTTCAGTTTCAATCAGCTAAGTATATTTAGATGCATTGAAACAAAAGGCGCGCAAAGTCTTTCAATTGGGTTTCTTTAGAAATCAAAAAAAGCCTATCCTCTGCCAGAATGCTATAGAGCAGGAACCATAGTCTATGCATGAAAGCAGTGGTCTCCCTGCAGAGGTCTGACACACCCTTTCCTGCTGAGTCAGAGGTAAAGCTCTCTAATCAGAAGGTCGTGTAATATTTGCTGATTGCAGGGTATAGGTCTGACTCAGCTAGAGATGTATTTATAAGTGGGCAACTACATGGCAAATGAGGTTTAATGTGGAAAAGTGTAAGGTATTGCACTTGGGGACTAAAAACATAAACGCCCAATACACTTTGGGGGGGGAGGGGGAACCCCTGGGGGAATCAAAAATGGAGAAAGATCTGGGAGTCTTAGTGGAAGATAGACTTGCGATGTCAAGCTGCAGCTGCCAAAGCCGGCAGAATATTAACTTGCATAAGGAAGGGGATGTATTCCAGAGATAAAACTATAATCCTTCAACTTTATAAAACACTGGTCCGACCACATCTAGAGTATTCTGTCCAGTTCTGGTCGCCAGTCCTCAGGAGGAATGTGTTGGAACTGGAGAGAGTCTAGAGAAGAGCAACTAAACTGATTAGGGGATTGGAGGATCATAATTATGAAGAACGCTTACAAGCGCTTGATTTATTCTCCCTGGAAAGGAGACGTCTGAGAGGGGACATGATAGCGATATACAAGTACCTCAACGGTGATCTCATCATAGAAAAAAAACTATAAAACAGGTGCATATCATCTTAACCAGGTCAAGAACAGTATACACAAGCAGCGCTAAACCATGGCATATAATTAACCATAACATAAAAGTTCAAGTAAAAAGTTCATAGGGACAGTGGTAAAAGAGTCTCTAGTGGAATCCCAGGGGGGGTTGATCACCAGTGCTGGAGTCGGGAAATAATTGCTCAAACTCTTCACCTCACCGTGGCATCACTCCCCAAAAGAAACACACTTACCAGATGCTGGTAAGACAAATCGCCCAACAGATCCACTGGTAAAACCAGACCCAGATATCTCCAAGAATCCACTTGCAGACAAGAATGTACCGCTGATCATCCAAACTTGCAACGCTCCAGCAGAGTGCATAAGGAAGATAAGAGATAGGGGCACATAGAGCAGTATTGCCAAAAAAGATTTTATTTGCCCTTATGAGGACCCTCAGTAAAAGTCTTGGTTTAGACGAAACCGGTCAGGGTGTGAATACCGTGGCTATCAGAGCAGCAGGACGCCAGGCGGGGGTTGAACTGGATGGACTATAGTCTTTATTCAACCTCAACTACTATGTAACTATATACTGTATGTAACTATGTAACTACAGTATATGTATTAGACCTCTGCAGGAAGATGGCTGCTTCCAAATGAAAGGTCCTTTTTTGCAGCATGCTGACAAGAGACAGACTTTTCTATTCAGACTTTTGCTGTTTTCTAAAGAAAACAAACTGCAAGACTGCTTAAAACATATTTCTTAAAATATTTTATCAGCCAGTTTTTATTAGTAAAGGGTTAAACAGCAAACAGCCTCTGGGTGGAAATAAAGCTTTCAGCTGCCAACAAACACTCAGCTGTATTTCCCTGCTAATTCTGGCAGCGCTTGACTTGCAAGACATCTACATTACACAAAACCATCACCCAGCGCCAGCCAATGTCTGGCAGGCTGCGGAGACCTCTCTGTGTCTTGTCACATCCCCCGACGGTAGGGAAATACACAAAGTGGGAGATCCCTGCAACCCCGCTACACATTAACTAAATAACATGTCACATTTATGTGTCAAACATGGCAGCCCTGCACAAGACTCCCTCCACTTCTCTTTTGTCTTCTGCATCCTGTTCCGTCTATCTTTTTTAAAGCATAAGAAATGCAAGTTATTCTGTTGTTCCAACAGAGCTGGAATTCAGCCACCATCTCCTGTCTGCTTTTACTCACTGACCTTAGAGATGATCTTGGCTGGACACTGGCCAACCATTCCTCCATGAACAAAGGAATAGATAGCCAGCATATATGAATCTAATTGTTTTATGTTTATTCCACTGCTCAAAGGGTTTTGAGCATGTACATTAAAATATCAGTTTGTTTTTAATTCTTTCGTCGGCATAAGCTGTAAATTTAGAGCTTGGATCCAGATATAAGAACACCAATTCTTTAGGAATTCTGCGTTGGGATTCCACACAAAAATGTCTGTATCTGAGAGCATCAAAGTTTGCATTTTTATCAGGGGTAGTGGGGGAGACCATTGTCGAGCATAAGTATACCTTGATGGTATCGGTTTAATTTAAATAATGGGGTTTTGTTCATTTCAGGGGTAGCTGTGAATTTTTGACTTCGTAGTCTTGGTTGCTGCGTGGCAAAAATATATTTTCTAGGAGTTAGGCCCCTTTCACACTTGCCGCTCCATCGGCAGACTCCATTTTTCTCAGCGGGGGATCGATCCGCCGATCGTACGCTGAGCAGGAGGGTGGCAGCTCTGTGTGCGGAGACGGAGCTGTCAGGTGCCTGCTCTTCTCTATGGGGGAATCAGATGAGAACGGACAGGCGGTTTTCCATCCGATCCAATCCGCCAGACAGATGGAAAATAGGGTTTCCATCCGTCCAGATTTGACGGACAGGATCGGATCGGATGTCAGCGGACATGTCTCCTATGCCCTATAGAAATGCATGGGGCATCTGTTCAGATCCACCTGAAAAACTGACAGGCAGATCCCAACGGTCCACAAGTGTGAAAGGGGCCTTATAGGATAAGTTCACCTTTCATAACATGTTACATGTTACACCCATATATTAAGGGGATTAACATGTAACATGTTATGAAAGGACCAGCCCCTGCCCCCCCCCCCCCGATCCCCGCTCTGACAGCTAGGAGGGGGGGGGGATCTTCTCCCGCTGCTAGCTGTTCAAATTTTAAAAATGCTCGGCCCGCCTGGCCACGTCTCTTATTTACTGTGTTCTGTGAATGGAAAACTACAAGTCTCGACAGTCTTAGCGGCTGTCGGCTTGTAGTTCTCAATGGACTACCACGGCACTGTGAGAACTATGGTAGTTCATTGATTCTTCCTGTCAGAGTGTATCAGCTTACCCGTACAAGGAACGAGCAAGCAGATACACTGACAGATCTGTTGATCGCTGGTGCAATGCTTTACAGGCTCCTACAACAAAAAATAATAAATGCACATTTTTTAACCTGCAAAAATAATTTTTTGTAAAAAGGGGAACTTATCCTTTAAATCATGGGTGCTCAACCTGTGGCCATCCAGCTGTTGCAAAACTAAAAGTCCCATTGTGTCTCTGCCTTTGGGAGTCATACTTGTACCGGTCAGCTTTGCAATGCTTCATGGAGCTTGTAGTTCAGCTGGACGGCCACAGGTTGAGCACCCATGCTTTAAAGTGACCCTGGTTTTTAAAAAATTCTATTCAAGTGTAGCACCCTCCTAGGTAGGTGCTAGGTAAAAGCATCTTCTGCTTATCAGGGGAGCCTGATCTATTAGGTTGCCTGTTGCATGTTTCCAGGTGTGATTCACTGGGTCTGAGGGATTGTCCCCACTGTATCCAATAAGGGAGCTTGTTGGACAGTGGAGGAAACCCAGCCAGCGACACATTGGCTTTTGTGGGAGTCTCAGTGGGTGGGCACTCTTGCAGTGCATCCCGGGATTACTCATAAAAGCCAAAGGGACATGTGACAGGGTGGTCTTTGGCAGGAAGCAGAGTCCCAGGAGGAGGCTGACGGCTGGTCTCTCCTCCTGTTGCATGAGGAAGGTGGTCTTAGGCAGTAGGCCTAGTGAACCAGGTGTGGAGCAGAGCTGTAAAGGATCCAGTGGAGCTTCTGGCAGAGTCTTCTGGGAAAAACAGTGTCTGTGAGTACCAGGGGACTTGCCAAAGGGTCTGCCCAGGAAGTGGGACCACTCCAGTAAAGTCAGAGAATCAAGGGGTCAGCTCACACAGATTAAGATTAAAAGGGGTGCCGAATAGAACCCTGAAGAGTAGGGACAAAGGGGGTGCCGAGTAGAACCCTGAAGAGCGATTCACAGTACAGTACAATTCATCTAATTCTTCTTCACTTAATGGCAAGGTGAAGCAGCGGCCTTGCCGCACTTAGCTTTATTCAGAAGTCCCAGCAATTGTGCATAGTTTATTCAGTTGGAGTATCAGACTCATCCCTTCTCCCATCCCAGTTCTCTAATAAAACAACAAAAAACCCAAACCCCTGCACTGTTTTCTAACTGAGCCAAGCACTTAGAATATGCTTTATTGTCAAGTTGTTGCTATGGGTAACCCAGGGAAATCCGTAACCAGCAGCTCCCATGGGAGTAGTGCTACACAAGTATGCATTCTTATCTCATAAAGCCCCTATTGCCCTCAGCCTCCTCCAAATTCCTTTTTTTTTTTTGGTGCTGTGATCCAACTTCCTGCTAGAGGGTGGCTACCTTTGTTCCCGAAGGTCCCACTGTACGTAGGAATGTAGCAACCCTCTCTTGCTTACGTGCTGTGAATGGACATATTTCCTGTGTTGCATGCATTTGATCGAGTACCTTTGTGAGTACATTGGCATTTGGTTTTATTTATTAAAGAGTCTTACAGTAATGCACTAGGCCTGTGCACCCTTTTCTTTGCTTTTATTTCAGTATTGGTTTCCCTGAACTGAAGTGGGCTGCAAGGGCCATGTAGTGTGCAGAGTGGAGGTTTTCAGTGGCAGTTACCTAATTTGTATTGACATATAATAATAATGAAGAGCAGTCTGCTCTGAGCCTACACGGGGACTCACAATCTTGAGGGCCTCTATCTGTAGCGTAAGTGTTGACAAGAGTGTCTATCTTTAGCCATAATTTGCTAGCTTGCATTGCATACTACCACATTATGACAGACTTACCTTTCAAGTGGGCCCTCCAGCATTGAGCTGTCACTGCCCCTGGCACTTCCATCTTTGCCCAGTCTTCACTGCAAGTTCAAGTACAGCCCAGAGCAAAACAACAAAAGAATAAGCGTAGGGCGAGCATGACTGGGCCAGCAGTGTAATTGGCCTAGCAGGGGTTAAAAATAAAATAACTTTGTGTGGGTTTTCCCCTATTGGCCCCTATTAGTTGCTGGGGAGGGGCTAAAGAGGGGGGAGTTAGCTGACCTGCAGTTCCCAGGCATTAGAGCAGCGTGGGTGGAGAATCGTTCCCGCCCGCCCACCCCTACATTGGAATTTCTGTATAATGTGCTTGTTTTTTAGATTTGACGGTTGGGGTCTTTGGAGGTGTATTTAAAACCTGCTGTGCTTATCGGCTGAGGGACCCATCTAAAGTATGGAGTCACCTGGGGAATCCTAGTTAATAGATGGGTTAACTGGTAGTTTAAATTCGGAGGTATCTGCTGTGTGTTGAGGTCGTCCCCGAGCCGGTGTGGTTTGGCTGGGGACAGTTAAGAGTTACACAGATACAAAAATGGTACTTGATATTTGGGGCCTCCAAAGATCGGCAACCTTGTGTTATCTTTTATTATATTATTTTGGTTCCTGTTCTAAGGAATGTGTTATATACTGTATATTTTTGTTACTGGTTAATAAATGGCCATTTCGGCCAATTTTACTCCAATAACGGTGTCTGCGTATTTACTGGAGGAAGTTTAGGTAAGGGGTTGGGTTTTTGGGATAACGGTTATGTTAAAGCGGAGTTCCAGCCAAATTTTTTTTTTTAAACCCCAGAGATATTCTTTTTAATTCATGAAATCTATTTCATATTAGCTAAATATATTAATGTGTGCTATGTTATACATATTTTTTTTTAACAAACTAACTTTATATTTCTTCTGCAGCGGGTTTCCATCTTAGATGTGGGCATGTGAAGCCCACATGTACCTTCTTCCGGGACTAGGTGCTGCTGCTTTACCAGAGTCAGAAGACATACTCGAGGGTCGAGGAAAATTTTAATACAGAGCGGACAGCTGACAGAGGAGGCGGGGCTGAGGTGGGACGGAGGTGCGGCTGTGTCAGTAATGCACGGCTTCTAGCTTTTAATGGCTAGAAGCCCTGCATTACTGACACGGCCGCACCTCCGTCCCACCTCTCCTCTCAGTCAGCTCTCCGCTCTTACAATTTTCCTCCACTTCCGTCTGCCTCCTCTCAGCTCTCCCATTCGCCCCCTGTAAGGACCCGAAGACGCGCCTCCTCTCAGCTGTCTGCTCTGTATTAAAATTTTCCTCCACCTCCGTCCCGCCTCCTCTCAGCTCTCCTATCCGCCCCGCCCCCTGTAAGAACCAGATGACGCGGCGGGAACTCCGCCCTGCCTCGGCCCCGCCTCGGCCCCGCCTCCTGTCAGAAACCGGCGTCTGCTCTGTATTAAACTTGATGACGCACATCTCCCAGCAGCCTGTGCGCCGCAGGAAGTGACGTAGCTCGCCGCGGCGCTGAAGGAGGAAGAAAATTGCTTACCCCCTAGCAACAAGGTAAGCCAATCAAGAAAAAAAATAAATAAATAAATCGGCAATGTTGTTTTTAATTGAGGAATGCCAGCAATTTCTAAAAAGTTTAAAACATGGGTGGAACTCCACTTTAAGTGTGATAATTACATCTGGGGTGCCTTAGTCATATTCTTTTAAATGGCAGGGCCATGATGATGTACGTCTCACACATGCATACAGTAATCACTATCCTGGTACGGTGCTTTCTACATTTTCTTCATACTCTATGTTCTGTTAAAGCAGAGAGTACTGAACATGCACTAGTGACATAATATCTACTAAATGGCGCAGATTCGGGCCATTTCTAAGGCACCTACAGGTCAGACTTTTTATAAGCTAACCTGTAGGGCAAAGTTAAAAATGTGACTTAATACCATTTTAAGAATAAGGATACCATTTAGTGCAACTTTAAGAACTAAGAGCGAGATAGTGGATGAAAAGACTGGAGGTAACATAAATAAAGAAATGCGGAGGAATGTAAGAGGGACTAGGGCCATTCCAATAAAGCAGAAAGGGTATTAGTCTGGCACATTATTTGCGACAATATCTTAGCCTGTAGAGCCTAAGAAATTCAATGAGCTTGAATTGATTTTACCTCAGACAAGGACCAGTCCAGTTTCTTTGGTTTTTATGTTTTATTAGGAACGTGGATAGGAGAAGGGATGAGTGGGATACTCCAATAACTGAACTATGCACAAAAATGCAGGGACTGTACAAAAAATGCTGACTGACCCTGGTTAATGCTGACTGACGCTTGTTAACGCGGATTGAGCTAGTCACGGCTAGGCCGCTTACTGTATTTCACCTTTGACTGTGAAAGAGTCCTTTTAGCTTCCAAAGGCACTCCTTTCCTGAGGTAACTGTCCTTTATAGAAGACTGCACTGCTGAGCAACTTCAGGGCCCTTCCTGGCGCCCCTTTACCCTCTAATCTTCAGGGTTTAACAACCTGGCACCCCCTTTACCGTTTCACTCTGGGTTAGCTGACTTCTGGATACCCTTGACCCCATTGGAGTGGTCCCCTCTTAGGCAGACCCCTGGGCAGATGTTTGAGTACCTAAAATACTGTTTTTCCAGAAGTATTCTGCCCAGCAGCTCCACTTGGTCAGCACACTGGATCCTCCACAGCACAGCTCATCCCCTGGTCCCTAGGCCGACTGCCTGGACCATCTTCCTCAGCAACAGGAGGAGAGACAGCCGTCACCCTCCTCCTGGGACCTGGCTTCCCACCCAAAGACACCCTGTCACATGCTCCCCTCCTATTTATGTGCAATCCCAGGATGCATTGCAGGAATGCCCTCCCACTGGAACTGACATAAAACAGAGTGTGCCACTGGCTAGGTTTCCTCCACTGTCCAACGAGCTCCCTCATTGGCTGCAGTGGGGACATTCCCTCAGACCCAGTGAATCACACTTGGAAACATGTGACAGGCTAAACTTACAGATCAGACCCTCCTGATAAGCAGAACAGGGTCACAGATATGTTTTATCTAGCACTGACCTAGGAGGGTGCTACACATATTTTTGTTCTTGGGTTTAGATATGCTTTAATATAACCTTTAAATTAACTTATTAACCTACGTTTACCCTAAAACTTACCACCCATATAAGGCCCCTTTCACACTTGTGCAACTTGTCCTGCGACTTGGAACTGCAAAGTCGCATGACAAGTCGTACTCCATAATTATCAATGAGTACCGTTCATATCTATGCGAATTCAAGTTGCAATGACTTCAAAGTAGTCCTTGCACCTGGTTTGATGCGTTTTGAGGTCCATTACACAGGCATTGCTTCAAGTCCAGTCAAAATTGCGGCAAAATTGCAAGACGTTTAGGTCGCACAAGTGTGAAAGGGGCCTAAATGGTACTCCAGCCAAATGTATCTGTCTAGCTTGGACAGAATTGGCGGATTAAAAACCTATGTTAGGTTTATATTGTTGTTCGTGACCACAAAGGGGAGATTTCCCATCACTTCTTATGTGGTCACCAGGACAGAATGTGAGAGTAAATCACCCTAGAGGGATGCAAACAGCAATAAAAACCTTACAGAAATTCTAACTTTCCCCCATTCTATCCAAAATAAAGGAAGCACACCTTAGTTGAACACTTGATAACACCTTTAAAAGGGACTGAGCCTAAAAAGTGAATAGTTACTTTCTTAAAGAGAACATCTAGGAAATAATTAAAGGTAACATTCCTAACTGCATCTCCATCTTCTCACCTGCATAAGATGTGCATTGATCTTGTAGTTTCATGGCGTCATTTGTTGGTCTGTATGCACAATCTACGGTAGAGTAAATCTTCACATTCCTGTGTCAGCAGTTTCAGTTTAACATGCGGCATGTGGAATGGTACGGCACAGGTTAAAGCGGAAGTAAACCCTCCTCAGGAAGTTGTACCTATAGGTAAGCCTATGATAAGGCTTACCTATAGGTACTGTAAATATCTCCTAAACATGTACGGTTTAGGAGATATTTACCTTTAATGCGGCCAGTGACGTCACTGGCGCATGCGCTCTGAAGGAACGGCTGATCGTGCCGTTCCTTCAGAGCCCCGTGCCGTGACCGTCGGCTCCCGCGCGCGTGCGCAGGAGTGACGTCACCGCGGCTCCGGTCAATCAGATGGCCGGATGCCGCGATCCCGGAAGACGGGCGACTGAACATGTCGCTCGTCATACAGGTAAGAGAGCGGCACGGCGGGGGCTCGTTCTAAGGTAAGTATTTCATAATGAGCTAGTATGCGATGCATACTAGCTCATTATGTCTTTCTCTTGCAGGTTGCAAAAGAAAAAAAAAAACTTTTATCGAGTTTACAACCTCTTTAATGCATAACCACTGTTTGTAGTCTAAGAACTGACACTTCCTGTGAAAAAACGAAATATCCCACAATTGAAAAGTGTTGAAAATTTCTCTCCATTCTTCACCCTGTAGAACTATTTATCATCATACAACTGTTGTAAAATTATTTATAGTATTGCAATATATACCAGGGTGGGATAGACACTGAGGGAGTGTTTATATATGCTTGTATGTCTATATGAATAAGAATCAGGAATGAGGCCCCTGTTCACACCTGGGCTTAGCAGAAAAGCAGTCGTGCATTTGCAGTGAAAAAATGCCCATCGCA
This sequence comes from Pelophylax lessonae, assembly GCF_965119305.1. Classification (NCBI taxonomy): domain Eukaryota; kingdom Metazoa; phylum Chordata; class Amphibia; order Anura; family Ranidae; genus Pelophylax; species Pelophylax lessonae. The sequence goes on along the minus strand of NC_138778.1, from coordinate 42,098,407 downwards.
AAATGAGCTTGGCTCAGTGCCAAAGTCTGGTACATAAGCTTTTTGTAGAGTGTTCTTGGAGTGGAGGGAGGCCCATTCAAATTAATGGAGAACAAGAAGCTAGGGCACTGAGCAGGGGAACTTCCTTGGCTACTCGTTCTGGGGGGGAGGCCCACAAGGGATGCTGTCATCTGTAAGGGGAGGCGGGCGGTGAGCGCCGGTGGATTCCGGTGCTTCCTGGTCCGTGGAAAATACAGACAAGATGAAGATTACTTCACTTCCCAGCTGTAACGTGTGGATGTGGAGGGTACGGCGACGCGTTTCCGGAGCATGCGCTCCTTCTTCAGGCCATGATGTAGCCATATTGAAAGAGGGCTATATGGTGGCATAGCTATGCCGTCTTAACGACATGCTCCACCCTAGAATGTTAACACGTTATGAAACAGATTTACGCGTTTTCATAGCATTCGCTCCTTCTTCAGGCCATGATGTAGCCATACTGGAAGAGGGCTATATGGAGGGGCAGCTATGCTGGCTTAATGACATGCTCCACCCTAGACCGTTAACACATTCTGGAACAGATTTACGCGTTTGCGGAGCATGCGTTCCTTCTTCAGACCGTGATGTAGCCATATTGGAAGAGGGCTATATGGAGGCGTAGCCCTGCCAACTTAATGACATGCTCCGCCCTAGAAAGTTAACCCGTTATGGAACAGAATTTGTGCCGTTTGCGGAGCATGTGTTCCTTCTTCAGGCCAGTATGTAGTGGTATTGGAAGAGGGTTATTTGGAGGCGTAGCTATGCCGGCTTAACAACATGCTCCGCCCTAGAAAGTTAACCGACTATACTCTATTTTGGACTCTAGTACAGATATGACGCTGAACACATGCACTCAAATTCTTTGGCCGACCATGGCGAGGCCTGTCCAGAGTGGAACCTGTCCTGTTAAACCGCTGTATGGTCTTGGCCACCATGCTGCAGCTCAGTTTTAGGGTCTTGGCATTCTTCCTATAGCCTAGGCCACCTTTATGTAGAGCAAAAATTATTTTTTTCAGATCCTCAGAGAGTTCTTTGCCATGGGGTGCCATGTTGAACTTCCAGTGACCAGTATGAGAGAGTGAGAGCGATAACACCAAATTTACCACACCTGCTCCCCATTCACACCTGAGACTTTGTAACACTAACAATTCCAATGAGGGAAAATGACTAATTGGGCCCAATTTGGACATATTCACTTAGGGGTGTACTCACTTTTGATGCCAGCGGTTTAGACATTTATGGCTGTGTGCTGAGTTATTTTGAGGGGCCAGAAAATTTACACTGTTATACAAGCTGTACAATCACTACTTTACATTGTAGCAAAGTGTCATTTCTTCAGTGTTGTCACATGCAAAGATATAATAAAATATTTAGAAAAATGTGAGGGGTGTACTCACTTTTGTGAGATACCATGTCTTGCAAATGCAGAGACTGACGGAATAATGCTTTCTAAGAGCCCTGCTGCTGTCAATGTCATAGGAAGCTGTGAACTTCATAAATGGCGGGCAGGTTAAAGTTAGAAAAATGTTAGGGGTGTATTCACTTTTGTGGGATACTGTACATCGCATGGGGGGTTGAACAACACCATGAGTTGCATGGTGTTACTTGTAAATAGCCAGCAGTTTCTAGTGCTGATTGCTAGACAACCAGAGCTTGAACAGATGTCAAAACTGGTGCTATCACATATATCAAAATACAGTGCCTTGCAAAAGTATTCGGCCCCCTTGAACTTTGCGACCTTTTGCCACATTTCAGGCTTCAAACATAAAGATATAAAACTGTAATTTTTTGTGAAGAATCAACAAGTGGGACACAATCATGAAGTGGAACGAAATTTATTGGATATTTCAAACTTTGTTAAATAAAAAACTGAAAAATTGGGCATGCAAAATTATTCAGCCCCTTTACTTTTAGTGCAGCAAACTCTCTCCAGAAGTTCAGTGAGGATCTCTGAATGATCCAATGATGACCTAAATGACTAATGATAAATAGAATCCACCTCTGTGTAATCAAGTTTCTGTATAAATGCACCTGCACTGTGATAGTCTCAGAGGTCCGTTTAAAGCGCAGAGAGCATCATGAAGAACAAGGAACACACCAGGCAGGTCCGAGATACTGTTGTGGAGAAGTTTAAAGCCGGATTTGGATACAAAAAGATTTCCCAAGCTTTAAACATCCCAAGGAGCACTGTGCAAGCGATAATATTGAAATGGAAGGAGTATCAGACCACTGCAAATCTACGAAGACCTGGCCGTCCCTCTAAACTTTCAGCTCATACAAGGAGAAGACTGATCAGAGATGCAGCCAAGAGGCCCATGATCACTCTGGATGAACTGCAGAGATCTACAGCTGAGGTGGGAGACTCTGTCCATAGGACAACAATCAGTCGTATACTGCACAAATCTGGCCTTTATGGAAGAGTGGCAAGAAGAAAGCCATTTCTTAAAGATATCCATAAAAAGTGTAGTTTAAAGTTTACCACAAGCCACCTGGGAGACACACCAAACATGTGGAAGAAGGTGCTCTGGTCAGATGAAACCAAAATCAAACTTTTTGGCAACAATGCAAAACGTTATGTTTGGCATAAAAGCAACACAGCTCATCACCCTGAACACACCATCCCTACTATCAAACATGGTGGTGGCAGCATCATTTTGGGCCTGCTTTTTTTCAGCAGGGACAGGGAAGATGGTTAAAATTGATGGGAAGATGGATGGAGCTAAATACAGGACCATTCTGGAAGAAAACCTGATGGAGTCTGCAAAAGACCTGAGACTGGGATGGAGATTTGTCTTCCAACAAGACAATGATCCAAAACATAAAGCAAAATCTACAATGGAATGGTTCACAAATAAACATATCCAGGTGTTAGAATGGCCAAGTCAAAGTCCAGACCTGAATCCAATTGAGAATCTGTGGAAAGAACTGAAAACTGCTGTTCACAAACGCTCTCCATCCAACCTCACTGAGCTCGAGCTGTTTTGCAAGGAGGAATGGGCAAAAATTTCAGTCTCTCGATGTACAAAACTGATAGAGACATACCCCAAGCAAGTTACAGCTGTAATCGCAGCAAAAGGTGGCGCTACAAAGTATTAACTTAAGGGGGCTGAATAATTTTGCTCGCCCAATTTTTCAGTTTTTTATTTGTTAAAAAAGTTTGAAATACCCAATAAATTTCGTTCCACTTCATGATTGTGTCCCACTTGTTGTTGATTCTTCAAAAAAAAATTACAGTTTTATATCTTTATGTTTGAAGCCTGAAATGTGGCAAAAGGTTGAAAAGTTCAAGGGGGCCGAATACTTTCGTAACGCACTGTAGATGTTATATGGCTGTATTAATGTTCATAGAATAGCTCTAGGGTGGACTTCCACTTTAATTCTAAACCAACATTGAAAATCGTGTACTTTATTTATTGGCACCTTAAGTACAGGTGCTAAAGCCTTAGAGTCCCTGTGCCAGGATCAGTTCCAAATTAAATTATTCACTTTCAAATGGAGGTCAGCAATGGATGTCTACATACCCCCCTTAGTACAAATTTAAGCCAACAGCAGAAAAACAGAGATGAGCAATATTTTCTCACTACCGACCTCATAACTAATTGTAGTTTTCTCTTCAATTTGTAGGACTTTCTCATGTTTTCCTTTATTGACAGTGAACACAATATCTGATTAAATAGAAGTCTTCATTGAATAATTACTGTTATGGGATATACAGAAAATTGTATATAATAAAAATGACTGCAATTTTATTTAGTCTAACGGTTGCATATTATGTAACATTTCCATAGGAATAAGCTTGCCCTATTATCTACAAACATATACATCATAAAAGCACCACAAGTTTAAATTGCTGCAAGAGAGTTTACATTACATTACCATTTAATATTCCTATAGGCTGAACTGTACTGCCTCGCTTCTGTCGACTGTGACAGGAAGTCTGTTCACTCGGAAGATGATTTATTAGTGTTATCTTTTCACTCAACGGATGTTGCCAAAGTTCTGAGAAAGTCAGTAACCTTAGCTAAATATAAATAAATATATACAGCGTTCCTGTTACTGACTTTACTCACATATGCAACAATCCATCGCACTATGGCTGAATACGCACCCAACCTTATTGAACAAATATATATATTTTTTTTTTTTTTTTGGGGGGGGGGGGCAGGATTTATATTATAATGGAAAAGAGAAGTTAATTGAATCCATGCCACAATACGTTGCTCATATTAGACAAATAACATGTTTTTTGCAAAACCAGTACCATAAGCCCCCGTTCACACTGGGGCGACCTGTCAGGCGACCTGGTCGCCTGACATGTCGCCGTAGGTCGCCTCCCATACAGAAGCTATGGACCCATTCTAATAGGAGCGACACAAGTCGCTCCGACTTAGAAAAAGGGTCCGGAGCTTCTTTGGGGCGACCCGGAGCGACCTGCATTGACTTCAATGTTATGAAGTCCGTGCCGGCCGCTCTGAGGTCGCGGTGCGAGCAGCGCGCCGCGACCTCTGTGGTCACCTGGGGAAGTCGGATCGCCCCAGTGTGAACGGGGGCTAAGGTTCTGGAATTGACCTTTCTTTATATTTCCCCCAGTGGCCCAGGGTCACAGCGTCCCATGATTTCTGACAAAGTCTTGGGCTGGATTTTGAGCTGTGAAAATGTGGAACAGACTCCCTGAAGGACTGTTAGGAATGCCCTCTGGGTGACATTGGTGCTGTATCTAGGGTTTAGGGTTTAAGATTTACCTTGGCTCAGGGCCCCCCAGCCTTGACTACCCATATTGGAAATGATTTCTATAGTACTGCATTATGAAAATCATGTAAATTACACTATGCTCCTTTCCGTGGTTGTTGCATATTAGCCCCGTGCAGACATTAAGTGCTTTGAGCATTAGGACAGTGCAAAGTGCAATAGTCTTGTGTATGGTGCAGTGACCCATAAAAACTAGATTCTACTTTTCTTCAGTTAATAGCAATTAACACACTGAAATATTACGTCTACGGTTCTGTGCCCTATTAAAAAGGTTGTAAGAGGCTGATTTATGAACCAGGAAATTGCAGTGCTTATAAAGGGATAAGATAAACAGAAATATCATGGAATATATTTACACAGGAACGTTAAAGGGGAGCTAGAATGTTTTTTGGCCAAAGCCACTTTAATTTTTGTAAATGCTTTTACGTACTTTTACAAATAGATCTGTTATATATGCTTTTCATTGCTTCAATAAAACCTTTGTTTAACATATTTGATGCATTTTATTACAGTGTGTGTGTGGCGTTGATATTTAGTTTGCAGAATATAATGGACTTTCTAAGACTGCCCATCATTTTACATCTAAGGCAATGTTGGGTTAGCGCACGCTAATGCACATTATTGACTCACTGAGGTGCCATTCATTTTGAATAGCATCACAATGCTCTAAGGCACAGGTGTCAAACACAAGGCCCGCGGGCCGAATCCAGCCCGCCAGGCCATTTCATGTGGCCTTCGCACCCAGGGCTTTTTTGCAGCTGAAACATGTTAGAACTCCGTTCCGCCACCCTTGGCTCTTGCAGATCCCTACCTCTACCCTGCATGCACTCACAGCAGGGCACAACAGTGCCAACCAAAAATCTCCCTTCAGTGAGAGAGAGAGAGGCCGAGCAACCTACACTACTGGGAGGTACTAGAGCCAGGCTGATGAGATGTAAGGAAGCATTTTTGGGGGTAGGGGCACTTTGTACTCCGCACACTCTTAAACGGTGCACACCACGTACTTCTGATCTCTGCACTCTGTACATTGCGCACCCATAAACCCTGCACTCTGTATGTCATACACTCCTCAACCCTGCAATCTGTACATAGCGCACCCCTGAACTCTGCAATCTGTATGTAGCACACTCGTAAACTCTACACTCTGTATACTGCATACTTCTAAGTATCTAAGTAGATGCATAGTCTTACAGATACAACCGGCCCCTTGAGCACAACCCTAATGCTGATGCGGCCCACAATGAAATTGAGTTTGACACCCCTGCTCTAAGGCATTACACATGAGTGGTAACAAACCAATAATTGGGATGTTTTGTGCTTTGGAAGCCCACTAATTTCAACAGGCTGCATTAATATAGTGCAACACACAGATTAGACTTATTATCATAAAAAATATTATAAATTCCACAGACACATGATTCTTCTCTGTCAGTATCATAAGCATTCCTTTAATTTTTTATAATTGCCTTTTTTTTATACTATTTTGCATCTTGGTGTACTATGTACAGACAACCAACTATGTAAGATCTTGATGCTATGTAAAAACAATATGCCCATGTTTATGAAAACAAGATGTGTCTGAACAGGGCAGGATCATGAGGTACAGTGAGGGAAAAAAGTATTTGACCCCCGTCTGATTTTGTAAGTTTGGCCACTGACAAAGAAATGATCAGTCTATCATTTTAACGGTAGGTTTATTTTAACAGTGAAAGACAGAATAACAACAAAAAAATCCAGAAAACTGCATTTCAAAAAAGTTATAAACTGATTTGCATTTTAATGAGTGAAAAAAGTATTTGACCCCCTTCACAAAACATGACTTAGTACTTGGTGGCAAAATCCTTGTTGGCAATCACAGAGGTCAGATGTTTCTTGTATTTGCCCACCAGATTTGCACACATCTCAGGACGGATTTTGTCCCACTCCTCTTTGCAGATCCTCTCCAAGTCATTAAGGATTCGAGACTGACGTTTGGTAACTTGAACCTTCAGCTCCCTCCACATATTTTTTATGGGATTAAGGTCTGGAGACTGGCTAGGCCGCTCCAGGACCTTACTGTGCTTCCTCTTGAGCCACTCCTTTGTTGCCTTGGCCGCGAGTTTTGGGTCATTGTCATGCTGGAATACCCATCCATGACCCATTTCCAATGCCCTGGCTGAGGAAGGAAGTTCTCACCCAAGATTTGAGGGTACATGGCCCTGTCCATCGTCCCTTTGATGCGGTGAAGCTGTCCTATCCCCTTAGCAGAAAAACACCCCCAAAGCATAATGTTTCCACCTCCATGTTTGATGGTGGGGATTATGTTCTCGGGGTCATAGGCAGCATTTCCCTCCTCCAAACACAACAAAGAGCTTGATTTTGATCTCACCTGACCACAACACTTTCATCCAGTTCTCCTCTGAATCATTCAGATGTTCATTAGCAAACTTCAGATGGGCCTGTACATGTGCTTTCTGCAGGATTTCAGTCCTTCACAGCGTAGTGTGTTACCAATTGTTTTCTTGGTGACTATGGTCCCAGCTGCCTTGAGATCATTGACACAATTCTCCTGTGTAGTTCTGGGCTGTTTCCTCACCATTCTCATGATCATTGGAACTCCACCACAAGGTGAGATCTTGCATGGAGCCCCAGACCGAGGGAGATTGACAGTTATTTTGTGTTTCTTCCATTTGCGAATAATCGCACAAACTGTTGTTGTAACCCTCTCACCAAGCTGCTTGGCAATGGTCTTGTAGCCCTTTCCAGCCTTGTGTAGGTCTACAGTCTTGTTCCTGACATCCTTGGACAGCTCTTTGGTCTTGTCCTTGGTGGAGAGATTGAAATCTGATTGTTTGATTGCTTCTGTGGGTAGGCGTCTTTTATATAGGTAACAAGCTGAGATTAGGAGGACTCAGTTTAAGGCCCTTTTCACACATACGGTCCGTTTGTCCGTTTTTCATCCATCTGTTGACGTATGAAAAACGGACATCAATGCATCTCCATGTAAAAATGGATGATCATCCGTTAACATCCGTTTTCATACACTTCCGTCAATGTCCGTTTTTTGGAACGGATGAATGCCCTATTTTTCATTTGTCAAAAAAACGCATCGGACGAAAAACGGATGTTAACGGACAAATGGTCTTTTTTGCATTGGTGGTGGATGTATAAAAAAAAATGGATGAAAAACGGATGAAAAATGGATGAAAAATGGATAAAAAATGGATGAAAAATGGATAAAAAATGGATGAAAAACGGATGAAAAATGGATAAAAAATGGATGAAAAAATGGATGAAAAACGGATAAAAAATGGATGAAAAACGGATGAAAAATGGATGAAAAATGGATGAAAAACAGATGAAAAATGGATGAAAAATGGATAAAAAATGGATGAAAAATGGATAAAAAATGGATGAAAAATGGATGAAAAATGGATAAAAAAATGGATGAAAAAATGGATGAAAAACGGATAAAAAATGGATGAAAAACGGATGAAAAATGGATGAAAAATGGATGAAAAACGGATGGAAAATGGTTGAAAACAGACAAAAAAACGGATAAAAAATGGTTGAAAAATGGATGAAAAACGGATGGAAAACTGATACATTTTGACGTGACTGAACCGATGAACTGAACAGATCGTATGTGTGAAAGGGGCCTAAGAGAGTGCTTGTTATCTGTATAGAAGACACCTGGGAGCCAGAAATCTTGCTGATAGGGGATAAAATACTTATATCACTCATTAAAATGCAATTTATAACTTTTTTGAAATGCGTTTTCTGGATATTTTTGTTGTTATTCTGTCTCTCACTGTTAAACTAAACCTACCATGAAAATTATAGACTGATCATTTCTTTGTCAGTGGGAAAGCATACAAAATCAGCAGGGGATCAAATACATTTTTCTCCTCACTGTATTATTTTGGTGAGAACTACAGATGTTAAAATATTAACAATGATTATTGAAATTACATTAAAGTGTAAAATCTGATATAGAGTTGAGTAGTTTATATACCTTCACTAAAAATCTACATGATTTCATATCTACTAGAGAAAGCGCAGTGGGGTTGAGCGTCCCTCCTCTGGGTAACATCACAGCTGCTAAAACCTGCTGAGACCTCCAACTTCTGGCTGTAAGTGGTAACTATAAATATGCATATGCAGTTTTTGATTTTTATTGGATTAAAAAGACATGAGAAAACGTAGATTTTGTTTTTTTGCAATAAACAAAATAAACACAAAAAGATAATATCTCTCTCTATATATACATACATATATATATATATATATATATATATATATATATATATATATATATATATATATATATATATATATACACATATATATATATATATATATATATATATATATATATATAGTGTAATTATTATATACTACACTGTGCAATGGTTTTAGACAGGTGTGAAAAAATTCTGTAAGTTAGGAATGCTTTCAGAAACACAAGTGTTAATAGTTTCTTTTGATCAATTAACAAAATGGAAAGTAAATGAATAGAAGAGAAATCCAAATCAAATCTACAGTATACAGTATTTGGTGACCACCCTTTGCCTTCAAAACAGCATCAATTCTTTAGGTACACTTGCACACAGTTTTTGAAGGAATTCAACAGGTAGGTCGTTCCAAACATTTTGGAGAACTAACCACAGATCTTCTGTGGATGTATAAATAAAAGAAAACAATAAAATTTGGGACTTTGGCATGAGGTGCTTGTAAAACAGGCACCTCCATCCCTATTCTAGACAAAAAAATGGAGGGGGGGGGGGGGGGGGAGTAATGAGACTGAGAAAAATGGAATAAAAAAGGGGGATAAATAAGAATAACAAAAAATATAATAATATATAATAAAAAGTAAATAGGAAAAATAACATATTAATTGCGGAGTTGCCATAGGAATTTAACTATTTTATATATATATATATATATATATATATATATATATATATATATATATATATATATCTATCTAGTTGCTTCTACCAAGGCAATTATGTAATTATTTTTTTTTTTATACATATGTATCCAGTTGCTATTACTAATAGCAACTGGATACATATGTATAAGAAAAAAATAATTACATAATTGCCTTGGTAGAAGCAACTAGATAGATATATATAAAAAAATTGTTAAATTCCTATATATACACATAAGGGGGATGTTGGGACTTTACATGAGGCAGTTGAGAAAAGAGAAAAATATAAATTAATTATGACGTATTTATTAAATAATTGCATTGGTAATAACAGTTACATACATATACATAAATATAGTAATTCATATATGTACATAGATAAAGGACATTTCATATATGTACAGAAAAATACCACAATGGCACATTCCAGTAATCAGTATATCAATAGGTAAACCATACATATTCATAATACATATAATACAGTAATTCATGATGACAAAAAATGTAAATGATATAAAACATTATAAAAAAGAAGTTGTGGATGTAGGCTGCCTCATATCCCTCAGTGAAGCATGGTGGAGGTGCCTTGCAAGTTTGGGACTGCATCTCTGCCAATGGAGTTGGAGATTCAGTCAGGATCAATGGTGTCCTCAATGCTGAGGAATGCAGGCAGATATTTATTCCCCATGACATGCCATCAGGGAGGCGTGTGATTGGCCTCAAATGTATTCTGGACACGCACACACATTTTTAATTTTTTTTTCATATTTGAACATACATACATACTTACCATTGCCTAAAAGCCTCAAGCTGACTATAGATAATAGTAAAACATTGTGCAAACCACTCTAGCTTACTTCAGACTAATGAGCAAAAGACTAATTTTAACACTTGTCTCCATCAGTTACATTTTTCTCATGCTTTGTCCCTGTAACTTGACCACGTGTGCTGTCCATCTACTGAGTGCTCTTAGGTCAAATACAGAATAGCTGTGGAGGAAACTCATGCCGGGTTCCCAGCTGTAAGGACAATAAACCTTGTTGGCTGCAAGAGATTAAGGGAAAACAAGACTGGGCCTCACTCTACTGGAGTCACTCATCTTAGGCTTGAGGCCAGTTAGTCTTCCTCCTCTGTGGTACCTGGCAAGGAGCCTAGGTACTCTCCATGGATACATCTGGTATCAAGGTTGATGGGCGCCGAGCCAAGGTAAGTCTTAACCCCCCAGTGGCATTTCTAAGACAAATAAATCCTTCCCAATAAATAAATGCTTCTCAACATGACTTCCACATCCCCAGGAGGGGGGCTGAGGGGGAGATGTGTGAGCAAGATTGTACACACAATGAGCGTGGCACAGCAAATGCCGATTCCCAGACTAAATATCCCCAGGTAGGAAAAGTTGTGAAATATTCTGCAATTTGACTTACTCAGTAAACAGGATACTTTGCTAAGTGGAATTGTAGAAAAGACTAGAGCAGCCCTCACATTTTCCACTTGCCTGCTCACATTTTGTGAGTGAAAAATGATTGGTGGCGAGTGTGGGTCTGTCTCGGGAGCCGTTCTCCCAGCAATCGCACAGGGGAAGAGAGAGATAAGGAAGAGGAAAGTCAGTCCTCACAAAGCGGGGAACGCCCCGCTGTAACAGCTTTAATTTGAATTGTCGGGCGCTCGCCGTCACACACAGCACCGCCTCCTGGCCCAGGTCCTTTAATAGATAGAACACTGGTCCAATGCTGGGACGTGTGACCTCTATCATAGGAGCCGATCCAAAAGGTGGGACTGTGTGTGATGGCGAGTTACAGCAGGGCGATTCCTGCTCTGTGATTATCCGGCCGGCTTTTCTCTTCCTGTCCTTCCTCTTCCTCTGTACTGGTCAGGCTGCTTTGATGGGCACAGGTGAGGCTGCATTGATGGGCACAAGTGAGGATGCATTGATGGGCACAGGTGAAGTTTCATTGATGGGCACAGGTGAGGTTTCATTGATGGGCACAGGTGAGTCTGCATTGATGGGCACAGATGAGGTGGCATTGATGGGCACTGATCAGGCTGCATTGGTGGGCACCAGTGAGGTTGCATTGATGGACACTGGTGAGGCTGCATTCATGTTCACTGGGGAGGGGGCATTGATGGACATAGATGAAGCTGCATTGATGGGCACAGGTGAGGCTCCACTGATGGGCACAAATGAGGCTGAATTGATGGGCAAAGGGGGGGCTGCATTGATGGGTACAGAGGAGGCTGCATTGATGGGCATTTATGGGCACTGATCAGACTGCATTGATGGGCACAGGTGAGGTTGCATTGATGGGCATAGGTGAGGCTGTATTGAACGGCACTGGTGAGGCTGCATTGATGGGCACTGGTAAGGCTGCATTGATGGCCACAGGTGAGGTTGCATTGATGGGCACTGGTGAGGCTGCATTCATGGGCACTGATCAGGCTGCACTGATGAGGCTGCACTGATGGTCACTGGTGAGGCTGCACTGATTGTCACTGGTGAGGTTTCACTGATGGACACTGATGGACACTGATGAGGTGGCACTGATAAGCTTCACTGATAATGCTGCACTGATGGGCACTGATGAGGCTGCACTGATGGGCACTGATAAAGTTGTTATTAATATTTATTTTTGAAACGTCAGCATTCATGCAAAAACATTTAACAGTGTCAGTTTATGAGATAATCTATGATGGCATGTTTAGGGGCGGGGCAGGGTAGGGGTTGGGTGGGGCAACTGGTGGCGAGTAACCCTGAAGGCCTTGCTAGTAGCTTAGGACATGACATTTTGAGCAGTGGACTAGAGTGCATGTATGCCAGAGCATACCCCAAAATTATAGGATCAGTAAGGATAATTCAGTGTTTGGCAGGTGCTGGAGACGTAAACCACCAGACTGAGATTCCTGCACCTGAGTTCCTGGGTCTGCCTGTCTGCTCTGATGTCTGCAGGCTTGGTGTATGTACAAATATACAGTCCAAAGCTGGCACCAGACACTGAGAAGAGAGGGGACTTAATATCTTTAAAGCCCAATTGAAGCAGGATGTTGGTAAGTGCAGCCTATTTTCTCCACTGCAGGTGGTGCTCAAGTCATCTGTAGCAGCGATGCAGGTGGAGGAAGAAGTCGAAAGGAGCCATGTTCGTCTATGATCTCCTCAGTCAAAGAGAGGTAGCATCCGATTGGATGCTAGTGCCCCGTGTGACCTTGGGGCCATTTTGGGTCAGGCAGAGTCTATTTAGGACCCTGGCTTCCAGGTTTAGCACACATGTGGGTAAACTAGGAACAGGTCGCCCTTCTGTCAGAGACAGTGCTTAGCACCAGGGAGAGGTACCAGATGAGTAGGGAAAGTGGAAGGACAGGCCGTCCTTCCTGGAAACTCCCCACTTTGGTACGGAGCGGCCAGGTATTCCACCCCTTGTGACAGATGCTGTCGGCACACCTGAGACCTACTGCTACTACCCATTACTGTACATTCGGGCTAGTTGTGCATTGCTGAACTTCAGTTTCAATACAGTTCTATTTTCTGCAACTGGTCTCTGAGTGTTTACTGCCGCCACACCACACTGCACATCCCCACATGGGTTTTCATTGCAGAGATCTGACCCCCCCCCCCGCTGAGTCATAGTCAGAGCTCTCCAATCAGCAGAGAGCATGAGCTTTGCTTACTGCAGAGCTATAGGTCTGACTCAGTAGGGGGCATGTCAGTCCTCTGCAGAGAGACCACTGTTTCCCCAAAAAGAGCAAGTGTCCCACTCTGAATTTGCAAGCAGTGGACAGGTTTTCCTACCCAGGCTAAAGCAGCTTTGGAAAAAAAAAAAGATTGTTAGGACTTTGAACACCTTTTTGCTTTGAAACATCTGAAATGTATTTAGATGACTTAAACTGAAGGTTTGATTGGGCTTGGGCTTAAATGGAGGAAATAATAGAAAATAATAGGAACTAGAATACAAAGGACATGTGGTGGTGGTGGTCGAGTTCTGATGGCACATAATTCGTTTTAGGGAGGCATTTCCTCCCAATGCCCTCCTCTTTATGTCACCTATGACTCAGTCATTGACCAATAAGGCTGTAACTGGCTGGATTAGACAAAGATTAGCTTATATCTGCATGCACCTTTAAACAAACACTACTGTTTTTTTTTTAGATCAACCCAGCGGGCTGAACGAAAAAAAAACCTGACAGCTCAGGAGGAGCTGCTGTACTAACTATCCGATGTTAGTACAGCGATATTCTCTGCTGTGCTATTGTGTTCTGACAGGGGGGTGTCCCCCGCCAGAGCACCCCCTGTCAGTGCTTTTAGTCATTTGCTGAGAGTGCTTACCGGATACCGATCGGCAGACCTTTTTTGGTCATGCCCCGGCGGCTTCTATTGGACTGGCTGCAGTACACACGGGCCGAATGCAGCCCAACATTCGGCCCGTGTGTACTAATCTAGCTGTTTTGACACCAATCACAATCTGTCTATCACTGATCTAAACTACATTCTGATTGGTTATTAGCGATAAATAGTAAAGTGGGGTACACACTAGTAGAAAATCTGCCGAAAATTCCCATCCGAGGTAAAATCGTACGATTTTCGGCTAGTGTGTACACAACTTTCAGCAGCCGATGCCGACATTTTCAACGAAAAAAACGGAGGGACAAACACCAAAATTTTTATCGTCTGTCCCCAGACGACCAATTTTCGTTTAATGTGTATGCAGTACGTCCGTGAAAAATCGGATACGAAAGACCGCGCATGATCTAAAGTTGCTGACAACCCGGAAGTCTAGGAACAAATGTCCCAAAAAAAAAAATCCGGACGAGAAATTTCGTGAACATTTATGCACTGTCAACTAAAAACGGTTATGTACGCTGAGCAAGGGAGAGAATAATCGGAGGATATTTCGTCCGATTTCCGTCAAGTGCGTACGGGCCTTTAAACTTAAATATTTGCAATTCTACTGAACAGTTTGTGTGAATATACTGTTACATCCAAGATTTGTGCCAAATATGATCAGGTGCACCAAAACTACCATTCGCTTCTCCACCAACCCGTTTCATGTCTATAGTCAGTATAACAGTCTATTCTAACCTGTCTTCTAGTCTTTAAACAGTTCAGATAACTTTTAAAATCATATTACTTTCCCCATTTGGTCGTAGTCAGTACCCACTGCTGAGAGCATTCAAATGGTTAATGAAAAGTGCCCAAATCCATCAGAGTTTTGGCAGCCTCTGCAAGTCTGAAACAGCAGTTTCAAGCAAGAAGTATAACAAATCTTCTCCTTTGGGTTTATCTGGAGAGGAAATGACACATTATAAATCCAGAAGAAAAAGATCTCCTCTTCGCACCTCCTCCTCCTCCTCTCTTTTATACACCCCTCTCTCATGCCATCTCCCACCTCTCCCCCCATATCACCCCCAAGTGCTGGCAAAAGATTTAACATCTAATTCAGCATCTGACGAGCTATTTTATCACCGAGCTGTCCACTATTTTGGCCTTGAGTAGAATAAACGGAGCAAGCAGAGTAAGTCCGAGACATGAGGCTGAGTCCTCCATGTATGCTAGGATAGTGCTCACTGCTACGCTATAGGCAGCTTATCATACAAAATATTTTAACACAGGGCATATTCTGATTAGTGTTATATGATCATTTAAAGTGGATCCCCAGTAAAATTATTTTTGGATAGTGTGAAGAAGGATTAGACTGCTGGATTTATATTGCTTCTCTGTCACCATTGACATGGATAGGGCATCATGCACACTGGCCGTTTAGCCCTTATGCATGAGACTTTGTGTAAGACAGAGGTCTTCAAACTATGGCCCTCAAGTTGTTCAGGAACTACAATTCCCATCATGCCTAGTCATGTCTGTGATTGTCAGAGTTTTACATTGCATCATGGGATGTGTAGTTCTGCAACAGCTGGGGGGCCGTAGTTTGAGGATCCCTGGTGTAAGACTTTTGGTAACTTTCAGGTTTAGATGAAAGGCACAGGTGCACCATCCAGCCCCGCTGTGGCAGCATGTAAAACTCTATGAGGCTGACAGTTGTTAGGGCTGGGCGATTCACCTTGTGGTACTACAGTGTAGAACAGGCATGTCCAACCTGCAGCCCGAGGGCCGCATGTGGCCCAGAACTGCAGGCAATGCGGCCCACTGCCCCCTGATAATTTATTTGTTTTTTGCTGGGGAAGAAGGAAGTCGAGTCTGGGGCATGGCCACAGCGACTTCCAACTAACTGTAGGCAGCGTCGCCAGATTACAAACAGAGTGGCGGCGCAGGAAGGGCGCATCTGCGTTTTTTTACTTACATACCTTAACTATAGTATATATTTTATATGCGGCCCGAGAAAAATTCTCTACACTCAATGTGGCCCAGAGAAGCCAAAAGGTTGGACACTCATGGTGTAGAACAGTATGCGCCCAGGGTGACCTTGGTGCTAGATTAGGAACGCCGTTCAAGCTGGAAAAGCCAAACTCCCGCAGTCACCAATGAGAAAGGTGCAGGCTGCCAAAGGTGTTCATTCGAAGTGATGCATGTATGAAATCAAAGAAGCGCCACACTCCTGTCCAGCCAACCTAGTGTAGACTTAAAACAGTCTCAGCCAATGAATCTCTGCCAAAGCCACACCCCCTGACATGTTTTTATCTGCCTACTGGAGCTTAATTAAAGGGTCAATTAGGCTCTGGTGGGCGGAGCAAAACATATAAGGGGTGTGGCTTTGGAGGAGACTTATGGGGTGAGGTTGTTTTCAAGTCTACACTAGGTTGGATGGATGGGAGTGCAGCGTTTCTTTGATTTTAAATATGCGCCCAGGGACAAATGCCTGGAACACAGAATGCTTGCATACATCCCTGGGTGCACAGGCTGTCAAAAGCAAGGCTGGAAAATGCAACCTAAAAAAATAGTCCTAACTAGGGATGAGCTTGGGCTTGGCTTGGGTTTGCCATACTATTTACGTGCAATTACAGGGTGGGGATGGGGAATGCCTCACCTACAGCTGATTAGCCTAACACTGACAGCTTACTTCGGGGTTCAGCTGAACATAGGTTTGGACCAAACCCAAACTGAACCAAAGCTCGTCTTTAGTCCTAACTCTTCCCTACACTAACCAAAATGCAAAACAACAAAAAATGCAGCTGATGTGACCTGCTTACATCAAACTGATCTGTTATATTACTTTTGGTGCCACTCAAAGTAGAGGTGAAAGCATTTCCCTGTGTCTCAAAGCATGGGGTACAGGCTTGTCCTGATACCAATCCCAGAGGGCTAATAATGTTAAAGAGGAAAGGATTGCTGCTACTCCCAACCAGCCCAGGTGAATATCCAATAAGGAGCGGCTTCAGCCTACTTGTGTCCCCCCACCCTGATGTATTTCGTCTCGCCCTCCAAATTTTAGTCATAGGGTCTAAGCCCCAGTGGACGAGGCGAAATGCATCAGGGTGTGTGTTTTGGTGGAGACAGGTAGGCTGAGGCCGCTCGTTATCGGATATTTACCTTGGCTGGTTGGGAGTAAGTAGCTTGCTATGGGGGCACTCTGTGTGTCCATTCAGACATGGAGCTGCTGTTCGGACCCACCCCCTCTCTTTCTCCTGATTGGCTAACTGACTTTGATTAACAGCCGAGGGAGCCAATGGCGCTGCTGTTGTGTCCCAGCCAATCAGGAGGGAGAGTCCTGGATGGCCGAGGGAGTCGTGTAGATCGCTAAAGAGAGGTGGGGCTCAGGTAAGTATTAGAGGGTGCTGGGGAGGCTGCTACACCCAGGAGGCTTTTTATCTTAATGCATAGAATGCATAAAGATAAAAAAAACCTTCTGCCTTTATAACTTCTTTAAGTCCTGTAAGTTGCAAAGTGGGGCATCCACGGATCAGACTTGTTTTTGCAGCACATCCCACAGGTGCTCGATTGGAATGAGATCTGGGGAATTAGAGGCCAAGTCAACACCTCAAACTCATTGTTGTGTTACTCAAACCAATCTTAAAGCGGAGTTCCAGCCATTTACTCACCTGTCCAACGGTCCAGCGATGCGGCCGCCGGAAGCCTCGATCCTCTCCCACGGCGCCGGCATCACTGCTGTGGGCACCCGGCTGTTACAGTTTGCGGCTTCACAGCCGGGTGCCCACTGCGCATGCGCGAGTCGCGCTGCGCGCCGTGATTGGCCGGCAATCTTCTGGGACCTCTGACGTGTCCCAGAAGATTGCAGGGAGGGAGGGGGAGAGGAGAACTTCCGCTCAGGGCGCCGCGGCGCTCCGAGCGGAAGTGGGAGCGGGTACCTGTCAAAACTAGGTACCCGCTCCCCCCCCCAAAAAATGACATGCCAAATGTGGCATGTCGGGGGGTCAGGACTCCCTAAAGCGGAAGTTCCACTTTTGGGTGGAACTCCGCTTTAAACCATTTTTGCAGTGTGGCAGTATGGCTGATCAGTGTATGTCAATATGCTGGCTACACACTAGTAATTGTGATAATATGCGGTTACATAAATTCAAAGCTGGATATAAATTGAAAAAAAAAATGATTTAATAAAACAAAGTTTCCATTATTAGCACTAATATTGTATAATAATGTTTTACCAGCGTGGAATTTTTCTTTAAGCTAAATATATATGCAATATATCCTCTAAAAATATAAGCAGGTATCTATGAAGTCTCTCGTCATGTGGCAAATATGAGTGGGCAATCCAACTAACCACTGGAAAAGTACGTAAAAGCTTTATTTTTACTCTCAGCATATAATTAACATTATTTAAAATAAAACTGGCTTATGTAAATTTTTCTCATAACGATCCCTTATTAAAGTGGGTGGGTTATGTAGGTCTCAGAGCTTAATTAAAGAGTACAAGGGCAGAGAATATCCTAAAAATGTGCGCCCTTCCTTCTCCGTCTCATACGTGCCATCATAGGTTGTTATTATTACACTGTCTGGATACCTGTCAGACAGTAACTTACACATGCTCAGTTAAACTGACAAGCTTGCGGCGCTGTAATTGAGAGTCTAATAGCTGCCTGCACTGTAAACCTTGGAGCTTTCCATTTACTGTATGCTGTAGTCTTGTGTGCACCTAGGGGTCTTTTTCCTTTTCCTCAGCCCTGTATGCATTCTTTTTTTCCCTGTTTACTCATATAAACTTTGCATTGGATTCCTGATAGTGTAAGATGTAGTATCTGTAACACATTTCTTGATGCTGAGTGTTACATTATGGGAGACATGGCCATTTAAACCACAGACTGCAAGTCTACTTATATGGGCAAAAGTTTGTGAACACCGGATCATTTCACCTACAGCATACATATATATATATATATATATATATATACACACATATATATATATATATACATATATATATATATATATATATATATATATATATATATATACAGTGGGTACGGAAAGTATTCAGACCCCCTTAAATTTTTCACTCTTTGTTATATTGCAGCCATTTGCTAAAATCATTTAGGTTCATTCTTCTGCCTCATGAATGTACACATAGCACCCCATACTGACAGAAAAACACAGAATTGTTGACATTGTTGCAGATTTATTAAAAAAGAAAAACTGAAATATCACATGATCCTAAGTATTCAGACCCTTTGCTCAGTATTTAGTAGAAGCCCCCTTTTGATCTAATACAGCCAGGAGTCTTTTTGGGAAAGATGCAACAAGTCTTTCACACCTGGATTTGGGGATCCTCTGCCATTCCTCCTTGCAGATCCTCTCCAGTTCTGTCAGGTTGGATGGTAAACGTTGGTGGACAGCCATTTTTAGGTCTCTCCAGAGATGCTCAATTGGGTTTAAGTCAGGGCTCTGGCTGGGCCATTCAAGAACAGTCACGGAGTTGTTGTGAAGCCACTCCTTCATTATTTTAGCTGTGTGCTTAGGGTCATTGTCTTGTTGGAAGGTAAACCTTCGGCCCAGTCTGAGGTCCAGAGCACTCTGGAGAAGGTTTTTGTCCAGGATATCCCTGTACTTGGCCGCATTCATCTTTCCCTCGATTGCAACCAGTCGTCCTGTCCCTGCAGCTGAAAAACAGCCCCACAGCATGATGCTGCCACCACCATGCTTCAATGTTGGGACTGTATTGGACAGGTGATGAGCAGTGCCTGGTTTTCTCCACACATACCGCTTAGAATTAAGGCCAAAAAGTTATATTTTGGTCTTATCAGACCAGAGAATCTTATTTCTCACCATCTTGGAGTCCTTCAGGTGTTTTTTAGCAAACTCCATGCGGGCTTTCATGTGTCTTACACTGAGGAGAGGCTTCCGTCGGGCCACTCTGCCATAAAGCCCCGACTGGTGGAGGGCTGCAATGATGGTTGACTTTCTACAACTTTCTCCCATCTCCTGACTGCATCTCTGGAGCTCAGCCACAGTGATCTTTGGGTTCTTCTTTACCTCTCTCACCAAGGCTCTTCTCCCCCGATAGCTCAGTTTGGCCGGACGGCCAGCTGTAGGAAGGGTTCTGGTCGTCCCAAACGTCTTCCATTTGAGGATTATGGAGGCCACTGTGCTCTTATGAACCTTAAGTGCAGCAGAAATCTTTTTGTAACCTTGGCCAGATCTGTGCCTTGCCACAATTCTGTCTCTGAGCTCTTCAGGCAGTTCCTTTGACCTCATGATTCTCATTTGCTCTGACATGCATTGTGATCTGGAAGGTCTTCTATAGACAGGTGTGTGGCTTTCCTAATCAGGTCCAATCAGTATAATCAAACACAGCTGGACTCAAATGAAGGTGTAGAACCATCTCAAGGATGATCAGAAGAAATGGAAAGCACCTGAGTTAAATAT
Organism: Pelophylax lessonae; assembly: GCF_965119305.1. Taxonomy (NCBI): domain Eukaryota; kingdom Metazoa; phylum Chordata; class Amphibia; order Anura; family Ranidae; genus Pelophylax; species Pelophylax lessonae. The sequence goes on along the minus strand of NC_138778.1, from coordinate 42,077,969 downwards.
ATGAATGTCACAGCAAAGGGTCTGAATACTTAGGACCATGTAATATTTCAGTTTTTCTTTTTTAATAAATCTGCAACAATGTCAACAATTCTGTGTTTTTCTGTCAGTATGGGGTGCTATGTGTACATTCATGAGGAAGAAGAATGAACCTAAATGATTTTAGCAAATGGCTGCAATATAACAAAGAGTGAAAATTTAAGGGGGTCTGAATACTTTCCGTACCCACTGTATATATATATACACATATATATATATATATATATACACACATATATATGTATGTATATATATATATATATATATATGTATATATATATATATAACCACCCCTCCTTTTTTTTTTTTTTCCGTTTTTTCATTCTTTTTACATGGTATTTGGTACATCTCTCGGTTTGTGTCAAAGCTGAGGACATTGGCATGCAGTCTGTGGGGTGCTTACCTCTACCGGCCCGTGTTCCGCCTCTTGAAAAGGATCATGGACCTTCTATCTGGCCAGTATCATCTTTGGCCAGCTGTGCCCTGTTATCCTGTTACCCTCTGATTGACTTATTTTTTTAAGTGGGTTAGAACTATATTGCTTTATTTGGTATAAAATGTTTTTCGTACACCGGAAGTGACATCTCCATTCGGCGTCATTTCTGGCTTCCATGCAATGGCGCGGCCATATGCATGCCATTTACAGCTCTATAGTGCTATGCTTCGGTTTCTTCATCGTCACTTCCGGTTTGTGTGGTGGAACGCACTCCGTATACCAGAAGTGACCTTTCATTTTACGTCACTATCGGCTTAAATGTAATGACGTAAGTGTATGCGCGTTTCCCAAAGTTGTATAGTATTATACCTCTGCCCCCTACATGAATGGAGGGACTGCTATCAGTTCAATTGGAGGGTACACCTGGTTCCCTCTTTATTGGCACACCTGGGTTATCAGGAGAAGGAAGGAGCCCTCCCATGGCTATCAATCTCCAAACCACCATATTGGCTTTGTACAGAAAAGACCACTCCCCCAGTTCGGGATATTTAAACAGGCAATCTTCAGGGTGTAATTAGGCTTGCTCCTTGATACACCATACCACATGGACTTTCCTATGCTGCTGGTAAAGGGTCCTTTCACACTGGCTTTCCGCCAGGCGGACTCTGCTCAGCCGGGAAACGATCTGCTGATCCCTGCTGAGCAGGCAGATGACAGGTCCATCTCCGCTCACTGTGCAGAGACAGACCTGTCCGACCTCGGATAAAAGAAATCCATTTTTTATCCAAACCTATCTGATCCAATCCTTCAGACAGGTGGAAAATAGGGTTTCCATCCTTCTGGATTTCACAGACAGGATCGGATTGGATAGGAGCGGGTGTCACCGGACATGTCACAACTGACATCAGCTGGTCCATAGGGATGCATGGACCATCCGATCCGTTCCACCTGAAAAACTGACAGGCAGACCTGATCGAAAAGCCCATGTAAAAGGGACCTAAAGGTAATCCATTGATGCTTTAAATCAAACCTTTTCACTCATCTCTAATAGACAAGCTATGGTTAAGCCCATGCCACACTCTTGTATCCCTCTTCCTCCTTCCTCCTTATCACCCCTCCTGTTTGGAGGCTTCACTCCCCATCTTTGTTCCTTCACTACTGTGAACCTTGGGAATTATGTGGACCATTATTCCTTCTTCACTCATTAAAATTAATTTTTTCATTTATTTTCAATATGAGCACCAACCTTACACCCAACCCTCTTCATTTTCGCACTTCCCCATTTCATGGCACACATGTCATCTATCTAGTACAGACTTACACCTGATGTAGAGGCTATCATTTACAGTTGTAACTCTACCTTGGAGAGGGATAAGTTGATCCCTACCCAATCCATTTCATTTTTTGATCATTCTGACTCCGGACACTACAGATTGAAATAAGATTGTTTGTCTTTGACAATCTTATAGACAACACGTAAATGCTCAAGCTGTATTTAATTGGCTCAGCAACCTAGGCTGACATACATTCTCCTTTTTGGACCCTTTAAATCCCTTGCACTAGGTGTTTCAAGCACTCTTGTTAACTTTGACATTGTCCAGTTTTTGAGCATTTGAATCTTATGCATTTTTGCATTTTATTTTTTAGCTGTATGCTCCCTGTGTTGCCCTCTCTGGGGCTGGTCACTCTCCCGTGGGCCGGTGAGACTGGACCACATATGTACGTTTGACCTTGTACTTTCACAAACAGGTCAAGAGAACTGGCATACAGTATTGCCGCTGAAAAGGTATAAATAAATAAATGTATATATATATTTGGGTAAATATGTGATCCTGATTTAAAGGTTTTTTGTTTTTTTATGTTTTTTTTTTCCTCCTTCTTCTCTCTCTCCTCCATCTCGATCTCAGAGGGATAATATTGTCATATTGATGTATAAAGTATTTTGCTCTGTCTTTTCAGTGAAGTTTTCATAATTTTTTGTGAATAAATATGACTACATTATGTTATGAATCACACTGATATGCTCTTCTACCTTTAGAAACAACCTCTATGGTTCCTCGAGAGTTAGGTGGTCCCGAAGAAGCAGTACTTCCTTGAAACGCGTAGATATCTATCCTATATCTTGATCCTATATCATGGTGGCTATATTTGGTTGAATCAATATGCAAGCTCATTTTTTCATATGTTATATGTTTTAAACACATTTTTTTTTGTCTAATAACCAATAAAATATTGTGTATTTTTATATATTCTTTTGTACTTGTGTGTACCTTGGAGGGGTATTTAAAGTCCTACTCAGGGGCGGACTGACCATTCGGGGATTAGGGCACTGCAATTTGTAGGTGAGGCTTTGTGTGACTTGAGTGTGGACACAGGGGGCCCCATGATCTCTGATTGCCCGGGGCCCCATGAGTTGTCAGTCCACCCCTGGTCCTACTTGCTCTTTCTGTTCCCAATATATGAGTTTGTTGGACACCTCCTTCCAAAACCAAGAGCATTATTATGGAGTTGTCCCTACAATCCCGTTAAGACTTTACCAGGCGCCACTATACAGGGAATTCTTTACATAAGATTTTGGAGTTTCTTTGCAGGAATTTGTACCTATTCAAATAAGGCCCAGTTCTCACAGGCTTTCTGATCAGGTCCACTAGACTGGAAGTCTCATGCAGCTCTAACGGCAGGTGAATGTTAACGATTTTGTGTGCATTCATATCCCTCTAGTCTGAGTCCATCCAAGTCCAAAATAAAAAAAAAAAACAGAAAAGGACTGCATCCCTTTCCATTTTTCTGGACCTAAATGTGATGGATCAGAGGTAGCCTGATATAAACAAGTCAATAGAGCCATCACAGGTCTGCCATAGATGCTTTTAAAATGCAGACACAAACTGAGTGGGCAACATGTGAGAGGACCCGAACGGTCCTTTCACTCAGGCATCATCAGTTCAGTCACCTTTTTGCTAAAAAAAAAAAAAAACTGATAAAAAAGAATTCAGATTATGGCTCATGTATTGTTCACTATAGCTTCTAAACTTGAGTTTAGGAGCTTTGGCGTTTTTTTTGCCAAAGCTCCTAAACTCTACTCCATAATAGCCCATGTGTCCATGTCAGAGATGTATAGTAACTAAGTAGAACTACTTCACTACTGTACTTAAGTACCGAAAGGCGGTATCTGTACTTTCCTAGAGTAGAATTTTTATCTCCTACTTCCACTTTTACTTCACTACATTTTTTCAATAATTTCAATACTTCTACTCCGATATTTTTTTTTTGAGCTGCATAGTTACTCGTTACAATTATAAAAATTACCACTGCCAGAACAGTAGATGGCAGGTTTCATGAAGCTCAAAACATGTGTATTATCAGCGCATACAAAAATAAAAGCTACTGTATGTATAAATAAAAGCTGCATTTGAAATAATAAAAAACAATATGATGTTCAAACTTTTGACTTCTTTCTTTAATAACTACATAACACAGTACTTGTACTTTTACTTTCAGTACTTGAGTAGCAAATTTTTTCAAAAAAACTACTTGCAATCCTTAAGTACAAAAAATGTTGAATACTTTAGTACTTCTACTCAAGTCACTTTTTGATTGAGCATTTCCACTTCTACTCAAGTCACTTTTTGATTGAGCACTTCCACTTCTACTCAAGTCACTTTTTGATCGCGCACGTGTACTTTTACTCAAGTATGGGTTTCGAGTAATTTATACAACTCTGGTCCATGTACACTTAGGCTTTTACAGGAGTTTAGAAGCTGCTGCGGTTAGGGGAGGTTCAAATTCCCTCAACTTCACCCTTCTGAACGCGGAAAAATTGCGTTCAGAGTGGGAATGCCGGCCAAAAAAATGCAGCAAAATTGTGGTGCAATTTTACCGCGTTTTACATTTTCCCGCAGCTGGCAGTCAACATAGTCTGTGGGTACATGAGCCCTTACATCAGTTTGCACATCTGTGTCAGTTCACTTCAATTCAGTTTACATTATTTATTTTTTTGTTGTTGAAGAAATTAATATAAACAAAAACTATGTTTCTTGCCCAAAAACCAAGGAAAATGGAGCAATTTGGAAGCAGCTGCTGCAAATTAAAAGCAGTAGTATGTACAGCACCCATGGACGAAAATAAACTTGAGGGGGATCAAACAAGTCAACTTTTAATCCTTGATGAAGTCTGCTCAAAGCCATCTACAAGTCCAAGATACAGGTCAGAAGAAGAACCTCTTACTAATAAAACACTGAACACACTGCCATAGTTAAGAAGCTTTAAATATTATCAGTTAAACCATTTCCAAGAAGAAGCATAAATATGACATGATAGAGCACTCCCCAGCATCAGCGTGCTAATGGCTAACGCATTTCAAGGAGTGTGCCCTATTCATCAAAGCCTTAAAGGCAAACGCAAATGTAGCACAATTCACAAAGGTGCACATTGCCGACTAGACATACCCAAAGATTGGATTAAAATAAGTTAAACTGCCACAATGTGTTCTATTTTGTGTCTATGTTCATATGTCGGCATACCAATAGCCACAGCAGCCCACACAGCTGCAACGCAACCTGAGGTAGGAGGGGGGCCCCATTAGGCATCTGGGTGATTCTGCCTATGATTCTGGAATGCAGTAAAATCACCATACAATTGCACAATGTTTGTTTGAATGCCAATGTTGTTAACGACACCACAAACGCGCAAAAGAAACTGGCGTTTTGTCGTTGCTAGATGTGAGTGGGGCCTTAAGGAGGCCGTTAGGAAAACAACACTGTGAAGTTCCAGCTAAAAGGGGCAAAAGTCAGATCTTCTAGTAACAGATTCCCCCCTCTGTGCAATAAGAAGCATTTGTGTGGTTTTCATATAAATGTAAATTAATTTAAAACTTCTAATACAGATTGAAATAAACCCTGTACACCATATGTAGTCAAAATGCAGTCTAAAATCCCAGAGTTAAAGTCTAAAGGTTTTTTACCTTTATGCATGCTGCTCCACTCCTGAGCCCCATCTCGATCCAGCGACATGCACACGGGAGCCTTGGCTGTCCTTGGACTCCCTTTCCTCATTGGCTGAGACAGCAGCTGGAGCCATTGGCTCCCAACGCTGTTAATCACAGCCAGTGAGCCAATGAGGAGTGAGTGGGGGTGGAGCCAGGCCATGTCCTGCGTGTCTTATAGAGCAAGGCTTGGGAGCTAGCATGCACCAGTGTCCCCATTGCTAGCAGTTTGCTATCGAGGGCACTGGTCAAGTTAGCGCCAGTGGGGGACCTGAGAAGGGGAGGATGGCGCTGCTCTGTGCAAAACCACTGCACAGATCAGGTAAGTATAACATGTTTGTTATAATGATGGTAGGTCCCTGTGCAAAGTTTTGTGTGCTCTATTATAGTATCTGCATGCCTTACAGCTATCAAAGCCGGAATATATGAACAATAAAGAAGGGCAAAAATTGCACCCCTACCAATAATTGTGCCAAAACGAAATGGTGCTTAATAACTTATATAGTGCTAAAAAAATGATAAAAATTGCATATAGGACAATCAAACCATATACAGTGATATCCCAACGTTCTAAACAATGCATAAATAATTAATTAAAGTCCAAGAAATGTATTCAGTAAAAAGCTTGCTGTTCAACCACAGTGCTTGCTGTGATAAATAAAGTGCTTATTGAATTTGTGCTATATGGTGCCTTAGTTGCCAGAAAAAATCCACCAATCAGTGTTCACAGGTGACAGATGACAACACTCCGCACTTACCAGAAAAATTTGACCCCTTTTCTCAAAGGAAGTGAAATAGCGCTCACAGGGAAGTGGGTCTCCCAAATGGGGCTCCCATCCATCCATCCAGACTGGTCTTGATGGTCTGCATGCGACATGGAACGTGGTAGGACAGGGGTTGGATGAGGAGGACTGGGAGGAAATGTGGGACAGCCCATTTAGATTTCTGGTGGCGGCTAGAGATAAGCTGATCCAGTTTAAACTGTTGCATAGGATCTATCTGACCCCACAGCGTCTGCACCGTATGTTCCCTGCAGTCTCCGCCTCTTGTTGGAGATGCCCATGTGACTCTGCGAGATTCTCCCATATTTTCTGGGGGTGTCCTGTGGTTGGGGCTTCTGGCAGGAGGTGATGGGTTATGTGTCTGACCTTATTAATGGCATAGTCCCCCTGATGGTTTGTTTCTTGGGATTGGTGGACACTATACAGGTTCCCAGAGCGGTGCGCACCCTGGTGGGAATTCTCCTATTCTATGCCCGGAAAGCGATAGTCCTGAAATGGAAATCAGTACTTCCTCCTACAATAGGTTTCTGAAAGGGACTACTTAATGCTGTGGTCCCTCTTTATAAAGATGGTTTATAATGATGTCTAGAGGTTGTCCTCGAAAGTTTGATAAAGTGTGGCAACTGTGGGTGAATTCATCCCTAACAACTGATGTCCAAGATAAGATTTTCCATATGGGTTTGTGATTTGAGTGGGGTGGGGATATTCATCCGGTTTTATTGGGTGGGCTTGCTATGCTTGCTTGATGGTTCTTAACCACTTGCTGACCGTCCACAGTATATTTACGTCGGCAGTCAGCCCCTCACAGGCAAAGCGACGTAATACTGTAATACTACGTCGCTAGCCTGTGAGGCTCTAGGGAGCGAGCGTGCGCCACCGGAGGCGCGCTCCCACTTGCTCACGGACCCCCCCCCCCCGCGCGTGTGAGCAGTGGACCCGATGTCCGCCGGTCACTCGCAATCGTCAGTTACACCGGGAGAAAGGCAGGCGGCTAATGTAAACAAAGCCAGCTGTCATTCTCCCTTGTGTAACAGCACAGATCATACGGTCCTGCTATGTAGGACCGTAGATCTCTGCTATTACATGAAAAGCCACATCCAATCACAGTTAGAAGCACGCCCCTAGGGACACACTTAACCCCACCTTCTCAAATAAAGTTAACCCCTTCACTGCCAGTGTCATTTTTACAGTAACAGTGCATATGTATAGCACTGATTACTGCTGTAGTAATGTCACTGGTACCCCCAAAAGTGTCAAAAATGTCAGTCAAGGGTCTGATCTGTCCGCCGCAATGTCGCAGTCCCGCAAAAAAAATCGCAGATCGCCGCCATTACTGGTTAAAAAAAAAAACAACAAAAATGACAAAAATCTTTCCCTTAGTTAGTATCTAGTGAAAATATTGTCTTCAAAAATTTAGGGGGGGGGGGGGCCCTGCCAGAAAGGCTGTACGGGGCCCCGTGATTTCTAACAGCAGCCCTGACTACAAGTATAACTTTTATTCAAGGCACTGCTTTCTAGTAATGTACTGACTATGCTAACAGCTCTCCTGCTACCTACTTTTGATTCTGGCCATAGGTGTGCGCAGCCTATGGCATTAGGGTGTGCACCCCAAAGCTCAAACACATATATGTGTGTGCATGTGTATATATACTGACAGTGTCCTTAGGCAGAGATTGGTGTCAGTAGGGCAGTGGATGGTGACTGTAGTTTTTTAATTCATTTTTTAAAATTATTTTTTAGTTTTAGTTTTTTTATTATTTTTTTTACAATATTTTTAGGGTCTAAACAGGGGGAATCTGCGCCACATAGGATGATTAGGGTGTGTCCTGGCACACCCTGTGCGCACGCCTATGATTCTGGCATACTTTTTGTTAAGATCAGTGACATGCATTGTCACCACTGACAATGCCAGCTGCTACAGAGTGACTTAAGCTGGATACACACTATCCAACTTTTGTGGTTAGATTTCCTTCAGATTTACCTTTTCTATGTAGTATAAGGGCCTGCCAGATTGCATACAAATTGAAAGTGTTTAGGTTTGACCTCATTTTATATGGTTTTGGTAAATCTAAAGGAAAAAGTCTTCAGAAAATCTTATAGTGTGTATGGCCCATTAAGCCCTGTACACACGCACCGATTGTTGGCCCTAAATTTTCTGCCAGCGTCCGATCGGCCGATTGTCGGCTTGTTAGTATGATGCTTCCGACAACCGACTGCGACTTTTCGGCCGAACAAAATCTGGTGTGCATGCTATAAAATTTTTGTTGGCCATCACCAGAACGGCCGAGTGTTTCTCAGTCAGTACAGATTTCGGCCGACAAAAGTCAGATGAGCAAGACTGGGTATGCTCAGAGAAGAAAAAACACACGGAAAGTAAACCATCACATGACATCACTTCTGCAGTTGGTTGTTGTTGGCCGACAAAATTCGTGTGCAGTCTAGAGCACATTTCAACCAACACAACAACACTGGACAAAAGTCGGCCGATCGGTCGGCCAACAATCGGTGCGTGTGTTCTATGGTTCCCTCTGATTCATAGTTACCAATAGTTCAAAACATTCTACAGTACTGTAGAGTGTTTAGGTAAGTATGTATATTTGCTAGAAAGAAAGTTCACTCCACACAGAATTTATTGCAATGTACCTTCTGTGTAGTCTATGAGCCCAGATATATGCTCATAAGAGAGGCTTTTAGCTAGTTCTTAGTTTGTCTTAATTTATAGTCCATGCCTAATGCAGGCCTTAGTTGTTCTGCCCCCACCCAAGGTAAATAAATGGAATTAATAAACTGGGTGAGAATTACTGTGAAGGAATAGAAGAGGAGGTAGATCTATGACTCTTCTGCTAGTAAAGCTCCTCAGGACACATCTCACAACACTACACATATCCATCATACGTCCAAACAACGCGACATCCATCACATCTGTACAGCGGTCTCTCAACACCTGTCATCTCCAAAGAATCCTTGAGAGTGAATAGTTGGCGTCACCTTGAATTTAGGACAATGGCTTCAAATCTTTTCACTGCTATAAGGAATCTTTCAAAGATACAAGTGAGTGAAAAATTTAGACATTGCCCATCCATTTTGGAAGTTTTACTTAGGCCAAGTTTTAAACCATCAAATTTAAGGACAGGATCAAAGAGTTTACATTTATTAGGAGGAGAGTAAATTATCGGGACATGGCCAAATAATTGCAACTGTCTGGGCTAGAGCTGCACGATTCTGGATAAAATGAATATCAAGATTTTTTTGCTTAGAATAAAGATCACGATTCTCGGTGTAACATCATCTTTCACATTATACAAAAAAATGGGCTACTATACTGTTTATTTTTTTTTTTAATTCATTGAAGTGTATTTTTTCCCCAAAAATTGCTTTTGAAAGACTGCTGCGCATTGCAACAACCGGCATTTTATTCTCTAGGGTCTCTACTAAAAAAAATATATAAAATGTTCGGGGGTTCTAAGTAATTTACTAACAAAAAATACTGATTTTAACTTGTAAGCAACAAATGTCAGAAAAGGGCTTAGTCTTTAGGTGGTTAAACTGCTCTCATTTAGCACCGGTTCACATTAGTGCGATCACAGATATCGCATGTAATGCGGAGCGCACTGCTCCTAAATTACATGCAATCTCTGTGTGGTGCAAATTTCAGCCATACAGTTTGTATGGCTGAATTCGCACCGCAATCGCACTAAACACGCACGTGACCCTTTTTTATCCGCAGCAGAATCAGATCGCATGGTGGTTCACACTAGTGCGATCCGATTCTGTGCGAACTTGCAGATCACACTGCGATATGCAATCTCAACTGGAGGTGTGAACTCCTTGAAATAAACTGGTTTTGCTGTAAAATGTGATCAGATCCTCATTCACCCGTCACAACAATAGATAAACACAATGTGCTTAACCACTTCCTGTCCGCCCTATAGCAGTTTTACTGCTACAGGGCGGCCGCTTTGCGCAGCATCGCGTATATATACGTGATTCCGCACTTCTGGGTAGTGGGCATAAATGCACGCCAGTGGCAGCTCCCTCCCACTGTGTTTATGCACACCTGGATTCCCATTAATTAAATTAGTTTGGAGGTGTGGTTTAGAGTTACTTTGATTGATAAAAGACACTCAAACATTTTAAGATTGCTGTTTACAAGAAGCATCAGCTGACGCGAACCATGCCTCGCAAAAAGGAGCTCTCTGGAAATATACGATCAAGAGTAGTTGATCTGCATGAGGCTGGAAATGGATACAAAGCAAGTGCAAAGTGTTTAGGCATCCATCAGTCAACAGTTAGAGTCGGTTCTCACTAAGGCAACACGACTCCTTACTACTTCGGGAGCGACTTGTGCATTACCATGCACCACGACTTCGGAGCGACTTGCAGGGACTTCACATAATAGAAGTCTATGCAAGTCGCTCCGAGGTCGCCCCGAAGTAGTACAGGACCCTTTTTCTAAGTCGGAGCGACTTGTGTCGCTCCTATTAGAACGGGTCCTGTAGCGGTCAATACACCGCGAGGGAGCGCGACTTGTCAGGCTGACATGTCGCCTGACAAGTCGCGCTAGTGTGGACCGGCTCTTAGACAAATTGTTTATAAGTGGAGACAGTTTAATAATGTAGCTATTTTTCCTAGAAATGTGCTCCCAGCCAAGATGACTCCCAAAGAGCAACGCAGAATCCTCAATTAGGTAAAGAAAAACCAACGAGTAACAGCTGGAACTGGCAAACATCCCTGTTCATGAGTCTACCATACGCAAATCTTTGAACTAGGGCAGGGTGTCCAGAGGGCAGAACACTTTGGAGGAGTCTGCTGCTCTCCAAAAATAACATTGCTGCACGCCTGAAGTTTGCCAAAGAGCACCTTGGAAAACCGCAATGCTACTGGAAAAATGTTTTGTGGATTGATGAAACAAAAGTTGAATTGGTTACAAAGAATACTCAGCACTTTGTATGGCACAAAAAATGGCACAGCTTACCAACATCAAAACATCATCCCAACGGTAAAGTATGGTGGAGGGAACATCGTCATTTGGGCCTGCCTCGCTGACTCAGGGCCTGGGCCACTTTTACCACCATTATGCAGAGAAAAAGGGATTCTCAAGTTTACCATAATATGATACAGAATAATGTCAGGTTGCCTGTCCTCCCACTGAAGCGTAGTAGAAGTTGGGTGATGCAGCAGGACAATAGCCCTAAGGGGTTTATTTACTATTTATCAGAGGAGCAGCAGGTAAATTCTATATTCTCTCTGCTTAACAGGGAGTAGGATCTGTGAGTTAGGTCTGCTCAGTGTGTGATTCATCTGGTCTGAGGGAGTGTCCCCAGCTGATCCAATGGGGTGGCACATTGGATAGTGGAGGAAACCTGGCCAATGAGTACATAGGCTTTGATACAGCCCCAGGGATTGGAACAAACTGCTGTCTCGGTGCATTGTGGGGTGTAGTATAAAAAGCCAGGAGCACATGTGCTCAAGGTCTTTGGCTGGTGAGCAGAGTCCCCGAAGGGTATTAGCTGAGGTTCGGCCTTAATTTGTTAGTGCATTTAAATATACTAGTACCTCTAACACTCCCCCCTCCCCCCCCAGGACTGACAAAGTTGCTGTCCAAATTCCCCCTCCCCGTGCTCCTTTATCCAGAGTGGAGGCACTCTAATACAGTAAGGGTGTTACTGGCCAGATCACCAGGTTAAAAGAAAATTGATGCAGCCACCAAATCTAATGATTGGTAAGAAGCAATATGTTACATTTTTGGTTTTGGGTTTAATACCACTTTAATCATCCTTTAAAAATCCATGCGCTATGTGCCTGTACTGCAGTGACACGTGAAAGGTGGAAAAACCTTAAAGGAGTAGTGAAGTCACATATATCTGATAATTGTATCCCCTCTGTTTTATATAGCTATAATTCTAATCCCAAATACCTTCTTTCACAGCGCCGTGCTGCGGTCACGTGACCTCCCTCCGCTCTCCTTCCCCGATCTCAGGAGAGCCGATTGACGTCAGACGGCCAGCAGAGGGAGGTCATGCGACCGCAGAACGGTGCTTTGAAAAAAGGTATTTGAGATTTGAATTAAAAAAAAAAAAGGTCTCACAGTACTTTATAGCTATATAAAACTGATAGGATACCGTATGTATTTCAGCAGAACAGGAGGCAGGAGAAGAGAGGAGGGGCGGGGAGCAGATCGGCTCTCAGGCACAGACTGGAGCTGACAGGCCGGGAGGCAATTAGAACACAGCGGGATGAGGGAGGCATGTAAGCTGACCAAGGTATGATGGATCAGCAGCAAAGGCATGCGCAGGGGGTGTGCCAGGTGAGCCTGGGCACACCCTAATCACCCTATGTGACAGAGATTCCTCCTGTTGCCCAGGCCTCACTGCCCTACTGACACCATCCACTGCTTTTCTGACACCATCCACTGCTCTGCTGACACTGTCAATGTTTTTATAAATTATTACCGGGTGGTTCACACTTATTTAAGACAGTATGCATGTCTGTTTGTGTGTGTGTGTGTATATATATATATATATATACTGTGTATATATATATATTTATACACACGCGCACGCATTTGAGTTTTGGGGTGCACACCCTAATGCAATAGGCGATCCTATAATCGGCAGCCATGATTACCATGGTCAGTTCACACAGGGGAACAGGAACAGGCAGGATTAACCAGGTACTCCAAAACGATGCTCAGAATCCAAGCTCCCCGAACACTCTTTCCACGGGACTCATGTTTGGCATCTCAAATGGCTAAGGTCTTACTGCCCTATAGGACTGGGGTAGTCCAACATGTATTGCAAACAAAGAACAAAGAAGGGCACACCGACCTAGCGCATTATCCTCAATATAGGCTTTATTAATAGAACATAAAAATGGCTACTCACAAACAAAGGTGTAAATCAGTCATATCAAAACCAAGTGATGGAATATCAGGAGCAGTTTACATCAATGTCCACTGTCCTTATCAGATGACGGCTGATGCATTTCTTGTTTGTAACCTGGGGACCTCCTGACTCTATAGTGCATCCATTATAACTGCTATAACAGATATAATGGATGCACTATAGAGTCAGGCGGTCCCTGGGTTACAAACAAGAAATGCGTCAGCCGTCATCCGATAAGGACAGTGGACATTCGTATGGACTGCTCCTGATATTCAAACACTAGGATTAACCAGGTATTTTAGAACATAGAATGGGACAAATTACACTGCAACAGCACTATGCTGTTATTCATGCTTTAAAGGAACAGGAGCATTATTTTTTTCTTTTTTAGGGTTACAAACACTTCAATGCCAGAACCAGAAAAAAAACTGATCCTGTAGTGATGTCTGTTCACATAAACACATGTACTAAAAAGGTTTCAGTGTGGTGTACACTGGCAGATCCTGTAAATATACAGGTTCCTCGTCTGGCAGTTAAAATCTCATTCCTCCTAACTTCTTTACATGTGAACTGCTATTCGCACATATTAAAAATGATGGCACTTCTAAAGTCTTCCACAGAAATAATTAACACAATTAGTAAGAACAACCTGGGATTTCTAATCAATCTTAATAAATGAGCACACTTATTGTAATTGCACAGCAACACATTTTGCTCCTTGGGAGAGATCACTGCTGTATAAAGAATCAATGCTTTTTAGCATCTGGTTCATCGCTCCAGCCCTGTGACTACAGAAAAGGGAACCCATCTTTTGGCACTGGAACAGGCCTGCAGTGGTAATCCAAATTTTCTATATAAATGTCTTACTGCAACAAATATGAATCATCACTAAAAGTGGTACTGACATGACAAAAATGTTCAAAACATTCCATAAAAAGGTGAATTCATCAAAACTGTATGAAAAGAAAGTTGGCACATACAAGCAAAGACCAACAGAATCTAACTATCACAATTAATGAGGAAAGTATCCGGCATACAGTACATCAATATCAATGTTCTGCTATAAATTGGCCCCCAAGGCTAATTCACTTTGTTATATTAGTTGAAGCCAGTTTGCGACTATAAAGAAAACTTCAGCATTTCCTATACTGGTATCATTGCGCTCACAGGGAGGCAACTTCTTTCTATCCCTAATTCGCAGACACTTTAATAGCCAGTATTTGCCCCAGTTGCTGGGTAGATTAATGCACCCTCCTCCCCATCCAGACCTTACTAGTTTGTCCACGGAGCCTATCAGTGTGTCTGAGGATTGGGAGTAATTACCGCACAGGGTTGTTTAAAGGTTTATATTGCAGAAATTGAATAGACACAAACCAAGGCAGTTATAACAATAGTACTACATACAGTATGCTGCAGATCACAGAGTTCTTCTGGCAGGGAAGGTAATTAATATCAGTGTAGCACTGCCCCCTAGAGGACTGCTGAGAATTACACTTTCTGAATTACCCTGGGTTACCCTTAGCAAATGGTAGCAGATAAGTAGCATTGAAAGTCATTGGCTCAGTCAATAATCAATCCAGGGGATGTTGTTTTTTTGTGTTTTTATTTAGAACTGGGATAGGAGAAGGGATGATTGGGATACTCTAACTATGAACTATGCACAATCTTGAGGACAACTAGCTGTAGCGTGTGACAAGGCCACTACTTCACCTTTACAACCGAAGAAAGTTGGACTGCACTCGGAAAAATGTGAAATCAAAGATGTCTTTTATTCCTCATAAACAAATCCATACAGACAGTGCATTGAGAGACATGCCAGGTTGACGCGTTTCACGATATAGATAATCGCTTGCTTATAACTCATTGGTGTGGTTATGAGTAAGTGATTATCTATATCATGAAATGCGTCAACCTGGCATGTCTCTCAATGCACTGTCTGTATGGATTTGTTTATGAGGAATAAAAGACATCTTTGATTTCACATTTTTCAGAGTGCGGTCCAACTTTTTTCATTTGTACTAGTTCTGGATGGCGGATCTGACCAGCACCGGTCTACTTAGCCTCACCTGAGCGGCTTTCCTGTCCTATTCCTATATTTCTCACTGCTTCACCTTGCCACTGAAGTGAAGATAGATAATGTGTTCCCACTTGAATTACTCTTCAGGGTTCTAGCTTGGCACCCCCTTCTCACTTACTGAGTGCGCTGACACCTGTCCACTTCCTGGGCAGACCCCTGGCAAGCTTCCCGGTACTCACGGACACTGTTTTTGCCAGGGTTGCTCTGCCTCCAACTCCACTAGTCAGCATACACATTACTCAGAGATTTTGGTCTATAGTGACATGATAGCATCACACAGTTGTTGCAGATTTGTTGGCTGCCCATCCATGATGCAAATCTCTCACACTTCCACCACATCCCAAAGGTGCTCTTATGGATTGAGATCTGATGACTGTGGAGGTCATTGGAGTACAGTGACCTGATTGTCATGTTCAAGAAACCAATTTTTAACAGTATTTGTTCATTCATGTTAGAGATTTTTTATATATGACCTTGATATTTAAGTAGCAGCAACACTATTTCTTTTATACATTGTTATATGCACAGGTCACTGCGACATATAGACCATAAGGTGAGATATTGAAGAAGCGCAGGGGAATTATTGGGATCAACATTTTTAGAGTGTTTTTACAGTAATTTTATTGGATATCAAGCGGTACATCAGCAGCACAGACCCTGCGCCTGCCCTCCCCCTCCAGGCGATTGCTCCGGCCCACCTCTGCATTTACCTGCAATCATTGTCAGTGAGCACCATTCTCAGTGACAACACGGCCAGTGTTTTCCTCTGCTGATCTATCAATTTGTACCATGCCTTCTTGTATAGATCGTTCATTTGGCAGAGTATGCAGGAAAGGAATGATTACAAAACAGCCTATGTGAAGCAGAGCTGTGTTATTGAAAACAGAAGAAGTCTGGCCCTGGAAGTCTGTAAAGCTCACCATAAACTATGCAATTTGAATGTACAATATCCTTTAGATCTATCTCCAACTAAGTAGTGCAAGGACCTGCCTAATTGGATACAGAGTGATTAGATAGATAGGAGTGTCCTCCTATAATCTATTATATAGTTTTGTTAAATCTAAAGTAGATTGAACAGAAGTTGTACAGTCAGATTGTATAGTGTATGGCCACCTTTAAATACCTAAAATTTACTTTTTTTTTTTCCATTTATTGTTAATGGCACCCCAAATGCAGAAGCAAACACGCACTTTGCCATGGGAAAAAAAACATGAGACAAACGCAGCAAACCACACAGTATAAAACGTGCAAACTGCAACACGAAATGTCCCATGAGCTACTTTGCTGCATGTAGGGCAGTACATTGAAATCAATCGGCTTCCCTATGCATGTCGAGGAAAAAACGTGCCAAAATCCCCCACTACGCTAGGTGTGAATGGGGTCTAAAGGTAAAATTGGCAGCTAAGTGTCTCCACTCCCATGTACTTGTAAAAAGCTGGCCATACACTATGCAATCTGATTTTACAAACTCTGTACAAGTTCCTTTAAATTTACCAAAGCTATGTAATAGGAGGACCTACCTGAGCAATCCATTCAATACTAGGGTTGAGCGAACACCTAGATGTCCGTGTTCGACGGGTTCGGCCGAACTTTAAAAAAAAGTCCGGGTCCGTGTCCCGGACTTTTACCGAACTTTTCCCGGACACCGAACCCCATTGAAGTCAATGGGGACCCGAACTTTAAGGCACTAAAATGGCTCTAAAACACCAAAGGAAAGGGCTAGAGTGCTGCAAATGGCAGCAAAACGTAATTAAGAGCATGGCAAGTGCTCTGCAAACAAATGTGGATAGGGAAATAACTTAAAACAACAAAAAAAAAACAGAAAAATAAAACAATGTTCTTCTTCATCTCTGAAGGACGAGGCCCATATGGAGTAGGAGGGAGGTTGAGGTGGTGGTGGATGTGGCGGTGACATAGGCGTGCGCACAGGGTGTGCTGGGTGTGCCTGGGCACACCCTAATCACCTAGGGCACATAGCATTGCCAGTGAGGAGATGGGAAAGATCTCCCTGGGACCTGCTCTGCTCTATTTCTCCTTGCCTACAGGTACATGGCCCCGATACATTACTCTCCCTGCTGGCAAACACATGCATGTGTATTTCAACTTTGGGGTGCACACCTTAATGCAATAGGCTGCGCACACCTATGGGCGGTGTAGGTGGAAGCGGCGGTGGAGGAGGACCAGGGCCGGATTAACAGCATCATGGGCTTGGTGCTGAGGATTTTGAAGGGCCTTAAGGGCCGTGCCTTGCCATGCACCCAGAGGAGGAAGGGTGCAGCCATGCATGCCTAATTCAACATGGGATGCTGTCTCTGAAGCCCATAAACACATCCATGCATCGCCAACTGTCCCTCCTTGTCCGGCCTTCACGCTGTGTGGGGAGGTTCTGAGGGTGCTGCCTGGGGAAGCGAGCATAGAAGCCAGACTTCTGTGTTTACAAGTGACAGAAGAGCGGTAACAGTGAATATGGCCAACCCGGGGCCTATATAAAAGGTAGGGGCCTGGAGCTGCAGCTCCAATAGCCCCTACATTAATCTGGCCCTGAGGAGGAGGACGAGGTAGCCAACACTGCTTCTTTTCAAAAATTTTAAATGAGGGTACACCCCAAAAGAGTGAGAAAGAGCAAAAATGGAACAATGGGTGGGTAAGGTCGGTATCCATTGCTATTCTGCATAAGGTACGGAAAAGTCCCGTGGGATCCATGCCTGGTTCATTTTAATGAACGTGAGCTTGTCCACATTGTCTCTGGACAGGCGGCTGCGCTTGTCTGTTATAACGCCCCCAGCCGTGCTAAATACCCGTTCAGATAATACACTGGCTGCAGGGCACGCCAGCATCTCCAAGGCGTAAAGGGCAAGCTCAAGCCATGTGCCCAATTTGGAGACCCAGAAGTTGAAGGGGGCAGACCCGTCATTCACTACATGTAGGCGTGTGCACACATACTGCTCCACCATGTTGGTAAAATGCTGCCTCCTGCTAAGACGTTCCATCTGAGCTGCTGGTGCTGCTGTTTGTTGTGGCGTGCTGACAAAGCTTTTCCACATTTCGGCCATGCTAACCCTGCCTTCTGAGGTGCTGGCGGTGCCCTGGTTGCGTTGGCGACCTCCTCCTCCTCCTCCTCTGCCTTGTGCTTCCACTGTGGCCCCGCTGTCAGATGGGAATGCCAGCAGCATGGCGTCTACCAGCGTGCGCTTGTACTCGCGCATCTTGCGATCGCGCTCCAGTGAGTGAATTAAGGACGGTACGTTGTCCTTGTAACGGGGATCCAGCAGCGTGGCCACCCAGTAATCAGCACAAGTTAGAATGTGGGCAACTCGGCGGTCGTTGTGGAGACACTGCAGCATGTAATCGCTCATGTGTGCCAGGCTGCCCAGAGGCAACGAAAGGCTGTCCTCTGTGGGAGGTGTATCGTCCGTGTCCTCTGTATCCCCCCAGCCACGCACCAGTGATGGCCATGAGCTGGCCTGGGTGCCACCCTGCTGTGAACATGGTTCCATCTCCTCCTCCAGCTCCTCCTCCTCCTCATCCTCCTCATCCTCCAGAACTGTGCCCCTGCTGGACAATTGCGTCCCTGGCGTTTGCGTGTGCAGGAACCCACCCTCGGAGCCCCTTGCGAATGACTGCCCTGAAAGCCTTGGAAATGTTACCTCTTCATCCTCCTCCTCCTCCTCATCCTGTGCCACATCCTCTTCCATCATCGCCCGAATTGTTTTTTCAAGGAGGCATAGAAGTGGGATAGTTAAGCTGAGAACGGCGTCATTGCCACTGGCCATGTTGGTGGAGTACTCAAAACAGCGCAACAAGGCACACAGGTCTCGCATGGAGGCCCAGTTAAATTAAATAGCGGAATAGAAAATATGATCCAAAAAAAGTGTATGTATATCACACGTACACAACCACACTGGGCCCCAATTACTATTGTTTGTACCCCTAAAAGGCTAGATGAGGAGTAGGGGGAGTATGGAACAGGCAGCACCCTCAAACCTTCAGAAGTATGAGATGAACCCCAACAACTTGGAAAGGTGGATCTCTCTCACACGTACCGACACAGACTATCCCGCAATTCAATTGATCCTCAAAGGTTTTTATTGAATAGCGGAATAGGAAATATGATCAAAAAAAGTGTATGTATCTCGCACGTACACAACCACACTAGGCCCCAATTACTATTGTTTGTACCCCTAAAAGGCTAGATGAGGAGTAGGGGGGGTATGGAACAGGCAGCACCCTCAAACCTTCAGAAGTATGAGATGAACCCCAACAACTTGGAAAGGTGGATCTCTCTCACACGTACCGACACAGACTATCCCCCAATTTAACTGATCCCCAAAGGTTTTTGATTAAATAGCGGAATAGAAAATATGATCCCAAAAAAGTGTATGTATATCACACGTACACAACCACACTGGGCCCCAATTACTATTGTTTGTACCCCTAAAAGGCTAGATGAGGAGTAGGGGGAGTATGGAACAGGCAGCACCCTCAAACCTTCAGAAGTATGAGATGAACCCCAACAACTTGGAAAGGTGGATCTCTCTCACACGTACCGACACAGACTATCCCGCAATTCAATTGATCCTCAAAGGTTTTTATTGAATAGCGGAATAGGAAATATGATCAAAAAAAAGTGTATGTATATCACACGTACACAACCACACTAGGCCCCAATTACTATTGTTTGTACCCCTAAAAGGCTAGATGAGGAGTAGGGGGGGTATGGAACAGGCAGCACCCTCAAACCTTCAGAAGTATGAGATGAACCCCAACAACTTGGAAAGGTGGATCTCTCTCACACGTACCAACACAGACTATCCCCCAATTTAACTGATCCCCAAAGGTT
The DNA here is from genome assembly GCF_965119305.1 of Pelophylax lessonae. NCBI lineage: Eukaryota > Metazoa > Chordata > Amphibia > Anura > Ranidae > Pelophylax > Pelophylax lessonae. The sequence goes on along the minus strand of NC_138778.1, from coordinate 42,057,933 downwards.
TTTGATTAAATAGCGGAATAGAAAATATGATCCAAAAAAAGTGTATGTATATCACACGTACACAACCACACTAGGCCCCAATTACTATTGTTTGTACCCCTAAAAGGCTAGATGAGGAGTAGGGGGGGTATGGAACAGGCAGCACCCTCAAACCTTCAGAAGTATGAGATGAACCCCAACAACTTGGAAAGGTGGATCTCTCTCACACGTACCAACACAGACTATCCCCCAATTTAACTGATCCCCAAAGGTTTTTGATTAAATAGCGGAATAGAAAATATGATCCCAAAAAAGTGTATGTATATCACACGTACACAACCACACTAGGCCCCAATTACTATTGTTTGTACCCCTAAAAGGCTAGGAGTAGGGGGAGTATGGAACAGGCAGCACCCTCAAACCTTCAGAAGTATGAGATGAACCCCAACAACTTGGAAAGGTGGATCTCTCTCACACGTACCAAAACAGACTATCCCCCAATTTAACTGATCCCCAAAGGTTTTTGATTAAATAGCGGAATAGAAAATATGATCCCAAAAAAGTGTATGTATATCACACGTACACAACCACACTAGGCCCCAATTACTATTGTTTGTACCCCTAAAAGGCTAGGAGTAGGGGGAGTATGGAACAGGCAGCACCCTCAAACCTTCAGAAGTATGAGATGAACCCCAACAACTTGGAAAGGTGGATCTCTCTCACACGTACCAACACAGACTATCCCCCAATTTAACTGATCCCCAAAGGTTTTTGATTAAATAGCGGAATAGAAAATATGATCCCAAAAAAGTGTATGTATATCACACGTACACAACCACACTAGGCCCCAATTACTATTGTTTGTACCCCTAAAAGGCTAGATGAGGAGTAGGGGGAGTATGGAACAGGCAGCACCCTCAAACCTTCAGAAGTATGAGATGAACCCCAACAACTTGGAAAGGTGGATCTCTCTCACACGTACCAACACAGACTATCCCCCAATTTAACTGATCCCCAAAGGTTTTTGATTAAATAGCGGAATAGAAAATATGATCCCAAAAAAGTGTATGTATATCACACGTACACAACCACACTAGGCCCCAATTACTATTGTTTGTACCCCTAAAAGGCTAGGAGTAGGGGGAGTATGGAACAGGCAGCACCCTCAAACCTTCAGAAGTATGAGATGAACCCCAACAACTTGGAAAGGTGGATCTCTCTCACACGTACCAACACAGACTATCCCCCAATTTAACTGATCCCCAAAGGTTTTTGATTAAATAGCGGAATAGAAAATATGATCCCAAAAAAGTGTATGTATATCACACGTACACAACCACACTAGGCCCCAATTACTATTGTTTGTACCCCTAAAAGGCTAGATGAGGAGTAGGGGGAGTATGGAACAGGCAGCACCCTCAAACCTTCAGAAGTATGAGATTGTGTTCACTGTACCCCACAAAGATTGAGTTCACTGCACCCCACAATGATTGTGTTCACTGCACCCCACAAAGATTGTGTTCACTGCACCTCACAAAGATTGTGTTCACTGTACCCCCCAAAGATTGTGTTCACTGCACCCCACAAAGATTCTGTTCACTGTACCCCACAAAGATTGTGTTCACTGCACCCCAAAAAGATTGTGTTCACTGCACCCCAAAAAGGATGTTGTTCACTGCACCCCAAAAAGGATGTTGTTCACTCCACCCCAAAAAGATTGTGTTCACTGCACCCCACAAAGATTGTGTTCACTGCACCCCAAAAAGATTGTGTTCACTGCACCCCAAAAATGATTTTGTTCACTGCACCCCAAAAAGGATTTTGTTCACTGCACCCCAAAAAGGATGTTGTTCACTCCACCCCAAAAAGATTGTGTTCACTGCACCCCAAAAAGATTGTGTTCACTGCACCCCACAAAGGATTTTGTTCACTGCACCCCAAAAAGATTGTGTTCACTGCACCCCAAAAAGGATGTTGTTCACTGCACCCCAAAAAGGATTTTGTTCACTGCACCCCAAAAAGATTGTGTTCACTGCACCCCACAAAGGATTTTGTTCACTGCACCCCACAAAGATTGTGTTCACTGCACACCAAAAAGGATTGTGTTCACTGCACCCCAAAAAGATTTTGTTCACTGCACCCCAAAAAGATTGTGTTCACTGCAGCCCAAAAAGATTGTGTTCACTGCAGCCCAAAAAGATTGTGTTCACTGCAGCCCAAAAAGATTGTGTTCACTGCAGCTCACACACAGAAAAATGGATGTGGATCACTGACACCTGCCTATCTCCAATCCCACACCACACAGCAATATCGATTGTAGTTTGTAGAACACAGTTTCCCTAAAATTCAGCAGACTCTGTCCCTAACAGGATTGAGAAGAGATCGTAGATCAGGATTGAGTGCAGATTCACCCCACCCCCCACACAGCAATATCGATTGTAGTTTGTAGAAGACACTGACCCTATAATTCAGCAGACTCTATCCCTAAAATGCCTACAACTCGCCCTGCCTAAACACTCCGACCTGTCCCTCAATTCTATCCGGACACAAATGGTTTTTTCCTGCCTATCTTTCCCTAATCAGCAGCCAGCACGTTGATGTGTGCTCTGTCCCTGAATCTAAGCAGCATAATGACGCCGCTGCGGCTGCCTCGAACTTATAAAGACTTGGTCACATGCTTCAGACGGCCAATCACAGCTACTGAGACATTTGCAGGCATGGCTGGGATGGCTTAAGGCACACCAGTTAAACGATTGTTGATTGGCTGTTGAAAGCCCGCCATGAAAAGAGCGCCAAAGCATGCAAAACCCGGAAATAAAACGACCGAACACGGATTTTTACCCGAACATACAGTAAAGTGTCCGTGTCCGTGTTCGGGTACAAAAAATCCAATTATTCGGTACGAACACGAATAATACAGTCCGTGTTCGCTCAACACTATTCAATACGTATCAAATCAGGCAGGGGCTTGCACCATAAATCTAAAGGTAGATCTAAAGGATATTGTACAATCAGATTATACAGTGTACAGTCACCTTAACTACTTGCACACAGGGCACTTTTACCCCCTTCCTGCCCAGGCCACTTTTCAGCTTTCAGCGCTGTAGCACTTTGAATGACAATTGTGTGGTCATGCAACACTGTACCCATATAACATTTTTATTATTTTTTGAGACAAATAGAGCTTTCTATTGGTGGTATTTAATCACCACTAAACAATACGTATCATTTGCTAAGCAAATAAAAAACAGTTTTTCTTAGTTTCTGTTATAAAATTTTGTAAATAAGTAATTTTTTTACTTGACTGATGTGTCCTAATGAGGCTGCACTGATGAGCACTGATAGGCTACACTAATGGGCACTAATAGGCTGCACTAATGGGCACTGATGAGGAGGAACTGATGGGGCTGCACTGAAATGCGGCACTGATGGGCACTGATAGGCAGCAATGATGGCCACTGATAGCGGGACTGATGAGCACTGATAGGCAGCACTGATTGACACTGATATTCATCACTGATAGGCACTGACAGGCAGCACTAACGGGCACTGATAGGCAGCACTGATTGGCACTGATAGGCATCACTGATGGGCACTGACAGGCAGCACTAATGGGCACTAATTGGCAGCACTGATGGGCACTATTGGGGCTGCACTGATCATCAGGACACTGATGATCAGTGCCCTGATTATCAGTGTAGATGTCCCCTGTGTGGATTGCTGCTTACTGGCTCCCTCTCCTGTTTACACTGTGATCAGCTGTGATTGGACACAGCTGATCACATGGTAAAGAGTCACTTTGCATTGGCTCTTTACCCCCCTTGATCTTCGATCAGTTGTGTCAAGAAAACACAGCAATCACAGATCCATGCCAACGCGCATGGTAAGCATGGTAATGGGAGAATGTCAACAGATACCCTCCCAGAAATGTGCGACAGCAATGTAGCCATCATTCAGGTATAGCACAGTCGGGAAGTGGTTAAAGGAAGAAATAGGAAAGGGGGTGGAAATAAAAAAGATGTGGTCCAGAGGGGTAAACACACCCTATTCTGTGATGCAATAAGGCAGTGCATGATGGGATGTGAAGTTTTCCTGATGGTCACATGCAGTAATGCTACAGAAAGTGATTGGCTCAGAAAGCATTTTTTTTAATTTTGAACAGAGAGGTGCAGATTCCGCCCTTGATCCAAATCGCTCAGGTGTGAATGGAGCCTAAGTGAGAGATAAGCACATTTCATAAAGACATTAGAAAGGGCTTCTATTTATTATTTAAAGTGAGATTCTGCCAGGAAAGGTGAATTTAGCCTTTAAAACATTCCCATATATTAATACTTTTTTATCATCACCATTACCATCATCTCACCCTTCCAATTCTTTCAGAACCCCTTTCTTTACTGAGATCCTTATAATTATCAACTTTTGAATAATTTGCAGCTATGACAATAATCTGTTGCAGTTTCCCTCTCTTCTTTGTTATTTATTCCTAATTTTCTAACACTGAACAACATAGCCCCTGTAGTACAGTCTGCTGCTCACAAGGTCTCCCCCTAGTTTCCCTCCTCTCCACCTACAGCTGAGTGAGTCTAAGTAATTGGGAGTGTGGATATCCAAGTTCCCGTCTCAGGCCTACTGAAGGCTTCACTGCTCTTAATCTGTAGGGAGCCACCTCTGCTGGCCTCTGCTTCCTCAATACCACGTACATCATCCATCATTTGTGCACCAATACCCAGGTTCTCAGGCCTGGGAGCAGAACTAAGTCTGCATCGCCAGGTATTTTATTCCTCTGCAGGCTTAGAGGATGCAAATAAATAGGACCTCAGGGGCCAGAATACCTTACAGCAGTGGACCGGGGGCAGTGACCCTACTCACACTCGAACCTTTCAGATGAGAGCAACACCTGACTACCGTTATATGATAAAGGGAAGGGTTAAGGTCTGTGCCCTCCAGGCCAGAATGTAATGGATTATCACACGTTCCACATTACTTACACATTCTAGATTTACTGCTATGTAACGGTCGAGGTCACAAAGCTGGAAACTAATAAACTGCGCAATCCATTTCAGGAGCCTCTCTCCATGACTTTTTATATGATATCAATAAACATATGTATACAGGAGGCAAAGAGATTAAAAGAAACATCCATAATCAACTGCAGGATGACAGAATTTAAAAAATAGGAGTTTGCCATGCACAGGTGGGATTGTTGCTCATCATCACTATATACATTTTGTCATCTGTTATAAGGCAGCAAAAGATCTCCAAAAAAAAAAAGTAATAATAAAATGAACTGAAAACTCTAGTATGCTGATAATCTATTCCACTGAAATGCAATACCTTAACACATTTAACCGCTTTACGACCGTTATACTGCGGCAGGCAGCCGCTCCTGGGCAAACAGTTGGTCGCGAGCAGGAGGCTATGGGGCGAGCACGCGCCACCAACGGCACGCTTCCGCCCCTGCTCGTCAGCGGGGAAGCCGATGCAGTGGGCAGGGGGCTCCAATTGCCACCTGACACCCGCGATCATTCCCCGCTGAGAGAGAAGGACGGTCGGCTGTTGTAAACACAGTTGACCGTTCTTCTCCCTGGAATGATCATAGAGCCCATGTGATCCTTCTATATAGGATCACATGTCTCTATGGTCATTTCAGAAGCCACGCCCCCCCCCACAGTTAGAATCACTCCCCTAGGCTCACATTTAACCCCTTGATCACCCACCCACAGGGTTAACCACTTCCCTGCCAATGCATATTTTTAGCACTGATTACTGTAGTAATGTCACTGGTACCCCCAAAAGTATCAAAAATGTCAGTTAGGGGTCCGATCTGTCCGCCGGAATGTCACAGTCCCGCTAAAAATCGCAGATCGCCGCCATTACTAGTAAAAAAAAAAACAATAAAAATTACATAGATCTTTCCCGTAGTTAGTAGACGCAATAACTTGTGTGCAAACCAATCAAAATACGCTTATTGTGATTTTTTTTTTTTACCAAAAATATGTAGCAGAAAACAAATTGACCTAAAAAGTTACAAAATTTAGATTTTTAATTTTTTGGGGGGGGGAATGTTATATAGCTAAATGTGAAAAATATTGTTTTCTTTTTATCAAAATTGTCGCTCTTTTTTTGTTTATAGCGCAAAAAATTAAAATCGGACAGGTGATCAAATACCACCAAAATAAAAAAGGACATCCATTTTATTTAGGTACAGCGTCGCACGACCGCGCAATTGTCCTTTAAATTAACGCAGTGCCGAATCGCAAAATATGGCCTGGTCATTAAGGGGCAAATCCTTAAAAAAATAAGCCCCATCCCACAGGCATAATAAACACAAGGTTGCCGGAACACAATCTCAGTAGCTGGTGATCTATGTACATTACAAGGATTTAAAAAAAAAAAAAAAAGTTGTTGCAGATTCCTACCTTTTGTTATTCTGAAGAAATAGGTGTTTGTTTGTCTGTGTCTAGTAAATCTGTATGGGAGTGGTTTTTATAAATATCAATCAGCTGCTGCACCCGCAGGGCTCTAATGAGGAAATTGGCAGGCTGTGCATACCTTTAGATGTGATTTCCCTTTGGGAGTATTTTACCAAAAATGTTTTTTTTTTTTTTTTTCAGGGAATGCCAAAAATCTGATTTGCATCTTAGTGCAGACTTCTGGGAAAATCAGTAAGCCAATCACACAAGCAGGAAATTACATTTTTAGGGGGTGTTCTGTACATCATCTGTATAAATACCACCACCAGGTTGCCATATTGCATTTTGCAGAATATTACAGTGCAGCCGATTGTATAGGAAAGGTCATTTTTATTAATCTACAATTACAATATATACACACACACTTATATGTATTTATACACATACAAATACACATATATAGGTGTGATAGGAGCGGAGCCATATGCCTGTTAATTATTTCATTAGCACAAGCATAGGTTTCTGCTACTTTCACACCTATATATGTGTATGTGTATATATACATACATACATGTGTGTGTATATATACCCCTATACAGAAGTTCAGATGTTTTGCCTGTCTCCAAAGACCCCAAATAAAATGCCCCAAAAAAACGCCTGCGCCGGGCATTTTTTTGGGGTCTTTGGAGGCAGGCAAAACATTTGAACTTCTGTATAGGGGTACATATACACACACTTATATGTATATATACACATACACACATGATAGGAGCGGAGCCATATGCCTGTTAATTATTTCATTAGCGCAAGCATAGGGTTCTGCTATTTTCACACCTATATATGTGTAGGTGTATATATACATACATGTGTGTGTATATATACCCCTATACACAAGTTCAGATGCCATGCCTGACTCCAAACATGTCTTCAAAAAAGCCCTATAAACGCCTGCAGCAAAAAGCAGGCTGACCGGCGAGAAGCCATATCGCTGCTCTATAAGTCACATAAGAGACTTTTCTCTATAGCGGTCACCCTGAAATGGAAGGGTTTGGTCACCCTGCCATAGCAGTCAGTGTCAGTTCACCCTACACTACACTACGGTCACCCTGGCACTTAACACTTTCCCTACAGAAACTAGATTTTTGAAGCTAACTAAAGTGGAAAACAGTACCCTAACTACACTACATATCCCTTTCCTCACACTAATAATTGCTAAATGACACTTTGAAGCAGAAGTAACAGAACTGCTTCCACTCTCTTCCATGTCCCTGTATTAAATGGTAGAAATCTGGCGGGGGCTATCTTATATACTGGGGGGCGTATTCACTAATGATTGGCCTCTGGACCCCCTAGTCACTCCAATCACATTCCTAGCATTCTCCTGCCCCCTCAATTGGCTTTTACTGATGGTTCTGGTCCAATCATGGACTTTTAAAGCCCATTTCCTGGCCCATTGCATTTTGGTCGGTTCTGGTTGCCGAATTCCGAACTTTTTCAGCAAAAAGTTCTAAATTCGGCCGAACCACGAACACCCAATGTTCGGGTCGAACCAATGGTCGACCCGAACCGTTCGATCATTCCTAGTAATTAACAAACGTGTTATACTTACCTGCTTTGTGCAATGGTTTTGCATAGAGCAACCCCAATCTTCCTCTTCTCGGGTCCCCTGCCGGAGCGCCTAGATCCTCCCCCCTGCTGAGTGCCCCCAAAGTAAAGGGGCTTGCACGCTCTTTCCTGTGTCAAGCACTGTGTGTCAATTGACCCCTGCCCCTCCTTACTGCCTGTGATTGACAGCAGCAGGAGCCAATGGCTGTATCTGAACCAATGAGGAGGGAGAGAGCTGAGAGTGCTGCTGCTCTCATGCCCAGAGCTCAATTGAGATAGGTAAGTATAAAGTGGAGCTTCGGGGGGAGCTGCATGCAGAAGGTTTTTCACCTTAAAGCGGAGTTCCGGGCACAAAAACAATATTTTTTTTTTGTGCCCCTCCGCTAGTTCGAGATCACCTGAAAAGGAATTGGATAGTTATTTTTTTTTTTTTTTTTTTTACTCACCTTTTAATTGAGGATCGTAAATACTCACCTCAGAGTACTTCCTCCCTCGGAGCCGCGGCTCACCCCGTCACTTCCTGTCTCGCTATGATTCCTGGGAGCTGAACGTCATCGCTCCCAGGAATCAATGCGACGGCACCGGCCCCGCTCGTCACTTCCAGAAGCTGTGGAGGAATGCGGCGCCACACCGGAAGTGACGAGAGGGGCCGGTGCAGGCGCATTCTGGGACAAGAAGACGCGGAAGAAGACACAGAAGAGGACCGAGCCGGCTTCAGCTGCCCACAATGGATGGAAACTCTGTGGAAGAAAAGTGTTACTTTTACTTGTGCCTGCTCTGTTCATTGAAATCTCCATTCCCTTGCCCCACAGAATGCCCCAACCAGCTGTGATCTTCCAGTGCTGCAAGGATAATACAAGCTGCTGGACCTGTCACAGGCAGTTGGCACTTTTGACAAGTCCAGCAGGTAACACATGTGAGGGTATCGGGGGGCAGGGGACTGAAGATTTCACTGAACAGAGAAGCCACCAGCACAGTACTGATTTAAAAAAAAATACATTTAAAGTGATATTAAAGGCAATGTTTTTTTTTTTTAAAAATAACAAACATGTCATACTTACCTGCTTTGTGCAGAGGTTTCGCCCCAGTGCCATCTTAAGAGCATTAAAGGGCCCTGGGCAATGCAGTGCACTGGGGCCCCGCCTACACGATCACCCAGGAGAATAAAAATGTGAATTATCGATAAGGCGATATTTATTGGTACAGCAGAGCCAGACTAATGACAGCTTCCAAGTTGGGCGACTGGGTCCGGTGAACACACACACAGACAGGAGTCAGACTCAACTGTCCTGTGTGTGCCTGTTCTGGTGGAGGTGGACAGGCATTCCTGCAGTTGTGGGCTCCCCCTCCACGGCCCAAGTGGCCTGACAGCAGCGCAGGGCCAACAGGCATTTGCCACTTGCTAAGTTCGGCGACGGGATGCACACGAGAATTGGGACTAATGCTTGGCTGGGGCTGGGTCGCTGTGCAGGTGGGGCCCCCCTGGGCAAGTAAGATGGCCCTGTTTTGCCAAGCAGGTTCACTCCTGAGCTGCTGCCCTAGAAGTCCATTCAGAGACAGAGGCTTGGTCCCACCACCCTTTCTTCTCATTGGCTCTCTGGCTGTAAATGACAGCAATGGGAGCCTGCTGTCTCAACCAATGGGGACGGAGAGCCCCCGGAGAGTTGAGGCTCTCATGCACATCGCTGGATTAAGATGAGGCTCAGGTGTTAGGGGGGGCTGTGGGGGGGAGCAGCACACAGAAGGTTTTGTTACCTTCATGCATAGAATTTTCAAAAATTGTCTTTTTTTTTTCTTTTGTTTCTTTAGCGCAAAAAAAAAAAAAAACAACTGCAGAGGTGATCAAATACTACCAAAAGAAAGTAAGGCCCGGAGCAAAAGAGCGGAGAGAATAGCGTAGGGCCAGCATGACCAGGTGAACCAGGGAGTGGTAGGGGTTCATTTAGTTTAGGATTTAGTTAGTATGGTGGGGGGGAGCCTAGGATTGTTTAGGCTTACAAGGGGGAGGTGGGGCTGGCAGGCAGGAAGAGGTGGGATCTGCTGGGCGCCAAAATTTCCTCTCAGTCGATAGAAGCAGCGTCCCTCCCTTCCGCCCTTATATCCCAGATCTATTTGTTATGGTTTTGTTGGTGGTGTTTGTTCTTTTTCTTTGTTTTGACAGGTTTGCCTGGGATGTCGTGGCAGCTGTTGCGTTTTTTGTTGGTCTTTGCTGGAAGGTGCAAGAACCTTTAAGCCAAGGTAATGGTTTGGGACCCACTGGTGGTAGGTTCCCTCTGGTGCGTTCCAGTTGATGTCAGTTTGACTGGAAGGTAAAATGGGGTACACTGCGGGTAGAGTGTTGTCTCCAAGCTGGCGTTTTGCGGCTGGAGGCCTATTATGTATAAGTGGGCCCGCAGTGTAGTATTTATCGGAACATTAAATGGGGGGCCTCAAAGACCAACAAAAGCTTTAACTGTTTTTACATTTCTGTTTTAACCACTTAAGCCCCAGAAGATTTTACCCCCATTCCGACAAGGGGGTTTTTTGCGATTCAGCACTGCGTGACTTTAACGAACAATTGCGCGGTCATGCGACGCTGTACCCAAACGAATTTGACGTCCTTTTTTTCCCACAAACAGAGCTTTCTTTTGGTGGTATTTGATCACCTGTGCGATTTTTACTTTTTGTGCTATAAACGAAAAAAAGTGTAAATTTTGCAAAAATAACAATATTTTTCACATTTTTTTATATGAAATTCCCCCCCCCCCCCCCGAAAAAATGTAAAAACCAAAATTTTTTACCATTTTTGGCCAAATTGCTTTCTGCTACATATGTTTGGTAAAAAAAATCGCAAAAAGCATATTTTGATTGGTTTGCGCAAAAGTTATTGCGTTTACTAACTAAGGTAAAAAGATTTCTGTCATTTTTGGTGTTTTTTTCTTTAACGCGTAATGGCGGCGATCTGCGATTTTTTTTGCGGTACTGCGACATTGCGGCGGACAGATCGGACCCTTGACTGACATTTTTGACACTTTTGGGGTTACCAGTGACATTACTGCAGTAATCAGTACTATACATATGCACTGTTACTGCAAAATGACACTGGCAGTGAAGGAGTTAACTTTATTGGGGAGGGAGGGGTTAAGTGTGTCCCTAGGGGCGTGCTTTCTACTGTGATTGGCTGTGGCTACTAGTGTAGGAACAGTGATCAACGGTCCTACATAGTAGAACCGTCTGATCACTGTTTCTACACAGGGGAGAATGACAGGTGGCTTGTTTACATCAGCCGCCTGACTTTCTCCCTCTGTACCGCCGATCGGCGAGTGACCGGCGGACGTCGGGTCCGCCAGTCACACGCACTAACTTCCCTGTGAACGAGCCGCGGCGGGCGCGCGCCTTCGCGCGCGCTCGCCCGCTATTGCCTCACAAGGAAGTGACAGGCGAGTGACGTACCGGTACGTCACTCTGCCTGGCCGGGCCTGACCGCCGCATGTATATAGTTGTGAGGCGGTCGGCAACCGGTTAAGGAATGTTTTTTTCCTTTATGATAATTTAATTTGGGATTGGTTAATAAAAGGGCTGCTATGGCCAATTTTTATTCCACTCACAGTGTCGTCTCGATTATTGGGATAAGTTAAAGGTGAAAAGGTGCTAGTGGGTGGTGGGTTGATCTTTCAGCCAGGTTAATAGTGACATCTGTTCTACACTGTTCAAGCTCTATTTGTGGGGAAAAAGGACAAAAATGTTATTCGTGTACAGCCTCACACAGTCGCGCAATTGTCAGGTAAAATAACGCAGTGCCGTATCACTAAAATTGGCCTGGTCATGAAGGGGTTTAAACTTTCCGGAGCTGAAGTGGTTAAAGTAAGAAGTACACACATCTTGTATTTAGACAATATTTGCCCATCCTGAAGTTCAGCTTTACTTGTGACAATTAATTTCTTGCTGCTATTAGGACGCCTTAGAGAAAGCTTCGTGAACTCAGCATATTGTATCATTCTCGGCGTGCGCTCGGCCCGATGCGTCTGTAGGAGGAACACGCCCTGCTTATAAATCAGGGTAGTGAGTGGATTGCACCTGGGAGAAGTGTTTATAAATGATCAATAAATTATTGTAAACAGCAGACTGCTCTTTAGGTTTAATTGCGGTGTTAATATTTTATGTAGGGAGCACAGGGAGGAAAACAAAATCTATGAGAGTCCTCTACAAGAAAAACTAGACTTCTTTTTTGCCAAGCTACTGAACAATGATTAAATCCATTTTCCGCAACTTGTCCCCGTATGCATTCCAGAAGAGCAGAGTCCCAGTATGACAGTAAATGCGTTATAAAAGTTCAATTGCATTTATAGTCCAGCATTCTGTGGAAGATATTTTGGGGGGGGGGGGGGGGGAGCTTGCATGACCCAGTACATTGGGGTCTGATTCGGCTAACCTTAAAATACCTCTGAAAGAGAACCTGTCACTAACTCCATAAATAAAACCAAAGACAGCCTACTAAAGTAGGGTGACCAGACGTCCCAAGGGACAGTCTCTGGACTGAGGACATTGTCCCCGGGCCAAGTCTGTCCCTGGTTTTGTACCCGGATTTAGAGCCAGAATAACGTAGACAGGGTATCCCAGGCTGGCTGAGAAACAGCCTGGTCGCTCAAATGCCAATGTCTCTGTATATTATGTAGTCCTGTGCCCAGTGCTCTGTGTATTAAGTAGTCCTATGTCCAGTGCTCTGTGTGTTATGCAGTCCTGTGCCCAGTGCTCTGTGTATTATGTAGTCCTGTACCCAGCGATCTGTGTATTATGCAGTCCTGTGCCCAGCGATCTGTGTATTTTGCAGTCCTATACCCAGCGCTCTGTGTATTTTGCTGTCCTGTACTCAGCTCCCTGTGTATTATGCAGTCCTGTACCCAGTGCTCTGTGTATTATGCGGTTCTGCGCCCAGCGCTCTGTGCATTATGCAGTGCTGTGCTCAGCACTCTGTGTTTTATGTAGTCCTAAGCCCAGTGCTCTGTGTATTATGTAGTCCTGTGCCCAAAGCTCTGTGTATTATGCAGTCCTGTACCCAGTGCGCTGTGTATTATGCGGTCCTGTGCCCAGCGCTCTGTGCATTATGCAGTGTTGTGCTCAGTGCTCTGTGTTTTATGTAGTCCTAAGCCCAGTGCTCTGTGTATTATGTAGTCCTGTGCTCAGCACTTTGTGTATTATGCAGTTCTGTTCCCAGTGCTCTGTGTTTTATGCAGTCCTGTGCCCAGTGCTCTGTTTGTTATGCAGTCCTATACCCAGCGCTGTGTATTATGCAGTCCTGTACCCACCACCCTTTGTATTATGCAGTCCTGACCTGTACCCAGCGCTCTGTGTATTATGCAGTCCTGTGCCCAGTGCTCTGTGCATTATGTAGTCTTATGCCCAGCACTCTGTGTATTATGTAGTCCTATGCCCAGCGCTCTGTTTATTATGTAGTCCTGTGCCCAGCACTCTGTGTATTATGTAGTCCTGTGCCCAGTGCTCAGTGTATTAAGCAGTCCTGTGGCATTTGCCAATTTAAAAAAATGTCCCTGGATTTCATTTAAAAAATCTGGTCATCTTATACTAAAAGGGCAGATGAAGTCAGGATCTCGGCCTCGTCCAATCAAAGATCGACTACTGTTCATCAGAATGAACCACCAGGGGAGGACTGGGCCAGGGGGCAGGGGGGCAATTGCCCCCTGGGCTGCTCTGATGCCCCATAAAAGGCTGCACCACTTCTGCTACAGACATGCCTAAAAATTCCTGCCACTAACTTACTGAGTGCGGGTTGAAGACAAGGACAGAGCACAGACCTCAACCCCCCCCCCAGCATGGATGGTGTAAACTGTGTCTGAGCAGAGGCCAGTTCCATGCCCCACTGGAGACTCTCCTCCCCCAGCCAGCGACAACCGAGCTGTCCCAGCTACCCCCAACCACACCCTGCTGGCCAGGCCAGGAACCTGGATTTCTGGAGTGGAGCTTCAGTCTGCAATGGGGGCCAGGAGGAGGCCGGTAATAGGGAGAGTGGGAGGGAACCGGAGTTGCTGCACCATGGGCCTCTGGTTTGTACTTGCCCCCTGGGCCAAAAGTTGCCAGTCAGCCCCTGTGAACCACCCCCTGTGTTCAGTATACACATAGCTCCCAACTATCCCTGATTTCCAGGGACTCTGTCCCTCTTTCCTCCTAATTTTTCCCTCATTTTGGTCTGATCTATATAGTTGTATATAAAATGCGCAATTTATGTTCCAAAAAGTGTTTTACAGTACTAAACCTTTCATCCAGTTTCTAAATAGTGACATTTGTAAATTTCAAAAGTCAGTATTACAAGTATTACTTGTCAGAAATAAAAAAATATATAAAAATATAGCATAAAAAAATTGTGTAAAATTCTGCGCTATGATGTACATAACAGGCTGCAGCCTACCTCATATATTATCCCAAAAAAGGGATATATAATTATAAGTAAAAAGGGAGGATAAATGGCGCTACCTGATATCAGGAATGTAATGGACCAGTGCGAGAAAATGAGTGAGCCTAACAAGTGTCAATCTTCCAAAGAATTATGTAGAAAAGACCTAGTGCAACAAAAAATATGTATACAAAAATACAGTGATAATGGCAGTGTCATAACTAAACAAGCGGATAAATAAATAAAGTACCTAAAAAAGGGGAAAAAAACATCAATAAAGTGACAAGTGCAAAAAAGGTGACATCTGTTCAAAAAATCCAAAAAAATAAGTCGATAGAAAATTGGTATAGTCAGAAAGCCGAATAGTTAATTAGTCTTCAATGGTGATTCGTGACTGTGATGGCACACGTGCTCCACCTCTCTCCCAGGACAAACCCCCACAGGGGTAACAAACATCAATCGCAATTAGGATGGCTCCTGTATATATGCCCAGTATTGGAGACTTTTTTAATGTACAGACACGAATGCCAGTATACTTGAAAAGTCCGTCTCAGTGACCACAGATATGTAGGAATAAAAGTAATTAGATAGCGTGATTCTGTAAATATAAATGGTTTATTTTAGATAGTAAACATATACTCACAAACAAGCAGTAAAAAACAAGCTGTACAGATGATATTTCATGGAACGCCGTGCGTTCCACAGACCGGAAGTAAGCAGAGCCGAAGTGACATAATGACGCTCTACGTGTTTTGTCGGTATGATGTCATCAGGAGCAGCCAGATCCCCCCTTAATCTCCTCTTCTCAAGAGAGAATAAATTCCGTTCCTCTAATCTTTCCTCATAGTGGAGCTCCTCCATGCCTATCAGTTTGGTTGCCCTTCTCTGCACTTTCTCCGGTTCCCCGATATCCTTTTTTTGAGAACTGGTGCCCAAAACTGAACTGCATATTGCCGATGAGGCCTTACTAATGATTTGTACAGGGGAAAAATAAACTTGTAACCGTTAAAAATGTTTAAAGCGTCGCCTATGGAGATTTTTAAGTGCCATAGTTTGTCGCCATTCCACAATTGTGGGCAAATTTAAAGCATGACATGTTAGGTATCTATTTATTCAGGGTAACATCATCTTTCACATTATACAAAAACAATTGGGCTTACTTTACTGTTTTGTTTTTTTTAATTCATGAAAATTTATTTCTTCCAAACAAATTGCGTTTGCAAGACCGCTGCGCAAATACAGTGTGACATAAAATATTGCAACAACAGCAATTTTATTCTCTAAAAAAATATATACAGTTAGGTCCATATATATTTGAACACAGGCACAATTTTCATACGTTTGGCTCTGTATGCCACCAGAATAAAATTAAAATGAAACAATCCAAATGAATTTGAAGTGCAGACTTTCAGCTTTATTTTAAGGGGTTGAACATAAATATCCAGTACAAATTTTAGGAGCTCCAACCATGTTTATACACAGTCCTCACATGTTCTGGGGCTCAAGTGTATTTGGACAAATAAATATCATCATAAATAAAATTTTCATTTTTAATATTCTGTTGAGAATCCTTTACTTGCAATGACTGCTTGAAGTCTGGAGCCCCTGGACATAAAGATTGGGTTTCGTCCTTTCTGATTCTTTGCCTGGCTCTAACTGCAGCTGTCTTCAGTTGTTCTTTGTTTGTGGGTCTTTCTGCCTTTAGCTTTGTCTTCAGCAAGTAAAATGCTGAATACAGTTATT
The DNA here is from genome assembly GCF_965119305.1 of Pelophylax lessonae. Lineage (NCBI taxonomy): Eukaryota > Metazoa > Chordata > Amphibia > Anura > Ranidae > Pelophylax > Pelophylax lessonae. The sequence goes on along the minus strand of NC_138778.1, from coordinate 42,041,805 downwards.
ATACATAACTGTACAATGTTTTGGTGGTTCTAAGTCATTTTCTAGCAAAAAATACTGATTTTAACTTGTAAGCAACAGGTGTCAGAAAAAGGCTTAAGCTTAAAGGGGTTAAAAAGTAAGGGCCCAAACACTGAACCTCAGGGTACACCATTAAAACCTTAGACCATTCAGAGTATAAACCATTAACCACTACTCTCTGAATTCTATCCTTTAGTCGGTTTTCTTTCTATTTACAAACTGATATTTCCAAGCCTGTAGACTTTACCTTACACATTAGCCATCAAACGCTTTTGCAAAATCCAAGTATACCACGTCCAAAGCCCCTCCTCTGTCCAAGGTTTTACTTACCTCCTCATCAAAAGAAATCAGGATTGTTTGATAACTTCTGTCTTTCATGAATCCATGCTGTCTGTTGCCTAAAATACTTTTTTCCAACAAGAACTCATCTATGTGGTCTTTTATTACACTTCCCAGTATCTATCCGACTATAGAAGTTAAACTAACAGATCTGTAGTTATTTGGCAAAGACTTTGATCCATTTTTAAATATAGGCACTACATTGGCCCTACGCCAATCCAGCAGTACTATTCCAGTCATTATGAGTCCCTAAAAATGAGAAACAATGGCTTTGAAATGACAGAGCTCAATTCTTCAAGGATCCGTGGGTGGATGCCCTTTCGGTCCAAGTTCTTTATCCGCCTTTATTCTACATAAATATTTCTGGACCATATCAATTTTGAGCCATTGTGGATAATTTGGGGTTGTGTTAATACCATCCTCATTATGGTCATGAGCTCCCCCATGCTCCTTTGTATACACAGAGCTGAAAAAAATATTTAATAAACTTGACTCCTCTTTGTCCCCAGTCCCCTACTCCAGATTATTTTGTAAAGGGCCTACATGCTCAGACCTGACCTTTTTACTAGTAATATATTTGAAGAATGTTTTGGGGGTTGTCCTACTATCTTTTGCAGATATTCGTTTTGAAATTTTGCAATCTTAATTTATTTTTTACATAATCTGTTATATTCTTTGTAACATTTATTCTTTGTAACATTTAAACGATGATAGTGTTCCTTCATTTTTACATTTTCTTATTATCAATAGCTTTTTTAACTTTGGCTGTGAGCCACAAACATTTTATTTTTAGCCTTTTAAACGTATTGCCCATGGGAATATACTTTGCAGTGAGTTTGCATACAGTCTTTTTGAAGAATTCCTATTTCTGTTCTGTGTTCATTGATGTCAATATTCCCTCCCAGTCTAAGTCTTGCAGAGCAGCCCTCATCCTTCGAAAATGTGCTCTCTTAAAGTTAAGTGTTTTTATATTTCCTGTATGTGTTTGTTGCTTACAGCTAACATTAAATTAAATCATGTTATGGTCACTGCTACCCAGATGTTCTTTTTTTATATGAATATAGGTAATACTCTCTGCATGGTTTGAGATTACCAGGTCATGCAGAGCATCATTCCTAGTCAGGGCCTCAATAAACTGGATCATAAAATTGTCTTGTAACAGGTTTATCAACTTTTGCCCTTTAATTGTCCTAGCAGTGCCATTACTTCAGTCAACTTCCGGGTAGTTAAAATCCCCTATTATTATCACTGTCTTAGGCCTTGCAGCAGTTTCTATCTTTGCAGGGAGCTGAGTCTCCAACTCCTCATTAACACTGGGAGGTCTGTAACAAACTTCAATGATAACCTTTGTAGTACACACACCCATGTACAGTTTCACCCATAATGCTTCAGACTCATCATTATAGCACTCCACATTTGTTTTATCTGTTTTATCTTTCTGGTAAATGAGTATTAACATAAGGGTGAGGGGTAGACATACACTGGTAAATTTGATACAGATCTGACATGATGGTGAAAGACACGATTTTAGTACATGAACTTTATTGATTTATTTGCTTATTACACTTATGTTTGATATATATTTACTTTATATTGTCTGACTGACTTGAATTCTTCTTGGTGCTGCACAAAATGGTTTAATCTGTATGTAGCGGGTGCCCCGCAGCCCCGCACTTTCTGCCAGCCACTGCTGGGAATCACACAGGCTCCCACTAGAGAGAGAGAAGCCTGTCAGCTTTTCCTGGGAAAGTCCCCCTTCCCTCTCCTCCCCTCACTGTGCAATGAGGAGAGGCACCTGCAGAGCTGCTCACTCTGCTCCTTCCCCTGCTTCTTCATTGTCAGGGAGGAAGAAGCCAATCCTTAGCCAGAGCTGTTTCAGCAAGGGATTGTGGGACATATAGTCCCTAACACAAATGGCCCAATAGTTTCCTATGGGGACAGGACTACACACCTCTGCATGCTTTTTGAATTTCAGCTCCCTCCATAAATTTTCTATAGGATTAAGGTCTGGAGACTGGCTGGGCCACTCCACGACCTTAATGTGCTTCTTCTTGAGCCACTCCTTTGTTACCTTGGAGGTATGTTTTGGGTCATTGTCATGCTGGAAGACCCACCTTCAGTGTCTGGTTGAGGGAAGAAGATTTTCATCCAAGATTTTACAATACATGGTCCCGTCTATTGGCCCCTTAATGCGGCAAAGTTGGCCTGTACCTTTAGCAGAGAAACAGCCTGAAAGCATAATGTTTTCACCTCTGTGTTTGACTGTAGGGATGGTGTTCGTAGGGTAATAGTCATAATTTTTCTTCTTCCAAACCTGGCGAGTCGAGTTAATGCCAAAGAGCTCAATTTTGGTCTCATCTGACCAGAGCACTTTCTCCCAATCCTTCTCTAAATCATTTAGATGTTCACTGGCAAGTTTCAAATGGGCCTGTACATGTGCCTTCTGGCACCTTGCAGGTGCTGCAGGATTTTACTCCATGGCGGCACGTATTGTGTTACCAATGGTTTGTTTGGTGACTGTGGTCCCAACTGTCTTGAGATCATTCACAAGCTCCTCCCGTATAGTTCTGGGCTGATCCCTCACTTTTCTCATGATTATCCTTACCCCATGAAACAAAACCTTGTATGGAGCTCCAGACCGAAGGCGATTGATGGTTATTTAGTATTTCTTCTATTTGCAAATAATAGCTCCAACAGACTAATCTGTGTACCACATGAGCACATACTGTAGCCAACCTGTGGGAGCCAGAAATATTGTTGGTTGGTAGGGGATCAAATGCTCATTTTACTCACTGAACTGCAACTCAATTTATAACATTTGTATCATGTGTTTTTTTCTGGATTTTTGGTTGATATTCTGTCTTTATCATTTAGTCCCGGTTCACACTAGGGCGACCTGTGAGGCGACCTGGTCGCCTCACAGGTCGCCGCAGGTCGCCTCCCATAGGGAAGCTGCGGACCCGTTCTAATAGGAGCGACACAAGTCGCTCCGACCTAGAAAAAGGGTCCGGAGCTTCTTTGGGGCGACCAGGAGGCAACCGCCATAGACTTCAATGTTATGAAGTCCGTGGCGGACGCTCCGAGGTCGCGGTGCGAAGTAGCGTCGCCCCTATGTGAAGGGCCTTAAAGTACGCCTATGATAAAAAGTATCTTTGTAAGTGGGCAAATTTACAAACTTTGCAGGGTATCAGATAACTATTTTCCCCACTGTATACTGTGGACTTGCATCTATTGTTATTTCTCTCCTGGGGAATAAAACATTGTTCATGAAATGCATTGAGATGAAACAACTATGGATCTAGGACCGGAATCATCAAAAATATTAATATGTGAATATTGGTGATTTGTAATTGCAGTATTGGAATTATCTGTACAAATATGATTGTCAACTAAAATTACTGGCCAAATTATTTTGTTTTATATGTATATTACACATTTTATGATGAGAAAATTAAAGATTTAGACTTTTTAGATTCTGTTGTATTATATATGATACTCAAAGATAGAGTAAAAGACCCATTTCATTTTGTTTGGTGTAAAATAATGCCAAAAACAACCTTGCCATGTTTGCTAGGAAAACATCACTTTTATACAGTGATGTCATAAAAGATCATAGCTAGCTCCTGTGCAGACTGAAATAGAAAAGGTCAATTTTAATAACATAAAATTATAAAATAGCTTTGGCGGCTGTTACATATCAAAATCGAATTTTCCCTCTTGATGTAAAAGTGTGATGTGCCCATCTGACTTGTAGGGTTAACTAATTAACAAAGCTTTGCTTCTAACTGGAAGACCAAAACAAATGCAGTGTCATTGATTGTCAACAAGGGCCTGAATTCAGGCTGTAGAAGGATGCACTGTGATTACAACGCTCACCAAACATCTCCATGCTTTGGACAGGATTCTAAAAACTGAAAATGTTGCCCATAGCAACCAGATTTCTCTTTTCTTTATCGCTCTGGTAAAAAAAACTTTTTGGAATTCGATTTGATTTCCTTTCTTTGGAAACCCAGGTAATTGTTGTTTTCACAAACGCCTAGTACACATGATGAGAAAATCGGACGAATACTGCTTTCAGAATGATTGTCTGATAATCTGATTGTTAGTACACAGCTTTTGAGAGCCAATCACGACAGTTCATGCAAAATTAACCACTTTATGACCGCCCCCCCCCCGCACATATACTGCAGCAGGGAGGGTGCTCTGCCCGCCGGGGTAGAGAAAGCACTCATGATTGGCTGCAGCACAAACCAATCAACGAGTATGTAAACAAACACAGGGCTCTCTTTTGACAGCAGCAATGTGCTGTTTTTCTCCCTGCAAACAGCACATTGCTTAATAAATACAGCACACACAGTAACACATGTTGGCCACACATTTACCTCCTTGATCGTCCTAGAATGTTCAACGCCTTACTTGCTAGTGTAATTAGTAAAGTGACAGCGCATATTTTTAGCACTGATCACTGTATAAGTGTCACTGGTTCCCAAAAAAGTGTCAAAAGTGTAGGTAGTGTCAGATTGGCCGCCACAATGTCGCAGTCATGCTGTAAGCCTCTGATCGCCACCATTGCTAGTTTAAAAAAAAAAGTATCCCATAGTTTCTTGACGCTATAACTTTTGTGCAAACCAATCAATAATAACAAAAATTTGTATCGGAATAGATTTTGGCCTAAATTTATGAAGAAATTCGATTTTTACAATGTTTCTATTGGATATGTTTTATAGTAGAAAGTAAAAATTGGGTTTTTTCAATTATCGTTCTTTTTTGTTTATAGCGCAATAAAAAAAAAAAAAAAAAGAGGTGACTAAATACAACTAAAAAGCTCAATTTGTGGGAAAAAACAGGACATCATTTTTATATGGGTACAGCTTCACAAGACCGCGCAATTGTCAGTGAAATGAACGTAGTGCGGTATCGCAAAAAATGGCCTAGTCATGAAGGGGGTAAATCTTCCGGAGCTGAAGTGGTTAAAGTAGAACAATAGACAAAACTTTTTCCTGGAACCTCTATGCCAGCATACGTGTGCTAGTAGCCCCACCTACTTCCGCCCACAGGACCAGCGCATAGCTATAAAAGTTAACACCCACATAACAGCCATAACAGCCAGTGTGAAGAAAATAAACCCTTACCTGCCACCTTTGGTGGTTTTCCGCACAGGTTAAGCCTCTCCTGTAGCACAGTCCCTGACCTTGGGACGCTAAATGCTCTGATAAGGCAGGAAACACCTTCTGTTGATCTTTTGGGGTGAAAAATTGGGTGCTAACTAGCCCCACATACAGCAATGCAGCCAGGGCTATCTTCCTCAGAAGAGCTGTCCATATCTGGAGCCTGCCAAGAAGTGAGTTGATCCATTGAGGTTGACTACTGGGCCCCTGAGGTCAAACTAAAGGCTAGGCAGTTTTGGCTCAGGTGCAGTGGTCCTCTGTTAGGATGCTCCTGTGACTTTCAGTACTTTCTTCCCTCATTTGTATCGCATTGTCGGAATGGAAAGAATTCTGGTGTTCCAGGCTGACCCAGGCAGATGTGGTACACCAAGAGATCTACTGTATCAGGATCATCTGTTTCCAAGGAATGTGTTTTGCCATCCAGCTTCAAGCTTCCTTTGACAGCTTGATAATTGAAGCTCAAATTTTGAGACTGGGCATCATGGAGTCTAGGAATCCCTTGATGCTAAGCAGGGAGGTCTACTTCTTCATGTTAAATCTATTGCTGGACATGTGGTGATTGCTTATCTTGGTGTAGGCCTCAGGACTTTCTCCCCATAAGTTTCTTGGTTGGACAATTCCTCTCCTGCAGCTGGGCCTAGGTCAGCATTTGGCTCTTAATATTGCTGCCCATGTGACTTTGGGATCTTGGGGGCATGTCCCCTTGAGGGGGTGCGCTCCGGGGGCCTGTCCTGGGGATTTGCATGTTGATGCGGATGGGGAGAGTATCACGGATGGTGCTCAATTGTTTTTCTACCAGGCAGACATTCGCCCTTATCCGAAGCCAGCTTCGTCAAGGTTTTAACATGTTCTGATACTACCATTAAAACGATGATCTTTTGATCAAAGTTGGTTTCTTATTTTGACATCGGGCGCTCCTTTAACCTTCCACCATTAGTGTCTTTTGTCATGGCATCAAGAGCCTGTGGCTATTTGTTTGCTTTGTCCGACTTGGGTGAATTACTCCTTCAATACATCCAGATCAATAACGGCACACTTTCAAATAGTCATTAGCTAGCCAAAGTAAATCTGCAGACATTTTTACAGCTTCGGCCACAGGCAGACAGCATACGATAAAAGAGATGATAACGTGCATGAGTACGCATGTTACATACATAATAGAATGCCCATGCCAGCTACAATATGTGGGTAGGACCCTTTTTGTGAGATTTAGAGAGCATATCAATAACATAAAGAAGGGTTTCATGAAACACAGCCTATCTAGACACTTTAGAGAGATACATGGGAGGGACCCATTAGTGATGACCTTTTACGGCATTGATATGGTAAAAGAACACTGGAGAGGGGACAAGAGAGGGGACAAGAAGAAGATCAAGGTCTCACAGAATGAAACTAAATGGATTTTTCAGTTAAACTCTCTTCAGCCGGAGGGCCTTAACATTGACATCGACAACAATTGCTTCATTTCCAATGAATGACTATAGATCCTCTAAATTGTAGTTATAGGAGTCCTCCTTATAACTAAGCTGCGACATTGAATAGGTCCCTCATATTCTTCTAAGGGAATCCAAACACATACACACTAATCTTTCTATCATCCACTTTCCTTTTTTCACTATAGGTATATGGGACACATATTAGGCGTTAGGGACATTATAATCTCCCCATAGGTACAGACTTAAGAAGTGAAAGCCCTTTAAGTGTGACATTTCTACATTTTTATATTTATTTCTATAAATATGCGTACAAGAATATATATTTTTTTCTTTATATTGGTCCATTTAGGCCTTTTTATTAGAGCATTTTTTAATGTATAGGTCCTGTCAATATTTTCCCTAGCCATCAACATTTCTTGGCCATTTAGTAATATTTTTGCACATAGGTGTTTCTAACCACCTTAGTGGATTATATTTTATTCATAGCGCTATTTTTTTAAATTTGAAGCTATGTGGAACAATCAGGAGGTAACATACCATCCCCAGCACATCACGATAATGTAATCCTATTTATTGTGCGTACTACAAGTCCAAAAACATACATGTAGGCCAATTATGAATGTATGACGCAGGTTAGGTACACATCTGCGGAGGCCTGCCGTTATGCCGCCGGACAGGGGGGAGGTCGCGGTCAGCTGCACTTGTATTGGATGTGGGGTTGCCAGGAACCATTGGATAAACATCTGTGCAATTACATATTCAAAATGGCCACTGATCATGTGACCTGGGGTTGCTAGGATAACTTACCTGATATAAACCGATGAGTGGAGCAAGATGGCGCCGCTCCTGATGATGTCAGTGATGAAATGCGTAGGGCGGAGCCTAGCATCATCCGGGGAGGGTGGCATACATTCGTTTGGAGTCCCTTAGGGGTATACTTACTGGCCCCTTTATGAAACATACTTGAGTATTACCATTATATACTATGCAGTTACAATGCTTCATCACATGATACCCTGATACCAGCCGGTGTGATATATGCCTGAGCTGCTGGCCAATAGTGATTTGCAGCACTCTTGATGATTTGGACTCCTTATCCACTCTCCCCTCTTGTCAGGGTTCAGCAGCAGCAGGGGAGACCAGACATATGTAGCTACACACCAAAACAATATAGGTAGCCTTAAAGTAAAATTTATTATAGTGAACCACAAAACAAACATACACAGCAACAGTGAACAAAGCAAATACCAGTAAACAAAACCCAACCCCAAAGACACAATAACTAAAGAACCAACTATCTACAAATATATACACTATACAGGACAAGGGGAGCAGGGGAGCAAGGAAGAGGGCAAACTAGACTGGATGACTGGATACAAGGCAGAGAGCAGGAGCAAGGGGTACAGGATAGATCAGGATCACAGACAACTGGTTCAGGCAGCAAGGAGGCATTCAAAATAGTGACGCGCCTGGGAAAGGGAGGAGCAGCCTTAAATAGCCACCTGGCAGCTGAACACAGTTTGGGTGATCATAGAAGCCTGCTGGCTTCTGGGAGACACCTGCTGGTGGACAATGGAAGTGCAGCATTCAGCCCAGGGCAACACAGTGTCACCAGCAGGGGAACTCAATCCTAACATATTCCCCCCCTTAAGGAGCGGCCTCCGGACGCTCCATAAGGCTCCACCACTGGGGTCTGCAAGCTGACTGGGTACCCCACTGCCAAGGTCTGAAGGCTGGCTGAGAACCACATCGCCGGGGTCCCAAAACTGGCTGGGTTTCCTGCTGGTCAGATCCCTAAGAAGTCGCAACACCGAAGGCTTACCATTCTTATAAGCAGCCTGTGTCCCAATGTGGAGACACTGAAAGCTACCCGAATGCTTAATGCCCAAGTCCCTGGTCCATGCAGGTACCCTGACAAAAGGGTGTCCCATCACAACTGGGCCTCTTCTCACACTGTTAGAGACTGCTCTGTATTTTACCTGCCACTCAGGTCTACCCAGGGCATAGGTTACCCCACTTGGGTCCCCAGATACACCAGGGATTGCAGAGATGACCCCTGGGTCAGGACAAAGTTCATATGGAACACTGCCTTTTCCCATAGGACCTCTACTACTGGGGCCGTAACAGCAGATGCAGTTCTCATGTTCAGAGTGGATATCTGGACATCCTGGCCTCAGCATAACAGGATCAGCTGGCTGCGAAAAGAACACAGAACGAGCAACAGTAGAGATCTTAACCCACACAGACAACCCATTTGGGCCACATAACGCTGGAAGTTCAGGAGCCTCAGACATATTAGCAAGTGGGAGCTTAACCCGGTCAACAGAGTCCAGTTTAAAAGCAAGGGGTGAATTGACAGAGTTCGGCTGGGCAGCGGCCCCGGTATCAGCAGAGTCCGGCTGGGCAGCGGCCCCGGTATCAGCAGAGTCCGGCTGGGCAGCGGCCCCGGTATCAGCAGAGTCCGGCTGGGCAGCGGCCCCGGTATCAGCAGAGTCCGGCTGGGCAGCGGCCCCGGTATCAGCAGAGTCCAGCTGGGCAGCGGCCCCGGTATCAGCAGAGTCCGGCTGGGCAGCGGCCGGCAAGTCACCTGTGGCAGGTTTGGCAACAAACGGCAGGTCCCTATCGGCAGGCGGCAGCATGGAGGAGGTCTGGACACCATCGGCCGGCTGCAGCATGGAGGAGCACTGGATCTTATCAGCAGGTGGTAGCATGGAGGAGCAATGGATCTCACCAGCAGGCGGCAACATGGAGGTGTGGACACCATCAGCAGTCAGCAGCATGGAGGATGGCTGGATCTCATCAGCAGGCGGCAGCATGGAGGAGGACTGGATCTCATCAGCAGGCGGCAGCATGGAGGAGGACTGGATCCCATCAGCAGGCGGCAGCATGGAGGAGGACTGGATCCCATCAGCAGGCGGCAGCATGGAGGAGGACTGGACACCATCGGCAGGCTGCAGCATGGAGGAGCACTGGATCTCATCAGCAGGTGGTAGCAGGGAGGAGCAATGGATCTCACAAGCAGGCGGCAGCATGGAGGTGTGGACACCATCAGCAGTCAGCAGCATGGAGGATGGCTGGATCTCATCAGCAGGCGGCAGCATGGAGGAGGACTGGATCTCATCAGCAGGCGGCAGCATGGAGGAGGACTGGATCCCATCAGCAGGCGGCAGCATGGAGGAGGACTGGATCCCATCAGCAGGCGGCAGCATGGAGGAGGACTGGATCCCATCAGCAGGCGGCAGCATGGAGGAGGTCTGGACACCATCGGCAGGCTGCAGCATGGAGGAGCACTGGATCTCACCAGCAGGCGGCAACATGGAGGTGTGGACACCATCAGCAGTCAGCAGCATGGAGGATGGCTGGATCTCATCAGCAGGCGGCAGCATGGAGGAGGACTGGATCTCATCAGCAGGCGGCAGCATGGAGGAGGACTGGATCCCATCAGCAGGCGGCAGCATGGAGGAGGTCTGGACACCATCGGCAGGCGGCAGCATGGAGGAGCACTGGATCTCACCAGCAGGCGGCAACATGGAGGTGTGGACACCATCAGCAGTCAGCAGCATGGAGGAGGACTGGATCTCATCAGCAGGCGGCAGCATGGAGGAGGACTGGATCTCATCAGCAGGCGGCAGCATGGAGGAGGACTGGATCTCATCAGCAGGCGGCAGCATGGAGGGTGGCAGAGTTGTAAGAGCAGGAAAAAAGTTCTGTTCATTTTTAGGCTTAGATACTGGAGTCCTATGAGCATTTGCATTGTGCTGACCAGAGTGTACTGCAGATGGAAATGTAGTAACAGTACTGGGAAGAATAGAGTGAAGAGCAGCAGAAGTACAGGAAGAGGCCTGAGATGTTGCTATGGGTAACAGTATTGCAGGGGGAACCTCCAATGAATTACATACTGAGGAAGACTGGTTACTGGTGGCAGGGTACTGATCTACAGGTGGTAAAGAACACTCAGTAGCAGCTGTGGTTGCTAAGGGTAACAGAGGAATAGATTCTTGATTTATTTCAGTAGATATAACTTTATGTGGCTCATCTAGAACAGGGGATAGGATCTCTGACCAGGCTTGTAGCAGAGGGTAAACTAAAGTCAGTTTGTCTTTCCCTAGTTGCCTTTGCTCCATTAAAGACTGCACAGCAGCGATACAATCCAACAACACCTGCTGTGAATAGGCTGAATACTGCTGGAAGAAAGAACCTGCACAATATTTCAGCAACCATCCCAAAAATCCAGCCTGGAACATAGTAAATGGAGGAGTGAAAACATCCTGGCCCTGAGAGATCGACTGAAATACTAGCTCAGCACAGACCTGAATTAAAGGCTGGACTTGTCTAAGGGAGAATCTGCCCTCAACAGCTAAAGCATGTGCTGTCAGAATGTTTTCAAACAGTTCCTCCTCAGTGAGACTCAGCGCCTGCAACAACGAATGACAAAAATCTTTATCTTCTGCTGCATGCACACGACTAATAACCTGCACTCTAAGCATCTTGACAAAAGGAAGATAAAGTCAAAAGCAACTGGCTTCCAGCTCCAAAGTGTAGCTGATCTGGTCGTAGTGGGCGTCACTATTATGTCAGGGTTCAGCAGCAGCAGGGGAGACCAGACATATGTAGCTACACACCAAAACAATATAGGTAGCCTTAAAGTAAAATTTATTATAGTGAACCACAAAACAAACATACACAGCAACAGTGAACAAAGCAAATACCAGTAAACAAAACCCAACCCCAAAGACACAATAACTAAAGAACCAACTATCTACAAATATATACACTATACAGGACAAGGGGAGCAGGGGAGCAAGGAAGAGGGCAAACTAGACTGGATGACTGGATACAAGGCAGAGAGCAGGAGCAAGGGGTACAGGATAGATCAGGATCACAGACAACTGGTTCAGGCAGCAAGGAGGCATTCAAAATAGTGACGCGCCTGGGAAAGGGAGGAGCAGCCTTAAATAGCCACCTGGCAGCTGAACACAGTTTGGGTGATCATAGAAGCCTGCTGGCTTCTGGGAGACACCTGCTGGTGGACAATGGAAGTGCAGCATTCAGCCCAGGGCAACACAGTGTCACCAGCAGGGGAACTCAATCCTAACATATTCCCCCCCTTAAGGAGCGGCCTCCGGACGCTCCATAAGGCTCCACCACTGGGGTCTGCAAGCTGACTGGGTACCCCACTGCCAAGGTCTGAAGGCTGGCTGAGAACCACACCGCCGGGGTCCCAAAACTGGCTGGGTTTCCTGCTGGTCAGATCCCTAAGAAGTCGCAACACCGAAGGCTTACCATTCTTATAAGCAGCCTGTGTCCCAATGTGGAGACACTGAAAGCTACCCGAATGCTTAATGCCCAAGTCCCTGGTCCATGCAGGTACCCTGACAAAAGGGTGTCCCATCACAACTGGGCCTCTTCTCACACTGTTAGAGACTGCTCTGTATTTTACCTGCCACTCAGGTCTACCCAGGGCATAGGTTACCCCACTTGGGTCCCCAGATACACCAGGGATTGCAGAGATGACCCCTGGGTCAGGACAAAGTTCATATGGAACACTGCCTTTTCCCATAGGACCTCTACTACTGGGGCCGTAACAGCAGATGCAGTTCTCATGTTCAGAGTGGATATCTGGACATCCTGGCCTCAGCATAACAGGATCAGCTGGCTGCGAAAAGAACACAGAACGAGCAACAGTAGAGATCTTAACCCACACAGACAACCCATTTGGGCCACATAACGCTGGAAGTTCAGGAGCCTCAGACATATTAGCAAGTGGGAGCTTAACCCGGTCAACAGAGTCCAGTTTAAAAGCAAGGGGTGAATTGACAGAGTTCGGCTGGGCAGCGGCCCCGGTATCAGCAGAGTCCGGCTGGGCAGCGGCCCCGGTATCAGCAGAGTCCGGCTGGGCAGCGGCCCCGGTATCAGCAGAGTCCGGCTGGGCAGCGGCCCCGGTATCAGCAGAGTCCAGCTGGGCAGCGGCCCCGGTATCAGCAGAGTCCAGCTGGGCAGCGGCCGGCAAGTCACCTGTGGCAGGTTTGGCAACAAACAGGAGGTCCCTATCGGCAGGCGGCAGCATGGAGGAGGTCTGGACACTATCGGCCGGCTGCAGCATGGAGGAGCACTGGATCTTATCAGCAGGTGGTAGCATGGAGGAGCAATGGATCTCACCAGCAGGCGGCAACATGGAGGTGTGGACACCATCAGCAGTCAGCAGCATGGAGGATGGCTGGATCTCATCAGCAGGCGGCAGCATGGAGGAGGACTGGATCTCATCAGCAGGCGGCAGCATGGAGGAGGACTGGATCTCATCAGCAGGCGGCAGCATGGAGGAGGACTGGATCCCATCAGCAGGCGGCAGCATGGAGGAGGACTGGATCCCATCAGCAGGCGGCAGCATGGAGGAGGACTGGATCCCATCAGCAGGCGGCAGCATGGAGGAGGTCTGGACACCATCGGCAGGCTGCAGCATGGAGGAGCACTGGATCTCATCAGCAGGTGGTAGCAGGGAGGAGCAATGGATCTCACAAGCAGGCGGCAGCATGGAGGTGTGGACACCATCAGCAGTCAGCAGCATGGAGGATGGCTGGATCTCATCAGCAGGCGGCAGCATGGAGGAGGACTGGAGCTCATCAGCAGGCGGCAGCATGGAGGAGGACTGGATCCCATCAGCAGGCGGCAGCATGGAGGAGGACTGGATCCCATCAGCAGGCGGCAGCATGGAGGAGGACTGGATCCCATCAGCAGGCGGCAGCATGGAGGAGGTCTGGACACCATCGGCAGGCTGCAGCATGGAGGAGCACTGGATCTCACCAGCAGGCGGCAACATGGAGGTGTGGACACCATCAGCAGTCAGCAGCATGGAGGATGGCTGGATCTCATCAGCAGGCGGCAGCATGGAGGAGGACTGGATCTCATCAGCAGGCGGCAGCATGGAGGAGGACTGGATCCCATCAGCAGGCGGCAGCATGGAGGAGGTCTGGACACCATCGGCAGGCTGCAGCATGGAGGAGCACTGGATCTCACCAGCAGGCGGCAACATGGAGGTGTGGACACCATCAGCAGTCAGCAGCATGGAGGAGGACTGGATCTCATCAGCAGGCGGCAGCATGGAGGAGGACTGGATCTCATCAGCAGGCGGCAGCATGGAGGAGGACTGGATCTCATCAGCAGGCGGCAGCATGGAGGGTGGCAGAGTTGTAAGAGCAGGAAAAAAGTTCTGTTCATTTTTAGGCTTAGATACTGGAGTCCTATGAGCATTTGCATTGTGCTGACCAGAGTGTACTGCAGATGGAAATGTAGTAACAGTACTGGGAAGAATAGAGTGAAGAGCAGCAGAAGTACAGGAAGAGGCCTGAGATGTTGCTATGGGTAACAGTATTGCAGGGGGAACCTCCAATGAATTACATACTGAGGAAGACTGGTTACTGGTGGCAGGGTACTGATCTACAGGTGGTAAAGAACACTCAGTAGCAGCTGTGGTTGCTAAGGGTAACAGAGGAATAGATTCTTGATTTATTTCAGTAGATATAACTTTATGTGGCTCATCTAGAACAGGGGATAGGATCTCTGACCAGGCTTGTAGCAGAGGGTAAACTAAAGTCAGTTTGTCTTTCCCTAGTTGCCTTTGCTCCATTAAAGACTGCACAGCAGCGATACAATCCAACAACACCTGCTGTGAATAGGCTGAATACTGCTGGAAGAAAGAACCTGCACAATATTTCAGCAACCATCCCAAAAATCCAGCCTGGAACATAGTAAATGGAGGAGTGAAAACATCCTGGCCCTGAGAGATCGACTGAAATACTAGCTCAGCACAGACCTGAATTAAAGGCTGGACTTGTCTAAGGGAGAATCTGCCCTCAACAGCTAAAGCATGTGCTGTCAGAATGTTTTCAAACAGTTCCTCCTCAGTGAGACTCAGCGCCTGCAACAACGAATGACAAAAATCTTTATCTTCTGCTGCATGCACACGACTAATAACCTGCACTCTAAGCATCTTGACAAAAGGAAGATAAAGTCAAAAGCAACTGGCTTCCAGCTCCAAAGTGTAGCTGATCTGGTCGTAGTGGGCGTCACTATTATGTCAGGGTTCAGCAGCAGCAGGGGAGACCAGACATATGTAGCTACACACCAAAACAATATAGGTAGCCTTAAAGTAAAATTTATTATAGTGAACCACAAAACAAACATACACAGCAACAGTGAACAAAGCAAATACCAGTAAACAAAACCCAACCCCAAAGACACAATAACTAAAGAACCAACTATCTACAAATATATACACTATACAGGACAAGGGGAGCAGGGGAGCAAGGAAGAGGGCAAACTAGACTGGATGACTGGATACAAGGCAGAGAGCAGGAGCAAGGGGTACAGGATAGATCAGGATCACAGACAACTGGTTCAGGCAGCAAGGAGGCATTCAAAATAGTGACGCGCCTGGGAAAGGGAGGAGCAGCCTTAAATAGCCACCTGGCAGCTGAACACAGTTTGGGTGATCATAGAAGCCTGCTGGCTTCTGGGAGACACCTGCTGGTGGACAATGGAAGTGCAGCATTCAGCCCAGGGCAACACAGTGTCACCAGCAGGGGAACTCAATCCTAACACCTCTATTCGCTAACCTTGCTACCTTTAACGTTATTCTTTACTGACTATGTACAGAGCATTGATCTATTTAGCTCCAGAAGAAGCTTAATGCGAAACATGTCGAGCTCATGGCTCAACAAAATTTAATATCTATGTGTTAACACATGGTCCGATCTCCCTGGGAAGACAGTAGGTCTCCCTGTCCCCTTCGGCGGATCGCTTCGATGTGAAGTATCAATTACTTTATCATGTTATTCAAATGATCTGTATTTGCTCATTACTCATCACCAGCAATGTAACTGCCAGAGTTGTTTATTCTGTATAATCTTGTCCCCTTTTATGAATGGGATGGTTACACAGTTTTGTGTTTTTTCTTTTTTGATGTTTTTATATGTTATTCAACAAAATGTTATATTTTATGTACCCAGTGCCTCCAAAGTCCTTGCTTCTGTCCAATAGTTTTTTGTCAAAACCTAACCTAAACCTGCTGCAAAAAAAAAAGAACTTAGATACTTACCGCTCTCAGTTTAAGAATCCTAAGAAAGGGTCACTTCCAAGAGTAGTGGATTCTTGGTCCATATAGGCCATACTTTGGTTGCATATGGCTGCTCCTGTCACAGACAAATGACTAAAGTAACCTGACATGGTTCACTCATTTTGGCACCAATATACACCAAAATAGCATCACCTGACTTCCGACTGTTCTATCGGGTTGAGGTCAGGCCAGTCAAGTTCCTGCACCCCAAACTCGCTCATCCATGTCTTTATGGATCTTGCTTTATGCACTGGTGCACAGTCATGTTGAAACAGGAAGGGGCCATCCCTAAACTGTTTCCACAAAGTTGGGAGCATGAAATTGTCTATCATGTCTTGGATTGCTGACACCTTAAGAGTTCCCTTTACTGGAACTAAGGGGTTAGGTCCAACCCCTGAAAAACATAATCCCCCCTCCACCAAATGACCAGTGCACAGAGCAAGGTCCATAAAGACATGGATGAGAGAGTTTGGGCTGGAGGAACTTTACTGGCCTACATGGAGTCCTGACCTCAACCCGATAGAACACCTTAGAATTAGAGCGGAGACTGCGAGCCAGGCATTCTTGTCCACATCAGTGCCTGACCTCACAAATGCGCTTCTCAAGAAATGGTCAAATATTCCCATTGACGCACTCCTAAACCTTGTGGACAGCCTTCCCAGAAGCTGCAAAGGATGGGCAAACTCAATATTGAACCCTACAGACTGGGATCCTATCAAAGTTCATGTGTGTGTAAAGGCAGGCATTCCCGATATTTTTGGTAATATAGTGTATGTTTGGCCAGCTATACTGCTGTGCTCTAAAATGTCACTTCAAAGAAGCTGTTGATAGCAATTAAAAGGCTTTTATTTACTGGCCCAATCGGATCTTTGTATTGTGATAGAACATCGTCACAGTAATAGGCAACTCACCCTTCCTGCAACACACCATAACGCACAGTCCTGGCTAATCTCAGTATCTATAGAGCAAAAGCAAGTAAGAATCTGATGACATTTGCTAAAATCTTTGCAAAGTATACAAGTGACCAGGAGATAATCTTTTTTCTCAGAAAAGGAGATGTTTCCCTTAACATTGCAAAACTGCAAAACTGTTATCCACTGCATCCGCCAAGGGGTTATCCACTGCATCCGCCACTGAGATACTATACCAGTCGTGGATGGAGGTGGGTTGGGGGAAGTTTGGGCTGCTCCCTCCCACCTGCCTCATATCCACCCATTAGCAGCCATGTGCTCCCAGAGTGGAGACACTCAAATTTAAAAGTGTTTGGGACTGCAGATAAAACAGGGTGCCGTGTTGTGGCTCTGCAGCTTACACATGCGTTTGCAAATGCGTGTCAACTAAACCCCTGTTCTTTATTTATATCGAGACAGGTCTACTTGGTTGGTGGCAGACTGGAGGGTGAGTACATCAGACTGGGGGCTGGCTGAGCTCCATGCACCTCTCTTAATCCTTATCAATTTGTTTTTCCCGATACAGGGATGGAGACGCTGGGCATACCTGCCGGTGTCTCATTTAAAGTCCCACATAGCCCACATTGTCTATGTAACCAGGGATGGAGGCACCTCGCCTACAGGCTGGTGCTTCATTCAAAGTCCCACCGTGCGATTTTCGTGCGTTTTTGGCGGATGCAGTCTAATTTGACCCCAGTTTTTTCATATACAGGGATGGAGACCAAAGCATGACCTGCTTGTCTCATGTAAAGTCCCAAATATTTTATGAAATTAGGGATGGAGGCACTGAGCTATACAGGCAAATTGCCTCATATAAAGTCCCAATCTGTGTTTTACACTGCATCCGCCAAGGGATTGGAGGTGTATGCTTCTCAGCTGGTCATTTTCAGTTTGTACCATCTTAAGAACATTGCTATTAGAGCACTGAAATACTATACCAGTCGTGGATGGAGGTGGGTTGGGGGAAGTTTGGGCTGTTCCCTCCCACCTGCCTCCTATCCATCCATTAGCAGCCATGAGCTCCCAGAGTGGAGACACTCAAATTTAAAAGTGTTTGGGACTGCAGATAAAATGTGTCGTGGCTCTGCCGGTTACACATGCGTTTGCAAATGCGTGTAAACTAAACCCCTGTTCTTTATTTATATCGAGACAGGTCTACTTGGTTGGTGGCAGACTGGAGGGTGAGTACATCAGACTGGGGGGTCTTCCATGCACCTCTCTTAATCCTTATCAATTTGTTTTTTCCAATACAGGGATGGAGACGCTGGGCATACCTGCCGGTGTCTCATTTAAAGTCCCACATAGCCCACATTATCTATATAACTGTTATCCATACTAACTATTTTAATATGCTATACTTAGTTGTAACTTTAAGACTAAGCTTTAAATCAAGTGATCGGCAAATATTACATTGTTGTGAGTCGCTAGAGCTTCACCACCTTGTATTTATGTGCATGATTACATAACCTGTTTATATATGCTGATGGACTGTCAGTTAAAAGATGAATTTTAGGCTAATCAATAAACAAATGTCAGGGAAGCACAAGCCCCAGCATATGTTGTTCTGCATATTATGTGGGTGCACCTCTCCTAATCTATGGGCCAATCTTCCAGCACCCTTATCTAAGAGCCTACAGACCAGCTACAGGATGTGCCCCTTGTAAATCCAGAGTACAAATAAGCGCATCGCTCTGCTTTTTTTTTCTTCTATGCAGTTGATACAACAGGACTATTTTTAGCAGGGTTTTTTAGATATGAAATCACAATATTCTGAAAAATAAACCTAAAAATGGAAGGGGGTTATCAGCAAAGCATTTGTGACTGTGGCTTAAAAACCTTTTCTTAGAAATAATGTAAACCTTGAAAAACCACCAGGCACGTTGTAGGTCCATCACCAAGACAACCTATTATAATGTATCGTATTATTCAAGAGCAAGGAAAGAGTTACCAAAATGCAGAAGTGGTGCTCTCCATTCTAGTGGCACGGAGGTGGCGTAAAATTTTAATGGTGGCTTTGGTGGTGTGTATTCAAGGTGAATGGAGTCCAGCCTATGAAATATTAATCATCAATTCTGTCCTGCAAAATTTCCATGTCGCTCAGTTTTGTAAATTTTTAATTCTACCTGCACTTAAAGAGAACCCTCTAATGCCACTAAGCTGATGTTAATAAATCATTTCCCTGCTATTCAATTTGTGTGTTATTTACTTATTTAGCGGAACCTTGTATGCGTTTACACATACAACATATGCCCAAAGTGCTTCTCTACACAGTAACAGAAATTACATTTACAAGTGTTTTAAAGGAGCACATGGTATCTGTGAAGAGGTCTGGAATGAACAAAAGTTTTTTTAACCTCTAATATTTTAGCTTTTTAGATTTCTAAAAACTGCACAGTAAAACCTAACAAAGGAAACCCATAAATATAGAGGCCACCATAGCTGACCCCTTTCTGAAAATGGCAACTGCCTCATAGTCTTTGGTTTTAAAACTCAACTGAACCCTCAGTATTAATCACTGTAATACAGCCATTAGAGTCATAAATATGGGGCTCTTTTCCTTTCTTTGAACACTAAGTCCTATAGATAGGATTAATGAATAGTTCCAGGCATTGGGATGTTATACATAGTTACATTGGTGTAGCTTGATATATACTGGTATATGACAACAGTTCTGTGAAAAAGTATTTGCCCCCTGATTTTTTATTTTTTTGCATATTTGTCACACAAATCATCACAAATGATTCAGATCATGAAACAAATTTTAATATTAACAATGTAGGATATGTGGGACTTTAGGTGAGACACCAGCAGGTAATGCCCAGCGTCTCCATCCCTGTATCAGAAAAAACTAAAGTTGAAAAGGGATAAAAGAGGTGCATGGAAGCCAGCCAGCCCCCAGTCTGCTGTACTCACCCTCCAGTCTGCCACCAACCAAGTAGACCTGTCTCATGATATAAATAAAGAACAGGGGTTTAGTTGACACGCATTTGCAAACGCATGTGTAAGCTGCAGGGCCACTACACGGCACCCTGTCTTACCTGCAGTCCTAACACTTTTAATTTGAGTGTCTCCACAATGGGAGCTCATGGCTGCTAATGGATGGATAGGAGGCAGGTGGGAGGGAGCAGCCCAAACCTCCCCCAACCCACCCCCATCCATGACTGGTCTAGTATCTCAAAACTCTAATAGTGATGTTATTGCGATGGTAAAAACTGAAAATGACCAGCTGAGAAGCATACACCTCCAACCCCTTGGCGGATGCAGTGTAAAACACAGATTGGGACTTTATATGAGGCATTGGCCTGTAAAGCATAGTTCCTCCATCCCTAATTTCATAAAATATTTGGGACTTTACATGAGACAAGCAGGTCATGCTATTGGTCTCCATCCCGGTATATGAAAAAACTGGGGTCAAATCAGACTGCATCCACCAAAAAATGCACGAAAATCGCACGGTGGGACTTTAAATGAAGCACCAGCCTGTAGGCAAGGCGCCTCCATCCCTGGTTTCATAAAAAAATGTAGGCTATGTGGGACTTCAGGTGAGACACCAGCAGGTAATGCCCAGCATCTCCATCCCTATATAAAAAAAAAAAAAAGAGGCGCATGGAAGCCAGCCAGCCCCCAGTCTAGCTGGGGGCTGGCTGGCTTCCATGCACCTCTTTTAAACCTTTTCAACTTTAGTTTTTTTCAAATTTTAATATTACACAAAAAAGCGAGTAAAGAGTAAATACAAAATGCAGTTTTAAATGATGATTTAATTTATTAGGAAAAAAGTTGTCCAAACAAGCCTTGCCCTATGTGAAAAAGTAATTGGGAAGCTAAATGCTCTGAAAAGGCAGGAGACCCATTCTGTGGATCTTTTGGGGTAAAAACTAGCCCCACATACAGCAGTGCAGCCAGGGCTATGTTCCTCAGAAGAGCTGTCAATAACTGGAGCCTGCCTCCCAGAAGGGAGTGGATCCATTGAACTGTGACACCGCATTTCCAAGATAAGTATGTTTTCTAATTTTTTTGGAATTTATCTATGATTGGCATCATAAGTTGTGTGCTACATCTCCTCTCAGATGGGCTGCAGCTGCACCATGTTTCAGTATGCATTCTAGTGGCAATTGTGGAAGAGAAAGCTAAGTGTCTACATTCAAGGGAAAGATGCATTATGCTGAACAGGTGAAGTGAATAGAGCTCACAGGGGGGCCATGTTTGGTTTGGGCAAGTACTTCCCCAGTGGCCATCTTGGAGTTGGGCAAGAATACCTGGAAGTCATCTTGGAAGTGGGCAAGGTGAGAAGTTTGCCAGGAGTGGGAGGCAGGCAGAAGAGTTGAGAAACATGGGGCTAAAGACCTAGCAGCTTCCAGATAGTGCATTTACATGATAGGACTGCTTTTCCATAGCCACAAACCCTGCATCAAGGGCCATTTCCTGCTGCTTAGCGAATAGATATGTCCATACTCATCTCT
Organism: Pelophylax lessonae; assembly: GCF_965119305.1. Classification (NCBI taxonomy): domain Eukaryota; kingdom Metazoa; phylum Chordata; class Amphibia; order Anura; family Ranidae; genus Pelophylax; species Pelophylax lessonae. The sequence goes on along the minus strand of NC_138778.1, from coordinate 42,020,322 downwards.
CAGTGTGGCATTATTATTATACCTGACTAAATGTCAGTGTTCCAGCTGCATAACAAAGATCCACACGGCTCCTATTGGTAAGGGCCATCAGTCCAGGTAGGTTTTTTTGCTGCTAAAAGAGTGCATTCAGGTGCCAACTGACCTCTCTCTTCGCTAAGGAGCCCAGCCTGTCCTACTGACAGGAATATGCATGAAAGGAGCACCAGAAATCCAGTCTATGGGGGAGAAAATCCTCTTCCATAATGCAAACGCTAACACTATGGCCTAAAGAATGCATCAGGACCGCCTTAAAAAAGCAGACAGAAGCTTCGGGCCATTATGCTTAGCCGCAAGGAATTGCTTTGAAGCTGCCTTAACAAAATAATGTGTTAAGATTGCTTTAAAAAGGGTGACAGAAAGTCTTCCACCCCACTATTCATAGCCGCAAAGGATTGCTATGAGCCTGGATAAACTTGGATTTTCAAGATAAAGAGTGTGTCAAGATTGCCTTAAAGGGGTAGACAGAAGCCCTCCTGCCCACTATACATAGCAGCAAAGGATTGCTGTGGGCCTGGGGGAAGTTACCATATCGAAGTTGTTGAAAATACCTCAAGCTGCATTCTGGTACTGTTGCTACCAACTGCATAAAGCCTCCCTTAGCAGAGAGCAGGCCAACTGCTGGAAAGGAAGAACAGAGGATAAGCTGGTACTTTATGTTCAGCCTAAGGCTTTGCTCCTGCTGGCCATTCTCTTTAAGGTAGGTAAGTTTACCATGAGATGAGAAGAACCAGAGTAGCTAGGCAAGAAAGCAGAGCAGGCTCTAGATAAGAAAGTTGCTATAGCATTTCATCAGTCGGAATAAGTAGCCTGCATGGCCTTCAAGGGACAGGTTCTCCTTGAGACAGTCAAGGTCAACAGCATTAGAGATGTGGCTGAAGTTGAACACTTGTTTAGCTGAAGAAGGCTAGAGTACAGATTGCAAGGTATTTTTCTCCTTCTAATTGTTAAGAAGTGTCTTTCCTCCAATTGTGGTGGCAAACAGTTGCTGGGTTCAAATGCAAGTTTTCCATAGAAAAATACAAAAGTTGCATTGCCTCCCTTCGCCTGGGACACTTTCTGGCTTGGTGGGCATCAAAGATAATTAATGTTCCTATCTGGGGGTGGGCTCGGGCGTTTTCGATGTCCCGACCCACCTGCCTGTTCCATCCAGGGGGCCGTCGCCGCTGGTTGGGTGTCTCACTGCCTGTGGTTGGTGGTGACGGCTTCCTGGTGGGGTCAAGTTGGCGGGTTGGGGCTAGGGTCCCGGGCATGCCTGGGCCTATCTCAATTCCTATCCCAATTTCTGTACCCTGCTTTTGCACCTTTTCACTACCATTCTGGGATCCTGCACCTTTATCTATTGGTCAGCACCTCCTGTATTAGGATGCTGGACCCAGTACTACCCTCATTGCCTTCCTGAAGTATTCTTATAGAGAGATCCTTAGATAGGGAATAATTGGTGCAGGCTCTATCGAGCAACCTGACATGGTCCTCCAGATATTCCAGTAATTTGGATAGGTTCACACTCTAGTCTCAGATTCAAACTGTCTGTACCAGGAGCGATCTGGATCTCCACTTTTGTATGAGAGGCCTAGAACTGAGAGTAGCCTCATGTGAGGCAATTCCTTTGGCTTGGTTAGCTTTTACAGGCCTCTATTCTTTGAGGGACAAGTTGACTCAGCCTTTGGTCAGGCGATTTCCCTATTGCTGAGGCTCAGGGGTTTGGCTCTCATGCAAGGAAGTCTTCTCTTCCTTTTTTAAGGAATCCCCATGGAAAGACACCTTAGAGAGTGGATCATTCTGGGCAAGAGACCTAGACACCCTTGATATCAAGGGGCTTGGTTGTTTTTGGTGTCTTGTTTTCCAAGGTAGCATCCAGAAGTTCTAGGCAGTTTTATTTAATCTGAATCCAATACAGAGTTTTGCAGTAGCAAAAGGCTAGATTGGCATCCTTGGCAAAATGTCAGGCTCCAGCCTTGTCCGGCATGAGCATTCCAGGTATATATCTTGGCAGGCAGACTGCATCTGACAGCCTAAACCTGTGAGACTGATTTCTACCCCTGGAGCTATTCCTGGAGGTGTATCCCAGGTAGGCAACATCAGAGGTTGACTTTCGGCCCCTGGGGTCAAACTAAAGGCTAGGCAGTTTTGGCTCAGGTGCAGGGGTCCTCTGGTAGGATGCGCCTGTGACTGTTAGTTCTTTCTTCCCTCTATTTTTCAGAATGGAAAGCATTCTGGTGTTTTAGGCTGATCCAGTCAGATGTGGTACGCTAACCTAAAAGGGATGCCCGATAGTTGCTCCAAGGGATCTACTGGATCAGGATCATCTGTTCCCAAGAAATGTGTTTTGCCATCCAGCTTCAAGCTACCTTTGACAGCTTGATAATTGAAGCTCAGCTTTTGGCTGCAGACTACAGTTTCTCAGATCGGCAAGGCTACCACCTAGGCATCTATCCTCACTTTCCCTGTGTTCTACCCGGGGCTGGGGTGATTTTAGCTGGATTAACGCACTGCTGTGGGAGTATTTGGGTGTTGTCTGTTGTCCTTTTTCCATCTGTGCTGTAATTATTGGGGCAGACTTTGGGAGCATGTCCCCCTGAGGGAGTGCGCTCTGGGGGCCCGTCCTGGGGATTTGCATGTTGATGCAGATGGGGAGGATATCATGGATGGTGCTCAATTGTTTTTCTACCAGGCAGACATTCACCCTTATCCAAAGCCAGCTTCTGGTATAAGAAATATTGAGAAAGCTCTTCAAGCTGCAGGAAGTTCACAGCCTTGCTGTTGTCATGGCATCAAGAGCCTGTGGACGTTTGTTTGCCTATCCCGTAGTGAGATTGCTTTGTCCAACTTCGGTGAAGTACTCCTTCAATACATCCAGATCAATGTTGGCACACTTGCAAATGGTCATTAGCTAGCCAAAGTAACTATACCTAGCTCCTTAGAAGTCAGTAATGGTAGAAGGCTCCAGCCTACAATCACCTTGTGGTTCCTAAAGTTAATTTTAAGGTCCCACTATATGGCCGGGCTGCAACCACCGAAAGTAAATGCTGTAAGTCCCTCCAGCAGCATCTGAACATCATGGGCACCTTATGCAGAGATGCCAGCCAACATGACAGGCAGGTTCCGGTTCAATTTTGACAAATTTATTCAGCACTACTGATGGGCTAAGTAGTCCTCACTACACCTGTCTTTGGCAGGAAGCCAGTAGCTTACTCACTTTCTTATGATGGAATTTTTCCTGAAGCTTCCCACCCTGATAGCTAGTTATTGATCTATCACACGTATGCTGCCATGGAGGCACCAGGAAAACAGAAAATTGTATCATACTTACCGTAAATTTCTTCTCCTGATGCCGATCCATGGTGGCATACCGAACCCCCCCCCAGTTCGTTCCTAGCGATGTACTGGGAATGGGCTGTTTTGTGGGTGTTAACTTTTTATATCTATGTATAGTAGATCCTGTGGGCTACTATCACACGTATCCTGCCATGTTTAAGCTCCAGGAAAAGAAAATTACGGTAAGTATGATACAATTTTCTGTTTTCTAAGACTTTGGGATTCCAGCGAACCACAATGAGAGCCATTATCCACAAATGGAGAGAACTTGGAACAGTGGGGGAACCTTCCCAGGAGTGGCCAGCCTACCAAAATTACTCCAAGAGCACAACGACGACTCGTTCAGGAGGTCATAAAGAACCCAGAAAAACATCTAAAGAACTGCAGGCCTCACTTGCCTCAGTTAAGGTCAGTGCTCACAATTCAACAATAAGAAAGAGACTGGGCAAAAATGGCATCCAGGGGAGAGTTCCAAAGTTAGGGGAATGCTGGCCAAAAAGAACACAAAGGCTCGTCTAACATTTGCCAAAAATATCTTTATTATCCCCAATAAAATGTATGCAGATCAGACAAATGTTCATATATACAAGTGCATCTCATAAAAAATTAGAATATCATCCAAAAGTTAAAGCATAACTCCACTTTTGTTGAGAAAAAACATTCCCCTCTGGGTGATCTCTGTACATTGCAAGGATTTTAACAAACTTTGTTGCAGATTCCTACCTTTTTTTTATTCTGAAGAAATCATTGTTTGTTCCTCTGTGCTGAGTGGGTCAAATGGGAGTGGTTTCATAATTATCTATCAGCTGTGGCAGCTGCAGGGCACTAATGAGGAAATCTGCTGGGCCTGCATCCCTTTAGATGTGTTCCTATTCGGAGTATCTCACCAAAAATGACATTTTCGTTGCAGGGGATGCCAGAAATATGACTTGTATCTTAGGCAGACTTCTGCCAAAATTGGTGAGCCAATCACACAAGCAGCAAATTATGTTTCTGGGGTGTGGTCAGTATACATTCTGTGTACAGAACAGCTCCAGGTAGCCATTTTGCATTGCATTTTCAGAAAATTACAACAGCTGCAGATTGAAAAAGAAAGGTCATTTTTTAATAACATTCAATTACAATATGATTTGTGTCGCAATTGTAAACGCTATTTTGTTTTTTCTTTCTTTTGTATTTTTTTCCGCCATGAAAGTGGAGTTAATTTTTAATTTATTTCAGTAATTCAATTCAAAAAGTGAAACCTATATATTTTATATAGATGCTTTACACACAGAGTGATATATTTCAAGCATTTCTTTCTTTTAATTTTGATGATTATGGTTTATAGCTTGTGAAAACCTAAAATTCAGTAACTCAGAAAATTAAAATATTACATAAGACGAATAAAAAAAAAAAAAAAGGATTTTTAGCACAGATATTTTGGCTTACTGAAAAGTATGTCCATGTACACTATAGTATGCACTCAATACTTGGTCGGGGCTCCTTTTGCATGTTACTGCATCAATGCAGTGTGGCATGGAGGCGATCAGCCTGTGGCACTGCTGAGGTGTTATGGAAGCCCAGGTTGCTTTAATAGCGGCCTTCAGCTCATCTGCATTGTTGGGTCTGATGTCTCATCTTCCTCTTGACAATACCGCACAGATTCTCTATGGGGTTTAGGTCAGGCGAATATGCTGGCCAATCAAGCACAGTGATACCATGATCATTAAACCAGGTATTGGTACTTTTGGCAGTGTGGGCAGGTGCCAAGTCCTGCTGGAAAATGAAATCAGCATCTTCATAAAGCTGCTCAGCAGAAGGAAGCATGAAGTGCTCTAGAATTTCCTGGTAGAGGCCTGCGCTGACTTTGAACTTAATAAAACACAGTGGACCAACACCAATAACTCGCCTCCATGCAACGTTGCATTAATGCAGTAATTCACGCAAAAGAAGCCCTGACCAAGTATTGAGTGCATACTATACTGTACATGGACATACTTTTCAGTAAGCCAACATTTCTGTGTAAAAAAAATCCTTTTTTTTATTGGTCTTTTATAATACAGTATTCACATTTTCTGAGATACTGAATTTTGGGTTTTCACTAGCTGTAAGCCATAATCATCAAAATTAAAAGAAAGAAATGATTGAAATATATCACTCTGTGTGTAACGCATCTATATAAATATATGAGTTTCACTTTTTGAACTGAATTACTGAAATAAATTAACTTTTGCATGATATTTTAATTTTATGAGCTGCTCCTGTATATAAAAATGAGCCTACTGTGATTTTCTTGATTAAAAAAAAAAAACCTTTTTAATCCTTTGTTATACTTTTCATTTTTTTTTTGTAACCAAAAAGGTAAGGTTAATAAGGTCATACTTTATATTTGCTCTCACAGACAGACAATTTCCGCACCTTCTCGTATGTTTGCAGTTTTGGATGAACCTGGCTGTATATGTGTAGTGAGGTGTAACTTTATGTCTCTTCTGTTCCTCTCCTATATCTTTTTATCCCATGGTGTGAACCTGTCACCAGTGTCACCTCCTATGCCCTTAGAAGGGAAATTATCACACTGTTAGTTCTGCATCAATGGTTTCTCACTATATCCAGGAGGGTCTCATGAGTGTCGTGATTCCTCCCTCTCACCCATCCTGTTAATGCTACTTAACATCGTTTTTTAAAAAATCAACAGGATTTCAGTACAATAAATTAAACAAGGATAATAAAAAAAAAAAAACTATTGATCGGTCTGAAAAAGTATATGAGCAACAGTATTAGCCAGAATCTGTCAGGGTTTGCTGCAACTAACACCAGGGCACTTTTTGAGTCCATGCACACCATGTGTTGATTTCAAGTAACCTGTTATTTTTAACTTGTACCTACAGGTAAGCCTATAATAAAAACTGGCACTGTTTAGGAGATATTCACACTGCATTCAACTGGTGACGTCATTGGTGCATGAGCTCTGAAGGGACAGCATACTCGTGCCGTCCCTTCAGATCTCCGGGCTGCGGCCTGCACTGCATTAAAGTGGAGTTCCACCCTAAAATTGAACTTCGGTCCATCTTCTTGCTCCGGGTCACCTGAAAAACAAATGGATAATCGCAATTTTTTCTTACCCTGTTTTAGAAGAAAATATACTCACCTTACTTCCTCTTCCTCTCTCTGCGGCCACGGCCGTCGTCACTTCCTGGCTTGCAATGATTCCTGGGAGCTGAACGTCATCGCTCCCAGGAATCAATGCACCTGCACTGGCCCTGACGTCAGTTCCGGTGCAGGCGCCGTCATACCTTGCTAAACAGCTTCTGGGCATGCCCAGAAGCTGTGCAGGGATGACGCTGCAGCCCCGGAAGTGACGGCGGGGCCGGTGCAGTGCATCGTGGGACCGAAGAGGACGCAGAAGAGGATCGCGCTGGCTTCAAGCTGCCCACACCTGAGATGGCAGCGTTGGACAAGACATTTTTAAGGTAAGTATTTCTTCTAAAAGGTAAGTGCAACCCGGGACAGTTCAGAGGCTATCCATTGTGGAATGCACTAGCCCTGACTGTCCCGGGGGTATTTTTATGTATTTTTTTTTTGTTTTAGGTGGAACTCCGCTTTAAGGCTTGGCCAATCAGAAGGCCGGAGCACTTGAAACCAGAAGGAAGACCGGGTGAAGATGGAAGCCCTGTCAGCGGTGACAGCGCGCCACTGGAGTGCTTTGATCTAAGGCAAGTATTTCATAATGTGCTAGTATGCGATGCACACTAGCACATAATACCATTGTCTTGCAGTGTTTTTGTTTTTTAAAAAGGTGCGGTTTACTATAGCTTTAACTCAGCACACTGCAAAATTGGTTCAAGAATGGTTAGAGGAACACTACAATGAGTTTGAGATCTTGACTTGGCCTCCAAATTCTCCAGATTAGTGATCGACCAATTTCGGTTTTTCGTTGCCGATACTGATACTTTGGCCATTGCTTATCGGTATCGACCGATATTTTCGTACATTTAAAATGTTTTATTTTTTTACTTAACAGGTACTCTTGTGGAGGGATCCGGGGGTCTAAAACATCCCAAACCCCTCCTCTGCACTTAAAAGCATTCAAAACGCCAAGTTTGGCTGTTTTAAATGCTGTCATTTTTTTAATATGGCGCCGAGTACCCAGAAGTGATGTCATGACATCACTTCCAGGTTTTTACATGGAGAACCGATCAGAGCCGAATGCATGCCCACAGCACTGCATCTCCTGTAGTATGTCCGCAGACCTGCATTCTCCTCTACCATGCCCGCAGACCTGCATTCTCCTCTACCATGCCCGCAGACCTGCATTCTCCTCTACCATGCCCACAGCACTGCATTCTCTTGCACCATGCCCGCACCCTGCATTCTCCTGTACCATGCCCGCAGCCCCGCATTCTCATGCACCATGCCCACACCCTGCATTCTCCTGTACCATGCCCACGGCCCCGCATTCTTCTGTACCGTGCCCGCAGCCCCGCATTCTCCTGTACCATGTCCGCAGCCCTGCATTCTCCAGTACCATGTCCGCAGCCCTGCATTCTCCTGTACCATGCCCGCAGCCCTGCATTCTCCTGTACCATGCCCACAGCCCTGTTTTCTCCTGTACCATGCCCGCAGCACTGCATCCTCCTGTACCATGCCCGCAGCCCTGCAGGGCACTCTGGCACTATAGACAGTAGAAAGCCTGGTGCGCTGATCTGCCCAGTGTCTACTGCTCTGTCCTGCTCTTGCTGTCACTCCGTATACACTCACACCCCTCTGACTGCTTTCATAGTCCTATAGAATGTGGGGGCCACTTGGAGGGCGTGAATTCTTTTTTTTGGGGGGGGGGCAGCATCTAATTCTCGAACCCAGGCAGCACAATGTCTTGGGCCAGCCCTGCCTGGCTCGTAGTCTACACTCTTATTCATACCAAAGGTATTATATGGGGTTGAGGTCAGGACTTTGTGCAGGCCAGTCAAGTTTCTCCACCCCAAACTCACTCATCCATGTCTTTATGGACCTTGCTCTGTGCACTGGTCAAAAACATTTGGTGGAGTGGGTATTATGGTGTGGGGCCCCTTAGTTCCAGTGAAGGGAACTCTTAACTCACTCACCTATGTCTTTATGGACCTTGCTTTGTGCACTGGTGCGTAGAACAGGAAGAGGCCATCCCCAAACTGTTCCCACAAAGTTGGGAGCATGAAATTTCCCAAAATGTCTCGGTATGCTGACGCCTTAATTGTTCCCTTCACTGGAACTAAGGGGACAAGCCCAACCCCTGAAAAACAACCTCACAGCAAATGATTTGGAGATGTGGCCCAATACCTTTGGCAATATAGTATGGATAAGTGAGTTTGAGGTGGAGGAACTTGACTGGCCTGCACAGAGTCCTGACCTCAACCCCATAGGACACCTTTGGGTTGAATTAGAGCGGAGACTGAACTCACAATTGCACTTCTGGAAGAATAGTTAAACATTCTTATAAACACATTTCTAAACCTTGTGGATATTCAGTATATATATATACTGTATACACACATACATTGATATTATAAGAAGTATGTGTTTGTAAAAGAAAAAGATGTGAAATATGTGCAACCATCGTGTAAACCAGCAAAGAGCCCTTGGCAGGCTGATAGCCGGATAAAAAAAAGAATGTGCAAAAAAAACAGGAACCTGCACAATGCAAATTAGCAACTTACAAATGTGAAACATTAATGTATATATTTTTATGTACTATAAAGAAAAAAAAAAAAAAGCAAGAGACATTTATGTTAATTGCTGCACAAATAGCTAGAGACGAGCAAACCTTCTAAGGAAAATTGAACAAATTAAAATTTGGTAGAGATGAAAACTCTGTTTTGCTCATTCCTAATCTACAACTCAAAAACTGGGAGTAACTAAATTATGGAAATGGTGACGAAAATTTTGAATATTTTTGTATATTTTATTATGACCAGGTCTAAAGAACAAATTTTATGGCTACCATTTTTAAAAAAATTTTTAACTATGCAAATTTGTAAACTACATACCAGTGGCGTACCAGTGGCGTACCAATGGGGGGGGGGCGGGGGGCGGTCCGCCCCGGGTGCCACACATTAGGGGGGTGTCAGGGAGCACCAGGGTGACACCCGGGGCCGGTCGCTGGACTGCCTCCGCCGCTCGTTGACACAGGAGCGCAGAGGAGGAGAAACTGTATAGCAGAGAATGGGGGAGAGACTCACTTCGCTCACGAGCCCTGCATACACAGCGGGAAATGCCGGAGTTAACTGTGCTAGATAATGAGAAGGCGATTGGTTGCTAGGACCGCCTAGCAACCAATCACCAGCTCATTAACTAGCACAGTTAACTTCGGCATTTCCCGCTGGCCGCTGTGTATGCAGGGCTCGTGAGCGAAGTGAGTCTCTCCCCCATTCTCTGCTTTGAACAGTTCCTCCCTCTCTGCTCTCCTTCTAATAAGGTAGGAGGGGTAGGGGCAATTGAATTGTAAAGTCGTTCGATTGGGGAGGGGGAGGGGGTCTGCGTTGTAAAGGGGTTTCATTAGAGGGGGGGGTCTGCATTGTAAAGGGGTTTCATTGGAGGGGGGTCTGCATTGTAAGGGGGTTTTATTGGAGGGGGGTTGTCTGCATTGTAAAGGGGTTCTATTGGGGGGGGGGGGTCTGCATTGTAGAGGGGTTTTATTGGGGGGGGGGTGCATTTTAGAGGGGTTTTATTGGAGGGGGGGAGTTGTCTGCATTGTAAAGGGGTTCTATTGGGGGGCTTGTATTGTAAGGGGGTTCTATTTGGGGGGGGTCTGCATTTTAGAGGGGTTCTATGGGGGTTTGTATTGTAAAGGGTTCTACTGGGGGGGGTTTGTATTGTAAAGGGGTACTATTGGGGGGTTTGTATTGTAAAGGGGTTCTATTGGGGGGGGTCTGCATTGTAGAGGAGTTCTATTGGGGGAGTCTGTATTGTAGAGGGGTTCTATTGGGGGGGGTCTGCATTGTAGAGGGGTTCTATTGGGGGTCTGCATTGTAGAGGGGTTCTATTGGGGGGTTTGCATTGCAGAGGGGTTCTATTGGGGGGTTTGTATTGTAAAGGGGTTCTATTGGTGGGGGTTTGTATTGTAAAGGGGTTCTTTTGACGGGGGCTTTGTATTGTAAAGGGGTTCTATTAGGGGGGCTGTATAATGTAAAGGGTTCTATTGAGGGGGGGCGAGGGCTATGTCATGTATAGGGTTCTATTGGGGGGGTGCGGAAACTGTGTAATGTAAAGGGTTCTATGGGTGGGGTGGGGGCTGTGTAATGTAAGGGCTTCTTTTGGAGGGCAGGGGCTGTGTAATGTGAAGGGTTCCATGGGGGGTGGGGGCTGTGTAATGTAAGGGGTTCTATTGGGGGACGGGGGTTGTATAATGTAAAAGTTTCTATGGGGGCGGGGGCTGTGTAACAAAGGTTTCCATGAGGGGGTGTGGGCTGTGTAATGTAAAGGGTTCCATAAGGGGGGTGGGGCTGTGTAATGTAAAGGGTTCCAATAGGGGGGGGCTGTGTAATGTAAAGGGGTCCAGGGGTACGGGGGCTGTGTAATGTAAAGAGGTCCAGGGGTATGGGGGCTGTGTAATGTAAAGGGGGTCTTCCTACATTTTACTCGCAGTTATTACTGGAGTCCTATAGATTTTTTTTCTGCATTTTCTGAAAGCGCACCAAAAGTCTTGCATGCTGCATCTTTGGTACGCTTTCAGAAAACAGGAAAATAATTTTTTTGGGGGGAGTGACACTATGCTTTACTGCACCAGGTGACACCAACCCTAGTAACACCACTGGCAGTAGCACACAGTAAGCATGCCACTGCCAGTTACATGTTTTTCTGTCTGGTGCCTCAGGTCAATCGGCGCCGTTTTTGGAGAGGAGGAGGGGCCTGGTCGCCGGGTCAATGTGCGGTTTGTCGCCTGCACACCGGGGGGATGCCAGATATAGGATCCGCCCCGGGTGCCAAATGCTCTAGGTACGCCCCTGCTACATACCACTTGCAACTAACAAACTGTGAGATTCAACATAAGCAGCTATCTTTAGTTCATTTTACTATGCTGTCAAATTGACCTGAACAGAACAGGAGAGACTAGATTGCATATGCTGTAGGATAACTTACAGAGGGGATACACACCTCTATCCAGTTTACGGCAAAGACAAGACAGTCTGGTTAAGTACATTTTCAAGCATGCAAGCAGTGCTGGACTTATTTTGTTAGGCCTCATGCACACAGGATGTTCATTTTTTCCTCCCCTGGACGCCCTTGCTCTAGAGGAGGAAAAGGCAGTGTAAAAAATGTGCCTTCCCCTTCATCCCCTCTTCATCTCAGCTTTGTACCCGCTCTGAGGGACTGGAAGCCAGAAGCCGGATCGCTGCAGTGTCGACTGAGACAGGGGTGGCAGGACTGACTGGAACGGTGTGAGCTGCCACAGTGTATGTCCACTGAATTAGAAGGTTGGTGTGCTGGTGTGCTGAACAACTCCCTTGAGGCTCAGCTGGCAGGATCCTTCCCCATTGAATTGTACCAGGTAAAGAGGAGCAGCCTTGGTTAAGAGTTATTTGAACTATTTGCACTGGCTGATTTTGGCTGATTTTCCTATCCCCCCCCCTGAAGAAACTGATAAGCTGGATCCTATCCTATCTGAGAAGATTGTTTGAAGGGGATCTTGAAGGGAAAACACACACTTTACTGCATATTGCCAGCCTGCCATATAAACTATTCTTTACAATTTTTTACTTTCTGGGCACGAAATATGTTCATGCGATATTTGACATACATGACATCAACAACTTATATAACAAATTTAACAAATTTACTATAGCAGACTGAAACCAGGACTGGATGGACTTAAACCTCCTGAATCCCTTTTTTCTCTGGGGGAAGGAATGCCCAAAAATAAAGGGGGTGTACAGACACGCCGTGCAGTTCTGACATCACTGTCTAGGTCTACGGTAACCATGGCGTCTCAGACTGACCAAACAACAGTGACCAGGGATGTAGAAACACCCGCAAGCTTAGAGACACTTATGCATGCCATAGTAGACTGTAAGACAGCCTTGACATCCAAAATTGATTGTGTACAAACAGATATAGGACTTATCCGTAAAGATATGGATAATTTTCGAGATAGAGTCACCGAGATGGAAATGCGAGTTTCAGAAGTAGAAGACACACAGAAAGATTATAATTCGGATGTTCAGCTGCTCAAAGCCAGGGTTAAGCAGCTGGAAATACGAGCAGAAGATGCAGAAAATCGCAATCGTAGGAATAACTTACGGATTTTAGGTCTTCCGGAGGGGTCCGAGGGTATAAACCCGGTGACCTTTATTGAACACTTACTTCCGACAATTCTTCCAGAAGCTAAATTTTCTGCTTTTTTTTCAGTAATACGTGCACATCGAATACCAGGGAAGCGAGGACCTCCTGGTTCTCCTCCACGTACTTTTATTTTGAGGTTCCTTCATTATGGTGACCGAGACACTGTGTTACGAGCAGCGCGCTTTCAGGGTGAAGTGAAATATGAGGGCAGTAAACTTTTTATTTTTCCAGATTATTCGGTTGAAACACAGCGTCAGAGGAAGTCATTTGATCAAGCCCGTTCTAAGTTAAGAGAAAGGGGGTTGAAATATAGTACTCTGTTCCCAGCTAAATTGCGGGTACAAGATGGTGAACATGTGCGTCTTTTTTCTTCCCCAAAAGAGGTATTATCCTGGCTTGAGACATATAAAAAAGACTGAAATTGAACCCCCCCCTTTTTTTTTTTTTTTCTTTTTTTTTTTTTTTTCTCCTCTTGGTCTGTCATAGTTTGCTTGCCCAAACTTTATACGATAGCTGGGTGAATCAAGATATAAGTTTCTCCTTCTTTTTTGTCCTTTTGAACGCCGGAGTCTTTTCCCCCCCCCTCTTCTTTTTTTTTTTTCTTAAGGAGGGAGGGGGGGTAATATAGCGTCTTTCTTTGACACTTACCCCCTAGGGTGGACTATGAGGTCCGCGGTGGGTGGGATACAAACCCTCTCCAATTTTGGGGAGATGGGTGGGGTGGGGGGGATGGGGATGTTTGAATCATTACTCTGTTATTGTATTTACTGTATTTTTTTTTTTTTTTCTTTTCTGTTATTATGCTGTATACATTGTTTTTTGAGTGGATATGGAATCTTTAAGGGTGATTTCCTGGAACACTAGAGGTTTGAATTCCCCACAGAAACGCTCTTTAGTGTTTCAATATTTAAAAGCGTTTAAGCCCCACATATGTGTCCTGCAGGAGACTCACTTGTTGGGTACTCGAACGCTGGCTCTTAAGAAACCGTGGGTTGGGCATCATTACCACTCTACGTTTTCTACGTATTCTCGGGGAGTCAGCGTTCTTATCCACAAGTCTCTCCCGTTCAGACTAATGGGTCTCTTCTCGGACCCGGATGGACGATTTGTTTTACTCAATCTGCAGATATCATCTTTTACTTTATTGCTGGTAGGGTTATATATACCTCCGCCGGCCTCAATCAGGCTGTTATATAAAATTTTTAAAGAAATTGCAAAATTTGAGAATGATAATATACTCATTGTGGGTGATTTTAATATGGTCCCAGATCCGAACATGGATAGAATGACTGGAGATTCTTCCTCTAGATCGGATCTCACTGAATGGGCTGAGATCTATGGGTTGACAGACCTATGGCGTTGGCACCATCCCCATGCTAGGGAATATACCTGCCACTCCGCCACTTATAAAACCTTTTCTCGAATTGACTTAATGTTTGCAAGTGGGTCATTACTATCTCGGGTGCGGGAGATTCGGGTTCTTCCTCGAGGGATATCCGACCACGCCCCACTTCTCTTAAAAATGGAATTATCTGGTAACCCCTCTCATAGATTATGGCGCTTATCCAGATATTGGATCGCTGATTCTGATATAAACCCTTTAGTCGAACCCCAGATAGCGGCCTTTTGGGAGATAAATCCGGGCACGTCATCAGTGGCCATGGTCTGGGAAGCTTTTAAGGTTTGCACCCGGGGGTATTATCAGACAGCTATTGGGAAGATCCAACGATATAGGCGAACAAATCTATTGCAAAAAGAAAAGGAAGCTAGAGATATGGAAAATCTATATGTCCAAACTAGAGACCCCACTCATTATACACGATCTCAATCCTTGACTAAGGAGGCAATGGGAATACGAACAGCCCTTACACAGAAAAAACTGCTCTCTCAAACCCAACATATTTTTGTACATGGCGAGTATAACGGTAAAATGCTGGCGCAAATTTCTAGGGAACAGACAAGTGGGTATAGTATAGCACATATTCAGGATCAATCAGGCACTCTTCACTCTAATCCAGAAACTATTAATCACAACTTCACTGATTATTACCGGGCCCTATATAATACTAAGGTTAATTATTCAGGAGATGAACTCGATCATTATCTACAGGCAGTGGACTTTCCAGTCTTAACTGATAGAGATAGGGCCAAACTAGACGCCCCTATTACTCTTTTGGAGATCCAGGAAGTGGTGGCCTCCCTAAAACCCGATAAGACACCAGGACCGGATGGAATTCCTGTTGAATTCTATAAGGCACATATGGACCTTTTGGGCCCATATTTATTAGCCACTCTTCTAGGATCTCTAAAGGATGGGGAACTCCCTAAAACAATGAGCGAAGCGGTTATTGTTGTGATCCCTAAACCAGGGAAGGACCCATCACTATGTTCATCATACAGACCTATCTCTTTATTAAATGTTGATGGGAAGATCCTTTCAAAAGTCTTGGCCAATCGACTTAATAGTGTTATTACAGGATTGATCCATCCTGACCAAACTGGATTCATACCTGAGCGGGGTACTGATATCAATATCCGGAGATTGTTCACACATATGGCCTTGGCGTCGGGGGGAGGAACAGGTGTGGTCGCCTCCCTCGACGCCGAGAAAGCATTCGATTCTGTTGAGTGGCCATTTCTCTGGAAGATCTTATCTAGCTTCGGGTTTGGCCCTAATTTCGTCTCATGGATTAAGCTTCTCTATGAGAACCCTACAGCTAGAGTTCGTACTAATACATCTCTATCGGATAAATTCCCTCTATTGAGGGGTACCCGACAGGGATGTCCGTTATCCCCAGCCTTGTTTGCCTTGGCTTTGGAGCCGCTAGCGATTATGTTGCGAGCGGACCCACAAGTCCGAGGCATTAAGGTGGGGGTCATTGAAGAGAAGTTGTCTTTATATGCAGACGACACCTTGATTTATTTGGCGGATGCATCCACATCATTACATAGGGCCTTACAATTATTTGACATCTTTGGCCGTTTTTCAGGTATAAATATTAATTGGTCTAAGTCCGTCCTTTTTCCACTACACCCATCGATATCTTTAATTGATACTCATACACCGTTGAAATGGGTACAGGATATGGTGTACTTAGGCATCAAAGTGGGTCCAACATTGGAGGTATATCAGCAAAATAACATTGACCCTTTAGTTTTACAATTAAATAAAAAGTGCGCGTCTTGGCGCATGCTTCCCTTGTCCCCCGTTGGCAGAATTAACTTAATAAAAATGAACTATCTTCCGAAATTTCTGTATTTCTTCCGTAACTCCCCCATTGATATGACTAGAACCTTTTTTTCGAGATTAGAAAGTATTATAACAACTTTTGTATGGGCCGGGCGTACTCCACGAGTCGCAAGACGCACGCTATACCTTCCTCTTGCAAGAGGAGGATTAGCGCTTCCTAACTTTAAATTGTATTTTTGGGCGGCTGTCCTGGTGACGGTCCGGTGGTGGTTCTCTCAGCCCAAAACTAATTCTGCAGTTACACTAGAAGCAGCACTATTGGGTTCATATGCGGCCCTTAGTAATCTTGTTTTTCGGGGGGAACAGGCACATCCTCAAATAACCAGTCTGATGAAGACTGTCCTGCGGATATGGACTCGGGCGCGGGTGATATATAACACACCATTGCATATATCCCCCCACACTCCGTTGTGGGGTAATCCTAATTTAAAACATTTATATCATCTCCCTGATCCACAGTTATGGGCTGCTAGAGGGATTGTGACTATGAAACATGTTATTAAAGATGGAAGACTTCAAGGCTTTAATGCTCTTCAGTCCACCCATTCATTACCTTCCACCATGGGGTTTCGTTACCGCCAGCTTAGTCATGCTATGCGGGCTCAGTTCCATGGCCCTGTTGTCCTGGAATCAGACCCCTTGGAGAAAATGTTAACTTTTAAGGTAATAGGGAAATCTCTCTCTGCTATATACTCCATACTCTCAACAGATCATAGTCAGTCCCTTGAGAAAACCTATAATAAATGGAAGGAGGACATTCCAGATCTGACTATTGAAGAGTGGGAGGATTCTGTTAATAATTATATCCCCTCAATGATAGCGGCTAGGGACAGATTTATACAACTCAAATTCTTACATAGAGCATATTATACGCCACAACGTCTTGCCAGGATATTCCCCACGAAAGATCCTTTGTGCATTAGATGTGGGCATGAAATAGGTACATTCTTACATGTTGTTTGGTCGTGCCCTGACCTGGCAACTTTTTGGAAAGAAGTGACGGACACTATTGGCGAAATCTTTGACATTATGATTCCTTTGGGCCCAAAGGTAACTTTATTGAGTAACCTTACAGAACTGGCTGGGGATAAATATGCTAAAATGTGCATTACATATACCCTGTTTTATGCCAGGAGAGAAATCCTTTTGCGATGGAAGTTACCCGAACCTCCCACCCGATTATCCTGGATAGTTGCCATTACTAAGACACTCCCATTCTACCGTTTTACATACGGTAGTAGGAACTGTCCAAAAAAATTCGATAAAGTCTGGTCAGCCTGGATCGACGCTGTAGGTGAGCCAAAGTCACCGGTTCCATAATGATATAAGTAGGCTCTTATTATTATAATTAAGAATTTTTTTTTTTTTCTTCTCTCCTTGTTTCTAAACTGGTTTATTGACATTCCCCTTCCCTCCCTCTCCCTAAGAATTTTTTTTTTTTTTTTTTTTTTTGTGTGTGTTAGTAGGTATGGATAAAACTATTCCTTGTGCAGAGTAATGTATTGTATTGGAATGTTTGTGATGTTTATATGTGTAACAATAAAATAAAAATTTAACTGTTAAAAAAAAAAAAATGTGCCTAAAGCCGTGATTTCCAAACATGGTTAAGCACGTCAACAGTTTGGGCACTCATTCCATTCCATTGGCCAGAATAGTAATTTATTTCGGCCATTGAAAGGATCCCTTAAGCGCACATTCAGACGTGTTTAGGGGCATTGGCTGTTTTGTTCTGCTGAAAAGCTCCTCTCCTAAACACGCAAGTGTGCATGAGGCCTAAAAGCCCAACTCCAGTCCAATTTATTTTTTTCCCAACCTTCTATCCCACCCCACTCTTGCCTATTTCTCCCAGGAAATATTGTTCCTTACCTGGTGAAGTAAGTTATACTCACCACCCCTATCCCAATCCCTCAATGACATTGTTTTCACCTGTGGGGACCACTAGTTCAGCACTGTGCAATAATCTTACCCAGCTAGTCCACTTCTTCCCCTCTGACCAGTCCTCTTCTGGATCCTGAGTGAACCCCTCCACTGGCAAGCCAATAGGAATTATCCATATCCATTATCCATGTCCATGGGTGACATGGACAAGGACCCATCCAGGAAACAAAACGAGGACAAGGATGATCATGTGACTACAGCTTAAGGTGGTTGTAAACCTCAGACATGAAATAAGAACAAAGCATATCCCTCTATAGTGTGTACTTTAGTTAATTACTCAATTAAGAGCACTAAGTGTCATTTCTGTCTTCTGCTTCATTCCTCTGCTATCTGCACCAGTGGTGGCCGGTGCGTTGGGGGCGCAGGGGCACCGCCCCCCTATCCATGCGTCCGGCCCCCTAATCTACATGTGGGGCGCCGGATGCATGAAGTTCAATGGGTTTTTTTTTTCTGAGTCACCTGATTAGAGCCAGAGGCTCTAATAGGCTTCAGAAAAGGGTGGACCCGGGGCGCAGAGCAGTGCGCCCCGAGCCCACCCATTGTGTGACAATAGCGAATGAAAATTCGCTATTGTCACACAGATCCTCCTCCTGGCCAATCAGGAAGTGGGTCCGAGACCCGCTTCCTGATTGGCCGAAAGGCAAAACCATGCCATTGGCCGAGGAGGAGGTGGGAGGACTCGAGGAGATGCCAGGGGACTGAGGAGAAGCTGCGCTGCAGGTAAGTGCACTGGTCTCGGGGGGGGGCACGGCACGCTACACTGGTCAC
Organism: Pelophylax lessonae; assembly: GCF_965119305.1. Taxonomy (NCBI): domain Eukaryota; kingdom Metazoa; phylum Chordata; class Amphibia; order Anura; family Ranidae; genus Pelophylax; species Pelophylax lessonae. Next base: position 42,001,718 of record NC_138778.1, on the reverse strand, counting down.
TCTGTATTGAATGGGGGCATGATGATCTCTCTGCATTGAAAGGGGGCACACTGATCTCTCTGCATTATAGGGGCACAATGATCTCTCTGCATTGAAAGGGGGCACGCTGGTCTGTCTGCATTGAATCGGGGCACACTGATCTCTCTGCATTGAAAGGGGGCACGATGATCTCTCTGCATTGAAAGGGGGCATGCTGGTCATTCTGCATTGAAAGGGGGCACGCTGGTCATTCTGCATTGAATGGGGGCACACTGGTCATTCTGCATTGAAAGGGGGCACGCTGGTCACTCTGCATTGAAAGGGGGCACGCTGGTCACTCTGCATTGACAGGGGGCAAGCTGGTCTGTCTGCATTGAAAGGGGGCATGCTGGTCATTCTGCATTGAAAGGGGGCACACTGGTCATTCTGCATTGAAAGGGGGCACGCTGGTCTCTCTGCATTGAATGGGGGCACGATGATCTCTCTGCATTGAAAGGGGGCACGCTGGTCTCTCTGCATTGAAAGGGGGCACACTGGTCCCTCTGCATTGAAGGGGGCATGCTGGTCACTCTGCATTGAAGGGGGAATACTATACCTTGATTACTGAAGGCCCCTTTCACACTTTTGTGACCTCAAAGTAATGCAATTTTTTACAGCGTTTTTTGCCGCAAAGCAATGCCTATTACATTTTTCTGTTTGCGCCCCCCCCAAAAATTTTGAGCAGCAGCCGCCACTGATCTGCATGAATCATTTCTGACAAGTTTTCCTGACACCAAGAGAAAAATGGTGACGGGAGGGACCTCCAGCTGATTGACAACCATAGCTCTGTTCCTGTATGCTGTGTGGAGGGGGGAGGGGGTGTCTCTTCCCTCCAATCAACTCTCAGAGCTCTCCTCACTGAGCTCTACAGGGTTTAACCTCAGTTCTCCGCCCCCTTTTTTCTGATCGCTCAGACAAGCCTAAAAATTCTGCACTTTGAACGGCTGTAGAGAAGAAAAGCCTGGAAGCGGATAGGTGGAAAACTTATGTAGGAGGATTGGTTTCATCTCTGTGTATCACCTGAGGCCAGTCACTTCACTGGGTATATGGAAGAATCTACAACCACTTTAAGGTAAGTGAAAACAGGGATTTAGGAAGGTCTTTTTTGTTTTGTTTTTTAACCCAGAGGTGTGTGGGAGGAAAGATTGAGATTTCAACCTAGACCTGGTTTTAAATAAATCTTTATTTGTCATTTTTTATATGAATAGAAAAAAGGTCCAGACAAAAAAAAAAATTATATAAAAAAAAAATATGCCATTATAGTTTTACTTAAACAAGAACGTTCCAAAAGATATTGCTTTCCCCTTTTTTTCATCAATTGTTGCATCTCAATGCACATCATTGCTCTGAACAGTGGCGGCTGGTGCTCCATGGGCAGAACACACCAGCTTCAGCTCGCACACCTTACAGCCCCCCGGTCGCCGACTTACTCACCCTGGGCACTCGCTTCCCCCTAAGTCTCCTCCGTGGGTTTCCCCTGCGTCTCCCCCCTCCTCCTCCTTGGCCAATAGCATGGCTTCTTCTTTTGGTCAATTGGAAAACGGGTCTCAGGACCCACTTTCTGATTGGCCAGGAGGAGAATCAGCGATAGCTATTCGCTATTGTCACACAGCTGGGTGGGCTCAGGGCGCAGTGCTCTGCGCCCAGAGCCTACCCTTTTTTGAAGCCTATTCGAGCCTCTAATCACGTGCTTTATGCATACTACACCATGAGATTCTTTGCATCTTTTATGTCATGCTAATACCGCCTTACGCTTGAACGTGACGGAGATTGGGATCCAGAGCCAGCCCTTGTAACCAGCCGTAGGAGATCCTGGATTTTTTCCAGCGGGGAGATAGGAAACACTAGGAGTAAGAGATTCCATTTACCTACGTTAGACCCCAAGAGGTCGTCTGGTAAGTGGGCTGAGCATCAGGTGAAGGATTCCCCAATTGCATGAAGAAATGCAATTTTGCTGCACATGAAGCACTTTAAGAATGAGCACATAATTTTTTTTGCTGCACGTTTTTGCACCTGCACTTTGGAATTACAAAGACTGTCAATATATGCACAATCACTTTAATATTTGGGCACTTTGGGGATAAAATCCCCCTTTTTTTCTTTTTCACTGATTGTGTTTTTTGTGATTTTTTTGTGATTTTTTGTGATTTGTGTATTTAATTTATTCACTAATTTATTTACATATTCAAATTTGATTCACAATATTGAGCACTGTCTCACATTTACCACATTAAAAAAAAAAAAAAATCCCATTGGAATCTGGCGCCCTGCATGTAGATTAGGGGGCTGGACAAATGGATGGGGGGCGGCCCCTGCGCCCCCAATGGATGGGCCGCCATTGGCTCTGAACCAGATTTCTTATGGTGACAACAGTGGATTGTGCATATGCAATGCATGTTAGCACGAGCGCTTATAATCTTCACCAGGGGAGCATGTGACAGAACAACACAGGAGCATAACTTTGAGGATGTTGTCATCCCATAACAGGAAGTACCCGAGCAAGGTCCTTCATGGTAAGAAAATGGATATTATTTTAATGATAGCTGCAGATTTTAAAAAAATTTAAACATTTTTGAAATTTATTAACATGCTAAAGCTTGTCTGAGATTTTAGAAATTTTTTGAGGTTTTTGATCTACTGTACATTAGAGCTGGAAAAAAACCCCAAACCTTTCGTTATGTGAATGAATAGATTTTATTCTAGAAATCCACACGGGAACCACGGCAGCCCAACAATATTTTCATAACTGCGCTCTATTAAAGGGGAGATGTGGTAAAGTAACCCAAATGAATGGATTTCAAGGATTTATGGGTTGACGTCTTAAACAATATTTACTTGCTTTTTAGGATGAATGGATACAGCTGGCGGTGGTTTCTAGAATCAGGTACCAGCCCAAAAGGTATTGTCAGAGGGAATGCCAGCTGCCCCCGCACCCATGCAGGACTCAGCCTCTTGGTTTAGGAGCTGTCAGTGTTCCAGACCTGGGCCGCGGCCTAGCTGTGTGTGGGCCCCAGTGGTTTGGAATAATTCAAAGAGACCTCAGAAGGAAGCAAGAGCGCAGAAGGTCGATGGGAAGACACATTTCTCCTGATCCCTGGCCATGCCATGTATTATTGTACTGGGGTTTAGATATTATTTTTAAGACACATTTTTTTTTTCTCACTCTGCGTTATAAATTCAACAATGCGATGCGGTGAGAAGAGGTCATGGGATAGCATAGGCCTTGTCTTACAGATCAGTTTTAGGTGACAAGGATGCTACATTTTTTCTGATGATTCTTCTTTTTCTGGAATCATATAAGTATTTAAAATAACGAGGGTTAACATTTTTTTAATATAATTTTTTTAATATAATTAAAATAACAAGGTTTATCAATACTTTGTAATTTAAAAAGTTATAAAAAATATGTTTTTGAAAGAGCTTTGTCACTATGGGGTTGATTTACTAAACCTGAATAGTGCAAAATCTGGTGCAGCTCTGCATAGGAACCAATGAGCTTCTAATTTCAGCTTGTTCAATTAAGCTTTGACAGAAAAAAAAAAAACTGGAAGCTGATTGGTTTATGCAGAGTTTCACCAGATTTTGCACTCTCCAGTTTTAGTAAACCAACTCCTATGGAACCGAATATTGTGTATGTATTTTTTAGTTTAGTTTTAGATTTACCATGTGTACACCCCTGACTGTTGCCTTTTGTTAAATCTTGCAAGATCTTGGGGAAAAAGTTTTTTTTTTTTTTTCAAATGATTAGTGTAATGTCATACGGCATAGCTCCCAACTGTCCCTGATTTTGAGGTACTGCCCGTGATTTGGAGCAAAGTCCCTCTGTCCCTCTTTCTTCCTCATGTGTCCCTCATTTTGGTCTGATTTGTAAAGTTGTATATAAAATGCACTTTTTATCCTTTAACCACTTGCCGACCGCCGCACGACTATCTACGTCGGCGGTCAGCCCCTCACAGGCAAACTAACGTAGGGCTACGTTGCTTGCTTGTGAGGGTCTAGGGAGCGAGCGCGCGCCGCCGGAGGCGCGCTCCCGTTCCCGCGTGGTCACGGACCCCCCCGCGCGTGTGACCAGCGGACCCGATGTCCGCCGGCCACTCGGCGATCGGCGGGGGAGAGGGAGAATGTCAGGCAGCTTGTGTAAACAAGCGACCTGTCATTCTCCTCGCTGTAAAGACACTGATCACATGGATCTACTATGTAGATCCGTTGATCAGTGTCCTTACAGCTCAAGCCACAGCCAATCACAGTAGAAAGCACGCCCCTAGGGACACACACAGCCCCTCCCTCCCAAATAAAGTTAACCCCTTCACTACCAGTGTATTTTTACAGTAACAGTGCATATGTATAGCACTGATTACTGTAGAAATGTCACTGGTAACCCCAAAAGTGTCAAAAATGTCAGTCAAGGCTCCGATCTGTCCGCCGCAATGTCGCAGTACCGCAAAAAAAATCGCAGATCGCCGCCATTACGCGTTAAAAAAAAACAACAAAAATGACAAAAATCTTTCCCTTTGTTAGTAAACGCGATAACTTTTGCGCAAACCAATCAAAATACGCTTTTTGCGATTTTTTTTACCAAACATAGGTAGCATAAAACAAATTGGCCGAAAATGTTAAAAAATTTAGATTTTTACATTTTTTGGGGGGGAATTTCATATAAAAAAATGTGAAAAATATTGTTATTTTTGCAAAATTGACGCTTTTTTTTGTTTATAGCGCGTGATCGAAAAATCGCACAGGTGATCAAATACCACCAAAAGAAAGCTCTGTTTGTGGGAAAAAAAGGACGCCAAATTCGTTTAGGTACAGCGTCGCACAACCGCGCAATTGTCCGTTAAAGTCACGCAGTGCCGAATCACAAAATACCCCCTGGTCGGAATGGGGGTAAAATCTTCCGGGGCTTAAGTGGTTAAAAAGTGTTTCCGAGTGCTCAACTCTCCATCCAAATTCTAAACTGCTGCATTTGTAAATTTCAAAAGCCAGTATAAAGGAATAGTAGTGGTAAAAAAAAAAAAAAACACTTGTGGGTTTAACTAATAATTGTTTTGTGGAATTTTCCTTTGTGGGGGCATGACAGGGGGTGTGTCCTATGCTTTCATGCGTTTGCTAATAGGTGTCCTTCGTTCCCATCTCAAAAAGTTGGAAGTATGCATATGGTACATGCACCAGAGGAGGCGCATGATGTAATGTACCTTATCTACTGCATGCGCCCTATTCCTTGTTTTTTTCCCCAAGATCTCATGGTAAGAAACCTGATCTCAGTGGAGGACACAGGTAACTTAGCCTTTCCAGGAGGCATTTGTGAGGCCAAGCTACATCACCAGTTCCTCACTATACCAGGAAGTAGAAAAGAAGTAAATGTAAATAAATATTTTTTTAAGGTGATTTAGCTTTGGTGGGAAAAGGTCCACTTTAACCACTTGCGGACCGCTCACTGAGGCAAAGTGGCTCGTTATCGTCTGGAGACGTAGACCTCTCCCCTCTCCCAGAGGCTCGCTCCCGCTGTATTCAGAAACAGCGGTAGTCGGGCCAGGGGAGGAGAGGCGGTGATCACCGCCGCTCTTCCCCGATCGTCGGGGAATCGAGTGAGGAAATCTGCCCGCTTGTGTAAACAAAGCGGGCGGTTCTCCTCTGTGACAGACAGGGATAGATTACTGGATTCAGCATAGCTGAACCTGCAATCTGTGTCTGTGTCATACAATCCCCTCCCCCCACACACGTCAGTAAGCATGAGGCACACATTTAACCCCTTGATCACCAATAAAGTTAACCCCTTCCCTGCCAGTGTCATTATTACAGTAACAGTGCATATTTATAGCACTGATTACTGTAGTAATGTCACTGGTACCCCCAAAAGTGTCAAAAATGTCAGTTAGGGGTCCGATCTGTCCACCGCAATGTCGCAGTCCCGCAAAAGAATCGCAGATCGCCGCCATTACTAGTAAAAAAAAATAAACAATAAAAATGACAAATCTTTCCCGTAGTTAGTAAACGCGATAACTTTTGCGCAAACCAATCAAAATACGCTTAATGTGATTTTTTTTACCAAAAATATGTAGCAAAAAACAAATTGGCCTAAAATGTTAAAAAATTTAGATTTTTAAATTCTTTTTTGCGAATGTTATATATCAGAATGTAAAAAATATTGCTTTTTTTTTTCAAAATTGTCGCCCTTTTTTTCAAAAATTGAAAATCACACAGGTGATCAAATACCACCAAAAGAAAGCTCTATTTGTGGGGGAAAAAAAGGACATACATTTAATTTGGGTACAGCATCGCACGACCGCGTAATTGTCCGTTAAAGTAACGCAGTGCCGAATCGCAAAATATAGCCTGGTCAGGAATGGGGTAAAATCTTCCGGTCTTAAAGCGGTTAAAAATACGCTCATTGAGAATTTTTTTGTCAAAGACATGTAGCTAAATACATTTTGGCCTAAATATATGACAAAAATTGAATATATTGGATATTTTTTAACTGTCAAAGTAGAAAGTTTCAATTTTTTCGAAAAATTTTTGCTCTTTTTTTATTAATATTGCAAAAAATGAAAAGCGCAGAGGTGATCAAATACCACCAAAAGGAAGCTCTGTTTGTGGGAAAAAAAGGATGTAAACTTAGTTTGGGTACAGTGTTGCATGACCGCGCAATTGTCAGTTAAAATCGCACAGTGCCAAGTTGCAAAAAGTGGCCTGGACGTTAAGCAGGAAAATCTTCTGGTGGTAAAGTGGTTAAATAGCTTCCTTTATTGCTTTCTCCTGCCTGCAAACTCCTGATTGGCAAAGAAAAATTTGCAGCATGCAGCAGTCTACTCACATCTACATTGACCAATCAGTAGCAGGTGAACAGAAAGTCTCCAGAAATATTCTACATTTGCAGCGCTAAAGATGTTACCCCTTCCGTATTCCATATGTCCATTGCTTCCAAATGTAAACTACAAATGTGACTACAGAAACAATCACATTACATACTCTTTTAACCTCCTAGGCGGTAATCCCGAGCATGACTCGGGGTTGATTTTTCATTGCAGGAGCGGTAACCCCGAGTCACGCTCGGGGTGGATTGCAGAGAGCGCAGCGGTGTTCTCTTACCTTATCCTGGCGATCCAGCGATGATCTCTCATTGCTGAGATCGCCAGCCGAGAGTCCCGCCGCTCCTCCGTCCACCGTCGGTGTGATCACTTCCTAGTTCCGTTCCCTGCAGCAGCAATGATGCATGGGAGCGGAACTAGGGAGGGAAATTCAAAAAAAAAAAAAAAAAACGTTGCACAAAACACATTTTATATTATATATATATATATATATATATATATATATATATATATATATATATATATGCATATATATATATATATATATATATATATATATGCGCATATATATATATATATATACCGGTATATATATATGCATATATACATATATGTATATATATATATATATATATGTATATATATATATATATATATATTCACACACACACATATATATATATAAAATTATATTATTGATTCAATTATAATTAATGCGTTATATATTATATATATATATATATATATATATATATATATATACACACATATATCTATATATAATATATAATGCATGAATTATAATCTAATCAATAATATAATTTTATTATATATATTATATATTAAATAATAAAATAATATTATTGATTCGATTATAATTCATGCGTTTGTGTTTCAAATTTATCACATCTGTGATGTCTACTAGAGTCTAGTTTTGGTCAGGTTTAAGTCAGTAATTACTAAGAATTGTAGGCCTATAATACATAACGCCAAATTTCCATGAAAAGAATTGTACCGCTTTTGGTACAGAATTCCTGACATAATCATACCGCCAGGGAGGTTAAGGAAAACAGGTACAAGCAAACTGAACTTGGTCTGAAGACTGGTCACCATACAGACAGAGCCGTCTTGAAGTGGTTGTAAAGTCAGAAGGTTTTTCTGTGCATTAAGATAAAAAGCCTTCTGTGTGCAACAGCCCCCCTAATACTTACCTGAGGTCACTTTAGTTCCAGTGATGTTGTAGAAGTGTGTTGGCTGCCTGAGACTCCCCTTCTCATTGGCTGAGACACTAGTGTGGTGTCATTGGCTCTCGCTGCTGTCAATCAAAGTCAGTCAGCCAATGAGGAGAGAAAGGGGGTGGGGCCTTGCCACAGCTCCATGCTACAGGGAGCTGTGGCTCGGCTCGGGGGCCCCCATAGCAAGCTGCTTGCTGTGGGGGCACTCAATAGGAGGGAGGGGCCAGGAGTGCCGAAGAGGGACCCGAGAAGAGGAGGATCCGGGCTGCTCTGTGCAAAACTACTGCACAGAGAGTAAATATAAAGTGTTTGTTATTTTTAACCACTTCTGGACTGGAAGGATTTGCCCTCTTAATGACCAGGCCATGTTTTGCGTTTCGGCATTGCGTTACTTTAACGGAAATTTGTGTTCTCGTGCGACACTGTACCAAAATAAGATTGATGTCCTTTTTTTCCCACAAATACAGCTCTCTTTTGGTGGTATTTGATCACCTGTGCGATTTTTATTTTTTGTGCTATAAACAAAAAAAGAGCAACAATTCTGGAAAAAAAACAGTATTTTTCACATTCTGCTATATTCTGCATTCATCCTTTTAGGCTTTTCATCCAATTTGTATTCTGCTACATATTTTTGGTAAAAAAAAAAATTGCAATAAGCGTATTTTGATTGGTTTGCACAAAATTTATCGCGTCTACTAACTATGGGAAAGATTTATGTCATTTTTATTTATTTGTTTATTTATTTATTTATTTATTTACTGGCAATGGCGGCGATAAGCGATTTTAAGTGGGACTGCGACATTGCGATCGACAGATCAGACCCCTAACTGACATTTTTGACACTTTTAGGGGGACCAGCGACATTACTACAGTAATCAGTGCTAAATAATATGCACTGTTACTGTAATAATGACACTGGCAGGGAAGGGGTTAACAAAAGGGTTAAATGTGTACCTAGGGGAGTTTTTACTAACTGTGGGGGATGGGCTTGTGAAATGACCACAGAGACCTGTGATCCTTTATAGCAGGATCACAGGCGCTCTGTGATCATTCCAGAGAGAAGAACGGTCAGCTGTGTTTACAACAGCTGACCGTGCTTCCCTCTCAGCGGGGAGAGATCGTGGGTGCCTGGCTACAATTGCGACCACCGGTCCTTTGTATCGGCATCCCCCCTGCCTAGTGGGGGCAGGAGCGCGCCTCCTGTGGCGCGCTTGCCCCCCAAGCACCAAGCATGCGACATAGGGCTACGTCGGTTCACGCAGGAGGGCCAGCCTACCGCAGAAAATGTGCGGCGGGTGGTCCTGAAGCTGAAAGAAACTAAAAGAAACAAGATTTTACAATCACTATAATAGCATCATGGGCCTCTGTGGAAAGTAATGCATTGTGTTCCCTACCAGCCTGCCCCAATTTATGCATCTACTCTCAGGAATTAAGGTAAAAATAGTTGATAAGATTAAACATATATATTTATTAGTGCTTTCAATAAAATACATTTTACACAATAAGAAAACATGGCATAAATCTAAGACTATTCAGCACAAAGGCACAGTATGGGGAAGGGGGGCACAGTATGGGGAAGGGGGGCACAGTACAGGTTTTGGGGCGCTGCCTGGGACACAGACATCCCAGGACAGCTTAGCAAAAAGTGTGACTGTCCTGGCAAATCAGGGATAGTTAGCGAATATAATGCAATGCAAAATTATCATGGGGCCCCCATGCACCTGGGGCCCCTGGGCACTGCCCATGCATTAAGACAGCCCTGCATACAGATCATAAGGGACTGTAACAACAAGTGATACTCAATCTGACTACATGACCGTCCTAATATTTGACAGTTCAAAGTGACTTAGATCACATTCTAAGCTAGAGGAAAAAGATTTCTAGACTGCAGACATCCCCTGTAGATAGTTATGTAAGGTTATTCTCGGTGTCGGTTTTTGGATTGCGTGGGCAGGTATAACGATTCCTGGAAAAATGTGGGGGGCTGCTTTTCTCCCCTATTAGTTTTTTTTTTTCTTAATAGGCTGCTTTCTGAGCTGCAGCCTGGCAGAGATGTGCTTATGTGGCAGCCACATAACAGCCCTCCCATGCTGGCAGCTGCAGCGGGTTGGTTAAGTGTGGTTATCCCCTGGCAGAAGAGGAGAAAATTCCGGAATCCAGGCCTTTTTTTATAGTCACTCCTGTTTCCCCCGTGCCCAGCACAGACATTCAGCTTTATTCTTCTGGCTGTAACAAGTCGAAGCACACTGTACTCTGCACAAGCAGGGACGGTGGAAGTTTTTTTTTTTTCTTCTGTCAGCCATGGCACTACTGTAACATAAAAGTAAAGTACAAAGGTGCCGTAAATCTTCCTGCCAAGATGGCAGCCGCTGCCAACAGAAAAGATTCCATTTTCTCTCATTCCAGGAATGAAAAGAAGAATATCAAAAGGTAACATGAAAAACGATATTTAACAGTAGACTTTCCAGCAAATCTGGCAGAAAAAACCCAACTCCCCCATATGTACTACAAACTGTGCTAAGCCCTCTCCAGTGCCAATACTTACCTTATCCTTAGCTCCCCCCCACCTACTCCGTAAAAATCACAGTGGGCAACCCTATGATGATCGACCAATCACCAGGTTGTAGAAACTGGTTGTACCATTGAGTGTGAAATTGTCGACGATACAAAGGATTGTTGACAACTAATGGTGATTTTACAGAGGTGGCAGAAGTAATCTGAGTAGTAGTTAAAGCGTTTGTTACCCCAACACTTCATATTCCTGTAATGATCCTTCAGTACCATGTACTTGCATGAGAAAATAATCTGTTCTTGTATTGCTTCCCTTTATGTGAAATCCCTGGTGTCCCCGCAAGTCCCTCTGCTTTCCTATTAAAAACTGACCACACTTAGCAGGAGAACACAGTGTGGTCAGTTCTCTAGCTATGCTGGGAACTCAGTGTAATCTCTTCCAATGATCAGATTTGTTGTGACATGCCCTCGCTGCACATCTATTCACTGGGAAGCTCAGTGTACTGCTGCTTCTCCTCCCTCAGCTATTATGCAGCTGAGAACAGAGGAAAGTGTGATCATTTATAAAAAAAGGGAAAAAATGTATTTATATTGTATATATATATATCTATACAAAAATGTTATGCCTTTCATTTCTATTTTAAAATGAATGGGTTGTTGTACAAGGTGATTGTTTACAATCACTTTAACCTCCCTGGTGGGGATTTTAGGTGCTGAAAGCGGTACTATTATTTTGCATGTAATCCTAAGGTTAAAATTGATGGGAAGATGGATGGAGCCAAATACAGGACCATTCTGGAAGAAAACCTGATGGAGTCTGCAAAAGACCTGAGACCGGGATGGAGATTTGTCTTCCAACAAGACAATGATCCAAAACATAAAGCAAAATCTACAATGGAATGGTACACAAATAAACATATCCAGGTGTTAGAATGGCCAAGTCAAAGTCCAGACCTGAATCCAATCGAGAATCTGTGGAAAGAACTGAAAACTGCTGTTCACAAACGCTCTCCATCCAACCTCACTGAGCTCGAGCTGTTTTGCAAGGAGGAATGGGCAAAAATTTTGCACGCCTAATTTTTCAGTTTTTTACTTGTTAACAAAGTTTGAAATATCCAATAAATTTCGTTCCACTTCATGATTGTGTCCCACTTGTTGTTGATTCTTCACAAAAAATTACAGTTTTATATCTTTATGTTTGAAGCCTGAAATGTGGCAAAAGTTCGCAAAGTTCTAGTGGGCCGAATACTTTCGCAAGGCACTGTAGACACACGAGCGTCACGTCGCAGGAGACGGAAGCCGGGGCACAGAGCATCGGGCGGAAGATCCAGCCGCCGTATGCTGCAGGGACACATCGCGGGATCCCAGCGACAAGGTAAGTAACCTCATCCAGGATCCAGCGATGCTCCCTGGCGGTACCCCGAGTGTGGCTCGGGGTTACCGCTAATGGCACTGAAATTCCACCCCGAGCCACACTCGGGAATACCGCTAAGGAGGTTTAAAAAAGTATGGGAAATTTTTTTTTTATTTTGAATCATTTTTACCTAGGTGGATGCAGCATCGGTCCATTACTGCATCTGTCCCTTATCGGCTCTAAGACGGAGAACCAAGCGGTCAAACACTGCCGATCCCTCAGTTCTCAGAGCTCCCTAAGCAGAGAGCTGGTGACTGTCAGTCACCGGCTCTCTGCTCTGCCTCCCCGTGCTCACTGGGGCACTGGGCTGTGTAGGGGATGGGAGCGGCCAGCTCAGGCTCTCAGCAGCTTGCTGAGAGGCTGAGCCTGGTGCCAGTCCAGGCATGTGGGTGGATCCCAACCATATGGTCGCAACCTTTTCCACGCCTGGACCGGCTCTGTGACGTCAGCCGACAGTGGGCTTTTGAATGAAGTGCACTCCTGTGATCCACAGGAGAAGTACAGCCAAATGAGCTTTGGCTGTACTTATCCTTTAAAGTAATCATAGTGCTGAGAATTACATAGTTAGTCAGGTTCAAAAAAGACACCAGTCCATCTGGCTCAACCAAAAAAACAAAAAAATAAAAAAAAAAAACATAATGAAAACCCAACCATACAATCCCATATATACAATCCTATACCCACAGTTGATCCAGAGGAAGGCGGAAAAAACTCCAGCAAAGCACGATCCAATTTGCTACAGCAGGGGAAAAAAAAAATCTTTCCTGAGAGGCAATCAGATATTCCCTGGATCAACTTTACCTATAAATATTAGTACCCATTTATATTAAGTCCACCCAGGAAAGAATCCAGGCCTTTTTTAAAGCAATTTAGTGAGCTAGCCAGAACCACCTCTGGAGGGAGTCTATTCCACATTTTTACAGCTCTTACTGTGAAGAAACCTTTCCGTATTTGGAGACGAAATCTGTTTTCCTCTAGACTAGACGTAGAGTGCCCCCTTGTCCTCTATGTAGACCTTAAAGTGAACAACTCAACACCAAATTCACTTTATGGATCCTTATGTATTTATATAATCTTCTCTTCTCTACCTTTTAATAAAAAGACTGGTTGATTTACTAAAGGCAAATAGACTGTGCGCTTTGCAAACCACAGTTGCCCTCTGCAAGGTTGCTCCCATGCTTAGTAAATGAGGTAAAGCTTCACTTTGCAAAGAATACCCAATCACGTGCAAGGAAAATTTAAAAATGCATTTTTGCTAGCACATTATTGGATGATGAACGTCAACATAACTTCTGCTCATTTACCAAGCTGTGGAGCCACTGCTCTTGCAGAATGTAACTGCACTTTGCAAAGTGCACAGAGTATTTGACTTTAGTAAATCAACCCCTAAATGTCTCAAGATGGGTATTACAAATGAAAGCACAGCTTGCATGAAAACGCAAGGTATGCTTATCTGGGAGCCAATAAAAGCTGAAAAAATATTTAAAGAAACTGTTTCCTAAAGGCTCCTCACTTTGCCTCACTGCTTCCTTTGGGTTAACTGGGTTACCTGAAATCCTGGAAAAAAGTGCAGGAGCTCTTTACACAGGGTAATACCTGGATTTGCGAAGGCATTTCGTGCACAAAAAGTGAATTTATACTCTTTGTGGCTATTTTGGAATATATTTAAATTATATATAATTTTGTGTCCACAGGCAATATAAAAGGAATGATTCTCCTTAGGCAGCTGTCCCATGAGTGGTGGTCAAAGGTCATCCCTTTGCTTGAATAATGACTGGGTATGCAAGGAAGAAAGTGCCAAAAGCAAAACTCCCTGCTCTCAAGTTCTCTTATTTCCTCCTCCCAGTCTTCAGGACTTCTGCAGAGCCTCTCCCATCCCCTGGAACTCTCTACCTCAATCTGTCCTGCTATCTCCTACTTTAGCTGCCATTAGGTGATCCCTGAAAACTCATCTCTTCTGGGAAGCCTATCACACCTCCAACTAACAACTGAACCTTTACCTCTTCCATCAGCTCACCCCCCACAGTTATAACCTTTTGTACCACTTGCCCCACCCTATTAGATTGTAAGTTCTTAAGAGTAGGGCCCTCTTAACTATCTTGTATCTTATTAAATTGTAACTGCACTGTCTCCTTTTAGATTGTACAGCGCTGCACAAACTGTTGGTGCTATATAAATCCTGTATTATAATAATAATAAAGTATATTAATTAGTATAATAATTCCCAGTGCTGGATAACCACTTGCCTACCGGCCACTTTCACCCCCTATCTGCTCAGGTCAATTTTCAGCTTTCAGTGCTATCACATTTTGAATGACAATTGCACAGTAATGCAACACTGTACCCAAATTAAATTTTTATAATTTTCTTGATACAGACAGAGTTTTCTTTTGGTGGCATTTGATCACCTCTGGGTTTTTTTTATTTTTTGCTAAAAAAAAATAGACAGAAAATTTGAAAAAAAAAAGATTTTCTTAGCTTCTATTACAAAATTTTGCAAATAAATATTTTTTCTTCTTCACCGATGTGCACTGATGAGGATGCACTGATGAGCACAGAAGGTAGGCTGTACTGATGGACACTGTTGTGGTGGCACTGATAGGCATTAATGAGGTGACTTTGATGGGCTCTGATGAGGCAGCACTGATGAGAAGGCACTGATGAGGCACTGATATGAGGTACTGATGGGCACTGATAGTCAGCACTGATAGGCTGCACTGATAGGCTGCACTGATGGGCACTGATAGGTAAATGCGCCCTGTCAGAATAGTCAGTTACCAACTCTCCTTTCCTCAGGCTGTGACAGCGTGTGAGGAAAGGAATGCAGATAAACGGCAAGTCTGTTTACATGTGATCAGCTGTGATTGGACCAGTGGCGGCTGGTCCTCCATGGGCCGGGGGCGGTGAACATACCACACCATACCCCCCCCCCCCCCCCCCCGACCACACCAGCTCGCACACCATAGCACCCCACCCCTACCCCCCCCCCCACCCGTCGCCGGCTCACTCACCCTTGCCTGATGTGGAGGGCAGGAAGCAGCTGCGGCTTCCCCCAGCAGCGGTGGCTTCCCCTGCGTCTCCTCCCTCCTCCTCCTCCTTGGCCAATAGCATGGCCTCTCCTTTCGGTGAATTGGGAAACGGTTCTCAGGACCCGCTTCCTGATTGGCTGGGAGGAGAATCAGTGTGATAATAGCGAATGTTCATTCACTATTGTTACACAACTGGGTGGGCTCGGGTGCAGTGCTCTGCGCCCCCAGCCCGCCCTTTTTTGAAGCCTTTTAGAGCATCTGGCTCTAATCACATGCTTCAAAAAAAAAACCCATTGGAAACCATGCGCCCGGCGCCCTGCATGTAGATTAGGGGGTCAGACGCATGGATAGGGGGGACGGTGCCCCTGCGCTCCCAGTGGATGGGCTGTCCCCTGGATTGGACACAGCTGATCACATGGTAAAGGGCTGCTGTGATTGACCCTTTACCGCAATCTGTGATTAGATGTGTCCGAAGGCTCGGTGCGTTGAAGGCGGGATGTCAATGGACGCCCTCCCAGAACAAGCCGACTGCACTGTAGCTGTCTTTTGGCTATAGGGCGGTTGCCAATTGGTTGAGCATTAAAGCGGAGTTCCACCCTAAAATTAAACTTACCTCCATCTTCATGCCCGGGGTCACCTGAAAAACAAATGAATAATCGCAATTTTTTTTTTTTTTTTTTACTTACCTGGTTTAGAAGAAAATATACTTACCTTACTTCCTCTTCCTCCCCTCGGCGGCCACGGCGATTCGTCACTTCCTGGCTTGCAATTATTCCTGGGAGCTGAACGTCATCGCTCCCAGGAATCAATGCGCCTGCACCGGCCCCCAACGTCAGTTCCGGTGCAGGCGCCGTCATACCTTGCTAAACAGCTTCTGGGCATGCCCAGAAGCTGTGCAGGGATGGCGCTGCGGCACCGGAAAAGACGGTGGGGCCGGTGCAGTGCATCGTGGGACCGAAGAAGACGGAAGAGGACACAGAAGAGGATCGCGCTGGCTTCAAGCTGCCCACACCTGAGATGGCAGCGCTGGACAATACTTTTTCAATGTAAGTATTTCTTCTAAAAGGATAATTGCAACCCGGGACAGATCAGAGGCTAGCCATTGTGGAATGTACTAGCACTGACTGTCCCGGGGGTATTTTTTTAAAAAAAGCTTTCCCAGGGTGGAACTCCGCTTTAATCAGTATCTATAGCGATCATACTAATTACCACTCAGGAAGATCCCTCCAATTTTATCAGTCCAGTACACACGTTGTTCATCAATATCAAGCCCTGATTAAGGAGAGCCATTTGAACCCCTGAAGCACATTACATTTTTATTACATAACAGTCTAAATGATACTGAATCTGGATGTAACACATTCTGCATTTGGTGCTTTACTCCGTGCGCACCCAGTCCATGGTAGAATTCAAGGATAGGACCATTTTAAGCAGCAATCAGAAATAAGCTGTCCATCAGTACACCTGCCTTTTTCCCTTCAAGAAGTTGCCACTCGTGAAGAAGGATTCCATAGGACAGGCTAAACATGAAGTGTGAGAGGATCTTTTTGCAGCATGAAAAATGTCTTGGAAGTTTTTCGCAAACTCGTCATCTGTAATTGTACCTCTATCAAGAGCCCTATTGTGCAGCTGAACGATGCCTCGTGTTTTCTCTGCCTCCCCAGGCGTAATCACCAACTACACCTCATCCCAGCCCTGACAAGTGCCTATTGACATATTGTGATGGTGATAATGGAGGTGGGAGAGAAGAAATGGTAGCGTGGGTTGAGGGGTTGGAGAGATGTCAGAGCATGACAGTGCCGGAGTCCCCTCGGTGTCACCTCCTTGTGTGACAGGGCCCTCTCCCGTGTTTGTAGTAGTTGTCACTTTTGCATGGCATTTTCCGAAACACGAGGTGATGCTCCTTTGTGATGCTAATCCTTCGTAATGACAGCTTTACCAGACTTGCAGGAGGCTACCCCTGCTAGAGGTAACAGTGGGTGACAGTCACAGTACGAAGAGGCTTTATTTTAGAAGCCAAAAACTGAAACAAGATTAACCCTTGCACTTCTTTGTAGTTTTGATTCTCTATAATTTAGCACTCTTAGAAAGGAAACCTTACTTGAGAGAAGCATCGGGCTACCGTTGCTCGCCTCTTCTAAAAATGCTAGTTTCATGATCGGTTCACTGCTTTCTCAGTTAACTGACCTGGAACAAGCATGATCAGAAAGTCAGAGAATAGTCACAGCCCCTAATTTGCATAAATAATCATAGTTCTGGGTTAGGAAATCTAGGGGGTCAGTGTGATAGGCACTTACAGATCAGGCACATTTTCAAAATGGGAATTCAACAGTGGTAGCCACCAGGTTTGGCACAGAAAAAGTTTTATTTTCAATGTAATTACTACAGTAGAAGTTTAACCCGATTTTCTCCACTGAGTGCATGACCTTTAGTAGATGGTTGTGCAACTGGCAACAATATATCATACTGTATGTCCTAGGCATCGACCAATTATCGGCAATGCCGATATATCAGGGGCCGATATGCACTTCCCCCGATATATCGGAATCGGCCCCTGAGGTTACCGATATTGCCGATATTTCAGGAAAGTGCTTGTACCGGAGTGAAGCCTGCAGCTTGAGGCATCACCCTGGTGCCGGCGTCCATAGCCGATGGTCGGCTGTCTTTTAATGACAACCGATGCGGCTGAGAAGCCTCCCAGCTGTCATTACAAGGAGCGGGAGGGGACATTCCCCCCCCCACCTCCTGCGGCCTTGCGTGGCTCGCCCGGGTCTCCCGTCCCAACCATCCTGCACAGCCACCGAAGAGAAGATCAGATCAAAGCCGCATTCGGCTCTGATCGGGTCTCAATGTAAAAACCCGGAAGTGATGTCATGACATCACTTCCGGGTACTCAGCGCCAAATTCAAAAAAATGACAGCATTCAAAACAGCCAAACTTGGCACTTTGAATGCTTTTAAGTGCAGAGGAGGGGTTTGGGGTCTTTTACACTCCCAGATCCCTCCACAACAGTACCTGTCAAAAAAACCAAATTTTTTAATGTACGAAAATATCGGTCAATATTGGCCGATACCGATATGCGATGACCAAAATATCGGTATCGGCAATAAAGAAAAACTATATCGGTCAATCACTGGTATGTACTGCCTATAATGTAATAAGTTGCATTGGGCAGTTGTAAAAAAATGTTAATTTGTAGTTCAGCCTACCAGAACCTGCTTTTTCTGTAGTGCACTACTGAACTCTATTCCCTTGCCTGTAAACTGGTGATCTGAGAACCCCTTCTGGTGATGCAAGAGAAGTATTCCCAAATACATTCACTGCAGGCTCTTAAAGTAGAACTAAAGGCAAAACTGTTTTTTTTTTTTTTTTTTCATTTTGAGTTTTTTTTACACCTCATTTCCAAGGGGAGGATTTGCCTTCATTATCCTATTGCCACAACAGGAAGTGAAAGAAATCCCTCCAAAATTAGCAAAATCACTGGTAGTCACTAGGGTTACCAAAACTACAATTTTCCCTATATCTGAAACTGAGATAGTTTGCCTTTAGAGATACTTTAAAGTAGAAGTTCACCCTAATACTAAAATCTCTAACTCTACAGGCATCCACGACCAAAGACTATCCTATCTAGCCCTGTAAAGAAGAAATCGATATACATACATTTTCTGAAGCCAATTCGGTTTGGTTCCACGCTGAGCTGTCAGCGGCGTCTTCTCTGTGGAGGCGGGTGCAGAGGAGGCAGCGTCAACAGAAGCCCCATAGTAACTCTATGGGTGACGTCATTTCCAAGCTGACCATCGACCGGATTGGCTTCAGAAAAGGTATGTATAACGATTTCTTCTTTACAGGGTTAGATAGATTAGTCTTAGATTGTGGATGCCAATAGATTCAGAGATGTTAGCATTAGGGTGAACTTCCACAACACATGCCTGACGAAGGGGTCCTGCGTGACTCCGAAACGTTGCACTTATCCTGATGTGATCCTTTTGTAATAAAAAGTTTCTTTGGACTGCTGTGCAAGATCCATGGTGTGCTGGCAAATACGTATGTTCTTCCACTTCTACAAGAGCAACAAAGCCTGGAAAAAAATGTCAGTGAAAAAATTTCTCACAAATCAGATGCCAACCTGCCTGGGAAGTTTAATGAAAGGAAGCACATACAGGGGTTGATTTACTAAAGGCAAATAGATTGTGCACTTTGCAGTTGCACACTGTAAGAGCAGTTGCTCCAGAGCTTAGTAAATAGGCAGAAGCTCTGGTGACTTCCATCATCCAATTATGTGCAAGCAAAAATGCTGTGTTTTTATTTTCCTTGCATGTAATTGGGTAATCTTTGCAAAGTGAAGCTTTACCTGATTTACTAAACTCTGGAGCAACTGCACTTTGCAAGGTGCACATTGTATTTGCCTTTAGTAAATCAACCCTATAATGTCAGGTGACAGGGGATTATTTTGGGCATGCAGAAAAATAATCACAAAAAAATGATAAAAAAAAAAAAAAACGTACAAAACTTTATTGCAATATTACATTAAATATTTATCCAGGCCATATTTGTAAACTGTACTCAACATGTCAAGTATAATCCCCTTGAATTGGGATATAGTTATCCTTCCTTCAGGGGAGATAGACAGTCTGTTTTCAACAGATGAAAATATCTGACCAGATACTCAATGCATTTTGAGATTTGCTCTTCCCATGGGAAGACTAAGGGGACCATGTCATCAATATCAACACCACCAAGATCTGACCCATCACACGGAGGATATAAGGAACCCAGCTGTGACGGTACTCACCATCACTGGGAGTGAAAGACAGACACTATGTGACAGATACCTAATGGTGTAATCCAAAAAATTATATTGCGCTAACTTAAATTATGAAAATGAGCAGCTAACACCAATCACTAGACCAAAAAGTGATAAAGAATACAAAAAAGGAAAAATGTGTAGCGCTAAAAAATGAGTAAATGTCCGACAACATAAAAAGTCCAATAAAACCAAAATAAGGTGCATAAATGATGATAAGAAAAATCCAATCATGAGTGATGGTGGCAAATGATGTGACCAAATTGTGCAGCAAATCACTCCACCAATAACGGTATGAATTAGATTGCGCTCACCAAATGGATAGGACCCCAAATACCTTATGGCAAAGAGGTCAAACAGGCTTGAAGGAAATCTTGTAGTGTCTCCACAGGATTCACCGTCCGCCATGAGCAACGTGCCAATCACCGATAAAAGAATCAGACGGAGACTCCACTTCCCCAAAAGATGGTAAATCAAAAAGACAAAAAGGGGGAGCACATAGCATAATATTGCTAAAAATAAATGTGAAACCACAAAGTGCAACTAATCCCTACACCAGTGAAGGTATAAAACAGATTGCGCTCACCAAATGAATAGGACTCCAAATGCCATATAGCATAGGAATCAAACAAACTTGAAAGAAGTGATGGAGTGTCCCCACAGGATTCACCGACCACGTTGGACAGCGTGCAGATCCCCGGTAGATGAAAACAGTCACGGAATCCACTTCCACAATGGGGGGTGTATCAAAAAGAAAAATGGGGGACATATAGCGTAATATTGCTAAAACAATTTATTTCTAAAAACGGCTGATACACTTACAAACATCCATGACAGAAAAGCGTGTAGAGTATAAAACAGCTGTGCTGACTGAGTCCTCTTAACATGTTTCGGCATACGTGCCTTTTTCAAAAGATATTGTCAGCAGATAGAAACACTTCTATATATAACATGTCAATTGATTACAAGTGAACTAGGCAGGAAATGAGCCGTGGACCGCCCAGAAACCGGAAATGAGACCGGCTTGAGTTTCAAGCCTCAATGTGAAATACCGCCAAATAAAATACATAGCATCACTTCCTGAAACCACACAGGAAGTGATGTCAGTAACCATGGGGACATTTCATGCTACAATGTGAAGTACCGCCTTATAGATACATGGCATCACTTCCTGAACCCAGACAGATACCTAATGGACACTGAGAATATGGTTTGGATAACTTCAAATGGGAGAGTAATATTTCTCACAAGAAATTTGAAGAGTTAATCCCACTTTACACTGTGAGACCTATAGCCTGTTGCCATGAAGTCTGTGACTCCTAAATATTCAAAGCAATACTTAGATATGTATTGAGGTAATGTGTATTGTATTCCAGGAGCTCGAGGACAGCCGTCTGTTAGTTAATTGGCTGAGGTTGATTGAATAATTGTCATCTATCTATGTTTTATATCCTTTTGCTATTCAAATGTATTTCTATTTGGACATACAGTACCCTATATTTGATTGCAGGTAGCTTAATGTGCTTTGTGGTTTATTTTTTGGTGCACATGAAAACACCACTATCTTTCTTGGTGTGCTCCCAGGTGAGATGTTACAATCATACAGTATATAATCCAAAAGAGATAAGGCATCACCTCAATACTTCCAAAAAGTAATATACTATGGATCATGTACTCAATATACAGTATATACATACAGTATACCGCTATAGTTTCTACCCTTTTAATTAATTATTTTACCTCTTTTAATGAAACTGCCTGCTTTCCAGCATGCCCTTTCTTCCCAATGTTTGAGGTCTCTTGGGAAGGCTAATAAAGGTGGGTTATTATTGTTAATCGCTTGTTCTGTTCATTGCAGGAGAAAGGATCAATAGGCCATTGTGAGGTCAAAAGGGGCTGGATTGATTAGTGAACTCAAATCCTATTTACTTTCCTATTTGTTAACATCTTTATTTTCTCTTACGTATCCATTTAGATCATCTCCCGTCACATCTCCAGTCTGTCTTCTCCTCAATTACCCTTTGCATAATCATTGCCATGAATTGGGTCTGTCCCAGACTTCTCCTTCTACTTCAAGCTGCTTTTAACTTCTTTTTAGCCAGGAATATATTTATCTGTTTGCTTTCATGTATTTAAATGTCATCTGTGCATTTATTACTATTTTATTTAATTTTGCCCGCATTCTCCTCCTCCTTAGCTTTCAAATTGTGCTCCTCACTTTATACCTGTGAACTACCCAGGGCTATTTTTCAGCTGGATCTAGTAGAACTCAGTTCCACCACCTTTGACTCAGGCATTCTGCTCCATGCTCACCATTATCACTGACTTCTGTGTTTACAAGTCACAGCTTGTTTCCCAACAGCTCCTACAGATCTGATCTCCTCAGCGGCTCCCGCTGAGTGCAGGATGGGTAAAAGGAAGATGCAGGTGCCAGGGTGCAGCGCTGATGCCAACACCCTCACTGGCTGATTTCCCTATAAGTTAGAGAGTTGGAGCCACCTACAGTGTATAGGGAGATTCAGAAGAATACAGCAACAAAAGTAAAATGTAAAAGATGGTGGAGCTTTTAAGGAGTGGGGAGAGAGGATAGGAGTGGGGGAGGGGGGTGCATGCAGAGATCAGAGCTGAAGAGCGCTGAAAGGGAGATGTGGTTGGTAAGAGGTATGCAGCTATAGAAGAAGGCTGAACTCTGCACTATGTACGTAATTCACCCCAGAACTCTGCACTATGTACGTAATTCACCCCTGAACTCTGCACTATGTACGTAATGCACCCCTGAACTCTGCACTATGTACGTAATTCACCCCTGAACTCTGCACTATGTACGTAATTCACCCCTGAACTCTGCACTATGTACGTAATGCACCCCTGAACTCTGCACTATGTACGTAATGCACCCCTGAACTCTGCACTATGTACGTAATTCACCCCAGAACTCTGCACTATGTACGTAATTCACCCCTGAACTCTGCACTATGTACGTAATGCACCCCTGAACTCTGCACTATGTACGTAATTCACCCCTGAACTCTGCACTATGTACGTAATGCACCCCTGAACTCTGCACTATGTACGTAATGCACCCCTGAATTCTTCAGAATGTACATAACCCGCAAAACTCTGCTCTCTGTACGTGATGCACTCCTGGTATTTAATGATCTTTTAAGGCCGTCCTACTGTTAGTGAAATTTGACCACACCCACTATTTGATGCGGTTTGGAGGGTAGGTGTGTGGGGGGTGGTTGAGTTCCAGCACCTATTTTTTCAGAGAAAAAAAGCCCTGGAACTACCTGTTATGAGATTGCACATCTCATTAACTAGGCTTCACTTTTATCTCCTGGACTGTCCTGTTCTCTGTCCTTCTTCATCTATTTCTATTATAGGGCTTATTCACATGAATTCCATATGGTGTGGTGTACTAAAGCTGGTAAGAGAAGTCTTCCAGTGTCTTATGTCAAGATGTGTACCTTGAGTTCATTTCTCTTTTTTTCTAGAAAGGTTACAAAACATCCTGTAAAAAACACAGAGCTGCGCCGGTAACGACAACATATATTTTTGTGTCCATTTTTAAAAAATTTTAATAAATATTTCTAAAATCTGATGTTTGAGCTATTATTTTATTATTTGCCTAAATAATTTGTCAAATACACATTAATTACAGGGTGCCTCCATGATGCTCAGTTGTCAGAGCCCACTGGGGTTTCTATTAAAGTGGTTGTAAAGTCATGTCATATTTACCTGCTCTGTGCAGCATCTTGCACAGAGCAGCCCCAAACCTCCTCTTCCCTGGTACCTCTTCGGTGCTCCTGGCTCCTCCCTCCTATTGAGTGCCCGCGCAGCAAGCAGCTTGCTAGGGGGCACCCGAGCTGAGCCACAGCTCCATGTGTCCATTCAGACACGGAGCGTGGCCCGGCCCCACCCTCTTTCTCTCCTCATTGGCTGACTGACTTTGAATGACAGCACCGGGAGCCAATAGCACCACGCTGCTGTCTCAGCCAATGAGAGGGGCTGCTGCACACTGAAGGCTTTTTATCTTAATGCATAGAATGCATTGAGATAAAATAAATTCTGCCTTTACAACCACTTTAAGTCAGCCCAGCATTGCCTGCATGGCTGTTGGCTGCCTCTACTGACTGACCACCCAGAAGGCTCTCGCTTCTGCTAGGAGAGAGGAAAGGGGATGCATCCTTCCTCTGAATCATTAAAGCGGAACTACACTGCATCTGAGCACCAAAAACACCACTCCTAGGTAGTAGACAAAGTATACTTTTTACTGCTTACCAGAAGGACTGCAGGTATATCTATATTGTTCTTTGCCTACCAGAGAGCAGGATTTGTTAGTTAGGTCTGCTTATTGTGCTCAGGTGCAACTCACTCTGTCTGCAGAGTGTTTCACACTGGTCCAGTAGGGAGGCATATTGGACAGCGGGAGGAAACCTGACAAATGAGTGCACAGGCATTTGATGCAGCCCTGGTGATTTGGCAGAGGAAAGTCCCTCGGTGCATGCTGGGATACTGTAAAAAAGCCAGGAGCACATGTGCTCAGGGTGTTTCAGCTGGATAGTGGAGTCCCAGAGGGAGGGGGCGGCTGCCTCCGCCTCTATAGAGGTGCCATGCGGCCTCAGGTAATCAACCTGAGGGCCTGGAGAGTGCTATTGAGGAACTGAGCCCACAGGTCTGGTGAAGCTGACTGATAGGGGAGACACTGGAGGATCTGATTCTGCAGTACAATGAGTACAGATTTGTGTCAAGGGGCCTGACCTGAGGGGGACCACCCCTGCAGCTGGAAGAGTCAGTGGATGGGTGTCAGTAAAGGGGATGCTAGTGAGTGTCCCGAAGATAATGTAGATTCACCAAGTCTATTGCTGGAGAGAAAAGAGCAAGGAGACTTAACCCTTTCCATACATTTGGCAGTATGGATTAAGCAGTGCAGCTGCTTCCACAAGCAACCTGGTGAGGCCAAGTGAGAGTTGTCCTTATCCATTGTGAATAGTTATGGTTGGAGTATTCCACTATTCCATTCTCCCATCCAAGTTCCAAAATAAACATTAAAAACCAATACCTCTGGACAGTTTATTGTGTGACGAGCCATCAGGAGTAAGGCTGGCCATACATGATACAATTTTCTTTCAGTTTTCTGTCAGATTTTCTTGAAATTTACCTTTAGCCCCGGTTCACATTTGTGCGAGTGCCGGGTTCGCATGTAATATCGGAGCGCACTGCACTTGTGCGATCCGCTCCTGTGCGAACTGCACGATCGCACTGCGATATGCGATCAAACTGGGGGTGTCGTTAAGATTACATTGACATCCCCAGCGTATCGCATATGGCAGTGTGAACTGCCGGGGGTGCGTGTGCGATGCGGGAACAGGCTGCGAATTCGCAGCCTTCCCGCATCGCATAAATGTGAACCGAGCCTCAAGTATGTAGTATGAAGGCCTGCCTAATTGGATACAAGTGAATGTGTTGTTTAGCTTTGACCTCACATTATGTGGTTTGTGGTAGATCTGACAGAAAATTGTACAACAAAAGTTGAACATGTTTGGCCAGCCTAAGGAGCGATGTGTGAACTGTTCCCTAAGTGACTGAGTGCTGGTAATCAAAGGAGGCCCAACAAGTTATTACAGTAAGTCCTACAGGGACAGTGCTACACACTATTTAAGTAATTTTTATTCAAAGCAAACCCACCCATCCATCCATGTCTCAATGCTTTATTTTGCTGAGAAAATACCCCCCCCCCCCCCCTAGCATTTCTAAGCCGTGGCCACCTTGTGTAAGGGCAGATGATTCATGTAGCATTTACTTCCTTGACTCCGTCTGGCCTTGGCTCAGGCATACAGGAAGGAGGTAGTGTGTAGCTGAGAAAACCCCTCCTCCCCTCCTGAAGACCCCTGGGATTTATGACCTAATTTGCTAGGCTTTAAAATCAGGAAGCAACTAAGGAAATGTAAAAACATTTTTGGAACAAGGATAGTAAAAAAAATATACTTTCCTATCTATTTACTATTTCTAGCAGCATAAGGATTAAAAATAGTCAACATTGACTCAGAAAGTGTGAAGTTCCACTTTAAGATTTGCGTGTAATAATGTTCAGCTATTCAGGTTTGTTTTTAACACAGTATTTTCAGGCTGGTCACAAAATAGGAATCTATTAGCCTACAGAAAAGACTCTGGGTTGTAGAAAATGAAATATTCAAATACAATGCAATATGTTTTCCAATCTTAAGTCCTGAGCATAATAAAAATAATATATGCAAATCCTAAAACTTGAAATCTGTACAGTAGGATAAACAAGGGCCTCTACCACATATGGTATATCTCCCGCCACATCGTGAGTTGCCTGGGAATGCCCCCCTCTGAGAATTTCCATTTACAGCAAATTTATCATTTCCTTAAAACATTACAGAAAAATAGCTCAGACCTAGTAGTACGCACCATGTTTGAGAACAGGTGCACGCAGGAGGCTTCTTTGCGACTTGCGAGGGGGTGTTTCCATGCTATACAAACTATTCTCCAACCCCACGGTCAAGGGGACTTATCAGACGCGGAGGGAGAGAGACCTGGGCATATCTCCTGAGGTGGAGGACTGGCAAAAATGGAAAATGCGGCTTCACAAAGGCATTTAAATCGTGGTTCTGATTGAGGCTAGCTACAAAGTGCATGCCAGATGATACCTGGGCTCATCGGCCTCCTGCTTCAAGGGGTTTGGCCAGACAGAGACGTTTCTACACGTATGGAGAACTTGTCCAAAAGTACACTGTTTTTTTTGGATGAGGCCTTCATTTTTTCAGTCACAATGGTCAATATCATCAAAGATGCCAGTATTGCCCTGCTGAATAAACCAGTTGGCAATGTCCCGAGACACACACAATATCTTATATACTTCATGTTCTTGGCGGCCACACATTGCCTTAGCGACCGCCTGGAAAAGTTCCGTCATAGACATAGCCCTAATGAAACATAAACTAAAGTGGATAATGCTATATCTCTTCAACTTCGACAAAATATGCTCTCCTTGGCTTGCCTTTTTTAGGTTCCAGACACAAGATGCTGATTCCAGGAATTGGTGGGGGTAGATCCCTGGACGGACTCCCCTTCTTCTTCTCTTCTCCTTCTTCCTTACACTTTTCCTTTCTTCCTTTATTCTTTTTCCTTAACGCTGGTCCTGAGACTGATACTTCCCCCCTCCTACCCACTTCTTACCTTTTGTCCATTAAATGATCCAGTAATGGGGAGTCACATTCCCCAAAAGGACTTCAATGTGCTAGGACAATGATGGGAGTAACTGTAGTTTATACCGCAAGCTAAATGCCTTATCGTCCTAAAGAACATCTCATATCAGCTTTTGCAATATTTTTGTTTAAAGCCTTAGGGTTTATATGTTTGCTATAGAAGGACCTGAAGGGCTGTCCCTGAGAGAGGGTGTTTTTTTTTTTGTTTTATTGCAATGGCCTTACGGGTTTTCCGTTTGTTCTTCTTATTGGTATTTGACTATAGAGGACAACAATGCTTATTTACCCTATTAGCGGTGCTCCTATTATGTCTCCACTCCCTCTCCCCAATCCTCCTCCCTCTAATCTCTTTTGTGTTTATGGGGTTGACTGATTACAGTATTTTTACTATATTATATGATATATTATATATATTATATATACTATATTATATTAGAGCAGGGCTTCCCAAACTTTTTTGGGCAGAGACCCACTTCTGAATACAGTTATTTTTCAGGACCCACTTGCTTGTAATTGAATATTGTAAAGCGCTACAGAATTTGTTGGCACTATATAAATGCAAATAATAATGCATATTTTAAAGGGAGGGGGATGTTAAATTAAAAATATAAATTTACTACTTTTCATTTTAATATTGAATACACTTGCCAGATGTTCTAAGTGATGGGTCAGAAACCCGTGGCATATGTGGCATAAAAGCGATGTTGTAAGTAATCAGCACCCTCATAGACAGTATAAGGCAGGCAGAGGACAGAAATCAACCACCCCAGGACAGTGATCAGTAGGCTATATGGCACTCACCCTCCTTCCTCTCCCAGCGGTCCACAGTGAAGGTGAAGCCCCTGTTTGCCCTCTCCAGGGCCCAGCACACCTCACCCAGAGTCTCCATGATGAGGAGCTCTATGCTGGTCTTGGTGTCCTGGCTCTTCTTCTTCAGACTCTCTACTGGGGTCACAGAAGCTGCCATGAACTCCTGACACCGCCGGGCCACCTGGTCCTCTTATGACACCGAGGCTGCCGTCTCTGCCCGCTATAGCTGAGAGAATCCCGCCGCCAGTCTAGTCACCACCGCTGCCGCCAGCAGGACAGAGGAGCTGGCTCTGCACCCCATGAACATATCCCACATAACAGCCCACATACGTACTCACTGATGCAAGTATCCTCCTTGCTGGAAATGCAGACCAGCCTCCGTAAACTGGGTGAGCGGTTTGACTGCACTGGCTCTCTGTAGTTTGCGCGGGCTCGCACAGCACAATTTAAGCAGGCCCGCTCTCAGTGATTTCCGGCTCAGCGCGACCCACTCAAACGCAGCTCGCGACCCACCAGTGGGTCCCGACCCACAGTTTGGGAACTCCTGTATTAGAGGATTGTTGTAATGTCAAATGTTTTCATCTTCAAAAAATGTTTCCAATAAAAATAATTGAAACAGAAATCTGTACAGCAAATCCTGACTGTGCTCCTGTTTTCATTGAAGGATTTTTTTTGACTTTTTGTACGAATGACAATAGTCATAGAAATAGAAGGTTTGAGGAAATCCCACTGATGACAGCTGTCAACAGTAGAACAGGGGATGAGGGGAAATCTCCTCCAACAGGAACACAGACACCACTTCAAACATAATAGAGACTCTCACCTATCCCTACTATATCAAAAACAAGTAAAAGTTGACTTCTAATTTATTTGTTATGATAATCAAACCCCTAAAACCACATCTGCCCTTTAGCCTAGGGTGACCAGGCGTCCCTGGTTTCCAGGCACAGTCCCCGGACTGAGGACACTGGAGCCAGTCTGTACCCGCATTTGTTGCCGGATTGCAACAATTCTGGGTGGGTGCTGAGGCCAGTGGCATACCAATGGGAGTGGTCTGACCCGAGTGCCACACACTGGGGGATGTCAGGCCGGCGTCGCCCGCTGTGTGAGCTTTAATTTAATTTGCCAGGCACCCGTCATTACACAAAGTCCAGCCTCCTGGTTTGGCTCCTTTAATAGACAGCACTCTTGTCCAATGCCTGGACATGTACTATCTATCATAGGTAGAAGCCGATCCAGAAGGCGGGACTTGTGTGATGGCGGGCGTGAAATTAAAGTTGACACAGCGGGCGACGCCGGCCTGTGCGATGACCGAGCTGGCTCTCCTCCTCTCTAATCCCTTGCACTAGTGAGGCTGCTTTGAATTGGCACTGGTCAGGCTGCATTGCTTGATACTGGTCAGACGGCATTGCTGGGCACTAGTCAGGTTGCATTGGATGGGCACTGGTCAGGCAGCATTGGATGATAGGTACTGGTGAGGCTGCATTGCTGGGCACTGGCCAGGCTGCATAGATGGGCACTGATGGGGCTGCATAGATGGGTATGGGTGAGGCTGCATTGGATGGACACTGGTAAGCTGCAATGCTGGGCACTGGTCAGGCTGCATAGATGGGCACGGGTCAGGCTGCATAGGTGGGCACTGGTCAGGCTGCATTGTTGGGTGCTGGTCAGGCTGCATAGATGGGCACTGGTGAGGCTGCATTGGATGATGGGCAGTGGTGAGGCTACATTGCTGGGCACTGGTCAGGCTTAATCGGATGGGCACTGGTCAAGCTGCATAGATGGGCACTGGTCAGGCCATATTGCATGGGCACTAGTGAGGCTGATTTGCTGGGCACTGGTGAGGCTGCATAGATGGGTACAGCTGAGCCCTGCGTTCTTTATGTAACTCACTGCTGTCCTGCATTCTTTATGTAGCACACTTCTGAGCACCGTATTCTTTATGTAGTGCACTTCTGAGCCCTGCATTCTTTATGTAGCGTGCTCCTGAGCCCTGCATTATTTATGTAGCGTGCTCCTGAGCCCTGCATTCTTTATGTATCACACTGCTGAGCCCTGCATTCTTTATGTAGCACACTCCTGAGCCCTGCATTCTTTATGTAGCGTGCTCCTGAGCCCTGCATTCTTTATGTATCACACTGCTGAGCCCTGCATTCTTTATATAGTGCACTCCTGAGCCCTGCATTCTTTATGTAACACACTGCGATAATGTTATGCCGAGTAAATAGATACCCAACATGTCATGCTTCAAAATTGCTCACACTCGGGGAATAGCAACAAACATTTCTACAGGTTACCAGTTTAGAGTTTCAGAGGAGATCTAGGGCTAGAATTATTAGTCTCGCTCTAACAATTGAGGCGATACCTTACATGTCTGGTTTGAACACCGTTTACATATGTGGGGGTGACTTCTGCGCGTGAGCTCGGGGGGATGGGGTGCTTTACATTTTTTTTTTTCTTATTTATTTTACCTTTTATTTTTTATTTTTACACTGTCCCTTTAAAAAAAAAAAATTTGATCACTTTTGTTCCTATTACAAGGAATGTAAACATCCCTTGCAATAGAAATAAGCAGGATAGGTCCTCTTTAATGTGAGATCTGGGGTCAAAAAGACCTCAGATCTCACATCTACACTTAAAAGCAAAAAAATAAATAAATAAATAAATAAATAAATATCATTTTTTTCAGCATGAGAAAAACTGGGCCCTTTAACCAGTTCCCGACCACCCGCCACCTTTTTACTGCGGCAGGGTGGCTGGTACAGGCAAAACATTGTAGATCTACGTCGCTTGCCTAGGATTGCCACCTGACACCTGCGATTGCTTCCCGCTGAGAGAGAACGGTCAGCTGTTGTAAACACAACCGACCATCCTTCTCCCTTAAATGATCACAAAGCTCATGTAATCCTTCTATATAGGATCACATGTCTCTGTGGTCATCTCAGAAGCCACCCCCCCCCCCCCCACAGTTAGAATCACTCCCTTAGGGTCACATTTAACCCCTTGATCACCTATACTGTTAACCCCTTCCCTGCCAGTGTCATTATTACAGTAACAGTGCATATTTTTAGCACTGATTACTGTAGTAATGTCACTGGTAACCCCAAAAGTGTCAAAAATGTCAGTCAAGGGTCCGATCTGTCCGCCGCAATGTCGCAGTCCCGCAAAAAAAATCGCAGATCGCCGCCATTACTCGTTAAAAAAAAAAAACACCAAAAACGACAGAAATCTTTCCGTTAGTTATTAAAGCAATAACTTTTGCGCAAACCAATCAAAATACGCTTATTGCGATTTTTTTTACCAAAAATATGTAGCAGAAAATAAATTGGCCTAAAATGATAAAAAATTTTGATTTTTACATTTTTTGGGGGGGAATTTCATATAAAAAAATGTGAAAAATATTGTTATTTTTTCAAAATTGTCGTTTTTTTTTTGTTTATAGCGCAAAAAGTAAAAATCGCACAGGTGATCAAATACCACCAAAAGAAAGCTCTGTTTGTGGGAAAAAAAAGGACATAAATTTCGTTTGGGTATGGCGTTTGCAAAACCGCGCAATTGTCAGTTAAATTCGCACAGTGCAGAATCGCAAAAAGTGGCCCAGACGTAAGACAGCAAAATCCTAAACCCTGGTAAAGTGGTTAAAAAAAGTGAATGTTTTCCAAAAGATTGCGTTTGGAAGACCGCTGCGCAAATACGGTGTGATAAAAAATATTGCAACAATCTCCATTTTATTCTCTAGGGTCTCTGCTAAAAAAGTATATATAATGTTTGGGGGTTCTAAGTAATTTTCTAGCAAAAAAAAAAAAAAAAAATTTAACTTGTAAAAAACAAGTGTCAGAAATAGGCCCGGTCCTTAAGTGGTTAAAAAAAAAAAACCAGACCACAATGCACAGCTCTCATGTGCGTTTCTCACCTTGTATGGAAATTATAAATGCCAAAAAATCTAAATCTTCCTGTAATTCACATGAAACAATCCTCAAAATATTAGGTGACTGATGTAAAACAAATGACATATTGTAGCAGAAAGGAGAAGGGCAGACGAGGTGGGGATGTTGTCTACTGTGTCAGAGAATTAGGTAAAGGCAGGATTTCTGCTGCCAGAATGTACGCCGAGTGGCACTGAGCTATCCTGACAGTTGGCTCTGATTTGGATTGCACACAATTGCTGTGTTGAATAACACATTTTCATTTCATATGGACTGCAAGAGCTCTGGGAATGGAGCCCATCTTGATATAAGGGCAGTAGAGGATGCAGCAAATCCATGTATTATGAGGCAATAATAGGAGTAGTGTCAATAGCATTTAAGGGAGTTACCAGCAATACCAGGACACCCTGTAATGTACAGGGCTGGAAGACAGACACTGTCATTCCTCTTGTCAAAATCTATTCCCATATATTCCAATGGGCATTTCTGAATATCAAAAACAACGACTGGCCTACAATTTCTACCAGCTTCCGCACTGCGGCAACAAGTGGTACGGTCATTTACTGGAGCTCTGATGTGAAGCCCTGATCAGGCAGAGGGTACAAATAAGACAGGCAGATGGACCATGCACATCAGTAGAAAGACACTGATATGGGGCAATAGCAATTGGCTGGGACAGCATGTAACTTCCACTATACTAAATACGCCAACTGTGCTATATTCATATACATAGAAGACAGACCGGAACATTTCACAAGGGATGTGGAAATATAATCACAAAGAAAGGGAACTGGTGGCAGGGCCTGTGCTGCCCACAGCGGTACAAGGGAAACATTCCAGTCTGACTGTCGATGGCCACTACATGCAGCCAGCAAGTTGGTTCACGATAAATTGAAGGCCATTTATAGTGTTCCCAGTGCTGTGATGGTGACTGATGAAGGACGGTCATGTTCATGGCAGCTAAAAAATTTTCTCTGTCTGGCAGAAGCGAGGTTCCCAGAAACACTGGCTGTACTGCTTAATGATGTGAGGACATGTCCCTACCAAGCTGTAAATAGCAAATGTTAAAGAGGTTGTAAACCCACTTTTTTTACATTTACCTATAGGTAAGCCTATATTAAGGCTTACCTATAGGTGCTATAAATATCTCCTAAACATGCACCGTTTAGGAGATATTTACAATGCATGCAGCCGATGACGTCATCGGCGCATGCGCTCTGAAGGAACGGCCACCCGTGCCATTCCTTCAGAACCCTATGCCGTGTACGGCGGCTCCCGCGCTCATGCGCGGGAGTGATGTAATCGTGCCTCCGGCCAATCAGATGGCCGGAGGACGCGAACAAGGAAGCTGGGCGGCCGGACATGTCGGCCGCCCTGTTGTTGAGCGGGCGACACTTCGGGGGCTTTGTTTTTAGGTAAGTATTTCATAATGAGCTAATATGTGATGCATACTAGCTCATAATGCCTTTGTCTTTACAGGTTTTTTTTTTTCTCGTTTTTTTTATGTGCATTTACTTCCTCTTTAACATGAGCAGTGAGGATATATGTCCTTTTTTTTGTGTATAATGATATGATAAGCACCAAATATATATGTCCTGATTTTTCTATAAACATCTAGATCGGGGTTTCTCAACCAGGGTTTTGTGGAACCCTAGGGTTCCTCCTGAGGTTGCTAGGGGTTCCTTGAGCAATGGGCAATTTCTGCCTCTCAGATAAGTTTCTAATGACACCATTGTTCCTTTTAGCTATCTGTAAGGGGGTAATTCTTCCCAATGATGACAAGAGTAAGGAGCATTCTTCCCCCTGACTGTCACACTAATGTGTCATGAGTTGTAGATTTTTTATTTTTAGCAGGGGTTCCCCGAGACCAGAAATTTATTTCAAGGGTTCCTCTGTGTTGAGAAAGGCTGATCTAGATAGATCGAATGTTAAAGAAATTCAAGCAAATGTAATTCACAGTAAAAATATATCATAGAAGGCTGGTTTGAGGCTAAGTGGTTAGCACTTCCACCCAGCAGCACTAGGGTTGCCAGTTTAACCACTTAAGCCCCGGAAGATTTTACCCCCTTCCTGACCAGGGGGTATTTTGCGATTCTGCACTGTGTGACTTTAACGGACAATTGCGCGGTCGTGCGATGCTGCACCTAAACTAATTTGATGTCCTTTTTTTCCCACAAATAGAGCTTTCTTTTGGTGGTATTTGATCACCTGTGCGATTTTTTGATCATGCGCTATAAACAAAAATGCAAAAATAACAATATTTTGCCCCTGTACACCAGTCTGTCTGACTTTTCACCACCCGGCTGGCTCTCCAGAGATCTCTAGGGAAAGACCTGAAGACTTAAGCACACTGCCGTCCTCAAGGGAGACTGACTATGCGTGGCAGTCTCCCCCCTTTGTAGTTCCCACAGTGCTACTCTGTCCCCTCTTGCTCCTGTGCATCCCTTGTGTTGTAGGAGGATCATTTCAGCACCTGTGTCCTGGCCAAAGGTCACCCCCCCCCCCCCCAGACTAGGGGACACCCCTGAGAGCAATGCGACAGTCTCCTTAGCATTGCAACTCCATCTTCCACCCGACTGCCCCTGCTGGCATGGCTCATGTCTGTTTATGAGGTATGCTCTGCCCCTTGCAAGCCCACTACTGGGGTTTGGCTGAGGCCTCATAAATATTAATGGAAGCCCCTCCTTACTCCCACCCTCTAGTTCCAGAAGATTCTACAATCTTCCAGACCAGGGGGAAGTGCCAGAGAGAGCTGTCAGATGAGTGATCCAGCCCTGACTCACTGAACCCTGACCCAGGTTCCACAGCTCATGCTTAGCCTTGAGCTAAACTAGAATTTACCTACTCTAAACACTAGCACTACTTCTAGCACACACTAGAGGGTGCTACATATACGTTCTGTGTAAATTGACAGCGCGATATACAGTAAGTACCTGTAATAAAGAAATAATAGAAAAATCCATACATTTTAAAAGGACCATGTCCGGCTGCATCACAGAATAGAGATCATATTCAAGAGAGAAGGTAATGAGTACTCTTCAGGACATGGCAACAAGGAATAGGGAGATGTAAACGTTTAGAACATCAGTGCTCAAAGACAGACCTCAATTGCCAGCTTGGGCCTTCCCAGAACATGCAGTACATCCGGAAAACTTGGGGACCTTCACAGGTGCTCCTGACTCTGAGGACATGTACATGTCATTGAACATTTGTGAATCCTACTAAGATCTTGTGAACTCCAAGGTAAATAGCTTTTACTGTATTTTTGCATTACAAGGTGAGCACTCTGTGTTCTGGTATCT
The DNA here is from genome assembly GCF_965119305.1 of Pelophylax lessonae. Lineage (NCBI taxonomy): Eukaryota > Metazoa > Chordata > Amphibia > Anura > Ranidae > Pelophylax > Pelophylax lessonae. Next base: position 41,966,631 of record NC_138778.1, on the reverse strand, counting down.
ATTAATCAATGAACGGGATGTTTAGATATTCGAAGTCCCAGAAAAATTTAACTGTTTACTTTTGTTCCTGAGAAGATGACCACATCAACTGCCCTAGAGAAAAAAAAAGGAAGTGGCTGGTTAGAGAAATAGCGTCAGCAAAAACAGGGGGATTTCTTTCAAGCAAAGGACGTTTTGTAACCAGGAAATATCTTTTGGGAATCATAGGGAAAAAGTCGGTAATGTACCACCACAAGGTGCTTTATTGCTCCACATGGGAAATATTAAACTACATTGATATGTTGCTGAAAACGGTATAAAGAATGTCTTGTTTGAACACACTTTATGGTGGATTTGTTTTCTTTGAAAGTTTATTGAATGCAAACTGTGATATTTTAGGCTAAAACATTTAAAATCACTGTGGAATTCACGTCTTCAACAGGGTCATGTTACTATTTCGGTTTTTGGTAGATTTATTAATAGATAAACCACCTGACAGTTTTACACTGATGACTCTATTGGGGAGAACTCTACATTGTGTTCCCAATTTTGCACACCTACTGTGGCCATTAACCACTTAAGCCCTGGAAGATTTTACCCCCTTCCTGACCAGGGCCTATTTTGCGATTCGGCACTGCGTGAATTTAACGGACAATTGCCTGGTCGTGCGACGCTGTACCTAAACGAATTCGGCATCCTTTTTTTTCCACAAACAGAGCTTTCTTTTGGTGGTATTTGATCACCTGTGCGATTTTTTGATCATGCGCTATAAACAAAAATGCAAAAATAACAATATTTTTCACATTTTTTTATATGAAATTCCTTAACATTTTAGGCCAATTTTTTTTTTTACCATATGTTTGGTAAAAAAAATTGCAAAAAGCGTATTTTGATTGGTTTGCGCAAAAGTTATTGCGTTTACTAACGAAGGCAAAGAGTAATGGCGGCGATCTGCGATTTTTTTTGCGGGACTGCGACATTGGGGTGGACAGATCGGACCCTTGACTGACATTTTTGACACTTTTGGGGTTACCAGTGACATTACTACAGTAATCAGTGCTATATATATGAACTGTTACTGTAAAAATGACACTGGCAGTGAAGGAGTTAACTGTATTGGAGAGGGTGGGGTTAAGTGTGTCCTAGGGGCGTGCTTCTAACTGTGATTGGCTGTGGCTGTGTGTGTAAGAACAGTGATCAAAGATCCTACATAGTAGAACCATTTGATCATCATTCTTACACAGGGAGAACTGACAGGCGGCTTTGTTTACACTAGCCACCTGCCTTTCTCCCGCGGGAGTGGGAGCGCGCCTCCGGCGGCGCACACTCGTTCCCCACACCCTTACAGGCTAGCGACGTAGATCTACGTCACTCTGCCTGTGAGGGGCTGACTGCCGACGTAAATAGTCGTGCGGCAGTCGGCAAGTGGTTAAGGAGGGTTCCCACTCCCTCTGCTGGATTTCTTTTTATTTTATATTATGTAGCAGCCTTTTTTAACCAGGGTGCCTTGAGGTTTCTTTAGTGGTGCCTTGGCAAAATGCATAAAAATGTATCAAGAATTGTATACAAGCTAGCAGGTGCCTTTTAATTACACAAAGGCAGGGGTTTTCATTATGCACCATTTGTAAACACTGGCAGTCTAACAACCAATGGCATCATCAGTTAAAAAAGAGGATGTCTGTTGCCTGCAGAGCATCCTTGTTTGACCCTCCTCCCTCAGCACTGGGGTCACATTAGCTGACTGATGGAGAGAAATTGAGGGAGAAGAGAAACATTGGAATTAGAGATCGACCGATTATCGGCAAAGCCGATATATCGAGGGCCGATATGCACTTTCCCCGATATATCAGGGAAGGTGGCCGATATTACCGATATTTCAGGAAAGTGCTTGTATTGGAGTGATGCCTGCAGCTAGAGGCATCACCCCGGTACCGGTGTCCATAGCCGACAGTCGGCTGTCTTGCAATGACAACCGATGTGGCTGAGAAGCCGCTTGGCTGTCATTACAAGGAACCCTCCCACCACCTTCCGCGGCTCGCCCAGGTTTCTTGTCCCACCGGGAAACCCGGGCAACCAGCCTGCACGGCCGCCGAAGACCCGATCAGAGCCGCATTCGGCTCTGATAGGGTCTCCATGCAAAAACCCGGAAGTGATGTCTGGGTACTGGCGCCAGATTAAAGAAAATGACAGCATTCAAAACAGCCAAACTTGGCGTTTTGAATGCTTTTAAGTGCAGAGGAGGGGTTTGGGGTCTCTTAGATCCCCAGATCCCTCCACAAGAGTACCTGTCAAATAAAAAAAATAAAAAAATAAAAAGATTTTTTTTAAATGTCCGAAAATATCGGCCCATATCGGCCGATACCGATACGGGATGACCAAAATATCGGTATCGGCAATGAAAAAACAATATCAGTTGATTCCTAATTGGAATACTAGTCAGTACCAGTGTGCAAAAGTGTATTTGATTTGGAAGAATAAATGACCTCTAAAGTTGTGTCCTATGTGTGGATGTTGCTGCATTATGTAAATAGTTTTCTACATTTTAGAATGGGGTGCCTCGAGACTTTCCATCATTTTAAAGGGTGTCTCAACTAAAAAAAGGTTGAGAAACACTGTTATGGAGAATGCAAAAGGGTAAACTGGAGCACACAAAGGTGGATGGAAACACCCAGAAGACTGAGAGGAGCACAGTTGGGAATTAGGCCCCTTTCACACAGGCGGACCGTTCAGATCCGCCTGTCCGTTTTTTTGGCGGATCTGAACGGTCCCCCCATGCATTCCTATGGGGCATCGGATGTCAGCGGAGACATGTCCGCTGACATCCGACCCGATCCGATCCGTCAAATCTGGACGGATGGAAACTCTATTTTCCATCCGTCCAGCGGATCGGATCGGATGGGATCGGGGGAGAACGGACTGACGGTCCGTTGACATCCGGTTTTCCCCATAGAGATGCATGGGGAACTATCAGCTGTGTCTCCACACACAGCGCGGAGACACAGCTGTCCTCCTGCTGCTCAGCGGGGGATCGGCGGCTCGATCCCCCGCTGAGAAAAACGGACTCCGTCCAACGGACGGAGTGTGTGAAAGAGCCCTTAAGGCATTAAGATCTTGCTGTTGCAACATACAAGACATAAAAGAGAAACCGGGACTGCCTCAGTCTGTCAACTTCCGCTCATAATTAAAATAGCACTTTTAGATGGACATACGGTATATGCAAAAAAAATTGTCATGAGTAAGCTTGTGTTGATTATCTTCCAAAAGAGATGATAATTATGCTTCATAATAAGTTTGGCTATTAATGCTGTAAATTATATGATGCATCCATCACTAAACTAAAATCTACGATTATGTCTACTTTTCTACTATCCTTTCTGACTCTTTGCAAATAGATGAAGAAGACATGGATGGAATCACACACTTCATCTTCCTTGACTTCAAGATCTTTGCAGACGGTGACTGGTAATTATATTGGAAGAGATTTTGTTGAGCCGAAAGCTATGGCAGATCTGGAAAAGGTGGTGAAGATCAGAAATCTCGCATTATCAGCAAAAAAAAAAAAAAAAAACAGTCAAGAGATGGGATATCAGAAAATGTAAATGTCATTCTACATTATTAAACTATTGAGAGTTTCCTAAATTGAATTTTAAGTAAACATCTAAATACACAGATGAAATATATAAAAGAAAGATGTTTTATTTGTCGAAGGATTTGTATTTCTGTCCATACAGCCTTGAGATTTACACAGCCCTTCCAGGCAGTACAGCCAGCCTGGATAACTGACTTTTAATTTCATTAGCACTTGCAGGTCTTGTGCCTCTCCCAGTCTGTAACTGGACAGTGAAAAGAGAAGCAGCAAACAGATGAGCTCATCTCTATGTTACTCAGCTCTGTCATCCTTTCATAGAGAACATGGATCGGCGAGTATACCTTACGGAGGTTGGGTGGGCGATTTGCAGACACTGCCACTTTCTCCTAAATGGGAAGGTGAAAGTGTGTCTCTAAACTGAAAGAATATGAATTTTTTAGCACTCATGGAAGCAAACAAAGATTATCTGCTGGACTAATAATTATACTAAACTCAAATGCATTTGCAACATTAAACAAAAGCTGGAAACATCAGAAAATACAATAATGTGTGGACATTATGGCAAGACAAAAGGACAAGGAGATGATGAGGATGAGGCTATGCAAAATAGGCAGCATTAATAAAGCAATAATTAGGAGCCTGCAGGAGCATGGAGAAACAGTCACTAACAGGCTTGGTGCACCAAGAGCACATGGTCACCAATAGTTGGATTCTACTAAGTGGCTAAAGAACAACAGTTGCTTCTAATTTATTAACCACAATTGCTGCTTGTTGAAACTGTATTAGCACACCTCAAAACATTTTTTAGGCATGCCTTGCAAATGTGCTCCTCCATGATGACTATTATTTTTGGGATCATTATGGAGCCAGGTGCTTGGCTAGAGATAGGATTTAGGACCCTGTGCTGCAGTGCTCTCTGTGCTCCCAATGGATTTCAGCTTAATGGGTTAACACTACCACATCTCCATCCACCAGGGGAAGCTGACAATCATAAGAAGCTCAAGAGACTTGATGGTTGGCAGCATTGAAATATTGGAGATTACATTTGGGGGTTAATTTTAATATGGCAGTCTATAGAACATTGGACTACAATTCCCAATGTGAGCCAGGTATAAGGGAAGAGAGAGTTGTATTTTCTTGGGCTGACTAGTGAGGAACTTTCTCTTTGTTGTGAGAAAACAGAGATGTGCACATCATTTCTCCTGTGTGAACATCAACCTGTTACAAGCCTGCGGCCTTGTGCTGAGAACTGGAGTTGCTCCAGGCAGATGCAGGAGTGAGCTGATATCTGAACAGTTAGACCCCTGTTGCTATATTGCTGGGACGGGTGAGAGGGCACTTCTGCCATTAACCAGAGACTGAGCACATAGGGGACTGGCCATCTAACTCGCAGCATTATTTACTGCACATGTGCACTACTGAAAAGGCTGGGGCCCGATGCTAGCCGGCTTAAGAACTAGGGCTAAAAACTGCTCACTCAGATAGCTGCTTCACAATAACTCTGCCTATTGCCCGTGGTAAGAGGTACTTCTTTAGAGTCTTAAATGTCATCACTCATATAAAATGCACTCCAAAGTGGATATAGCCTACTGTTTCCAGAGGAGGTATTGCAGTATTGCTTATCATTACTGTTACTGTTTTCTAATTCCATTACTTACTGCTGATTTTGTGGATTACCAGGTTTACTCTCATTTAGATGCATAGAATTCCAAATTATGCTGCCATAGCATAGTGAACATAATTTTCTAGTGAACTGTTATTGACCTAATCCCTTACTTTGGCTGGCCATACACATGGGCATCCGCAGGTAGGGGCAAGGGGCAAATGCCCCCCCCCCCCTTGGAATCTCAACTTCCCCTTTTAAGTGGTTGTTAAGCCACTTTATACCATCCTGTATGTTCTGTTTAAAAATCATGTGTGCCTGTGTTTTAAAAAAATAAGCTGTTCTTTACCAGTTTTCAGAGTGCCGAGCGCCGCTCACGTGACCCGTCGGCTCTCTCCTCTCTCCGGTTGACAGCTGCCTGCAGCGGGCGGGGCCAAGGATTCCTCACTGATGTCAGTTGGGAGGGGAGGAGGAGGGGAAGAGGAGAGGAGGAGAGAGGTGACGGGTCACGTGAGCCGCGAGTGGCACTCTATACTTGTAAAGAATGGCTTATTTTTATAAAAAAACAGACACAGGGGCACACAGGATTATTAAACAGACTGTAGACAGGATATGAAACTTTAAATGAAACTACAGCAGCAGGAGAGGAGGGGGGTGGGCACTGACACAGGAGCAGACAGGCAGGGAGGGAGGGGGGGTGAGAGGACAGAGGAGGACAGGAGGGCTGCGGATGATGGAGGCACGTAAACTGACCATGGTGTCAGGGCTCAGCAGCCATGGTATACCGTGGTCAGTTTACAGAGGGGAGGACATAGCCAGGCAGGATCAGCCAGGTATTTTAGGTAATAGAAGGGGCCAAATTACACAGCAAACCACTGTGCTGTACAACATGCTTTAAGGGAAATATACTCAAAATAAGTATAATGACTAAGCCCCTCCCATTCATGACATTGTTGAAAAGGGGCGGAGCATGGGTGACCTTAAAATGATGCCCCCCCTGAAAAAAGTTCTGCGGACGCCCATGGCCATACATGATACAATTGTCTTACAATTTTCTGTACAATTTTCTTGAAATTTACCTTCAACTATGTAGTACAGAGGCCTGCCTAATTGGATACAAGTGAAAGTGTTGTTTAGCTTTAACCTCATTATTATGTGGTTTGTGGTAAATCTAACAGAAAATTGTACAACAAAAATTGAACATTTATTTAATATTATTTACTTATTACTTATTTATTACTATATTGGGATCATTTACTGCTAACCAGTCTGATGTTTTATTTTTGATACTGAACCTTAGTTGTGTTTAGGGTATCTGTATTTGTGCTCCCAGTAGTAGTGAATTATCCATTTGATTAACCTAGTGTGTCAGTGGGGCTGAGGTTGTTCTCAGAGTCGAGGCAGAAGAACTGAGAATCCAATCTACCAAGAGGCTCCTGTGGGGGTAGTGTTATAATTATACTGAAGTGACGTGTTTCAGTGTCCATTTACATTCCTCAAATACATGTCCAATTACTCAATATAACATAAACACAAATGCATTGTTATTACCTTAACTCTACCTTCATATTTCGACCATGATAATGGTCCAAAGGCCCAAGCAGCTGGCTATTGTTTAATTTGGCTATTTATATGGGTGGCCAGATGTAGTATAATTCCTGTTACCTAATACTTGAGCTGACCTGTGAATTTTTTTTAACGTGGATCATCAGCGCAGAATCATTTATTCAGTGCTTCTTTTAAAACCCTATGATTTTTTTTCTAGTCTGGTACCTATTTGTGGCTTGAAGGTTGTTACGGTATTCAGGCATTGTCAGATGTGTGGTTGCTGGAAGTGCAAGTGTTAATGCACGTTATGTTGCAAAGCTGTGGGCGCTTTAGCTGACATGGTAGAAAAGTTGCACAGTTGCTCTGAAATCCCAGTCTACAAGAAGCAGCCCCCTTCTCCCTCCCTTTACAAATAACCCTGTGAACTGAGGAAATGATGCGTTCCTTGTGATTAAATTAGCGTAAGTAATAAGATATCGTAGAATTGATTGATTCCCCCAGCAATGGTTATTAACTAGCTCAACACAGAGGAAAACACAGACATTACGTTGAAAATTGATTTCTGGCAGGCAGAGAAGCCGGCCGTGTATGTCCAAGGCTATGAGGAAAGCTTACTGCTATTCCTGAGTGGCAACTGTAAGTCAGTTTCTCTTATTCACCTGCATGGATATTCTTGAAAAACACTGTATAAAGTGTACCTGTAGCAATTACACAAGTTATAGACTGAGAGCATCAGTAAACTGCAAATGCCTAGAAGTTGTTGCATATACTTTGAGCTTGGAGTACTCTAGGTACATTAATACACCAAATGCACCTATATGCAAATTGTCTCATCAGCTCCAAAACGTGAGCTCAAGTCAACCTCCTCAATACCTCACTTTTGGTAAGTTAGGCCACCCTTTATAGTTGGGGACTAATGGCAAGGCTTGGGTGGTTGAAGGAAGCAGGACTCTGCTCTGACTTTGTACCTATTGTGAGGGATTAGCTCGGTGGTAGGCGTGGATGACCCCTTGGGGGGTGCGTTTTCACAAGAAGATAGCCGAGAATTGGTTGCAAACAACAGTTTGGTTTATTAATGAATTTTTTCTTCACCAGACTGCATGCAGCAAAAACATCCAAAATAAAATAAAGCAGAAAATAAATCCTTGCCACGGTGGGCGGCTACCTTCACACACACACTGGAACCTATCTAATGAAGTCTGTCCCCAACCTACTGTTGGGCAGACTTGGCTGGTCATACAGCAGACTCTCAATAGTCCATTTTTTATCTCTTCACACAGCACAAATGTCCATTGAACATGTCCTTAACTCATCACAATGAGAATGTCTCTTGGCTTGCCTCTTCACATTGAACACAGTTCATTTGCTTGTCTCTCCACATAGCAAGCAGTGCATTTTCTCACCTTTGAGACGTCTTCACACTTGGTTACCCTCCTTAGCGCATATCACTTCAGGGGGTCTTCTCCCATGCTCACCAGCTTGTTGGGAGGCACACATCTGACTGTCCTCCTTCTCCCAGCCCATACGGCGACAGGAGGCAGCAGTCCTTCTCCCATGCCCACACGGCGTCGGGAGGCACACGTATGTCTGTCCTCCTCTTCCCAGCTCACACAGCGACAGGAGGCAGCAATCCATAGACTTCCTTTGGACAAATTATAGAGGCCTTAACTTCCTCATTCCGAACAGCTGAAGGCCTTTCAACTTCTTTACACCTTCCTGCTGCCTTTGGTGGCCGACACCCTATAGTAATTAGTGAACTTTCCAAAGCAGGTGGGAATGTGTCTCCTCTGTGACTACATTCCCAGATTTACCTGACTTCCTGTCACACTATATACAAGAGTACCTCTAGACCAGTGTTTCTCAACCTTTTTTTCAGTCGAGGCACACCCCAGAAATTATGGACAGTCTCGAGGCACCCTTTAAAATTATGGACAATCTTAAGGCACCCCATCCTAAAATGTAAAAACTATTCTAATAGTTTTACATAATGCAGCAGCATACACACGCAGGATGCCCAACGTTAGAGGTACAAGTTGGTACTAAACTAGTATTCCAATGTTTCTCTTTTTCCTCCGTTTTTCTCCATCACTCAACTAATATGACCCCAAAACGTATGGTGAGAAGCAGGGGAGAGTCAAACAAGGATGCTACGCAGGCAACTGACGTTCTCCTTATCAACTGATGATGTCATTGGTCATTAGCAGGTGGGCAGCTAGAGGGTCGTAATGATGCACAATGAAAACCTGTGACTTTGTGTAACGTAAAAGGCAGGCTTCATCCACCCGCTGCCTTGTATACAATTTTTGGGAAATTTTTGGGGCATTTTGCTGAGGCACCCCTGAGGAAACCTCAACACACCAGAGTGCCTGGGCACCCTAGTTGAAAAAGGCTGCTCTAGACCGTTGAGCCTGGTACACAGCCCAGTAGGCTGAACAAAAAAAAAAATTACAGATTGGTGTACACACACAAGCGATTTTATTACATCGATATCCCTTGCTGTGCTATTGTGTTCTGACAGGATGACTGCTCCCTGCCAGGTCAATGGTTGCCAGTGCTGATTGGATGCCGGGTTGTTGGACGGGGAGCTGTATACAGAGGCTGAAAGTCGACCAGTTCCTGCCATGTGTACAGCTTCGGCCGTGTGTACTTGGCATTAAAATGCAGGGTGCTCTGTCATGCAAATTTTGATTTTAATATTGAAAGTCAGGCTGTGGCCCACATCTTCCTGCTTTCTGCTGCTCACTATGGGCCACTAAGGTCATTAATAACTTTGAGGGGCTAATACTTTGGGAAGGAATGGGACCAAGCTCAACTCTGTCAAGTTTTGCATGAAAGAGCACCAGGCAGATACAGTGCCTTGCAAAAGTATTCGGCCCCCTTGAACTTTTCGACCTTGTGAAAGTATTCGTCCCCCTTGAACTTTTCGACCTTTTGCCACATTTCAGGCTTCAAACATAAAGATATAAAACTGTAATTTTTTGTGAAGAATCAACAACAAGTGGGACACAATCATGAAGTGCAACAAAATTTATTGGATATTTCAAACTTTTTTAACAAATAAAAAACTGAAAAATTGGGCGTGCAAAATTATTCAGCCCCCTTAAGTTAGTACTTTGTAGCGCCACCTTTTGCTGCGATTACAGCTGTAAGTCGATTGGGGTATGTTTTATATCTTTATGTTTGAAGCCTGAAATGTGGCAAAATGTCGAAAAGTTCAAGGGGGCCGAAAACTTTTGCAAGGCATTGTATATAAAGGCGTGTGTTGGCACTTGTAAGTGACTGCTTTCAAAGTCTCTCTTAGATTGATAGATATATACTGTCATAACTTGTTAACTCTATATTAGAATTCTTCTTGTTAAATAGGTTTTCATATAAACTCAAGATGCTTAGCTTGCTAAATTACTCGGTGCCACACTGAGGTCCTGAGATGCTCAAAACCTAACTTTGATACTACTATCTATAATAGGATTCTACTATACTATAGACACTGGCATAGTAACATAAATATAGCTAGGAGGAACTTAGGACTAGAATGGGCCCTTAAGTCAATCTGACTTGACCTAAATAAAATGTTTCCAAGGGAATGTGTAAAGGCAAAGGGTAAAGTATGTCTAAAACCAAAATATTTTCTTGGTACGTTTTGGATAGAGAGTATCCTAAAATTACACTTCTGTCCATCTTCTTGTGCCGGGTCACCTTAAAAAGAATTGGATAATCGCATTTTTTTTTTATTTTTACTTACCTTGGATTAGAAGAAAATATACTTACCTTACTTCCTCTTCCTCCCCTCAGCGGCCACGGCCCGTCGTCACTTCCTGGCTTGCAATGATTCCTGGGAGCGTCATCACTCCCAGGAATCAATGCGCCTGCACCGGCCCCGACGTCAGTTCCGGTGCAGGCGCGTCATACTTGCGGCGGTCGGCAACCGGTTAAAGGCCTACTGGTCACTTCACTACATCTGTCATACAAACTCTTGACTGGGGATGTAAGAATAGTTCCCTTCCTAATCTTGGACTTGAAACGTGAAAGTCCTATACAGTAAAACCTTGGATTGCGAGCATAATTCGTTCTGGAAACATGCTTGTAATCCAAAGCACTCTTATATCAAAGCGAATTTCCCCATAAGAAATAATGGAAACTCGGATGATTCGTTCCACAGCCATTTATTCATAAGTCCTTCAGTTTATAGTCCATATAAAAAGATTATAGCATTGTGATAGGTTGTGTAACCATAAAATGTCCATACACAAATGGCCGCCTCCACAAGGGGATTAGAAGCAAAATCCAGCAGGAGCTACAGAGTATCAAAGCGAAGAGAGGCGCCTCTAAGTGTAGCAATATGATTCCATTTAATGAAGGTACAACATTTAGCAACTCACATGGTTGATGAATAAAACAGGCACTTCTAAGTATGCAGGCATCCGGGGTAAAGCTGTCCACACAGACTATCTTCTGCACTGCCGGCTGCCAGTCTGTAATCCTGACTGGGAAGACCACCCTGCAGTAAAGCGATCTGAAAGCGAGGGGCAGCATGTAAGGGATAACGTAGATGGCGGTGAGGGTGGTCTATGTGGACAGCTTTAGCCTGGATGCCTGCATACTTAGATGTGCCTGTTCCAATCATCAACCATGAATTGCTAAATGTTGTAACTTCATTAAATTTAACCATATTGCTACACTTAGAGGCGCCTCTCTTCTCTTTTATACTTAGCTGTGACTTGAGACTACTTGTATATCAAGACATCGCTTGTATATCAAGTCAAAATTTAATTGAAAATTTTGCTTGTCTTGCAAAGCGCTCTTAAACCAAGTTACTCTCAAACCAAGGTTTTACTGTATATCCAAAAACAAAGGTGGACACTAATAAAGCTTGCCCATGCACTCTGTTGGCCAACAGGATATTTTAAAGAGACCTTCCATTGACAAAAGGAAACAGGTTTTCAAAAAGAAAAGCTTTAAATTTTAGGGTACAATTAATACCTGGTTGCTGGGATTTATCCGACCCTACTTTATTAGCTAAAAAAATGTGCTTAGTATTTTAGAAGACAAACTAAATTAAACATTTCTATTTATGCTTCAAACATCAAAGTTATCTTTATTTCGTACTGAAAGACTAAATATCTACATTGGCTCTTTCTTTGACTAGCTTGCTGGCTCACAGCACTATTGAGTTAATTTATTCATCCTAGTCTGAATGTTTAATCATCCATAGCTCATAATACAATGCCAGGTCACTTTCCTGATGGCTGGGTCACCGTGCTACTCTGTGCCTAACAAAATACCACTTAGAAATTCTACACATCAGCTGGCTACATCCTGACATTATATATACATTTTTTTGTTCTTCAGACAGAATTTCACGGCCTTCTTTATTGCTTCATCATCTACCCAATAAGTTTCTCTGCCAGGAACAAATAAAAAAAAAAAAAAATACCCAGCTCATTTTGCCTGTTTTCCAAGCTCTGCGCTGGTCTCCGGTGCTCCCCCCTCGCAGGAATTCTAAATGAGTTGTATTACATTTTAAAAAATAAATGCGCCTCTGGGATTACCTGGAGTCACTTATATGTCTGAATGTCATTGATTTTTATCCTAATTGTTATTCAGTATGCTAATTCCCCCTACAAATCTACCGCGCTTATTGATCCCAAAAAGCAATAAACTCTCCCACAAACAAAGCAAGCGTTATTGCAATGTTGGAAAAACATCATTTAATATCAATAGGCCATTTACAATTCACTTTACCCAAATTTCACCCCTGAGCAAAGGCATGATACGTTACAGATGCCCTGAGAACTGAAAGATAAGAATTGAGCTTAACCTTCACCGAACCAAAATAATGTCTATTGGATGTAAGCCGTAGTTAGGGAATCAATGTTCATTAAAGGGGAACCCAGCATTCTTCCTTGATATCTTGCAGTTGGGAGATCACTATATATTAGGTTGTGAATAGATGGGTATATCTATAATCAAGTATGTTTGAAAATGATAAATCTGTCTATTTTAATGATTGAAATGTCTGCATAGTGATCCCACTGCTAGTGACTTTTCGACCTTATATATGAGAGGTTCAGATTTACGATATATGCATTGAAAGCATACTTGGACACTGAACACACATTGAACTGGCCACACACATTAGAGATTGCTTTCTTTTGTTTGGAACGACCAGTGCACATTGGTTGCAGTCATGTGCACTGCTCTATACACACTACAAATCCCATAGCCCACAGTTCAAAGTCCATAGTCCCTAGTCCATTTTAGGAGTGAGCAAGTGAGGGTGGCTACGTTACTACATATAGTGGGACAGGGCCATCTTTAATATTGCTTGGACCCTGGACAAATATTTTTTTGGGCCCTCCCAAATCCACTTATCAATTATTTGCAGGCAGTGGGGGCTCAAGGGGCAGCTGCTTTGGGCCCCACAACAATGACTGGGCCCAGGGCAGCTGCCCCTTTTGCCCTGTGTTAAAGACGGCCCTGTAGTGGGACCATTGGGACCATGGAGTAAGACTGTAGCCACCGTCTCATTGAAGCTTATATCACAGCAGCAAAAACTAAAGGATTTGGAGGAGCCTGAGAGCAATAGGAATGGACTTTTTAAAGTTAAGAATACATATTTTAACCACTTTACCACCGGAGGATTTTGCTGTCTTACGTCTGGGCCACTTTTTGCGATTCGGCACTGTGCGACTTTAACTGACAATTGCGCGGTCATGCAACGCCGTACCCAAACTAAATTTATGTCCTTTTTTTCCCCACAAACAGAGCTTTCTTTTGGTGGTATTTGATCACCTGTGCGATTTTTACTTTTACATAGTTTTTTTTACATTTTTTTGTTTGCACTATAAACAAAAAAATAGCGACAATTTTGAAAAAATAACAATATTCAATTATTCAAACAATCTAAATTTTTTATCATTTTAGGCCAATTTGTTTTCTGCTACATATTTTTGGTAAAAAAAAAAAATCGCAATAAGCGTATTTTGATTTCTGTAGTTTTTGGTGTTTTTTTTTAAACGAGTAATGGCGGCGATCTGCGATTTTTTTGTGGGACTGCGACATTGCGGCAGACAGATCGGACCCTTGACTGACATTTTTGACACTTTTGGGGTTACCAGTGACATTACTACAGTAATCAGTGCTATATATATGCACTGTTACTGTAAAAATGACACTGGCAGGGAAGGGGTTAATTTTATTGGCGAGGGAGGGGTTAATGTATGCCTGGTGCTTACTGACGTGTGTGGGGGGACCCTGCAATCTGACCCTGTCTGTCACTTAGGAGATCCACCCGATTTGTTTACACAAGCGGGCGGATCTCCAGACTCGATTCCCCGACGATCGGGGAAGAGCAGCAGTGATCACCGCCGCTCCTCCCTTGGCCCGACTACCGCTGTGACTGAATACAGCGGGAGCGAGCCTCCGGCGGCGCGCGCGCCCTGCTGAGAAGGGGGAGTGTCTGCCGACGTAGGTCTACGTCGTCAGACCTACAAGAGCCACTTTGCCGTAGTAGAGCTCTAGTGAGCAGCGGTAAAGTGGTTAAAGTGGAAGTATCGTCGCTTTTTTACCTTTTACCTACAGGTAAGCCTATAATAAAGACAATGAGCATGACTGGGATACAAGTCTTGTTTCAGGTGCTTTAACATGATCAACGGAAGGCAGGACCTCTGCACTTTTCTATACCAGGCGTCCAAAAGCAGGGCTCTATTTCTAAATGTAACCACTTCTGGACTGGAAGGATTTGCCCCCTTAATGACCAGGCCATATTTTGTGATTCGGCACTGCGTTACTTTAACGGACAATTGCAAGGTCGTGCGACGCTGTACCTAAATAAAATTGATGTCCTTTTTATCCACAAATAGAGCTTTATTTTGGTGGTATTTGATCACCTGTGTGATTTTATTTTTTGCACTATAAACAAAAAAAATATATTTTTCACATTCTGCTACATAACATTCCCAAAAAAAAAATAAAAATCAGAATTCTTTAACATTTTAGACCAATTTGTTTTCTGCTACATATTTTTGGTAAAAAAAATGCAATAAGCGTATTTTGATTGGTTTGCGCAAAAGTTATCGCGTCTACTAACTACGGGAAAGATTTATGTCATTTTTATTGTTTTTTTTTTACTAGCAATGGCGGTGATCTGCGATTTTTTGCAGGACTGGGACATTGCGGCGGACAGATTGGACCCCTGACTGACATTTTTTACAGTTTTGGGGGGACCAGTGACATACAGTAATCAGTGCTAAAAATATGCACTGTTACTGTAATAATGACACTGGCAGGGAAGGGGTTAACACTGTGGGTGATCAAGGGGTTAAATGTGTACCTAGGGGTTTTTTTCTAACTCTGGGGGGGGGGGGGGCATGGCTTGTGAAATGATCATAGAGACCTGTGATCCTATATAGCAGGATCACAGGCGCTCTGGGATCATTCCAGGGAGAAGAACGATCAGCTGTGTTTACAACAGCTGACCGCTCTTCTCTCTCAGCGGGGAACGATCGCGGGTGTCAGGCGGCAATCGGAGCCTCCTGACCCGTGCATCGGAGTCCCCGCTGACGAGCGGCGCAGGAGCGCGCCGGCAGCGGCGTGCGCTTGCCCCCTAGCTGCAGGCACGCGACCGACGTATACCTACGTTGGTTTGCGCAGGAGCGGCTGTGGGGGTGGTCGGCAACCGGTTAAAGGATTAAGTGAAATGGCTGCCATTGCTTACCCCTCCTTTTAATGATACTTGTTGCTTGACTGTCATGTTGATCCAATGACTTCAATACTGTCACTGACCTGGAACATTCCTGCAGAACAGGAAAGTCAAAGTAACGTAAACGCTCCTTAAATGCTTACCTTTTCTAAATCAGTGACTCAGTATTGAAGCCACTGGATCAGCATAACTATCATCATCAATGGCAGCCTCCTCACAAGTTTCCTTTGAGTCAAACCTAAAAGTTCGGTGATAGAAGATCATCACTGAGAAGGTTTCAGAGCTGTTATTGCATGCCTTTGCAATAGTTAAATATAATAATATTCAAATACTCCCATAGATAAATCAATATCAGATTGAATCTTCCCTTTCTTCCTGTTAAATATTTGCTTCTGTCTCATTAGCAGAATTAAAAGAAGTGAAGATGATCCCGCAAGCAAGGCCAAGGGGCCCACCTGCAGCAATAACCTAGTTTAAAAGCCGTTCGCATCTTTGGGTGTATTTTACCCTGGTTTCATGGATTTTAGAAATGAGATCTTCAAGGATGCCCTGTGGGATGATATCCTGGGGAGCACCCCTCAGTCTCCAGAGCACGCTACCCTTCAGGGATGCAGATATTAAAGTTAAATAAACACTGCATAGAGGAATGAAATAGACTGCGAGCAAGGGAAGAAGCACCGGAGATTAGTGTCGTGGCTTTGAAGAAAGAAAAAAAAGGTTCTTAACTATCAAGGTGCCAAGAGACTTAACGTGAAAGTCAATAGAAACAAACAATTTTATTTTTAAAGGAAAACTCCACTTTTTCTTACAAAATTGATATGAGATACTGAATATTGTATCACTGCTACACAAGCCATTCTATCATTTGTTCCTGATAATCACCTTTCCATTTGGATAGGAAGCTGCTTAACCACTTGCCGACCGCCGCAAGTACATTTACTGCGGCAGTCAGCCCCTCCTGGGCAAAGCGACGTAGTACTACGTCACTCGCCCAGGAGCCTGTAGGGGGCGAGCGCGCGCGGCCAGAGGTGCTCTCCCGCCCCCGCTCGTTCACGGGTGGTGTTATGTTGGGGGAATCTAGAATGGAAAAGGATCTGGGGGTCCTAGTAGATCACAGGCACGACAAATGGCATGCAGTGCCAAGCTGCAGCAAGCAAAGTTATCAGACTATTAGCATGCATTACCCACCTGCCTTCCGTAAGGTTTACCCCCTTCATGACTAGCCCATTTTTTGCGATACAGCACCACGTTAGCTTAATTGTTTAATTTGTTTAATTTAAGCTGGATACACATTATACAACTTTTGTTGGTAGATTTCCATTAGATTTACCTCCAACTATGTAGTATAAGGGCCTGCCTGATTGCATACACATTGAAAGTGTTTAGATTTGCCCTCATATTCTATGGTTTTGGTAAATCTAAAGGATAAAATCTAAAGAAGATTGTATAGTGTTTATCCAACTTAACTGACAATTACACTTTCGTTGGATGTTTTACCCAAATAAAATCTTTTCCCCACAAATAGAGGTTTCTTTTGGTGGTATTTAATCACCTCTGCGGTTTTTATTTTTTGCGCTATAATCGAAAAAGGCAAACAATAAAAAAATGTAAAAAATAAAAAATCTAATTTCTTCATCAATTTAGGCCAATTTGTATTCTGCTACATTTTTTTATTAAAAAAATAAAAATCCCAATAAGCGTATATTGATTGGTTTGCACAAAATGGGAGATTTGTATTTATTATTTTTAATCATATAAATTGTAATATATTTTTTAAATTATTAATTAATTATTAATTCATTATTATTATTTTACTAGTAATGGTGGTGATCAGCGACTTATAGCAGGACTGCAATATTGTGGTGGACAGTCAGACACTAACTGACACTTTTTGGGGACCAGTGACACTAATACAGTGACCAGTGGTTAAAAAAAAAAGCACTGTCACTATACTAATGACACTGGCTGGGAAGGGGTTAACATCAGGGTTGTTCAAAGGGTTAATGGAAGAGCACAAAAAGCCGCACAACCGGTTGAAGATGCAAAAAGTTAAAATCCAAATTTATTTTGCAGGCAAAAAGATAAAATCATCCAAGATGAAACCAAAACAGTCGGAGACATGGGGGGGAAAAGGGGAGCACGGTTGTTCAAAGGGTTTACTGTGTGCCTAGCCTGTATTTCTGTGTACTATGGGAGGTGCTTTCACTAGGGGAAGGCATTGATCCATGTTCCTGCTTTGCAGAGACACAGGATCCAATCTGACTTGTTTATATAGGCAAACTGCTTTTCTCCCTCAGTACCGATGTACATCGAGTCTGATGTACCTGCTGATCAGCTCCTGCTGTGTATAATCAAAGTGGGAGAGGGCTGCCGATGGCTCGCATGAACACCTCAGACCTTGAAGTGCGGAGCAGTGCCACTTTGCCGCCATATATGTAAGGTATACAGTTGACAAGTGGTTAAAAAAGGATATTTACTCAAGAGATAAAACTATAATTCTACCACTTTACAAAACTTTGGTTTGGCCACATCTTGATATGCTGTCCAGTTTTGGTCACCAGTCCTCAGAAAAGATGTGCTGGAGATGGAGAGAGTCCAGAGAAGGGCAACAAAGCTAATGAGGGGACTAGGGGACCTCAGGTACAAGGAGCAACTACACACATTAAATGTATTCTCCTTGAAGAAGAGACGCTTGAGAGGAGATATAGTAGTGATATACAAATACCTCAATGGTGATTGTAGCATATGGAGAAAACTATTTAGTTTCAGGGAGCCTAAAGAGGAGGTTCACTCTGTAAAAAAAAAAAAATAAATAAAAGTCAGCAGCTACAAATCCTGACTTTTATAGAAAATACACTTACCTGTCCAGGGATCCAGTGCTGTCCTCACCCAGGCTAGGTCTTCACTAGCCTTTGGGTTCCCAGTGCCGACATCCTAACTGTGGGCAGCCGGCTATGCGGCTTTCAGCTTCAAAGCCAGCTGACCATGTGTGCTGCGCATGTGTGAGCCGCATTGCACTTCGTAAATGGTCCCGCAGTCTTCTGGGACCTGTGATGTGTCTAAGAAGACTGCAGGGAGGGAGGGGGAGAGGGGAACTTTAAAACGAAGTACCCCCTCCCGCTCCCCCCCCCCCAAAAAAAAAAAACAAATGACATGCCAAATGTGGCAGGGGTGGAGGGGAGTAGGACTTAACCTCCCTGGCGGTATGATTCTTTTGGATTTTAGGTGCTGAAAGCGGTACCATTATTTTAGGTGCTGAAAGCATGTAATTCTTGTGAATGAGCAGCCCAAACCAACTGTATACATTTATTATACATATTATATATATATATATATATATATATATATATATATATATATATATATATATATATATGTATGTATACATATATTATATATATATATATATATATATATATACGTATATATATATATATATATATATATATATATATATATATATATATATATATATATATAATGTATACAGTTGGTTTGGGCTGCTCATTCACAAGAATTACGTGTGTATATATATATATATATATATATATATATGTATATATATATATATATATATATATATATATATAATATGTGTGTGTGTGTATATATATATATATATATATATATATATATATATATATATATATATATATGTATATGTGTATATATATACGTATATATATATATATATATATATATACTGTATATATATGTATATATATATATATATACTGTATATATATGTATATATATATATATATACATATATTTACATAAAAAGTACAGTAAAACTGCAGGAAAGGGCACTGGGGGGGTAATGTAATGTGATTTTATTTTATTTTGAACGATATCAGTGTGTTTGGTGCATTTTACATTCGAATTTGCCGCCGGTTCCACCCCCCGGCGGACGTCACGTCGCCGGAGACGGAAGCCGGGGCTCACAGACGATCGGGAGAGAGCTCCGCCGCCGCACACCGCTCGCAGACATCGCTGGATCCCGGAGAAAAGGTAAGTAAAACCTCCTCCAGCATCCAGCGATCTTCCTAGCGCTACCCTGAGTGTGACTCGGGGTTACCGCTTTTGGCACTAAAATCTTACCCCGAGTCACACTCGGGAATACCGCTAGGAAGGTTAAAGTGGAACTTCCCCTTTTGGGTTTAGTTCTGCATTATGAAGACACATAGCCACTCCATGAAATTAGAGAAGAGGTTCAACCTTAAATTGCATAAGAGGTTCTTTACTGTCAGAGCGTTAAGGATGTTTAACTCCCTTTTACAATCAGTGGTGTCCCTGGGAAGTGTTGATAGTTTCAAAAAAACTCTTTGATGGGAATCTTAGTGAACAAAATATAGAAGGATATGGGAAATAGTATTGACATAAACACACACAAAGGTTGAACTGGATGGACTAGTGTCTTTATTCAACCCCTAAAAGCCTGAACCACCGTGTAGCAACCAAGTTCATAGCACACGGTTGTGAGGCAGTTGCAGTGCAGCTACATTCACTTGAATAGATTATGATACGGCCTGCCAAAGGCAACAAGGGGTTTCATTCTTGCCAGAGGCTCAAAGCAAAGCATCGTGGCAGCAGCATGTTTACACCCCCATCCACTGCCTTGGCAGCTTAAGAGGGGGCAATTTACGGAGGCAGTAAAAACGCAACACAATCGCATGTTTTGCACCATCCCCCCACAAGTGTAAATGAGCCCTACGACAATCTATTCTCTTATGCCTTGATCCACAAGGTAAATGCTTAACCTTAAACTTTTTTATGTAGCATTTAT
The DNA here is from genome assembly GCF_965119305.1 of Pelophylax lessonae. Taxonomy (NCBI): domain Eukaryota; kingdom Metazoa; phylum Chordata; class Amphibia; order Anura; family Ranidae; genus Pelophylax; species Pelophylax lessonae. The sequence continues at coordinate 41,946,425 of NC_138778.1, read as the reverse complement.
TAATAGTAAGTACATGAATTTAGTATTTATGATATATCTGCTAGAGTATGTCCCCTTTTTTGGACAGAACGCCCAACATTGGCACCTTTTTAACAGTCTTGATGTTCTCATTGCTGACTCTTAATAACCAGATACTGGAAAAGGTGAGCAGGTAGTTAATGTTTCTTTCCTTTTCTCACATTAATTAACATCTCGCTGGTTACACATGTCAATGTCACACATAAAGGGGAGGAAGGCTTTGTTAGCACCTGTAAAAATATCGCAGCATCTCACTAATAGCAGCAGACAGCCTTATGCAGGGAAAAAAATGAGTATGTAATTATGTATACAGATGTGTATGTGCGTTTGTATATAAACATATATACAGTATGTACCAACTTATCCACTAAGAAAATGAAAATATAATTGTCTTTATTTATGGCAAGAGCAAGCCCGAAATATTTAATTTCTTTTTCTCTTTACAATGGATGTATAGTTAAAGTTCACACTCTATAAGAATCAGTAGGTGCATGACTAGGGTAGACCAGAGGTCACCAATTACCAATGACCCCTGGCCTGACTCCAAAGCTTTGACTCCCACTACCCAATAAAACACGTTACTCCAAGTGGGATTAAAATGGCTGTAAAGCCTTTTATTATAAACAACATACAATAAAATAACGAAAACATAACATTACAGGTCTACTTGGTTTGGAAATCCTTGAAGGTACCATATTACCACTAGCTAAAGCCGCAAGACACCGCCTCGGGGGTGATCCCCACTGACACATTACAGGTCTACCATGACCTGGTCACTCTTATTGGACCACCAATACTAGAGGGCACCATACCAACGATGGTTCCCCACCTTTTTCCCAAAACACCAGATATTCCACCCTTTCAAGGACCCCAAACCGCCATATTTCCGCTACAAAACTACTACCAACCTAAAGTAACCAAACAAAAAAGGGAGGGAGGGAGGCAGGGCGTTCATCTGATGGCTTCAATTCTCCAACTGATTCTGTCACACCCCTTCCTGCAAACTGTGCTCCTACACTCCTCCCCTTCAACCTCTCTCTACAGCCAATCCAGTGAGCACTATACCTTTGCCACTTATTACACAATTAACCCCACACTGTAAGGTTCCCCTTCCACCCTGTAATGTATGCCCTACGCTTATCCATTTCATTCCTTTCTCCGGGCCTGCCTAGACATTTAAGGCCCCATTCACACCTGATCGTTTTTTAGCTCGTAAAACGCTCATCTCTGAAGACCCAAAACGCCCAACAAGCAAAATCCCATTCATTTCAATGGCCCGTGTTCACATCTGAGGGTTTTGTCATATGAAGCAAAAAGCCTTAAGCTTAAAAAAGTACATGAGCTTCTTTTTTGGCAGATTATAAGCATTTTTGTTAGATGTCAATGCCTGCCTACAAACACCTGCAAAAAACACCTGGAAAACGCCCAAAATATGCCTGAAATACGCACAAAATACCTCCTGAAAACAATGCGCTCAGATGTGAATGGAGCCTTAGTGTTACCTAATGATGTTATTACTTATCGTTAAAATATACCTCTCACTTGCCATAAAAAGGACCTTATGTTTTCAAGCTCCATCTTTTTACCTAAAGCCTAGAACGCCCAGGTCACATGGTATTTGGCTAACAAGAGCATTGTGAATGTTTCAGATCCAAAGAGACTGCTGAAAGTCAACTGCTTTCAATCAATCAGATTATTGAAGGTGGCAGAGGCACTAATTGGTTGTAAGGAGGGTCAGATTCTCCTCGGTAGAAGGAAACCAGTGCAAGCATATGCATGAGTGCATTACACTGCACAAAACTCTGTGCATAAGGTAAACACCGGACATGTAGGCCTATGCATGTTAGCAAGCGTAGAAAAGTTAGCATGCACACTCACCAATGGCATTGGTGCCCAATGGCCCACTGTATATAAGTTGAAGCATTGTAGAAGGAACTTGCTGAGAGGTCTTTACCTGAGAACTGACATACTGCTTCTACCTCACTGCGTAGTACCCCTCCTGGACTTTGCTAATGCCTTCTGCCTTGTACCCTGTTGCCTGGCTCTTACTGACCTTGGCTTGTTTTCTGGACTCTGTCTTTGCCTCCTGATTCACTACCACATTGCCGGGCTATTACCAACCTCGACTTGTTTCCCAGACTCTGTCTTCTTTCGCTCCTGATCTGCTACCATGTTGTCCCTGTGCCTGGTTCCTGATCCATGATCCTCAGCTAAAGGTTCTACAAATCTGGATGCTACAAAAAGTCGGTTTAGCCTGAAAACTCTGGCATTCTGTGCCCTTACACTCTCTGCCACCTCTTGTAGGAGTGGTACTCAGTCTTTGCCAAGTACCTGATAGCCCATACAGATCCAACTGGCTGCCTCTGCCCCACACAGAAAAAATTGGCTGCCTCTGCCCCATACAGAATGAATTGACTGCCTCTGCCCCAAACAGAATGAATTGACTGCCTCTGCCCCACACAGAATGAATTGACTGCCTCTGCCCCACACAGAATGAATTGGCTGCCTCTGCCCCACACAGAATGAATTCGCTGCCTCTGCCCCACACACAACAAATTGACTGCCTCTGCCCCACACACAACAAATTAACTGCCTCTGCCCCATACAGAATGAATTGGCTGCCTCTGCCCCACACAGAATGAATTGGCTGCCTCTGCCCCACGCACAACAAATTGACTGCCTCTGCCCCACGCACAACAAATTGACTGCCTCTGCCCCACACACAACAAATTTACTGCCTCTGCCCCATACAGAATGAATTGGCTGCCTCTGCCCCACACAGAATGAATTGGCTGCCTCTGCCCCATACAGAATGATTTGGCTGCCTCTGTCCCACACAGAATGAATTGGCTGCCTCTGCCCCATATAAGTATGCAAGCAAAAATGCTTTTTTTTTTTTTAATTTTTAATTTTTTTAATTTCCTTGTATGTGATGGGGTATTCTAGGATAAAGTGAAATGTCACCACATTCACTAAGCTCTGGGGGAAATTCCCATGCAAGATGCAACTTCCCTTTAACCAGTTGGACAATGCTCCAAACAACCCGTGGCTGCATATACATCCAAATATGTTAAGGATCACCTGGGTGCCAGCCCAGTCCACAGCCAAGTTCAATATAGATAAGAGATGAGAATGGCGGCACTCCAAGATAGATGAACATAAATGTCTATCTTGGAGTACCACCATTCTTTTTTTTTTTTTTTTTAATAATATTTTTAATTAGGTTTGTCAAACAAAGAATAGAAATAAAGTATATAAATCAAACATTCGTACAAAAAATATAAGGGAAAGGATATGAACAACTTCGTAGTATAACATTCAATAACAATCTGTTTCCACTGGTTCCAAAGAGGGAATTTACAAAAGTAACACATGTAAAGTCTGAGCATTATAGTAGTGAGATCACATGCAAATATAAGGTCAACTGTCTAGCGAGGGGTTTCATCTTCCCGTGCACCCCCATTGGGAACATTGTGTGCCAAGAAGAGAAGACCCCTCAGAAAGAAACTTATGTACTGGCTGGGTTTAAATATGCATTGGTAATGGGAGGGTAGAGTAGGTTACACCAATAATTGAGGGGAATCAATTATGCTATATCCAATTATTCCAGGATGAGCTGAACTTGTTATGTGAGAGTGTGTTAATTGCCAGAGATTTCTCCAGTTGATAGTTACGGTTGACAATATCTATGACCTCACAGAGGTTAGGGGCTGGTGCGGTTTTCCATTTGCGGGGAGTACCGCCATTCTCATCTCATACCCAGGTCAGGGTTCCTCTTTCCAGGACAGTCTTTAATGTTTCCATTTTAGTCTCTTCTCTCTTTTTTCTCTCCATGCCAATATCTTCGCATGACTAGGGGATTAAAGATGATTTGTCTCCATTCTTCTCTGACCATCACTCTCCTCCTCCATTATAAATAACCACATGACCACAGGTTGGAGTTAAATGGCCATAGCAGCCTTTTATTAAAAAACGGTATACATAACAGGTAAATAACACGTTAAACCCAGTTTTTTACTGGAGCCTCAAGGTCCCAGGTGGCATCAAAGAAGGAGATACCTGCGTCCAACTTAATTAGGCCTCCAGCCACCACACCACCGGCTCGGAGACAACCAGTCGCAGGTACCAACATACCAACTACTGGGAGCCGTACATCAGACGGGTTCCTTACCAAGTATAAGTTGGCACCATCAGGAAGCCGTACCTCAGATGGGTCCCTACCAAGTATAAGTTTGCGCCATCTGGGAGCCGTACCTCAGACGGGTCCCTACCAAGTATAAGTTTGCACCATCAGGAAGCCTAACCTCAGACGGGTCCCTACCAAGTATAAGTTTGCACCATCAGGGAGCCGTACCTCAGACGGGTCCCTACCAAGTATAAGTTTGCACCATCTGGGAGCCGTACCTCAGACGGGTCACTACCAAGTATAAGTTTGCACCATTAGGAAGCCTTACTCAGACGGGTCCCTACCAAGTATAAGTTTGCACCATCTGGGAGCCGTACCTCAGACGGGTCCCTACCAAGTATAAGTTAGTACCATACTAGCCTACCAGGACCTTGTACCCCGCTTGCTGCCATGAAAATGAACCACCCCAAAAGAAGAAAGCCTCTGTTAAAACCAAAAACAAGGGCAGTGGACCGCAAGACCAAAAGTCAGAAAAAAAACAAGAAAATACAAGAAAATGGGAGGGAGGGTGGTAAATATTCTAAAATGTAGCTTTCCTCTGACTGAAGACTTCATGAGGCCCCTAGCTCGACCTCTTCCTGTAGCTCCACCCCTTCCTGTCCAAAACACCAATTAAAAGTCCCACCACTTATATTTTCTATCGTACTGGGCTGAAAACCCCTCCTTGTCCCAAACCCCTTTAACCACTGTCATGCCGGCCCTCCGTCCATGTCTCTTCTCTCCTTTACTCTCTTTCCGTCACTCCAAGGCAGTCTTTCTCTACATGGAAGGCTTTGTTGTGTGGTTATCCATTTGGCAAATTCACAGTTTTGCACCATGATGCACTTTGCACTCAATACTCACCACCCTGACCACAGCTCCCCAAGCATCCTAACGTTTTTGCTGTGATTTGCAGCTACACCCCCACATAAACCTCCTGTGTATTCCACATACTCTGTGCCTAGTATAAATATAAAATGTATCTAGTGTTTTCTCTAACGGGTCCACACAGTGCTCTCTTAATAATGGTTGCTAAACCTAATATCTATGGCTTTTTGGGGACCTTGCATTGCACATGTTATACTATGCATGCAGTGTTCTGTGGTTGATACAGAAGGACATCCTACTCTGTGTATAATTCACATACACTCCTCAATGGTTAGCTCTCCCACGATCAATAAATCACATCATTCACAGATTATGCTGCGGTTAGGTTCATTTTGCAGAGGAATCTCAGTGGGTTCATCAGTGGGTTAATTGCTTTGCAATAAGGAGTGGAAAAATAGACCTGGATTGCCCCAGCCTCTCATAGACAAGGAAAATAAAACAGGAAAGCAAAACCAGAGAGCAGGAAAATGAAAATTGTCCTAATCATTATTTTAGACTTTTTAGGTTTTTACACTGACGCTTTTTTCAACAATATGAATAAGTTATCATTCTAACTTCTGCCCTGTGTCATTTTTTTATTTATTTGAGTATGCCTAAAGCTGATATAAAAATCAACCAATGCAACTACTGTATGTGTTCATCAAATTATTAAAGGGGAATTCCAGACAAACAGCTAAATGTACAGTTATAAAACGTACACTGTATTACCTAAAGTATTGGGACGCCTGCCTTTACACGCACATTAAATTTAATGGCATCCCAGTCTTAGTCCGTAGGGTTCCATATTATTATTATTATTATACAGGATTTATATAGCGCCAACAGTTTGCGCAGCACTTTACAATGTGAAGGAAGACAATACAGTTACAATACAGTTCAAAACAGGAGGAACCAGAGGGCCCTGCTCGTTAGAGCTTACAATCTAGAACTGAGGGTCAAGTGAAACAAAAGGCAATAACTGTGGGGGATGGGTTGATGGAGAAAAGGAGGTACATTTGTTAGGGGTTGGTAGGATAGGCTTCTCTGAAGAGGAGGGTTTTCAGAGATCGCCTAAAAGCTAATAGAGTGGGGGATAATCGGACAGATAAGGGTAAGGAGTTCCATAGGATTGGAGAGGCTCTGGAAAAGTCCTGGAGGCGAGCATGGGAGGAGGTGATGAGTGAGCTAGAGAGCAGGAGGTTTTGAGAAGAACGAAGAGAGCGATTAGGTTGGTATTTTGAGATGAGGCTGGTGATGTAGCTGGGGGCTAGGCTGTGGATTGCTTTGTAAGATGTTGTAAGTATTTTGAATTTAATTTGTTGGGTGAGCGGAAGCCAGTGGAGGGCTTGACAGAGAGCAGCGGCGGACACTGAGCGATTGGTGAGGTGAATGAGTCTGGCGGCAGCATTCATGATGGATTGAAGGGGGGATAGCCTGTGTAGAGGTAAGCCAATGAGAAGGGAATTGCAGTAGTCGAGGCGCGAGATGACCAGGGAGTGAACTAGGAGTTTTGTTGTGTCTTTGGTTAGAAAGGGGCGTATTTTGGAGATGTTGCGGAGGCTGAGGCGGCAAGATTTGGAGAGCGATTGGATGTGGGGTTTGAAGGAGAGTTCAGAGTCCAGGACAACACCTAAGACCTTGGCATGTGGGGATTGGCTGATGGTAATGCCATTGATATTGATGGAAAAATCAGGGGAAGGGGCACGCGGTGGAGGAAAAATTATAAGTTCGGTTTTGGATGGATTTAGTTTGAGGAAGTGGTGAGACATCCAGACCGATATATCTGATAGTAAATTAGTGATGCGTGAGGAGACTGAGGGAGAGCTTACTCTCTTACTCTCTTACTCTTACTTATATTGAGTTGGTCAAGCCTTTGCAGCTATAACAGCTTCTACTCTTCTGTGAAGGCTGTCCACAAGGTTTAGGAGTGTGTCTATGGGAATGTCTGACCATTCATATAGAAGCACATGTGTGAGGTCAGGCACTGATGTTGGACAAGAATGCCTGGCTCGCAGTCTCCGCTCTAATTCATTCCAAAGGTGTTCTATCAGGTTGCGGTCAGGACTCGCTCATCCATAACTTTATCGACTTTGCTTTGTGCGCACTGGTCCAAATCATTTGGTGGAGGGGGGATTGTTGTGTGGGATTGTATTTCAGGGGTTGGGCTTGGCCCTTTTGTTCCAGTGACGGAAACTCTTATGGCATCAGCATACCAAAACATTTTGGACAATTTCATCCTCTCAACTTTGTAGGAACAGTTTGGGGATGACCCCTTCCTGTTCCAACATCACAATGCCACTATCACTATCACCAGTGCACAAAGCAAGGTCCATAAAGACATGGATGAGCAAATTTTGGGGGAAAGAACTTGACTGGCCTGCACAGAGTCCTGCGAGCCAGGCCTTCTCATCCAACAACAGTGCCTGACCTCAACCCAATAGAACACCTTTGGGATGAATAAGAGCGGAGACTGCGAGCCAGGCCTTCTCATCCAACATCAGTGCCTGACCTCACAAATGGGCTTCAAGGATAATGGTCAAACATTCCCATAGATACACTCCTAAACCTTGTGGACAGCCTTCCCAGAAGAGTTGAAGCTGGTAAAGCTGCAAAGGGTGGGCCAACTCAATATTGAACCCTATGGACTAAGACTGGCCATACATTATACAATTTTCTCATTCAATTTCCTTTAGATTTACCTTCAACTATGTAGTGCAAGGGCCTGCCTGATTGCATGCAAATTTGAAAGTGTTTAGGTTTGACCTCCTATTATCTGGTTTTGGTAAATCTAAAGGAAAATTGTACAAGAAAATTGTATAGTGTATGGCCAGCCTACAACTGGGATGCCATTAAAGTTCATGTGTGTGTAAAGGCAGGCGTCCCAATACTTTTGGTAATATAGTGTGTATAGGGGCTGTTTTAGCTATCAAAATCAGCTAGGAAACCTTTCCCTCAGCCTGTGATTGGACAAAGAAAGATCAGCAGCAGACAACAGATGAATTCATCCCTCTTCCCACTTTACTCTGCCCAGGGATTAGCATATGTACATGAAGTGTACCTGATTGGCTCATAGTCCTGCCAACTTCTCTCTTTGTCTGAGATCTAGTGTACAAAGAATTACAGGAAGATAATAAGTCAAATTCAGATACTAGTTTCGTTTATAGATATGCTGTTAAAGACCACCTTTAGGCAAAATAAAAAGTTGTGTCCGCACTGTATGGGTTAACTGCTCGTTTTGTCTAGGGGTGGGGAGAAAGCTTATACTCACTTGATCCTCCGTTTCACCGGAAAATTGCGCTGGCCCATGGTCCAGCAGTGGACTGTTCCCGGTCTATGGAGCATGCTCTGGGCTTGAAGACGTCAGGAACAGTCCATAATTCAAGACCTCTGGAGTGTGGGGGTGCTAGACTGGTCTTGTGTGCTGAAAGGATTGGCGAATTAGGTAAGGCAGGCCATAGACGGTGCAAACTTGGTTGCAGTAAAGAAATTTGCACAGTTCCCCCATCAACACAGACAGTGCTAACAGGGGAATCCCTCTTGCTGAGCAATTGTCTGCTCCCAGCAGGGGGGGAAGGGCAGGGGAAGCCCGCTGGACGAAAACAGCGATTATTGCTATAGCAGCCACTAGTGATCGCAAGTGAACCTGGCAGGCTGGTTGTACCCAAGTTGATCAATCGATCAACTTGGTACATTCAGACTGTCCACACACGGGTCGAATCTCGGCTGGTTCCTGCTAAACCAGCCAATATTCAAACCACTTGTGGTCGGCATAAGATTACATATTATTTCTCCTCTCCTCGAGGCAAAAGCGTGCAGTGAGAGAGGAACCTTAGGAGGGGGGGGAGGGAAAGAAAGGGGGAATTTTATGGTATTTACAGTAATTAAATATTGTTATATTATATAAATTAATATGAATATGTGAAATCCCAAACTTGTGGGAATACTACTGTAAATTTTCTCTTTTTATATGCAAATAAAAATAAAGTAAAAAAAAAAGCGTGCAGTGAACCCGTGCAGATCATCCAGTGCCCAGGGCAAAGCTGCTAAATTGCGCCCACATCCTTCATTATGTGTGAGCTTATGAGGAGGAAGAGGGGGAGAGAAAACACAGCCCGCACCTCCTCCTGGCTCTCTCCACCTCTCCTTGCTACTTCCAACGCTGGGCTGACAGAAGTAGTGATGCCGCTGTCACTACTCCTGTCAGCCTTATAGTAGAAGGAGTTTCCAAAGCCCCTATCCCTACAATAAACGCTGCGCCCAGGGCAGCCTCCCTTTCTGCCCATGCCTTGTCCTGGCCCTGAGTGCAGGCACAGCTCCACTGAAAAGGAAAACTTTTTTTTAAATGGTTACCTGAAATCTCTAATTGTATAAACATTTTAGAAGGCCCTACATAGTGCCAGCTATTGTAAAAAGTAGGGGTTTTTTTTTGCTGTCTTTACCCCATTTGGAAGATTTCCCCTCACTTCCTGTCCTGAAGCCATGCAGGATGTGGGTGCATATATTTTTTCCTTCCTTAAAATTGTATGTATAACTACGAATTAAAGTCAGGAATGGGTGGGATGCAAAAGGTGTAAACATTTCCAATGGTTGATATATTAGGTTTTGTAAAACCGGCAATTTACCCATTTGCAAAAATGCTGAAAAGATGATCAGACAAATTAAAATGGAAATAAATGTTGGATGTGTGATTGAACATGGACATTTATTTGCTCCTTTCATGACATTAACCAAAACTGCTTAATTCCCTTTGTTTTTATAATACAGTTTAAGCCCCTTGAGCACTCATGGGGTTAATGGGCCAGAAACCTATGGCGAATTTGAATTTAAATTGGCCAAAATCATAAAAAAGGGGGAGAAGCAAAGGTAAATTTTCCATCCCTGACAAAGAAGCCATTTCTGGCAATTAATGGTTTGTAGTTCACATTATATATGCAGGAGAAAGTAATTAGCTCAGCAGGGGACAGACACACAGGCCTTGGTCGCAGCTCTAACCAATAAATTACCCCAAGATCCCACTGCTTGTTTAGATATGAGCAAGAAAATACCTTGGCATGGAAGATTTAAGATGCAGCTGTACTTTTAGAGCAGCACAGTTGAAGGAGGTAAAATGAGCCTATATTTTACATATGATTCTGCTATACACACACTCTTTGCCTAGCTACAACATGGTATAGGGCAACTAGGCACTTTTTTTTTTTTTTTTTAATTTAAACTTTATTTAATTTTCAATATAAAATTTTTACATACTAAGTCGCATATATCAGATATACATTCTACCAATATTCCTTTTAGGCCCTGTTCACACCTGAAGTCTCAAAACGCCCAACAAGCAAAACCCCATTCATTTCAATGGCCCCTGTTCACATATGAGCGTTTTGTTGCCTGAAGCAAAACGCCTGAAGCTCAAAAAAGTACATGAGCTTCTTTTTTTGCAGATTACAAGCATTTTTGTTAGATATCAATTAGGGATCGACCAATTATCTGCACCACCGATATATCGGGGGCCGATATGCACTTTCCCCAATATATCGGAATCGGCCCCTGAGGGTACCGACATTGCCGATATTTTGGGAAAGCGCTTGACCAAAATATCGGTATCGGCATTAAAAAAACGATATCGGTCAATCACTAATATCAGTGCCTGCCTCCAAACATCTGCAAAAAACACCCAAAAAAACACCTGAAAACAATACGCTCAGGTGTGAATAGAGCCTTAGTGTCCCCCCCATGCTTACGTCCTTCTTCTTCCTTTAATGTGCCTCCTCCTCTTCTTCCTGATTCTCTACCTCTCATCCCACCTATTCCGCCCATATCTCCACATATTTCCTAATTTCTTTAAATTCTATTCATTTTTCCCAGATGTTTGAGAAACTTTCTATATGGTCTTCTTCTCTACCACTTAGATACTCCATTTTATATATCTATGTGATTCTTTTGAACCATTGTCTTATTGAGGGGCTTTCTGGTTCTAACCATTTTTTTGGTTTAGAGTCTAGTAACTAGGCACTTCCAACTTTCCAATGTAGAGAAGTAGTGAGATATCTCCATTCCAGGACTCCATTTAAGGTCCTGCCAGCAATTCTCTGCATCTTTGAAACATCTCAACTAAACTATATAGGCAGATCATAAAAGAACATTGCTTAACCACTTCTGGACAGGAAGGATTTGCCCCCTTAATGACCAGGCCATTTTTTGTGATTCGGCACTGCGTTACTTTAACTGACAATTGCGTGGTCGTGCGACGCTGTACCTAAATAAAATTGATGTCCTTTTTTTCCCACAAATAGAGCTTTCTTTTGGTGGTATTTCATCACCTCTGCGATTTTTTTTTTTTGCGCTATAAACGAAAAAAAGAGCGACAATTCTGAAAAAAAAAAAAAAAACATTATTTTTTCACATTCTGCTATATAACATTCCCAGAAAAAAAATGTAAAAATCTAATTTTTTTAACATTTTAGGCCAATTTGTTTTCTGCTACATATTTCTGGTAAAAAGAAAAAAATCACAATAAGCGTATTTTGTTTGGTTTGCGCAAAAGTTATCGTGTCTACTAACTACGGGAAAGATTTATTTAATTTTTATTGTTTTTTTTTACTAGTAATGCCGGCGATCTGCGATTTTTTGCTGGACTGCGACATTGCGGCGGACAGATCGGACCCCTGACTGACTTTTTTGACACTTTTGGGGGGACCAGTGACATTACTACAGTAATCAATGTAAAAATATGCACTGTTGGGTGATCAAGGGGTTAAATGTAAGCCTAGGGAAGTGTTTCTAACTGTGGGGGGGTTGGGCTTGTGAAATTATCATAGAGACATGTGATCCTATATAGAAGGATCACAGGCTCTCTATGATCATTCCAGGGAGAAGAACGGTCAGCTGTGTTTACAATAACTGACCGTCCTTCTCTCTCAGCGGGGAGCGATCGCTGGTGGCCGGCGGCAATCGGAGGCGCTGCCAAGTGGGGGCGGGAGTGCACCGCCAGCGACGCACGCTCGCCCGCTAGCAGCAGGCGTGCGACCGATGTAGGGCTATGCCGGTTCGCACAGGAGGGCCAGCCTGCTGCAGTAAAACTGCGGCGGGCGGTCTTTAACTGGTTAACCCAGCTGTGTATTCATTAAAAAACTTAAATGCACTTGTAAATGCAGCAGGTTTATTTCCTAAATCATAGCTCTGGACTGTCCCTGATTTGGATCAAAGTCCCTCTGTCCCTCTTTCCTCCTCATTTGTTCCATAATTTTGGTCTGATCTGTAGAGTTGTATCTAAAATTGACTAAATATCTTTCAAAAAGTGTTTCCCAGTGCTAAACCTTTCATCCAAATTCTAAAATTGCTACATTTGTAACTTTCATAAGTCAGTATAAAAAGGAATAGTAGTGGTAAAAAAAAGCACTTGTGGATTTAACTAATCATTTTTTGTATAATTCTCCTTTAACCACTTGCCACCCAGGCTTTTTCTGCCACTTTTTGTTTAGAAGTCTAAATCAGTATTTTTTGCTAGAAAATGACTTAGAACCCCCAAACATTATACATTTTCTTTTAGAAGAGACCTTAGGGCAGTAATGGCGAATCTTAGCACCCCAGTTGGTTTGGAACTACATTTCCCAATGATGCTAAACTACACTGCAGGGTGCATGAGCATTATGAGAAATGTAGTTCCAAAACATGTGGGGTGCCAAGGTTCACCATCACTGTCCTATGGAATAAAATTATGATTGTAGCAATTTTTTTTTATGTCACTCGGTATTTGCGCAGCGGTTTTGCTATTTTCTTGGGGAAAAAAATACACTTTAATGAATTAAAAAAAAAAAAAAACACAATAGTAACCCCAATTGTTTGTATAATGTGAATGATAACTTTCCGCCAAGTAAATAGATACCTAACATGTCATGCTTTAAAATTGCAAATGCTCGGGGAATGGCAACAAACTACGGTACTTAAAGCGGTAGTATACTCCGCTATTTGACTTTTACCTACAGGTAAGCCTATAATAAGGCTTACCTGTAGGTACAATTAATATCTCCTAAACCTGTATGGTTTAGGAGATATTCAACCTGTATGCAGCCGCTGACGACCTTCAGAGCTCCTTGCCGGAAAGTGAAACTCTTGCACGCATGCGTCATCGCGGCTCCTGCCACTCACAGCGCCGGAGCCCCTGAACCAGAAAGAGACGCAGAGGGAGCTTGTCAGCTCCCTCAGCGTTGTCCAGGGGCTTTCGTTATAAGGTAAGTATTTCATAATGAGCTAGTATACAATGCATACTAGCTCATTATGCCTTTGTCCTGCAGGGTTTGTTTGGTTTTTTTTTTTGGTTTTTATTATGAGTATACAACTGCTTTTAAAAATCTCCATAGGTGATGCTTTAAAGGCCTTTACAGGTTACCTGTTTAGAGTTACAGAGGAGGTCTGAGCTGGGGAGCTTTACATTTTTTAAACTATTACTACACTGCTCAAAAAAATTAAAGGAACAGTTTTTAATCAGGGTATAGCATCAAGTCAATTAAACTCCTGGGATATTGAGCTTGTCAGTTAAGTAGTAGGGCTAGTGGGCCCTGTGCTCACTGCCTGGCACCTTGGAGCTCGATTGACATTTTCCATTGAACACCAGAATCGTCAGGCCGGCCACTGGCACCCTGTGCTTTTCACAGATGAGAGCAGGTTCACCCTGAGCACATGTGACAGACGTAAAAGGGTTTGGAGAAGTCGTGGAGAAAATTATGCTGCCTGTAACATCGTTCATCATGATCGATTTGGTGGTGGGTCAGTGATGGTCTGGGGAGGCATATCCATGGAGGGATGCACAGACCTCTATAAGCCAGACAATGAAACCCTGACTGCTATTAGGTATCGGGATGAAATCCTTGGACCCATTGTCAGACCCTACGCTGGTGCAGTGGGTCCTGGATTCCTCCTGGTGCACGACAATACCCGGCCTCATGTGGCGAGAGTATGCAGCCAGTTGCTGGAGGATGAAGCAATTTATACCACTGAATGGCCCCTATGCTCGCCTGACCTAAATCCAATAGAACACCTCTGGGATATTATGTTTCGGTCCATCCAACGCCTCCAGGTTGCACCTCAGTCTGGTTCAGGAGCTCAGTGATGCCCTGGTCCAGTTCTGGGAGGAAATACCCCAGGACATCTTCTGCCATCTCATTAGGAGCATGCCCCGATGTTGTCAGGCATGCATACAAGCACGTGGGGGCCATACAAACTACTGAGTACCATTTTGAGTTGCTGCAATGAAATATCAGAAAAATGGACTAGCCTGCTGCATCATTTTTTCATTTTGATTTTTGGGGTGTCAGCACCCTATAGGTTGATCATTTTCATTTACATCAAATGATGTGGCATCCTTTTGTTGCTAACACATTATCCAGTCCATATCAGTATAGATATTTAGCATGATATTTTTCTCAATTGAGATCTGATGTGTTTTCAAAATGTTCCTTTTTTTGAGCAGTGTATTAATTATTTTACTTTTTGTGTTTTTTTTTTTTACACTATACGTTTAATTTTTTAATCACTTTTATTCCTATTACAAGGAATGTAAACATCCCTTGTATAAGAATGACATGTCCTCTTTACGAAGAGATCTGGGGTAAAAAAAGACCCCAAATCTCTTCTTTTTTTATATATATATATATTTCACTTACATTTTTTTTTTTCCCCAGCCTGGACCGGAAGTGACCTCATGACATCACTCTGGTCCTCCAAGGCCATAGAGTTGATCAAAGAGTGTTAACTCTTTGATCATCTATAGGAGCAGACGGTCGTACCACCAGATAATTTCTTGGGCAAACTGGCAGTAACCGTAAGCCTGAGAAGCACTGGCAAGTGGCAGGAGGGGGGTGGGGGCTCCCCTCCCACTGGCTCCAGAATCCGGCCACTCATGAGTCACTCTGGCTGGTTTTATTAGAAAGCTGGCCCTCTGCTGCAGTGTGCGTGTGTGTCACTTACATGGGGAAGAGATGGCACCAGGATACAGTATGGGAATAAGACAAGACGGTGGAAGCAGTGTGATGCTTTGGACAATTTTCTGCTGGGAAACCTTGGGTCCTGCCATTCATATGAATGTAACTTAACACTTACCACCTACCTAAACATTGCTGCTGACCAAGTACAACCTTTCATGGAAATGGTATTCCCTAATGGCAGTGGCCTCTTTCAGCAGGATAATGCACCCTGCAACATGGCAAAAATGGTTCAAATAGATTTGAGGAACACAACAAAGAGTTTGAGGTGATGACTTGGCCTCCAAATTCTCCAGATTTCAGTCCAATCAAGCATTTGTGGGATGTGCTGGTAAAACAATTCCAATGTATGGAGTCCCCAACTTTCAACTCACAGGACTTAAAGCATCTGCTACTGATGGCTTAGTGCCAGATACCACAGCATATCTTCAGAGATCAAGTGCCATCCATCCATGTTTAGAGGCCATTTTGGCAGCAAAAAAGGAGACTGACTCAATATTAAGTGGGTGGTCATAAAGTTATAGTTGATCTCTGTATATTTGCTTCCTATAATCACCCACAAAGAGGCCCTTGCCTAGAAGAGGCAAGGGTAGAATTGCTAGCCAATCAGGCACTGATGTTGGACAAGAAGGCCTGGCTTGCAGGACTCTGTACAGGCCAGTCAAGTTCTTTCACCCCAAACTCGCTCATACATGTCTTTATGGACCTGGTGCAAAGTCATGTTGGAACAGGAAAGGGCCATCCCCAAACTGTTCCCACAAAGTTGGGAGCATGAAATTGTCCAAAATGTCATGGTATGCTGATGCTTTAAGAGTTCCCTTCACTGGAACTAAGGGCCCAAGCCCAATACCTGAAAAACAACCCCACATCATAATCCCCCAACAATAATTTTGGCAATATAGTGTGGATAAACGAGTTTAGGGTGGAGAAACTTGACTGGCCTGCACAGAGTCCTGACCTCAACCTGATAGAACACCTTTAGGATGAATTAGAGCGGGGACTGCAAGCCAAGCCTTCTTGTCCAGCATTAGTACCTGACCTCACAAATGCGCTTCTGAAAGAATGATCAAATATTCCCATAGAAACACTTCTAAACCTTGTGGACGGCCTTCCAAGAAGAGTTGAAGCAGTTAGAGTTGCAAAGGGTGGGCCAACTCAATATTGAACTCTTTGGACTGGGATGCCATTAAAGTTCATGTGCGTGTAAAGGCAGGTGTCCCAATACTTTTGACATTAAAGTGTATAAAAGAAATAAGAACTGTCTGTTTTACCTATAGCAGGGCTGGGAAATCACGAAGGCTGGGTAGCCAGTTCTATTATTATTAGTGGAGTTTCCTGGAATCGTAAAAGCACTGATTGGCTCCAGAATTGGATTGGCTGGTTGCCAAATTCTACATTGGATTCACCACCCAACAAACACAAAAAAACTGGATTATTTCTGTCAAATTTTACCCTGTCTTGGTAAATGATAAAAAAAAATGATAGTCTGCTTATTTACTAAGGCAAGCATAGACTGATAATTCCATGCATGAACAGAACATTAGAAAGACCCAGCATGGCATACTGGTAAATGGTGTATTGTACCAGTGTATGTGCCAGTGCCATGGTCTGTCCATAGTTCGTCAAACTTTCAGAATAAGAAGAAATTCTTTAAGTCTAGCCTTAAGGGCTGCAATCACTTAGCATTTGGTAAAACTGGCAGTCTAAGGTCCTAATTACGTAGTAATGGGTCCTCGGAGGGAGGCAGATATCCTGGGGCAGGACGATAGTTGATCTGTCCCTCTAGTGACAGCCCTGGAAAGTTCAGACTTGTAAACATGTCAGCAGGAGTGTAAAATAGAGCTCTCTGCTCTAGTGAGGCTGATAAGCCATCAGTCACAGTGTCACACATTAAACTAGTGTAGTGACAGCCCTGTATCCTCTGGGTTCTGTCCTTTCTTCACTGTACTGCTTGCAAGCTACATCTATAGATGTATTACTATACCCCTGCAGCACCCTTATCTCCTTTAAAGAAGACCTGTCTTCTACAGAAAAAATATATATATACAGTCCAAATACAAGCTGATATGTAATATGTATTTATTGCACATCTATGTTTCACGAAAAAATGTCAACTGTAAAATGTTCTCCTCCTTTTTGTGATATACGTGAGTAAGCAGTATGCTTCCTTTGACCAATATATCTAATTATCTATGCAATTTATCATTTAATAACCTCCCATCTCTTATACATACATTATTTATTTACAGTAGCCAGTTAGGCTCTTAATGTGGATGTGAATACGCATACATGCATGTTTCCCTACTGAAACCTCAGAACTATTGCTGCCATCTTGGCCATATACATAATATTACACCATTATTGGTCTTGGACAACTTTCATCACTTTTTTATCTGCCTTGCCTGCCATTATTTGAGTCGCATCGGGTCAGTAGTATCAAGCTATTGATGTAAATTATATTTTGATAGTTTAAGATATCATTATATCACTGTTAGTATATAAAAAATGCACACATAATGTTGTTGATGTTTTTTTGTGTACTAATTATAACAAATCATTTGTAGAAATATCGGTCTGTTCTGGTTTCTCTGGCCCTGAGGAAGCCTTGTGGTGAAACGCGTCGGAATGCTGGGGACCCTTAGACCGTGCTCCATCTGAGACCCTAACGTCATCTCCTGATATTAAGTTATCAGCACTCCCCTGTTGGGAAGTATTTCTACATTGCGATTCTTATATGTTTGTTGTTTTTAGTTATGTCAGACATGGGTAACCATCCTGAGGCTCGCTCCCGCTGTATTCAGTCACAGCGGGAGTCGGGCCAGGGGATCGTCGGGGAATCGAGTATGTAAACAAAGCGGGCGGATCTCCTAAGTGACAGACAGGGTCAGATTGCAGGGCTCAGCATAGCTGAACATGCGATCTGTCCTTGTGTCACTCAGTCACCTCCCCCCACACATGTTAGTAAGCACCAGGCATACATTAACCCCTTGATCACCAATAAAAATAAACCCCTTCCCTGCCAGTGTAATTTTTACAGTAACAGTGCATATGTATAGCACTGATTACTGTAGTAATGTCACTGGTACCCCCAAAAGTGTAAAAAATGTCAGTCAAGGGTCCGATCTGTCCGCCGCAATGTTGCAGTCCCGCAAAAAAAATCACAGATCGCTGCCATTAATCGTTAAAAAATAAAACACCAAAAATGACAGAAATCTTTCCCTTAGGGCTCTTTCACACGGGCGGTCCGATCAGATCCGCCTGTCAGTTTTTTAGGCGGATCTGATCGGATCCTCCATGCAGCTCTATGGGGCAGCGGGTGTCAGCGGAGACACCTCCGCTGACACCCGCTGCCATCCGCATCCGATCCTGTGCTGAAATCTGGACGGATGGAAACCCTATTTTTCCATCCGTTCAGTAATCGGAGCGGAGCGGAGCGGATCTGATGAGAGCGGACAAGCGGTCCGCTCTCCTCCGATCCCCCATAGAGGGCAGCGGGTGCTGAGACACCTCCCTCTCCGCTCTGCAAGTGGAGACGGAGCTGTCATCCGCCCGGCTCAGCGGGGATCGCGGATCGATCCCCGCTGAGCAACACGGATCCGCCTGCGGAGGCGGACCGTGTGAAAGAGCCCTTAGTTAGTAAACGCAATAACTTTTGCGCAAACCAATCAAAATACGCTTATTGCGATTTTTTTTTTACCAAAAATATGTAGCAGAAAACAAATTGGCCTAATTTGATTTTTACATTTTTTTGGGGGGGGGATTTCATATAGAAAAATTTGAAAAATATTATTATTTTTTCAAAATTGTCGCTTTTTTTTGTTTATAGCGCAAAAAGTAAAAATCGCACAGGTGATCAAATACCACCAAAAGAAAGCTCTGTTTGTGAGAAAAAAAGGACATCAATTTCATTTGGGTACGGCGTTGCACGACTGCGCAATTATCAGTTAAATTCGCACAGTGCCGAATCGCAAAAAGTGGCCTGGACGTAAGACAGCAAAATCCTCCGGTGGTAAAGTGGTTAATGTGTTCTCCTCCCTGGTCATTTATCCAGTTAGAAGTCTGTTTAGAGAACAAATGATTGAAAATAGAGTAGAACTTAATTTAAAAAAATGTGCACATTAAGCCAATTAAAGTGGCCACCTCAGGAGTGGAAGGCATGGTGGGGGTGGCACTAAGACGTTTACGTCTGTGTATGTTCAACTCCAGGGCAACAGAGCATCACTTCTTGCTATGTTGCAGATGGGAACCTGCTCCACAATAGCCAACAGCACTTTGTGGCCTAGGTCACCAACCTCCTAGCAACCAAAGACACTGTGCAGCCCAGCACCCAGCATCCTAGATGCGGGTGTCGTCAATAGAAACTGTTGGTGATAGGTTGAATTAGTTTGGCTATTTTACAATTGAAATTATTGACTGATCTCTTCTTCCTCTACCTCTTTTGAACCCTCTTTCAACCCCCCCCCCCCCCCGCCCACCTTAACAATTACAAACCCACACCCCTACCCCATCCATCCCATGTAACTTTTTCTTGGTGAGCATTCACCTCTAAGGCTGCAGTAAATTTACTTAGATCTTCAGCCCCCAACCCAAGTTATCCCCATTGAACTTTGTTGAATGGTTGCTATCTATCAATACATGTACACCTCATTTGAGCTTACTATATGATACATGCTAAGCCCTCAACTGATATTTGTAGCACACAATTTTGTTATGTACAATAATCAAGCTCTATGAAAATAAATGGACTGTTCACATTCCAATGAATGTGTATAAATATGTACACCTAAGTCATGAAATGAGAGCTATTAGTGCTCTCGAAAGAGGTTTTCTAGAGAAAAAAAGGTGTCCTGATCAATGCACTCACTGCTCAGTTGTTGTACACAGCAACCAAACACTGTTGAAGCTACCATGTTTTATATGGGTTCTGCTTACTTAGGCTGCCCGTGAAAACCATTTGTTTTTCAATGGGTTTTAAAGACCTTGGAAAATGATGGGTTTCTAAAGGCATAGTGATTTCAAGAGAGTCTTCAAGAGAGGTGTCTTCAATAAAGTCTTCAAGAGAGGTGTCTTCAAGGGAGTCTTCAAGAGAGGTGTCTTCAAGGGAGTCTTCAAGAGAGGTGTCTTCAAGAAAGTCTTCAAGAGAGGTGTCTTCAAGAGAGGTGTCTTCAAGAGAGTCTTCAAGAGAGGTGTCTTCAAGAGAGGTGTCTATAGGAGAGTCTTAAAGAGAGGTGACTCCAAGAGAATTTTCAAGAAAGGTGTCTTCAAGAGAGGTGTCTTCAAGAGAGTCTTCAAGAGAGGTGTCCTCAAGAGAGTCTTCAAAAATGGTGTCTTAAAGAGAGTCTTTAAGGGAAGTGTCTACAAGAGAGGTGACTTCAAGAGTCTTCAAGAGAGGTGACTTCAAGAGAGTCTTCAAGAAAGTCTTCCAGAGATGTGTCTTCAAGAAAGTCTTCAAGAAAGGTGTCTTAAAGGGAGTCTTCAAGAGAGGTGTCTTCAAGAGAGGTGTATTCGAGAGAGTCTTCAGGAGGGTTGATTTCAGGAGATTTTTCAAGAGAGGTGTCTTCAAGAGAGACTTTAGGAGAGGTGACTTCAAGAGAGTCTTCAGGAGAGGTATATTCAAGAGAATCATCAAGAGAGGTGTCTTCAAGGGAGTCTTCAAGAGAGGTGTCTTCAAGGGAGTCTTCAAGAGAGGTGTCTTCAAGAAAAAGTCTTCAAGAGAGGTGTGTTCAAGAGAGGTGTGTTCAAGAGAGGTGTCTTCAAGAGAGGTGTGTTCAAGAAAGGTGTCTTCAAGAGAGGTGTCTTCAAGAGAGGTGTCTATAGGAGAGAATTCAAGACAGGTGACTCCAAGAGAGTTTTCAAGAAAGGTGACTTCAAGAGAGTCTTCAAGAGAGGTTCCTCAAGAGAGTCTTCAAAAAAGGTGTCTTAAAGAGAGTCTTTAAGGGAAGTGTCTTCAAGAGAGGTGACTTCAAGAGAGTCTTCAAGAGAGGTGACTTCAAGAAAGTCTTCAAGAAAGTCTTCCAGAGAGGTGTCTTTAAGAAAGTCGTCAAGAGAGGTGTCTTCACTCTTCAAGAAAGTATTCAAGAAAGGTGTCTTAAAGGGAGTCTTCAAGAGAGGTGTCTTCAAGAGAGGTGTATTCAAGAGAGTCTTCAGGAGAGTTGATTTCAGGAGATTTTTCAAGAGAGTCTTCAGGAGAGGTATATTCAGGAGAATCATCAAGAGAGGTGTCTTCAAGAAAGTCTTCAAGAGAGGTGTCTTCAAGAGAGGTCCCTTCAAGAGAATCTTCATGGTGCCTTTAAGAGAGCTGATTAGTATTGCTACTCATTGTAGCCTCCAATGCCTTTGGCAGTTCAGCTAAAATAGGCCTCTGTCCTGCCCTGGGGTTCGCCCAGTAGGAGCATGCTATTAATCAACTCTTGTAGACTGAAGGGTGTTTACTGAAGTACATGACGTTCATCATATGCCAGAAAGCTTGAAATCTCTAGTTTGCTCTGTATACAAGGAGATAACTAGAAAAAAAAAGGAAAACATAAATTAAATTATGTACTGTGTTAAATTTGTCTTTGGGCTGTTTCTAATACATTTTATCAGGCATATTAGCCTAGGGTTCTTCTTTAAAACATGCTCTCCAGTCTCTCCTTCTGGTTGCTGCACTTCTCTTACCTCCTCTCGACGGGACTGAAATGTGCTGAGGGATTTTTCTATACATAATTTAGTCCCATCCATTTATCTGACGGACTAGTGGAAGTAACATAGAATAATTGATAAACGCTGAACATTAATACTCGGCTTGTCTGATACATCAAACCATTCGGACACTGTAAATACGCTGGCAATAATATTTTACCCTGGTAGAGAGGAGCTTTAACAAATGTGGCTTATGTGATTATGATTCATTGGAGTCTGGGAGTCATTCATCATGGTTCTACGTCTGAAAATGTGAGTGAAAAATTCACTCATTTCAAGTTAGCGAATGGAGGATTATTAGTATTGTAAAAGAAAAAAAGAAGTATGTGTTTCAGAACTGTCAATAGTACACCATTTCTCTAGGGGAGTCAATAAAAAACAAAGAATGTGTCTGTGTTACACACGCCAAAGTGAATCATCATTGTAGGACACCAGTTAACTGGAACCCATACATAATGTGATCTAAATAACTCCATTGTTAAAGGTTAATAGTATTGTAAGGGACGATCTGTTGCAAGATAGTATGGGAATTGTATTTGTATTCTAAGGGGTAATGTCAAGGAAGCAGGCCTATAATATACAGTATATTATAATCAGTCAGAGGAGGCAATGATATTCAAATAAGCAGATCTCTGTCCCCACCATCTGATGTGTTTGGTGCTCAGTGAAGCCCATTGTGACGAGACCCTTGCTCGCTCTGTCCGCTCTCCTGACACTCCTCTGTTTCTAGTGAGTCAGCTTGCAGATCGCAACGTCTGAAGGTTCGGTCAACCAAGGATCCGGGATCCGAACTACAGCTATGTGCTGTCCGGAATCCATTAGAACACACACCAGGCAGGCTGTATGTAAGTTCAAACAGGAAGACCATTTATTGGAAGAACACAGCACACTTTTATACAGAATTTGGAACATCCTTCCCCCAACAACCGCTTTCCCATTGGTCAATTGCACAGTACCTGCAGTTCCCCATGAGGTCCTCTCCAGCCATGCAAATGAGGACTTGGAAATGAGTCAACAGGGATTGGTCAGATAGCTTGACCAGAAGGACTGCCACGTGCAAGGAGACAGAAGCCCCCAGGGGGCAATCAATGTACACAATAGCCAGACACAGAACAATGGTTCCCTAACGAGCCCTCAATACACATTACTCTGAGTGTCAATACATCCCTTAGCAGACAACAGGTGAGGTCATTAGCACACCTGACAATAGGTGAATGGACAGCCACCTCAGACAAAAAGCAACATTGTTAGCCAGCCCGTCTCCTCATTGAACTTCCTGGAATGACCATATTAGGAGTTGGACTTCCTGGTCAGAGACCTCATACTATACAGGGAATAAAATCATCATATTACAAGGGAGACATTATTCCTGAATATGACTGTCCCATTTGTAGTAGTCCAAACCATATTTTCAGTGTTCACCACCCTCCTGGTCACCCTGCATCCATAACAGATGCAGGGTGACTTAAACATAAGAGAGCCCCATAAGGCTGGGCATGGTGCCCCCTGACCTCTCTAAAGGAATTTGGGGTCCACAACCCCCATGCCCAAAGTGACCCAAAATTCCCATCACCAGCATCCTTGTTGCACATAACAATTCTGCTAATAAAAAGTTTGCACTGAAAAAGTGTCAGTGAGTGTCTGATTGTCCACAATATTGCAGTCCTACTATAAGGCACTGATCGCCACCATTACTAGTATAAAAAATAAATAAATAAAAATTCCAGTATATACTGTATATAAGAGTTTGTAGACTCTCTAACTTTTGTGTAAACCAATCAATATACGCTTATTGGTATTTTTTTATTTTACCGAAGACATGTAGCAGAATACATATTGGCCTAAATTTATGAAGAAATTTAAATATTTTAGTTTTTTATTGGATATGTTTTATAGCAGAAAGTAAAAAAAAAATATTAAGGGTAATACTATAAGTAGGGTAATATTATAAGTAGGGTAATACTATAAGTAGGGTAATATTATAAGTAGGGTAATACTATAAGTAGGGTAATATTATAAGTAGGGTAATACTATAAGTAGGGTAATATTATAAGTAGGGTAATACTATAAGTAGGGTAATATTATAAGTAGCACCACCTCAGCGCCTTGGTCTATCAATAATAATGATAAATAAATATGAAATAAATATGAGAAAAGCTGCTGCATTAAAATGACAATAAATAAAAAAACAAATGCTAAAATAAATGCAAACAGCAAGTATTGCACAAGCAGCGCTACAATTCAAAACCGACAATGAATCAAATGTTAATTCATATAAATATATATAAAAGAGAATATTAGGATAGTTCAATATATCAAAGGATTATTATATATTGAACTATCCTGTGATTCTCTCTTATATATATGAATTAACCTTTGATACATTGTCGGTTTTTAATTTTAGCGCTGCTTGTGCGATACTTGCTGTTTGCATTTATTTTAGAAAGTAAAACATATTGGGGTTTTTTTCTCCGAATTACCGCTCTTTTTTTGTTTATTATAGATATATTTTTTATGTATATACCGACATGTAGCAGAATACATTCTGGCCTAAATTTTTGCCGAAATTAGATTTTATTGGATTTCTTTTGAAACGGAAAGTAGAAAATATTGCTTTTTTTTTTTTTAAATATTTTTGCGAATTTTTCCGCTTATATCGCAAAAAAACAAAAAACGCAGTGGTGATCAAATACCACCAAAAGAAAGATCTATTTGTGGGGTGAAAAAAATGACATCATTTTTAGTACAGCATTGCATGACCGCGCCATTGTCAGTTAAAGTCAGGCAGTGCCGTATCGCAAAAAAATGGCTTGGTCGTGAAGAGGGTAAATCTTCCGGAGGTCAAGTGGTTAAACAAAGACATTGTAAGCCCATTTAACACAATACTAGGAAGGTCTACTGGTAATTAGTATATGTAGTACCAATACTCCTTTCATAATTACATGTGGATTGGGCAAAGGACATTAGGGCAGACAAAAGCAAGGCTAGGCAGTAAATCTACCTATTAACCCCCTAGGAGGGCTCATTTACACATCGCTGCAGGAGACTGCATCTTACTAGCTCATCAATGAGATAGGGCTCAGTGTGGAGCCAGTGTGGAAATTGGAGAGAAATTTACCCCCTACCAGGAAACATTATACGGCAATCAGATGGAAGTAAGCAAAGTTTAGTATCCATTACACCAAACTGTGCATAGAAGCAATGACACAATTTAATACTAGTATCAGGGAAAGCTGACACGGGAAGCTTTGAGGGTTGTCAGTGCACCCATGGGTGGGCCTGTTATGAAGCAGATATAACATACAGCAGTAAACGTTGGGACTAATTAGCACATTTGAATGCGCTTGCTTTAAAAATCCAGTTAATAGTCAACATTGCTGGTAGAGCTGATCAAATGGTGAGCGTAACATTTTTTATTTTGTTTTGTACTGTACGGTGTGCTAATTAAACATGTATGAAGAGTATGCTAGCAAGAAAATGTCTGGTTGCCTCTAGCAAGCAATCACCATCCTTGTTGTAGATTTAGTTCTCTACGGCAATTATAACAGTTAGAAGCTGATTGGTTGCTACAGGCGGCAGGAAATGTTCTTTCTAGCGCACTTTTTCATTTTATGTTGCAAGGGCGATGTTTTCAGTTATAACACCTGGAATAAAAACGGTTTAGATAAAGTATTGTATACACACCGTCCATCCGTCCTTATTTCAGTTTGATTCTAATACACTATACAGTAAAACCTTGGATTGTGAGCATAATTTGTTATCGTTATTCGGAAACATGCTTTTAATCCAAAGCACTCATATCAAAGCGAATAAGAAATAGTGGAAACTCAGATGATTCCTTCCACAACCATTTATTCATAAATCCTTCAATCTATAGTCCATATAAAAAGATTATAGCAATGTGATGTGTTGTATAACCTTAACCACTTTACGTCTGCTCACTGTGCTGCTACTGCGGCACAGTGGCTCGTTATCGTCTGGCGACAGAGACCTACGTCACCAGACATTCCCCCCTCTCGGCGGCGCGCGCGCGCCGCCGGAGGCTCGCTCCCGCTGTATTCAGTTACAGCGGGAGTCGGGCCAGGGGAGGAGCGGTGGTGATCACCGCTGCTCTTCCCCGATCGTCGGGGATCTAGTGTGGAAATCCGCCCGCTTGTGTAAACAAAGCGGGCGGATCTCCTAAGTGACAGGCAGGGTCAGATTGCAGGGTTCAGCGTAGCTGAACATGCGATCTGTCCCTGTGTCACTCAGATATCTCCCCCCACACACGTCAGTAAGCACCAGGCATACATTAACCCCTCCCTCTCCAATAAAAATTAACCCTTTCCCTGCCAGTGTCATTTTTACAGTAACAGTGCATATGTATAGCACTGATTACTGTAGTAATGTCACTGGTACCCCCAAAAGTGTAAAAAATGTCAGTCAAGGGTCCGATCTGTCCGCCGCAATGTCGCAGTCCCGCAAAAAAAAAAAATCGCAGATCGCCGCCATTACTGGTTAAAAAAAAACACCAAAAATGACAGAAATCTTTTCCTTAGTTAGTAAACGCAATAACTTTTGCGCAAACCAATGAAAACACACTTATTGCAATTTTTTTTACCAACAATATGTAGCAGAAAACAAATTGGCCAAAAATGTTAAAAAATTTAGATTTTTAAATTTTTTGGGGGGGGAATTTCATATAAAAAAATGTGAAAAATATTGTTATTTTTTCAAAATTGTCGCTCTTTTTTTGTTTATAGCGCAAAAAGTAAAAATCGCACAGGTGATCAAATACCACCAAAAGAAAGCTCTATTTGTGGGGAAAAAAAGGACGTCAAGTTAATTTGGGTACAGCGTCGCACGACTGCGCAATTGTCTGTTAAATTAACGCAGTGCCGAATCGCAAAATATGGCCTGGTCAGGAATGGGGTAAAATCTTCAGGTCTTAAAGCAGTTAAAAATACGCTCATTGAGAATTTTTTTGTCAAAGACATGTAGCTAAATACATTTTGGCCTAAATATATGACAAAAATTGAATATATTGGATATTTTTTAACTGTCAAAGTAGAAAAATATTGTTATTTTTTCAAAATTGTCGCATTTTTTTATTAATATCGCAAAAAATAAAAATCGCAGAGATGATCAAATACCACCAAAAGAAAGCTATGTTTGTGGGAAAAAAAAGGACGTAAATTTTGTTTGGGTACGGCATTGCATGACCGCGCAATTGTCAGTTAAAGTTGCACAGTGCCGAATCGCAAAAAGTGGCCCAGACGTAAGACAGCAAAATCCTCCGGTGATAAAGTGGTTAAAATGTCCATCCACAAATGGCGCCTCCACAAGGGGAATAGAACCAAAATCCAGCAGGAGCTACAGAGTATAAAAGAGAAAAGAGGAGCCTCTACCAAGTGTAGCAATATGGTTACATTTAATGAAGGTTCAACATTTAGCAACTCACATGGTTGATGATTAAAAGAGGCATACCTAAGAATGCAGGCATCAGGGGTAAAGCTGTCCACATAGACCATGGATGGGGGGGCGGCGCCCCCAATGGACGTGCTGCCCCCTGAAAGCCGAGATCCAGAAGACAGCCTGGAAACTCTTCTCTTTATCCCGGTCAGCAATGACAACTCCCATTTTTCTATCCACATAGGTCCCTTTAAAAGGAAAATGAAGACGTCAGGGAAGAAGTAAAAAGCCAAAGAAGCAGAAAAAAGCATTTGGCAAAAATCAATGCAATCACGATGTTTTTGTAGTTTGACAATATTCTTCTCTACTCTATATCAGAAAATGTGATTTCTTATTAACACATGCACTTTAAACCTGTCAAAACATAGACTATGTTTATGCATTTTGCAGAGCTTAGTTTACAGCTTTAAAATGTGGCATGCCTGAGACAAAGCTTTCAAAATGCTATAAATCTGCTTTATAATTGCCCTTGTGCTGTTTTACTATGACTTTATGTCTTCGGCATGGTTCTCTGTAGTCTGTCAATGCAGCGAGTGCTGAGATTATCTTGTGTAATTCCCTGTAGGACCAGAGTGAAAAACGTTCCTGCTAAAGAGAATGCCATTATACAGTCTGTAGTACGGCGTAACATACAAAGTCTTGTCTTCTTCCACTTCCTGAGATTGTGTTACACGTGCTCCACCGCTGCTTGTCTTTATCGTCTAGCATTTTTACATTCGTCCCCCTTTAAGAAGGGAGCAGCGGCTGGACTTGTGCTCCTGAGAACCGGGGTCCCCTACATTTATAAGATAAACATAGCATTGGCTCCGGTCATCCCCAGCGCTATTAATCTGGCAGCAAGTGACGGGGACAGGATAACGGGTCCGCGAGGTTGCCAACCAGTCTTTTCCTTTACAGTGACCTGGAGCACAAAGCTTTGTTATTCAGGAAAGCAACAATATTCTTTTCTGTACTGGCTCTCATTTTTAAAAGTAATATTACTGGAGCTCATTGAATAGCCATCCCTCCTCCTAGGCAGCCTTTGGCTCTGGCTTCTCTTTGGCCATGATGCTGGTGTAGAAGGTAATGCTTGGAATGGGACGTAAAGCCCAATGCTGTGGCAGGCTACAGAAAAAGTCTGAAGATGTGCAAATATCAAGATAGTCTAAGGACAGCAATGTGATGTCATGAGCATTTAATAGGCTCTAATGCAGGGTGCTAAGGTTGCTTTATACACAGTAAGTTATTTAGAGTTAGGAAGGCTTAGGCCGAAACGCGTCAGGATTTCCAAGATGTTGTAACTGCTGCAGTGCAAAATAAAATTTCATAAGAAGGAGCAATCGTGTGCTGGATTTAGATTTTTATAAGTTATTTAGAGTAGTCAGGGGAGGACTGGGAACTTTAGCATAGCCAGGGCTGCTGTTAGAAACCACAGGGCCCCATACAGACACCCTGACACAGAGCACCATACAGCCAACCTGACACGGGGCACCATACAGACAACCTGACACAGAGCACCATACAGCCAACCTGACACGGGGCACCATACAGACAAACTGACACGGAGCACCATACAGACAACCTGACACGGGACACCATACAGACAACCTGACATGGGGCATCATACAGCCAACTTGACATGGGGCCCCATACAGACAACCTGACATGGGGCACCATACAGACAACCTGACATGGGGCGCCATACAGACAAGGTGACACGGAGCACCATACAGACAACCTGACACGGGGCACCATACAGACAACCTGACACGGGGCACCATACAGATAACCTGACACGAAGCACCATACAGCCAACTTGACACGGGCCCCATACAGATAACCTAACACGGGGCACCATACAGACAACCTGTCACGGGGCACCATACAGCCAACCTGACACGGGGCACAATACAGACAACCTGACACGGGGCACAAAAAAGACAACCTGACACGGGGCACCATACAGACAACCTGACACGGGGCACCATACAGCCAACCTGACAGGGGGCCCCATACAGACAACCTGAGACAGAGCCCCATACAGACAACCTGACACAGGGCACCATACAGCCAACCTGACACGGGGCACCATACAGACAACCTGACATGGGGCACCATACAAACAACCTGACACGGGGCACCATACAGACAACCTGACACGGAGCACCATACAGCCAACCTGACACAGGGCACCATACAGCCAACCTGACACGGGGCCCCATACAGACATCCTGATATGGGGCATCATACAGCCAACCTTACACGGGTCACCATACAGCCAACCTGACACGGGGCCCCATACAGACAACCCGACATGGAGCCCCATACAGACAGCCCGACATGAAGCCCCATACAGACAACCTGACACAGAGCCCCATGCAGACAACCTGACACAGAGCCCCATACAGACAACCTGACATGGGCCACATACAGCCAACCTGACATGGGGCACCATACAGACAACCTGACAAGGGGCCCCATACAGACAAACTGACAAGGGGCCCCATACAGACAACCTGACAAGGGGCTCCATACAGACAACGTGACATGGGGGGAAGGGGCTGGAAAATATGGCATACACTATATTACCAAAAGTATTAAGACGCCTGCTTTTACAAGTAAACTTTAATGGCATTTCAATCTTAGTCTGTAGGGTTTAATATTGAGTTGGACCACCCTTTGCAGCTATAACAGCTTCAACTCTTCTGGGAAGGCTGTCTACAAGGTTTAGGAGTGTGTCTATGGGAATGTTTGATCATTCTTCCAGAAGTGCATTTGTGAGGTCAGGCACTGATTTTGCATGAGAAGGCCTGGCTCGCAGGCTCCACTGTAATTCATCCCAAAGGTGTTCTATCGGGTTGAGGTCAAGACTCTGTGAAGGCCAGTCTAGTTCCTCCACCCTAAACTCGCTCATCCATGTCTTTATAGACCTTGCTTTGTGCTCTGGTGCAGTCATGTTGGAACAGGAAGAGCCTGTCCTCAAAATAGGGAGCATGAAATTGTCTAAAATGTCTTTATGTACCTTGCTTTGTGCACTGGTTAAATTAATTTGGCGGAGGGGGGGTTATGGTGTGGGGTTGTTTTTCAGGGGTTGGGCTTGGCCCCTTAGTTCCAGTGAAGGAAACTCTTAAGGCTTCGCCATACCAAGACATTTTGGACATTTTCATGCTCCCACACCCTCAGTCTTTGAGGTTCTTAGTAGAGATGAGCTTGTGCATCCTCCGAACGTTTTTTTTTACTCCAATGGGCCGCATACCAAGTCATTCCTGCCCCACAGCCCACTTTTTTGTGCACGTGAGCTGTAAGCAGGAATGACTCTGTCCGCACATCAGAGTAAAAAAAAAAAAGTCCAAGCTTGATGTCCATAATGTCCATGTTAACCAAACAACCCAAGCTCATTTCTGGTCCTTAGATGTGATGATTGCATCAGTTTTGCTTATTAAAACTAAGTGCTATTTCTGCAAGCTGTAATGTTCCGGTACCTTTGGTACCCTAAATTACACTTTCCACAAGTGTATGCGCCCCACCATTTACTTTTGGAAAGGTGCGCATACACCTTTAAGACTGGAGCTGTCATCACCCAGCGCCGGACTAGATGGCTATTTAAAGCGCCGGTTCTCACTCACATGTGTTCGTTCAAACACCCTTACCTGGATGATAACCTTGCTTGAAGCTTCCATGCTTGCAAGCTTACCTCGCTGACGGAACCTCGCTGCGCTGATCCCTGTATCCCGCTACTGGATCATCCGCCTCTCCTGAACCACCCTGCGGCTGTATCGCTAATAGTGCTAAGTACCCCGCAGGGGAATTCTCTATAAACTTATACTAAGCTTACACTATCTAGCTCCGCATAGTAAAGACTGTTTATCACATCTGCATAACTAGATTGCTATCTCTTGAGACTACTGCTACTTTTCTGCACTGGGTTGATCTCTTTTGTATGTCCACCTGCTATTCTGTCATCTGCTACCATACAACATTGCTAAACCTTCCTGCATCCATCTGCTACTGTCTCACCTTCAAGTGTCTATCACCTACCACCTCCACTCAACCTATCCCTCAACCTTCATCATTGTGTTACCACATACATAAAGTCACTCTAGGAAGCAGCTTGCTAATTGTGTGTATTTACTGGCTGAAATAAGACCTTCCACACATGATGAGTCATTGAGGTTGGGAATGGTATCTCAGCATATCTCTTACATGACTACTGACGTGGAACTATTTCTGCAGCTGAAAATCCACACCATATAAGAAACGCAGGAGCGTTACACAAGCACATTAAAAGACCCATGGCTCCTGATAGGAACACTGGGTTTGATTTACTAAAACTAGTGCAAAATCTGGCGCAGCTCAGCTCTGCATAGAAACCAATCAGCTTCCTGTTTTTTTTTTTTTTTGTCAAAGCTTAATTAAACAAGCTGAAGTTAGAAGCTGATTGGCTACCATGCACAGCTGCACCAGATTTTACACTCTCCAGTTTTAGTACATCAACCCCACTGGTGTTGATGTACTAAAACTGGAACTCCCAGAAACTGGTGCAGCTATGTAAGATAGCCAATCAGTTTCTAACTTTAGCTTGTTCAATTAAAGTGCTAGTAAAGCCCGCTTTGTAAGTTTTACCTACAAGTAAGCTTATAATAATAAATACAAAAACTGCAGCGCAATCAAATATATAAAGTATAAAACTGTTAATAAATGCTAAAAGAATGTCCCATATATAGGCATAATGATATCTCATCAATAAAGGATCAATACACCAAGCCCAATCTGTAGCTCAAAGTATGAGTTTATATAAAAGATAAAAAGTTCCAACGTTATCTGAAGCCAGAAAAATAGAAGTGTAGAGGGAATAATCCTCAGTGGATGAAAACAGGGTGCTGACAAAATTGCATAAAATGTGACTTCAAAAGTGCAGCAAAACTCCCATCACCCAGGGCCATCTTACCGAATGGACACAGCCCCAGGCAAGCATTAGTCCCGATTCCCGTATGCATTCTGAACTTAGCAGGTGGCAAGTGCCAGCCAGTCCTGCGCTGTTGTCAGGCTACTTGGGCCATGCAGGGGGAGCCCACAACTGCAGGAATCCCTGTCTGCCTCCACGGGAACATACAGACACAGGACAGTCAAGTCTGACTCCCGTCCGTGTGTGTGTTCACTGGACCCAGCCGCTGAACTTGGAAGCTGTCATTAGCCTGGCACTGCTGTACCAATAAATATCGCCTTATCGATAATTTTCATTTTTTTTCCTCGTGGGTGATTGTGTAGGCAGGGCCCCAGTGTACTGCATTGCCCGGGGCCCTTTAATGCTCTTAAGATTGCACTGCCATCAACCAGGCATTATCTGCCTCTAACCTCCAGACTAAAACCCTGCAGGGTCAAGCAGCATGTAATCAGGCTATGAAAAACCAGCTCCAGTCCTCATCTCCTTTACCTCCTAGTTGCGTGTAGGAAGAGAGGAAGGGAAAATCTAGTGCTCTCTGTATAATTTTAAAAGCTTTAATAAAGTAGATTACACTTACAACAACAAAGCCAAACATGAGCATTTGGGTGTACAGCTGTCGCAAGGGCGTACCAAGATGGCCTCGGGTATCACGTGATCTCCCCCCGTACGCGTTACGTCCTGTATGGGCGGGACTTCGTAAGCTTATAATAAGGCTCACCTGTAAGTAAAATGAGTATCTCCTAAATGTGCACCATTTAGGAAATATTGGACCTGCATGCAGCGGGTGACATCACCAGTGCATGCGCCTTGAAGGTTCAGCATACCTTGCCTTAACTTCAGAGCTTTGTGCAGGGACTGAGGACTAGCACAGTATACAATCGCTTTACATGTATTTTTATTTTATTTTTATTTTTTTACAACCTGTGGTTACAACAGCTTTAAGTTTTGACAATAAAACCTGGAAGCTGATTGGTTTCTATGCAGAGCTGCACCAGATTTTGCGCTCTCCAGGTTTAGTAAATTAAACCACTGCCCTATTAAAGAGGTTGTAAACTCCGTTAAAATTTTTTTTTTTTTTTTTTTACAAGCTCATTTATTAGCTCATTATGAAATACTTACCTTAGAACGAGCCCCTGCCGTGCCGTCCGCTCACCTCTATGACGGGCGACATGTCCGGTCGCCCGTCTTCCGGGATCGCGGCATTCGGCCATCCGATTGGCCGGAGCCGCAGTGACGTCACTCCCGCGCACGCGCGCGGGAGCTGACGGTCACGGCACGGGGCTTTGAAGGAACGGCACCAGCGGCCGTTCCTTCAGAGCGCATGCGCCAGTGACGTCACTGGATGCATGTAAGGTAAATATTTCCTAAACGGTATAAGTTTAGGAGATATTTACAGTACCTATAGGTAAGCCTTATCATAGGCTTACCTATAGGTACAAGTGTCAGAGGAGGGTTTACTTCCTCTTTAATTTGTGAACTGAACTGAAATCTTGAACATTAGATTTCTTAGCAATCTTTTGTGAACTACAAGCCACATCCCTCTATTTTAAAACAAACAAGGAGAGTGGAAGTCACTTGTAGCCTTAGGGCTCTTTCACACGGGCGATCCAATCAGATCTGCCTGTCAGTTTTTTAGGCAGATCTGATCGGATCCTCCATGCATCTCTATGGGGCAGCGGATGTCAGCAGAGACACCTCCGCTGACACCCGCTGCCATCCGTATCCGATCCTGTCCGTGAAATCCGGGCGGATGGAGACCCTATTTTTCCATCCGTTCAGGGATCAGATCGGAAGAGAGCGGACAGGCGGTCCGCTCTCATCCGATCCCCCATACAGAGCAACGAGAGCTGTGACACCTCCCTCTCCGCACTGCAAGCGGAGGCGGAGCTGTCATCCGCCGGCTCAGCGGGGATTGGCGGATCGATCCCCGCTGAGCAGCACGGATCCGCCTACGGAGGTGGACCGTGTGAAAGAGCCCTAAATCAAGAAGTACATCTGTGGCGGGCGGTCGTAAACAGGTTAAAGTTGCGCTGTTTGTTAAAAAGCATTATTTTTGTTTGTTTATGAAACTTGGTTTTATTTATAAAGACGTTATATAGCACAATTGCTAAATCTGTGTCTGTGTGCATGTTCAAACCTTAATAATATCATAAATAATAACATATTATTAGATTTTTGCTCCAGGAGTATATAATTAATTTAGAAATTCTAGAGAAATGTTTAAATAATGCATTACAATTTACCTAAACCCATTAAATTTGTAGTTGACTGAAATGTGCGAGATTTTAGTTGACTAAAATTTACTGGAGCTTTTAGTCGACTAAAATATGACTAAGGGTTCTTTCACACGGCCGCTCCGCTTGTCCGCAAATCATCCTATTTTTTTGCGGATGATTTGCGGACATAATGTAAGTCAATGGCACTGCGGATGTCAGCAGAATACCATCCGCTGACATCCGATTTTCCTCCTTTCAGTTCTGTTCCGTTTTTTGGAACGGAACAGAACCCTATTTTTTCATCCGTTCAAAAAACGGAAAGGAAGGAAAATCGGATGTCAGCGGTGTCATCCGCTGACATCCGCAATGCCATATACTTACATTATGTCCGTATATCATCCGCAAACAGATGGGATGATATGCGGGCATACGGAGCGGATGACACAAATGTCATCCGCTCCGTGAAGAAAAAAAAAGTCCCGCAGCAGAGAAGAAATGCGGAGCGGCCGTGTGAAAGAAGCCTAAAACAAAAACAATTCAGGTGACTTAAGTACGACTAAAACTAAAATAGCATTTTAGTCAAAATACAAAAATACGACTAACACTCAAATGGCATTTTAGTCAAAAGACTATAAATACATTTAAATCGCAATTTGCTGCCAAAATTAACACTGCTGATCAGACCCGGCAAAAAATAATAAAAAACGGAAGGGGATCTGTCCCCCTGTGTCTGGCTGGATCAGATGGCAGTTGGGTTTAAAAGGACAGCCGGTCCATTTGCACCGGACTGCCCATAGAGCAGAGCGGGCTGTGTCTATGGCCGCACCGCTCAGCTCAGCAGGGTATTAGCGGACGGATTGAGTAAAACCTAATCCGGCACATGTGAAAGGGCCTTAGAGAAATAGCAACTCCATAAACTTCTGATACTACAACTAATTAAAGAGGAGTCCTGGCCCCCCACCCCCAAAAATTTAATGTCAGCAGCTACAAATACTACTATAATGCTGCTGACTTTTACTATTAGGGCACTTACCTGTCCTGGCATCCAACGATGTCCTCATCTGAGCCGATTCTTGAATCGGCTCTTGTGTGCCGGCACCACTATCTTGGTTAAGGGAAATCGGCTGCGTGGGGGAGGAGGGGGCGAATTTCCGGCTCACTTCGCCATTCTGAAGTGAGCCCTAAATGGGAGCGGGTACCTGTCAAAACTAGGTACCCGCTCCCCATCAAAAGGTGCCAAATGTGGCAGCGGAGGGGGGAGGGGGCAAACAAGCGGAGCTTCCATTTTTGGGTGGAGCTCCCATTTAACTTTCCAGTAACAGGCTCGAGGAGAGTCTATGACAGCCTAGGTGCTGGTGCCTCCATCTTGGCTAAGGGAAACCAGCAGTGAAGCCTTGCGGTTCACAGCTGGTTTCCTACTGCGCATGCGCAAATCATGCTGTGCTTTGTGAATAAGCTGGCGTGGGGGGGGGGGGGACTTCTGGCTCACTTTGCCGTAGAGAAATGAGTCGGAAGTCAGAGTAGTTACCTGTCAAAACCAGGAATCTGCTCTCCCCAAAAGGTGCCTAATGTGGCATTGGAGGGGGGAGGAAGGCAGGAGAGCCTTCTCCCCTTTTAGGTGGAGCTCCACTTTAAATGTAACTATTTACAGGGACCAGAAGCAGAATGCATAGGGACCAGAAACAGTGACTTGATGGTACCACTGCTTTCATCACAATTTATTGATAACACGGAAGTAAGGCTTAGTTTACACTTGCGGGTGGGGATGGTAAAATGACACAGATGAGCTGTGCTTTTTTTTTTTTTTTTTTTACTGTCCCCTCATCTGCTTCCTCTAAGCTGTAAAGCGAGCTATACAGAGGTATACACATGCCATGGGCATAATGCAAATATTATCCCACTGTCAGTGCCAGGACAAGGTCATCCAGCGTCCAGGGCAAATATGCCAAACTGTGCCCCCTCCTTAACTTAGGGTTAGGGTCAGGGCGCACCCATCCCTGCAATACCCCCATTGCGCCCAGGGCAGCCTCCCCTCCTGCCCACCCCTTGTCCCGGCCCTTCCCACTGTCACATTCGGTGAAAATAGGGCTGCGCCGCAACTGTGTGCAATGCACCTGGCTGTGACACCGTGCTGCAGGCTTTTGGGGTTAAGTCCCGGTTCACATTTGTGCGATGCGGGAACGCTGCCAATATACAGCGTGTTCCCGCATCGCATCCGCACCCCTGGCAGTTCACACTGCCATATGCGATACGCTGGGGGTGTCAATTAAAAGTTAACGACACCCCCAGATTACATCGCATATCGCAGTGCGATCTGCAAGTTCGCACAGAATCGGATCGCACTAGTGTGAACCACCATGCAATCCGTTTCTGCTGCGGACCAAAAAAAGGGTCCTGTGCCAGTTAGGTTCGATTGCGGTGCGAATTCAGCCATACAAACTGTATGGCTGATTTTGAACCGCACAGAGATCGCATGTAATTTTAGGAGCAATGCGCTCCAAATTAAATGCGATCACTGTGATCGCACAAATGTGAACCGTCACTAAAACAGGTCATGAGGAGTCGACATAATGATTCCTCATCACCTGTCGAATGCCCTCTGAAAAGTGACTCACTGCAGATCACTCTTCAGAGAGTGATGCATATATAAAATAGCCCTAAATGTATTGAACGCATTACACCTACCTCCTGCAGTCCATTCTGGGAGCTTTCCTACAACTTGCCAAATGTCCATTAGACAGATTTACACAAATGTGAGCACGCACACAGACGCGCGCGTGCACACAGCGGATGGCTCTCCTCACTCCACTACTTCTGATGCATCAGCAGCTCTCCAATTTAGTCAATAACGCTTGAATCAAGTAATTATTTTCTCTTAAGACCATGACTTGATAAAAGCACTTCAGCTTCTTTATTAGGAACACTACATCAAAACCTAATTGCACAATTAGTTATAAATTAGAAGCAATTCCAAAGGTGACAGTC
This sequence comes from Pelophylax lessonae, assembly GCF_965119305.1. Taxonomy (NCBI): domain Eukaryota; kingdom Metazoa; phylum Chordata; class Amphibia; order Anura; family Ranidae; genus Pelophylax; species Pelophylax lessonae. The sequence continues at coordinate 41,909,144 of NC_138778.1, read as the reverse complement.
CCTCGGAGAGGGAGCATCTTGGGGCGTCCTGTGTCTGCATGGAGGAAATTCATAGAAAGCCGAATAACGACGGGTGACGCCAGTGAGTGCTAAACCGTGCCGCAACGCATCCTGCCTATAAATTCACTTTACACATTTTATAGATATGACATTGAAGTGTGATCGGATAGGAAATATCAACTTTATGACTATTCTAAATACAAATCACACATTTATTTAGATGAATGCCATAGTGCTATGAACAGAATGTGAAAATCTCCCACAGACTCTGTCCTGGTTATGTACAGTGCCTTGTGAAAGTATTCAACCCCCTTGAACTTTGCAACCTTTTGCCACATTTCAGGCTTCAAACATAAAAATATAAAACTGTAATTTTTTGTGAAGATTTAACAACAAGTGGGACACAATCATGAAGTGGAATGAAATTTATTGGATATTTCAAAATTTGTTAACAAATAAAAAACTGAAAAATTGGGCGTGCAAAATTATTCAGCCCCTTTACTTTCAGTGCAGCAAACTCTCTCTAGAAGTTCAGTGAGGATCTCTGAATGATCCAATGTTGACCTAAATGACTAATGATGATAAATAGAATCCACCTGTGTGTAATCAAGTCTTCGTATAAATGCACCTGCACTGTGATAGTCTCAGAGGTCCGTTTAAAGCGCAGAGAGCATCATGAAGAACAAGGAACACACCAGGCAGGTCCGAGATACTGTTGTGGAGAAGTTTAAAGCCGGATTTGGATACAAAAAGATTTCCCAAGCTTTAAACACCCCAAGGAGCACTGTGCAAGCGATAATATTGAAATGGAAGGAGTATCAGACCACTGCAAATCTACAAAGACCTGGCCGTCCCTCTAAATTTTTAGCTCATACAAGGAGAAGACTGATCAGAGATGCAGCCAAGAGGCCCATGATCACTCTGGATGAACTGCAGAGATCTACAGCTGAGGTGGGAGACTCTGTCCATAGGACAACAATCAGTCGTATACTGCACAAATCTGGCCTTTATGGAAGAGTGGCAAGAAGAAAGCCATTTATTAAAGATATCCATAAAAAGTGTTGTTTAGTGCGCATGCGCGCGGGCACGAGCACGGACATGTTCTAGTTGTGCTCCGCACATCTCCGAGGAAATCCAGCTAACTTCAGCGGCGGGAGTCCAGGTGGCGGCTCGGTTCTCTCCCCGGAGGATCGTGAGGTGGTCATGCGGCGGGGATCGGCTGGTTTGCCCAGAAAAAGGCCATACAAGCGCGGCAATCAGCGGGAAGGTCTGCGGCCTATCTCATCTGGGAAGACGCCCTCCCCCAAAATGGCGCCGGGCAAGCAGAAGGCTCAGAGCGGTCGGGACGCGGCCCCGGAGCAACCTCGGCCTCCCACTCCGGCTTCACCGCATCTGCCTGCAGATTCCCCTTCCAGGGATGATATGAGGGATCCCTTCTCTTCCCAGACTTCAGGAGCGTCCGGGGGGTCTCCGAGTGCCGGGGTGAGTTATCAGCAGCCCTCCCCCACCCCTTCATACTGCAGGCCTGATATGTCCGGCTCCCCGGCCTCCTCGATGGACCGGAATATGGCTGAAATGGCGGACTCTCTATTTAGCCAGCCTAGCCCCATGGGTGATGCTCAGGCGCCCCCCCCAGCCCCCTATTCGGGTGATGCGGTGCTGTTAGCAAGATTTTCCACAATGCTCCAGCAGGAACTGTCTAAGGCATGCTCCATTATTACAACTGACATCAAGAAGGATCTCCAGGGATTTGGGATGAGACTGGACACTGTTGAGAAAAAGGTGGATGGCTCACTGCTCAAAGTTAATCAGAATACTAAATTAGTGTCAGAGCTTCATGACCGGTTGGAGGAAGCTTACTCCAAGATTGAGGACTTGGAAAACCGGTCGCGTCGTTACAATGTGCGCATACGGGGCCTTCCTGAATCACACCAGGACCTGGAAGCGGCAGTTCGGGATCTCATGAAAGATCTGATTCCAGATATTTCTCCACATCAAATGGAAGTGGACAGGGTACATAGGGCTCTAACTGCGCCACGGCAGGATGGTCTCCCCCGGGACATAATTTTGAAACCGCACTATTATAACATCAAAGAGAGAATGATGTCAGCGGCCAGGAACCGCCGAGACCTCACACTGCTTGGGTCCCCTATACAATTGTATACGGATTTGGCCCCATCGACGGTGCAGAAGCGCCGCACGCTCAAGCCCCTGCTCCAATGTTTACTGGACAATAACATCAAATATCGGTGGTCCTTCCCCTTTCGGCTGTCTTTTACCTATAATGGCAAGAATCACTTCTTCACCAACTTCCATGCAGGAGAAGATCTATTGCTAAAGCTGGGCATCTTGACCAGGGAGCCGCGCTCTCCACGTTCATCAACAGCGGCCGGACCGGATCGTCCGTTGTCCCCGGTGTGGTCACATCGGGGCCCTCCTCCCGCTGGACAGCGAGGGGGCAAGGGGGGAAGCAAGACCTGAACTGTCGATAAACCTATTTTTGCTCGCTCAGGCTCTCCATTTTTTCCAGCCAAGTACTTGTTTACCTGTTGTTCCCTCCCTGTCAATCCTGGCCGGCGCAGCTGTTGCTGTGTCGGTTGGGTGAGGTTGGGAACGGTTCATTTAATGCGGATAGTTCTTTTATTGCAAGTTTAACTGGTTTTCCCCCATCCTCCTCCAACTTTCTTTTGTTACGTTTGTTTTTATTTTTTATTTTCTATTGCTTTTTAAAGTATGGTGGCTGGTCGCGGATCCGACGTTCCAGGATCCTGTAGGCGGAGGCGACCGGTTCACCTACCATAGTTCTCAGGATGGGGGCCTGGGGTGGCCGGGAGGAAGTACACCTCGGGTCTTCCCCGCCCTCATTGGCGTCTCGGATTGTTACCCGGGATGTTACCGTGTGCCACTCCTGTGAACTTGCCCCCCTCTCCCGATGGGGGCAATCTCACGACACGTACCCCAGGTTTGGGAACTGGGGGAAAAGTAATTCCCAAAGGTTTTTGTATTTGTATATGTATTACATTAGTGCCTTTACGGCATGGGGGATGATTCCTCCTGTCCTCTTATGCTTTCTCTCTAACTTTTCTTTTTCCTTTCTCTCCTCTTGGACCCAGGCTCTGCGAACTTACCCCGCACTGCTGCCCCCGGGCTCCCCGGGCGGAGGGATTTATAGCCTAGCTGTAGGCTATAGCGATCAGGTAAGAGTGCACTGCCAAACCACCATGTCACCCTCAGGTTCCTCTAGATTTACACTGATAACACATAATGTGCAGGGCTTTAACTCTCCACTGAAGCGCACCAAGGCTTTCCTCCAATATAAGCGCCAGAAGGCGGATATCTTACTATTGCAGGAAACGCACTTTTCCAAAACATCAGCACCCAGATATCTTTCGACACATTATCCTCAATTTTATCTATCCTCGGGCCAGGAAAAGAAGCGGGGTGTGGCTATATGTTTTTCGAGAAGGGTCCACTTTACTCCGGTTACAGTGGTCCGAGACAAGGAGGGCAGGTACCTCATGGTTGTGGGCCTTGTTCAGGATCAGTTGGTCTCCTTGGTCTCCTATTATACCCCTAACACGGGTCAGGTAGGGTTTTTTCAGGATATGCTGAGGACATTGCTTCCCAAAGCGCAGGGCAGGGTGATCCTAGGGGGAGATAGTAACCTCCCGCTCGAGAACACGCTGGACAAATCCGTCCAAGGCGTGCCCAGATATAAGCATGTACCGAAGAACGGCTCAAGGTTGGCCCGACTTCTTCATGACTGGGATCTCCTAGACTTGTGGAGGGAACATAATCCGACTCAGAGAGACTACACGCATTTTTCCCATGTCCACGGCACCTATTCTCGCATAGACCACGTGTTCGCCAGCTCCGCTCTGGCCTCATGTGTATGCTCAGCGCAGATTTTGGCATCCTCCTGGTCCGATCATTCCCCGGTTTTAGTACAGTTTTCGGCCCTGTGGTCTTCCCCAGGCCCCTCTCCTTGGCGACTCAATGCAGCTTTACTAAACGATCCTGGGGTCCTGGGGGAGATCGAAAGGGATATCAAACAATTTTTCCTAGAAAATAGACCGGGTGATACTTCCTCTACCGTCGTGTGGGCGGCCCATAAAGCTACCATACGCGGTAAACTGATTCAATTGGCAGCCAAACTAAAACGTAACAGGGAGAGTACAATAAGGGAACAGGAGCAGGCTCTGCGCGCACTACTCCTTGAACAACGGACACGCCCCCTCGTTGATATCCGTCATAAAATTGATGCGGCTAGATTGGAGCTTAATTTGACACTCACGACCCAGGCGGAAAAATACATTAGATGGTCCCGACATAGATACTATACTATGGGTGACAAACCTTCCACTCTGTTGGCTAGGAGGCTGGCCCCTCGCCCCTTCTCAGCGGCCCTGCCTAGATTGCGGCTGCGGACGGGGGCGCTCTCTCGCAATCCAACCCTGATCGCGTCCGAATTTACTAGGTTTTACACTAAACTCTACAGGGCACCACCGTCGTATAACCGGGGTTTGGCCGATTCTTTTTTTGCTGACCTGCGGCTGCCCATGCTGACGCAGTCTCATGTCGACCTTATGAACGGTCGGATTACAGAGGCGGAGGTTCTCCAGGCGATCAAGGGCTTACATCCCTCCAAGGCCCCCGGGCCGGACGGATATTCCGGGGTGTATTATCGCAAATTTCAGGAAGTTCTGACGCCGCATCTTTGCGCCTTTTTTAATGCTCTACGCAATGGGGAATCCCTCCCGCCCCATGAGAACACGGCTTATATTCATGTCTTGCCCAAACCGGACAAGGATCATAGCATATGCGACAATTATCGTCCGATCTCATTGATTAACTCTGATTTAAAAATTTTGGCGAAAATTATGGCCACTAGGCTTGGCTCCTTTTTGGCTCAATATATACATCCCGATCAAGCTGGGTTTGTCCCTGGTCGACAGACTTCGGATCAGACTAGACGGGTTGTAGACATCATCACAGCTATTCAATCAGATTGGGACGGAGGGGGTAATCGTAGAGGCATGCTCCTCTCCCTAGATATTCATAAAGCTTTTGACTCCCTGTCGTGGGAATACCTTTTCGACGTGTTGACCAGATTTGGATTCGGCGCTCCCTTTCTCACGTTGCTGCGGACCCTATATAGTACACCTAGGGCGGTTCTTAGGCTGAAGGGCTTCTCCTCGGACTCTATCCCTATCTGTAGAGGTACCCGACAGGGCTGCCCCTTGTCCCCTCTCCTTTTTGTCCTAGCACTGGAACCTTTAGCCATTAAAATTCGTGCTTCACCGGACGTGCGGGGGGTGGTGTGCGGGGGCGTCGAACACAAGTGCGCCCTTTTTGCGGACGATATTTTAGCCATTGTCTCCTCGCCCGTCACGACTTTACCCAACTTATTTGCGCTATTGGATGCGTTTGCGCTTGTATCAGGATTGCATGTAAGCCAAACGAAATCCCAGGCACTAAACATCTCCCTGGAGGGTCGCACTGTGGACACACTTAGGAAATCTTTCAAATTTGCATGGTGCACGGACTCTATGCCCTACTTAGGCATTAATTTAACCCCATCCTTGTCTACGCTCTACACAAAGAATTATCCTCCTCTGTTTACACGCCTGAAGGGTGACATGGATAAATGGTTGATTCAGCCCCCTTCGTGGTTTGGCAGACTATACTCCATCAAGATGAATGTCCTTCCGAGGGTGTTATATCTGTTCCGCACTCTGCCAGTCGCGCTAAGGCGGTCTGACCTGCTCAAGTTTCAGGGTCACGTCCTTTCCTTTATCTGGGGGAACAAGAGGCCTAGGGTGAACAAGAGGACGCTGTACACCCCTAAAGTCAGGGGTGGTCTGGGGGTACCGGATCTGCTGAACTATTATTATGCTGCACAGTTATCCCAGTTGGTGAGATTCCACTCGGAGGGGGCCCGGATGCCCTGGATGGAATTGGAGGCTAGCTCGGTTCCGGGCCTGGCAGTCTCCCATGCAATGTGGTTATCGCCTAGGGATCGTCCCCCCATCCTGTGCCCAGCCTCGTCTCATTCTATGGCCATTTGGGATCGTTTGACCAGAACACATGGCTTTAGGTCCCCACATACCCCATTGGCCACTATTCTTAACAACAGCGGGTTCCCCCCGGGTCTCTCCCCCAGATCTTTTCAGTGGTGGACGAACAAGGGGCTGCTTCGCATAGCGGACTTTTGTGATCATAGGGGTATCCTCAAACGTCAGCAGCTGATAGAAAAACATGCCCTGCCTGACACTGAGTATTATAGGTATGCACAGATTGATCATTACCTGCGATCCCTGTCTCGCCTGTCCGATCTGACTACCATGACCTCCATGGAATTTTTGTGCCGCAAATACGATAAATTACGGGGGTATATTTCCATGATTTATAATATGCTTATGGACTCGCCCCTGAAGCTTCCATACATGGAACGATGGGAGGCGGATGTCGGGGAGGTTGTGGAGTTGGCGGACTGGCACGACATGGCTCGAGAGGCTTCCAGGTCTCTAGTTAACACTTCAATCATCGAGGCCAACTACAAAGTGCTCCTGCGCTGGTACATGGTACCAGTCAGGATAGCATCCTTTGTGCCAGGAGCATCCTCGCGGTGTTTCCGGGGGTGTGGCCAAGAGGGTACGATGTTTCATGTTTGGTGGCAATGCCCGAAGGCCCGACGCTTTTGGATTAGAGTGTACAATTTCATCTACACCCTCACGCAAATAAACCTACTCAAGTCTCCTCAGCAGGCACTATTGGGCAAAAAGGTGGATACAGCCAATAGAGCGCAGAGGCGGCTCATAACGTTCATATTTACTGCAGCAAAAATAACAATAGCGAGATCCTGGAAGTCTCCTACGATACCATTTGAGCTGCTTAGGCACAAACTGAATTGGATTATGGTTAATGAGCGCCTGACGGCTCAACTGGAGGACAAATTGCGTGTGTTTGACAAGGTATGGGGATCGTGGATTAACTACCTCACTGGGGGTACCTGATGGACTCGGGAAGGTCTGGGGGTGGGGTGCGGGGGCGGGGTCGGGTCCAATCTTACAAATCTTTTCTCTTCTCTCTTTTCCCTTTTCTCTTCTTTTCTTGTGGCTCTATTGTCCTTTCTCTTTCTCTCTTTCTACGATTTGTCTCAGTTTACGATATGGGGTTAACAGTGGTACTGTATTCTAAGGGCTTAGTACCCCATGTCCCCAGCCCAGGCTGGGGCAAAGTTCTGTGGGATCACGATCTAGCCACTTATCCTGTGTAGTACGCACAGTGTGATTAAATGCTCGGGGTGGTTGGCCCTGTTTACCCTCGGTGAAGGTCCCTCTAGATACCTTGAGGCTCCTGTTTTTTGTGTTTTGAGGTGCTAGCCCTTGCCACGTTATAGTTTCGACCTTTCATAGAAGTATTATCTAATGTTTGCTATGGTTATACCACTGTTTACGTTTATTATGCACTGATTTTTTATTATGTGTGTATATCTTGCACTATTTTTGTGAAAACTTTCAATAAAAATCATTGAAACCAAAAAGTGTTGTTTAAAGTTTGCCACAAGCCACCTGGAAGACACACCAAACATGTGGAAGAAGGTGCTCTGGTCAGATGAAACCAAAATCGAACTTTTTGGCAACAATGCAAAACGTTATGTTTGTCGTAAAAGCAACACAGCTCATCACGCTGACCACACCATCCCCACTGTCAAACATGGTGGTGGCAGCATCATGGTTTGGGCCTGCTTTTCTTCAGCAGGGACAGGGAAGATGGTTAAAATTGATGGGAAGATGGATGGAGCCAAATACAGGACCATTCTGGAAGAAAACCTGATGGAGTCTGCAAAAGACCTGAGACTGGGACGGAGATTTGTCTTCCAACAAGACAATGATCCAAAACATAAAGCAAAATCTACAATGGAATGGTTCACAAATAAACATATGCAGGTGTTAGAATGGCCAAGTCAAAGTCCAGACCTGAATCCAATCGAGAATCTGTGGAAAGAACTGAAAATTGCTGTTCACAAACGCTCTACATCCAACCTCACTGAGCTCGAGCTGTTTTGCATGGAGAAATGGGCAAAAATTTCAGTCTCTCGATGTGCAAAACTGATAGAGACATACCCCAAGTGACTTACAGCTGTAATCGCAGCAAAAGGTGGCACTACAAAGTATTAACTTAAGGGGGCTGAATAATTTTGCACGCCCAATTTTTCAGTTTTTTATTTCTTAACAAAGTTTGAAATATCCAATTTCGTTCCACTTCATGATTGTGTCCCACTTGTTGATTCTTCACAAAAAATTACAGTTTTATATCTTTATGTTTGAAGCCTGAAATGTGGCAAAAGGTCGCAAAGTTCAAGGGGGCCGAATACTTTCGCAAGGCACTGTACATTGCAGGTAGGGATGTTTCTGAGCTGAAAGCACACACATGTAAAGGATGTCAGCGTTTTCCTTTTTATACGTCTCCGTGTGCAGACAGCCCTGTGTCTAAAAAACACGCAGATGGCTTTATCAGGCAACAGCAGAGAAAAGTGACCTGGAATAGCCATTGAGAGTTCCAGAAGAGCACTCTGCGGACGGCGGGAGCAACATAAAAAAGATGAAAGTCATATATACAAACATACATGATTTGCACAGTTAAAGTATTACTAAACCCAGGAGCCTACATTCACTGTATCTGCTCTCCCATAGTACACAGAACATGGGAATGCAATTATTTTAGTAAATATAAACCGCTAAATACCTTTTATCATCAGCAGTATATAGCAGTCTTGTGACTTCTATCAGTGTCTGGTTAAAGCTTGTAGGAGGAGTTTTCATTCTCCTCTGACTGTCCTGTGAGGATGCATAATCCCTGACCCTCTGTCAGGTCAGTGCTGATTGGGCCTGTGCTGGTTACATGCACACTCCAAAAAAAAAAACTCTAGCAATACACACCAGACTGAGCATGTGCAGAGTGTCTCCTAGGGCTCTGTGCTTTCAGTAGATGGATTGGGGAGAGTGGAAAAAGTGGGGGATCAGAGAAGACAGGATCAAACAGCCTTTTTACGCAATGCAGAGGATTAACCCCTTAGGCCTCTTTCACACGGACAAACCGCCCAACGGAGTGCATTCTGCTCAGCGGGGGATCGAACCGCCGATCCGCGCTGAGCAGGCGGATGGCAGCTCCGTCCAGTGTTAATTTCGTCGACTAAAACCGACTAAAACGTTTTCGTCGACTAACACAATTCAGATGACTAAAATACGACTAAAACTAAAATGGCATTTTAGTCAAAAGACTATAACTAAAACTAAATCGAAATTTGCTGCCAAAAATTAACACTGGTGCATGCTCAAAGCATAAATAATAACATATTAGATTTTTCACTCCAGGACCAGCAGTAGTATATAATGTTTGGAAATTGTAGAGAAATGCTTAAATAATGCATTACAAATGACAATTGAACTACACCCATTTGATTATAGATGACTAAAATTAGTTTTAGTCGACTAAAATGTAGGGCGTTTTAGTCGACTAAAATATACTGGAGTTTTAGTCAACTAAATACGACTAAAACTAAAACACTTGCAGAAGACTAAAATAGGACTAAAACTAAAATGCCATTTTAGTCCTAAGACTAAGACTAAAACTAAATTGAAATTTGCTGCCAAAATTAACACTGGCTCCGTCTCCGCTCTGTGTGCAGAGATGGAGCTGTCAGATCCCTGCTGTTCTCTATGAGGAGATGGGATGAGAGCGGACCGCCTGTCATCCGATCCGATCCTCCAGACGGATGGAAAATAGGGTTTCCATCCGTCTGGATTTCACGGACAGGATCGAAATCGGAGAGCAGCGGGTGTCAGCGGAGATGTCACCGCTGACATCCGCTGCCCCATAGAGGTGCATGGAGCATCCGATCAGGTCCGCCTAAAAAACTGACAGGCGGATCGGATCGGATCGCCCGTGTGAAAGGGGCCTTAGGCTCCACAGTGAGTATAACGAGCATGCTTTACTGCAAATACAGACTGATTTTTCTGTTGTGGGTTTAGTAACACTTTAAATTCAGGGAGCTAAGGTGTGTATAAATATACATATATTAATATAAGTATAAATTATATAATATATATATATATATATATATATATATATAAATAAATAAAAATATATTTTATATATATAGTATAAGTATAAATATATAAAAGGTGTGTATAAATATATAAATGTAAAAAATACTGAAATTCATTAAAATATTTTAAAGAGGAAGTAAACCCTCCTCTACAACTTGTACCTATAGGCAAGCCTATGATAAGGCTTACCTATAGGTACTGTAAATATCTCCTAAACTTGTACCGTTTAGGAGATATTTACCTTACATGTCGCCAGTGACGTCACTGGCGCATGCGCTCTGAAGGAACGGCCGATCGTGCCGTTCCTTCAGAGCCCCGTGCCGTGACTGTCGGCTCCCACACGCGTGCGCGGGAGTGACGTCACCGCGGCTCCGGCCAATCAGATGGCCGGATGCCGCGATCCCGGAAGACGGGCGACTAGACATGTCTAGTCGCCCGTCATAGAGGTGAGTGAGCGGCACGGCGGGGGCTCGTTCTGAGGTAAGTATTGCATAATGAGCTAGTATGCGATGCATACTAGCTCATTATGTCTTTCTTTTGCAGGGTGTAAAAAAAAAAAAAACTCAAACGAGTTTACAACCTCTTTAAATAAAAATGTAGATCTTTTAAATAAAATGTAGGTAATACTTGCTTTGTGCAAAGATGTTTCAGAGAAAGGTAGCTTACTTCGTCTTTTGGCAGTTCAGCCCTATTAGCTTCTCCCTCCTCCGGTTGCCACTTGTAGCACTCCAGAGCCTGGCTGTGTACACCCATAGACATACACAGCGCTGGTAATCCACGCCCCCCACTTCCTCCTCATAGAATCTGACTGACAGCAGCAGGAGCCTATGGCCCAGTCTCTCCTGTGAGACCAGGAAGTGAGGGGAGTGGTGCTGAAGTTGAAGACAGCGCTGGAGCACTGATATAGAGCCAGGTAAGAGTTTGGGGATTAGCAGGACAGGTAGTAGGGTGTTTATTACCTTAATGCAGAGAATGCATTAACCACTTGCCGTCTGCCCCATAGCAGATTTACTGCTACAGGGCAGCTCTCCTGTGCAGGATCACGTATATATATATATATATATATATATATACATACTTTAAATTATTTATAGTTGTGTATTATTTTATAATTTTTGGTTTTGTGTTTCAAACTTTATCATACCCGAAATGTTAAAAAGAAAGAACGCACAGTAAAAAAAAAAAAAAAGAAATCATATGTAAATAGTTGGTTTGGGCTAGCAAAATAATGGTACCGCTTTTCAGCACCTAAAATCGGAAAGAATCATACCGCCGGTATGTTATATATATATATATGTGATTCTGCAATCCCACCTGCAGAGGGCGCCCCATGATTAATCACAGCAAAAGCTCCTCTATGGGTGCCTGACACTGGATGTCCTCTGGCACCCACCGATCATCGGTAAAACACACAGAACTGAGACCTGTCTATGTTTATATACAGGACAGATCCCCATTCTGACAGGGGGGGGGGATGGATTTTGTGTTCCTGTAAAATAGGGAATAAAATTCATCTCTTCCCCTAGTAAAAGCAGTACACAAAAACACTAGCTAGGCACACAGTTAACACTTTGATCGCCCTAAATGTTCAACCCCTTACCAGCCAGTATCAATACAGTGACAGTGCATATTTTTAGCACTGATCATTGTATTAGTGTCACTGGTTCCCACAAAGTGTCAAAAGTTTCAGTTAGTGTCCGATTGTCCGCCGCAATATGGCAGTCCCACTATAAGTCGCTGATCGCCGTCATTACCAGTATAAAAAAAAATTCCATAAAAATATACTGTAGTTTGAAGACGATATAACATTTGCATAAACCAATCAATATACGCTTATTGGGTTTTTCTTTTTTACCAAAAATATGTAGCAGAATACATTTTGGCCTAAATTTATAAAGAAATTTGATTTTTTTTTTTTTTTTTATTGGATGTGTTTTATAGCAGAAAGTAAAAATTATTGCTTTTTTTTTCAAGGTTTTTGATCTTTTTTTTTTTTTTGTTTATAGCGCAAAAAATAAAAACCGCAGTGGTTATCAAATACCACCAAAAGAAATAAATAGGGAGAAAAAAAAAAGCTTTATTTGGGTACAGTGTCGCATGACGCAATAACACAGTGCCGCATCACAAAAAATGGACTGATCACGAAGGGGGGTAAATCTTGCAGAGGTCAAGTGGTTAAGGTAAAGAAAAAGTAGACTTGAGAACCACATTATTACAGAATAAAGCTGAACTTAGTTTTGTATTTATTAACACATTATTAAGTGTATTTCATGCAAACAGTACCTGGTATCTGCCTGCAGTTTCTGTATAGCAGAGCACAGACTGGGAGAGAGAGAATAGCTGTTCTGCAGTGCTCATATGCTAACAAGAAAATGTTGACTGTAGGAGAGAGCAGAGTGACAGAGAGATGAGTGCATTAGTTTGCTGCTAGGACCATCATTTATAGCTAAAGCTGAACTCCAGCTTTATGGTGGCCATACAGTAGCCGAAAAACCATTCGTAAATCTGTCATTTGGATCGTTCAATCGTCTTTCAACCAATTAATGGGCATGAATAGAAAATCGGTTTTAGCTTTTCAGAGCCGAAAAATCGAAGGAACAGTTTGAAAAATTCTGCAAAACCAATGATAAATTGAAAGGTTAAAGTGTTTCTTGCGGCGAATCTTGCCCGCTAAAAATGTAACTTTTCGCACTGCCCATATGTGACAAACGGACAAAAATCTGATTATTTTATGTTCATTGAACGATTTATCAATTGAAATTCGGTCATTATAGGATATCGTTTGCTCTCACGGCCGAGTGTTTGGTATTTAAAAAACGAGTGTGAAGGATTTTTCGTATAGTGTATAGCCAGCATTACAATCAGTCTTGTACTGTTTTGCAGACACTTCTCTTGTACTGAAAATGCTTACTTTCGTGGGCAAACCTTTTTTTAATTGAAATCTAAGTGTAACATTTCCTTTGGGTCTTGTTCACACCGCAAAGCACAATGCATTAGGCATAGGCAACCTATTCAAGGCGAAGACGTCATGTTTATGACGAAACGCGTAAAGCTGGGATGCACGTCGCCTCGTTTTAGGTACTAGCAGGAACGCACGCTGCAGCTGGTCCATCCAACTCTTTCCCGTTCTCTTGTGAAGGGCGGAAAACTGAGTGGGAGCATTTCCTATCACTTTTTTACCTTTTTTAGCAAGTAGGTATTGGCCCTAAAAGGGAACATTTTTATTAACAACTTACTGACCGCCCCCTGCAGGTTTACTGCGGTAGGCTGGCTTGACTGCGCGAATCCACGTAGGGGTACGTCAGTCGCAGAAGTGGTGCTGGGGGATGAGCACGCGCTAGTAGCGGCATGCTTCCGCCCCCACTAGGCAGCGGGGATGCCGATCCACGGGACCAGTGGGCGCGATTGCCGCTGGGCACCCGTGATTGCTCCCCATTGAGAGAAGAACGGTATAAGATCACAGGTTTATATAAGATCACAGGTCTCTATGATCAATTCACAATCCCCCCCCCCACCCCACAGTTAGAAAACACTCTCCTAGGCTCACAATCAACCCTTTGATCACCCCTAGGTTAACCCCCCTCCCTGCCAGTGTCATTAGTACAGTAACAGTGCATATTTATAGCACTGATTACTGTAGTAATGTCACTGGTCCCCCCAAAAGTGTCAAAAATGTCAGTTAGGGGTCCGATCTGTCCGCCGCAATGCCGCAGTCCCGCTAAAAATCGCAGATCGCCACCATTACTAGTAAAAAAAAAAAAAATAAATAAAAATGGCATAAATCTTTCCCCGAGTTTGTAGATGCGATAACTTTTGTGCAAACCAATCAAAATACACTTATTGCTTTTTTTTACCAAAAATATGTAGCAGCATACAAATTAGCCTAAAAGGATGAAAAAATGTATCCATTTTTTTTGGGAATGCTTTATAGCAGAATGTGAAAAATATTGTTTTTATTTTCAGAATTGTCGCTCTTTCTTTGTTTATAGCGCGAAAAATAAAAATTACAGAGGTGATCAAATACCACCAAAATAAAGAAAAAATTAGATTTTTACATTTTTTTTTATTGGGAATGTTATATAGCAGAATGTGATAAATATAGTTTCCCTATTTTGTAGACATGATAACTTTTGAGCAAACCAATCAAAATACGCTTATTGCGTATTTTGATTTTTGCATTTTTTTTTATTGGGAATGTTATATAGCAGAATGTGAAAAATATAGTTTTTTCTTTTTTCAGAATTGTCGCTCTTTTTTTGTTTATAACGCAAAAAATTTAAATCGCAGAGGTGATCAAATACCACCAAAAAAAAACGTTATTTCTGAGGAAAAAAAGGATATTGATTTTATTTGGATACAGCGTCGCGCGACCGCACATTTGTCCGTTAAAGTAACGCAGTGCCGAATCGCAAAAAAATGGCCTGGTCATTAATTGGGTAAAACTTTCCGGTCCAGAACTGGTTAAGAGCTTGCGCTGCTGACCGCATAGATTACAATCATATTGCGGCAATCTAAAACCTATACAAGATGAATGGGCTATCAACGCAACTCAACACGCAAAATAGGTTCTGAACCATTTTTTTTAAGAGCGTTGCAATGTAATGTACAGAGCATACGTATCTGTTTGTGCATTGCAAAGCAGGTGAATTGAGCTGCAATTAACTTTGACTCCCAACACACCACTACACACATATACAGTGATTTACTATGACTTGCGGTAATGCGTGTTATAATGCATGTTCTGGTGTAAATGAGCCCTTAGCTCCATGAAGTGCCAAGGACTACCTGAGCTAAACCTTCACACTACATAATTATTTGTAAATCTAAAGATGATTGGGGAGACCTTGGGGTTGATTTACTAAAAGGCAAATAGACTTCAATCTGCAAGTGCAGCTGCTCCAGAGCTTAGGAAATGAGGGGAAACTCTGCTGACTTCCATAATTTAACCACTTAAGCCCCGGAAGATTTTACCCCCTTCCTGACCAGGGCCTATTTTGCGATTCGGCACTGCCTGACTTTAACGGACAATTGTGCGGTCGTGCGACGCTGTACCTAAATGAAATTGACGTCCTTTTTTTCACACAAACAGAGCTTTCTTTTGGTGGTATTTGATCACCTGTGTGATTTTTTGATCATGCGCTATAAACAAAAAAAAAGCGTCAATTTTGCAAAAATAACAATATTTTTCACATTTCTTTATATGAAATTCTCCAAAAAAAAAAATGTAAAAATCAAATTTTTTTAACATTTTAGGCCAATTTGTTTTCTGCTACATACAGTGGGTACGGAAAGTATTCAGACCCCCTTAAATTTTTCACTCTTTGTTATATTGCAGCCATTTGCTAAAATCATTTAAGTTCATTCTTCTTCCTCATGAATGTACACATAGCACCCCATACTGACAGAAAAACACAGAATTGTTGACATTGTTGCAGATTTATTAAAAAAGAAAAACTGAAATATCACATGGTCCTAAGTATTCAGACCCTTTGCTGTGACACTCATATATTTAACTCAGGTGCTTTCCATTTCTTCTGATCATCCTTGAGATGGTTCTACACCTTCATTTGAGTCCAGCTGTGTTTGATTATACTGATTGGACTTGATTAGGAAAGCCACACACCTGTCTATATAAGACCTTCCAGATCACAATGCATGTCAGAGCAAATGAGAATCATGAGGTCAAAGGAACTGCCTGAAGAGATCAGAGACAGAATTGTGGCAAGGCACAGATCTGGCCAAGGTTACAAAAAGATTTCTGCTGCACTTAAGGTTCCTAAGAGCACAGTGGCCTCCATAATCCTCAAATGGAAGACGTTTGGGACGACCAGAACCCTTCCTACAGCTGGCCGTCCGGCCAAACTGAGCTATCGGGGGAGAAGAGCCTTGGTGAGAGAGGTAAAGAAGAACCCAAAGATCACTGTGGCTGAGCTCCAGAGATGCAGTCAGGAGATGGGAGAAAGTTGTAGAAAGTCAACCATCACTCCAGCCCTCCACCAGTTGGGGCTTTATGGCAGAGTGGCCCGACGGAAGCCTCTCCTCAGTGTAAGACACATGAAAGCCCGCATGGAGTTTGCTAAAAAACACCTGAAGGATTCCAAGATGGTGAGAAATAAGATTCTCTGGTCTGATGAGACCAAAATAGAACTTTTTGGCCTTAATTCTAAGCGGTATGTGTGGAGAAAACCAGGCACTGCTCATCACCTGTCCAATACAGTCCCAACAGTGAAGCATGGTGGTGGCAGCATCATGCTGTTGGGGTGTTTTTCAGCTGCAGGGACAGGACGACTGGTTGCAATCGAGGGAAAGATGAATGCGGCCAAGTACAGGGATATCCTGGACAAAAACCTTCTCCAGAGTGCTCTGGACCTCAGACTGGGCCGAAGGTTTACCTTCCAACAAGACAATGACCCTAAGCACACAGCTAAAATAACGAAGGAGTGGCTTCACAACAACTCCGTGACTGTTCTTGAATGGCCCAGCCAGAGCCCTGACTTAAACCCAATTGAGCATCTCTGGAGAGACCTAAAAATGGCTGTCCACCAACGTTTACCATCCAACCTGACAGAACTGGAGAGGATCTGCAAGGAGGAATGGCAGAGGATCCCCAAATCCAGGTGTGAAAGACTTGTTGCATCTTTCCCAAAAAGACTCCTGGCTGTATTAGATCAAAAGGGGGCTTCTACTAAATACTGAGCAAAGGGTCTGAATACTTAGGACCATGTGATATTTCAGTTTTTCTTTTTTAATAAATTTGCAACAATGTCAACAATTCTGTGTTTTTCTGTCAGTATGGGGTGCTATGTGTACATTCATGAGGAAGAAGAATGAACTTAAATGATTTTAGCAAATGGCTGCAATATAACAAAGAGTGAGGGGTCTGAATACTTTCCGTACCCACTGTATATAAAACCAAAATTAAGCAGCGCTAGCATATAAAAACTACAATGACAATTTTAGTGATATTTGTGAAATAAATAAGTAAACAAATAGTCCTTGTGATATCAGTGAAGAAATCCAGATAAAGTGCTCCAGTGCAGAAATAACTTATAAAGTGCTCCAAGGTGATGGTGACCCCTCTTGGCTCCCCACTCACCACAATGCTAGATTGTTAGCGCTTGAAGTATATGCTACATAGAGCCTCCTTTCAGGAACTATCGTTCGGTGTATTCGTATATCCTCGGATAGAAGTGGGTATGATCTGCCTCCGTATCCACCTTTAAAACATAAAAGGACCGCACATAGTGAAGTATGTATTTATGATTTGTTGCCAAATTAAAGGTTTAAAACATACTCACAAACAGAATAAAATGGTATCGCATTTATCACAAACTCGTGGACGCTGCAGTTGTCGTGCGTTCCACAGTGTGACCAGGAAGTGCTTAACCGGAAGTGACGATACGTGTAGTCCGTGCCGGAAGTTGCGTCAACGCGTTTCACCCTCCCTCTGGGCGTTTTCAAAGACCTTGCAAAGCTTCAATCTGGCCACACAGTCCCATAGTATACTCAACGCAACACAAAACACTGACACTGCATAGACTTAGCCTCCGTTCACATTAGGTCGCTCCGACTTAGGGGGCGACCTGTGAAGTTGCGTGCAGAGCGACTTCGGCGCGACTTGCACGGACTTCATAACATGAATGTCTATGTAAGTCGCCTCCAGGTCGCCCCGAAGTAGTACAGGACCCTTTTTCTAAGTCGGAGCTACTTGTGTCGCTCCTATTAGAACGGCTCCTGTACTACACAGTGGGAGCGTGACGGACCACGACTTGTCAGGCTGACAAGTCGCCTGACAAGTCGGATCAATGTGAATGGACACTTAGAGCCGGTTCACACTACTCCGACTCAAAGTCGCCCCGACTTTGGGCAACCTTTGAAGTCGCCCATGCAGCACGACTTCATCACGGCTTGCAAACGACTTCTCATAATAGAAGTCAATGCAAGTTGCTCCGACTTCGCCCAAAAGTAGTGCAGGAACCTTTTTCTAAGTCGGGGCGACTTGAGTCGCTATGATTAGAATGGTTCCATTGCACAGCACGTATCGCTACTTGTTGCCTGACAAGTCGGAGTAGTGTAAACCGGCTCTGACATTAACCACTTCAGCCCCGGAAGGTTTTACCCCCCTTAATGACCAGGCCAAATTTTTTTGCGATTCAGCACTGCATTGCTTTAACTGACAATTGCGCAGTTGTGTGACGCTGTACCCAAATTAAATTTATGTTTTTTTCTATAAACAGAGATTTCTTTTGGTGGTATTTGATCACCTGTGAGATTTTTAATTTTTTGCGCTATAAACAAAAAAAGAGCGACAATTCAGGAAAAAAAAACAATGTTTTTCACATTCTGCTATAAAACTTTCCCAAAAAAAAAAAGTAAAAATCTAAATTTTTCATCCTTTTAGGCCAATTAAGGCAGTGGTATTTGATCACCTCTGCGTTTTTTTTTTTTGTTTTTTTGGGGGGGGGGGGGGTTTTTGCGTTGTAAATAAAAAACAAAACAATTTAAAAAAAAAAAAAAACAATATTTTTTACTTTCTGCTATAAAACATATCCAATAAAAAAAGTTTAAAAATCAAATTTCTTCATCAATTTAGGCCAATAAATCATTACATAGTTAGTCAGGCTAAAAAAAGTCCATCTGGCTCAACCAATAAAAAACAAAAAACAGTAAAGAAAATATAACCATACAATCACACATATCTATATATCTATATATATATATATATATATATATATATATATATATATATATACACACAATCCTATACCCACAGTTGATCCAGATGTATTCTGCTACATATTTATGTTAAAAAAAATCCTAATAAGTGTATATTGATTGGTTTGCGCAAAAGTTATCAGGTTTACAAACTAGGGGATAGATTTATTGACTTTTAATTTTTATTTTATTGTTTTTACTAGTAATGGCGGCAATCAGCGATTTTTAGCCAGACTGCGACATTGCGACGGACAAATTTGACACTAAGTGACACTTTTTGGGGACCAGTGACACCAATACAGGGATCAGTGCTAAAAATAATGCAGTGTGCTCCTAGGGAGTGCTTTCTTTTCTGTACTGGGATTGGATACACTAGAGTAAAAGAGAGATCTGTGTTTCTGCTTAGCTAAAATACAAGATCTCTCTTTTACACCCTGACAGAACAGCGGTCTGCATGGTTTACATAGGCATACCGCCGTTCTGTCATTCCTCTGAAGGATCGGCCAATCACAGCGGGAGCGGCGCTCTTGTGGCCCCCAAGATCACATGCACAAAATCACTTTCATGATTTTGGACAGCCGGACCACTCTGCCGCAGTATTAATGCAGTGGGCGGTCAGGAACTGGGTAAAGTAGAACTATAGGCAAATGTTTTATTCTTTTTATTTTGGATAGAGTAAAGGAGGGTTATAACCTCTGTCAGATTTTTTTTTTTTGCCATCTGTGTCCCATTGCGGAGATTTCCCCTCACTTCCTGTCCCATAGCCAAACAGGAAGTGAGAGGAAGTCCCTGCAAGTTTGGGGAATTAATTGGGGACCCCCAGGTCACCTGAACTAGTATTCCCATTGGAAGATTTTCCCTCTATTACTTTTCTAGGGACAAACCCAATTTTGTGATTTTCCTTTACTTTAACCACATAACGACTGCCGCTCCTGGGCAAAGTGACGTTATACTACGTCGCTCGCTCAGGAGACTCTAGGGGGCAGGCGCGCTCCCGTCCCCGCTCGTTAGCTGGGGAGCCAGTGCGTGTGACCGGCGGCTCCGATGGCCGCCGGCCACTCGCGATCTCCCGCAGCTATGAGAGAAGGACAGATGGCTGATGTAAACACAGCTGTCTGTCATTCTCCCTGAAGTGATCCCAGAGGCTATGCAATCCTCATTGGGCTCATTCACACAAGTGGTTGAGAACCCAGCGGCTCAGCCACATTTTTACTGCCCTACAACTGCTCCCCTCTTAGCTGCAGAGGCAGCGGCCGGGGGGGGTTGACATGTTGTGGCTGCAATGCTTTGCTTGCGGAAGTGTATTGTCCGCCAATCGCAACCCATTCAAGTGAATGGGGCTGCTCTGCAAACGCCCCAAAGCTACAAGCAGTTGCGGTGCACTAGTGTGGCATTCAAGGGGTTAAGGCAGGTGGCACGGAGGCAATACATACAATACATGCTTCCTCATTGCCTTTCAAATGCTTTTCTGAAGAGCGATCCAAACATGGAACAAGTCCTAATGCTAACCCTACATATAATTTTCCCTCTAAGCCTACGACTGACCATACAATTTACCAGTGATGGCGAACCTTGGCAAACCAGATGTTTTGGAACTACATTTCCCATGATGCCCATGCAATCTGCAGTGTAGTCGATCATCATGGGAAATGTAGTTCCAAAACATCTGGCGTGCCAAGGTTGGCCATCAATGCAATATACAATCTGAGCTAGTTGATGTTAGCGACCTTACATTCCTCCAAATTCCATTTGATGATGCCCCACAGATGCTCAATAAGGTTTAGGTCTGGAGACATGCTTGGCCAGTCCATCACCTTTACCCTCAGCTTCTTTAGCAAGGCAGTGGTCATCTTGGAGGTGTGTTTGGGGTTGTTATGGGGTAATACTGCCCTGCGTCCCAGTCTCCGAAGGGAGGGGATTATGCTCTACTTCAGTATGCCACAGTACATGTTGGCATTCATGGTTCCCTCAATGAACTGTAGCTCCCCAGTGCTGGCAGCACTCATGCAGCCCCAGACCATGACACTCCCACCACCATGCTTGACTGTAGGCAAGACACACTTGTCTTTGTACTCCTCACCTGGTTACCGCCACACACGCTTGACACCATCTGAACCAATTAAGTTTATCTTGGTCTCATCAGACCACAGGACATGGTTCCAGTAATCCATGTACAATTTACAACTATGTAATATAAGGGCTGGTGCAGCTGGACAGAAATTGATTGGATTGCAGGGCTCGACAAACCCCGGGCGCCAGGTCGCATTTGCGACTAGAATTAGCGACCTGGCGCCTGGGGTGCCCTGCAGGAGGTGTCTTGTCCCTTTTGCGCCCCCACCTCCTCCCCGAGTGCACGGACTTCCGCGCCGTCCGAAAATTGAGGCCCCGGCTTTTCAGCCTTCTTCTGTGAGATGAGAGAGGCTTCCAATGAGGAACTGGCACCCTCTTGTGGTGGCCGGGAGTAATGACTTTCCACTGCCTGTTCTCAATGCATTCTCATCTCCTTCACAAGAGGAAATGAGAGGGAAGTTTTTGCAGGCTTCATCTCCCTGTCCACTTACCTTTGCTTAAAGGAGAGTGGACAGGGAGTGTGGTTATTATTATTAATTTATTTTTTAAATTAAAAAAAATAATAATAATAATTTTTTTCTTTTTTATTAATTATTAAAAAAAAATAAAATAAAAACTTTTTTTTTCAATTATTATTATTATTATTTAAAAAAAATTATATATAATCTTTTTTTTTTTTTTTTTTTCCTCATCGCCATGCCACAGCCCCAGCCGAAGGCCCCTTTCACACGGGCTGTCTGATCAGGTACGCCATTCAGTTTTTCAGGCAGACCTGATCGGACCCTTCATTCTCCTCTATGGAGCAGTAATCTGCCACCATCTGATCCTGTCCGCCAAAAACAGACGGATGGTGGTACTATTTTCTATCCATCCCGTGGATCGGATCAGATGGCATCGGATGGAAAGAGACAGACAGTCCGTTTCCATCCAATTGCGCTATAGAGGAGAGTGGGGTTCTAGTCGTATTTATGTGTAAATTTAGTATACGTCTTATTAAATAAAGCTTGGTTGTTAGTTTAAAAAAAAAAAAAAAAACTGGCTCCTAACTTTTTTAGCTGGCTCCTAGATTTCAGGCAAATTTGTCAAGCCCTGTTGGATTGTATAGGTTTGTCTTCAAATGACCTAATTTTGGTCCATTTAAATGGGATTGCACAGGGATTGTACAATCAGATTGTAGAGTTTATGCCATGGCCACTCCACTACTATCCTTCCCATAGGTAAAATATTCTTAGTTTGCATCCTCCCCTGCCCTGCCCCAGCATCCTATGTGCCGAATACCAACCTTCCTCGTCTTCATTATGTTTATGTAGGGTGCCTATAAATTTTTAATGCAGAGGAGCCGGCAGCTAACAGACCAAAGTGGCCACTTGAGAAACCCCGGTCTGTATCCATACTATGATATTACAGACCCAAAGATTGATAACGTTGTGAAGCCATGAGGCGGTCAGCATTATACTGAATTCATCAATGTGCATTACAAAAAAAAAAAAAATACTCAGCTACCCATAGCGGTCCTGTCTGGCCCCTTAGAAAAAGAAACTCTAATATAAGTGTGTCAAATACTCAGACTATGGAACTGCAGCGCCCTCTACTGAGAACATTCAGCAATTTAGAAAGTAATAATATAATATTCTATATTTTATCTTATTATCGGCTGAGTTTTAATAAACGCAGGACAGACAAAACAAAACCCAGCAATGACAAAATAACACATTGCTTTGTGTCTGGAAGATATTACATCATGTATGTGTGCGTGGATTTATTTAATGCTTATTTAAAAAGAACGAACAAAGAAAGACTTGTGCATGTGGGTGCACAATATGCTGCATTTGGATCCTTTATTTATACGGATCTGTATTATATCCTATGGGCCCATTCACACAGCTTAGTTTTGTTCCTCAGCGTTTAGCTGTGCAAACCAATACAAGAAAATTCTGCGTCCATGGTTTGATCAAGTGGTACGCATGTAAGTGTTTGCGCATATGTTTACATTAGTGATCAAACGATATCATTTTTTTATTACTGATACCGATATCTTGGTCATCACACATCGGTATCGGCCGATATCTGCCGATATTTTTGGACATTTAAAAAATGTTTTATTTATTTATTTATTTTTACAGGTACTCTTGTGGAGGGATCTGGGGATCTAAAAGACCCCAAACTCCTCCTCTGCACTTAAAAGCATTGAAAACGCAAAGTTTGGATGTTTTGAATGCTGTCATTTTTTTTAATCTGGCGCCGAGTACCCGGAAGTGATGTCATGACATCACTTCCGGGTTTTTACATGGAGACCCAATCAGAGCCAAATGCGGCTTTGATCGGGTCTTTGGTGGCGGTGCAGGTAGGATGCCTGGGTCCCCCGGTGGGACGGGAGACCCGGGCGAGCAGCTCCTTGTAATGACAGCTGAGCAGGTTCTCAGCCGCATTGGTTGTGATTACAAGACAGCCGTCCGTCGGCTATGGACACCGGTACCGGGGTGATACCTCTAGCTGCAGGCATCACTCCGGTACAAGCCCTTTCCGTAAATATCCGTAATATCCGTAACATCAGGGGCCGATTCCGATATATTGGGGAAAGTGCAGATCGGCCCTCAATATATCGGCTTTGCCCATAATCGGTTGATCCCTAGTTTACATGCATACAAGGTAAATGGACCATGTGCAAATCCAGAGCCAAGATGTAGACATACCTAATCAGTGCCAGGACAAGGTCATCTACCAGCGGAGGACTGGGCCAGGAGGGAGGGGGGCAGTTGCCCCCTGGGCCGTTCTGATGTCCTGTAAAAGGGCTGCACCGCTTCTGCCACAGACATGCCTAAAGGATTCCTGGTGAAGAGAAGTAAAAAGTCACCGCCATTGACCTACCGAATGCGGGATGAAGAACAGAGCGCAGGCCTCCCCCCAACCGCCCCCTGGGAACCCGGATGCAGCCGGTGAGTAGAGAGTACCTGGAGCGGCTTCAGCCTGGAATGGGGGTCAGGAGGAAGACAGGAAGAGGGAGAGTGGGAGTCGGGGGAAATCACTGCAACATGGGCCTCTGGTTTGTACTTTCCCCTTGGGCTGAAAGCTACAAAGCTACCAGTCTGCCCCTTTCATCTACAGCCCAGGGTGAACATACCAAACTGCCCCCCCCCCCCAAGATGTATAAGCATTATACATGATGCACCCCCCCCCCCAAAAAAAAAGAAAAATTAACACTAGTCTGCAATGCTTACCTCCTAAAATCTCCCCTCCTCTCAGTACAAATATGCCCCCCCCCCCCAGCACAATTCATTGCCTAAATAGAGGAAATGTACACCGCTCCAGGTGAGGATAATCCAACCCTCAAACAACCAGGGGCAGGTCCAGTCTGCAGTCTGGATCCATTCAATGTAAACTAAAAGAAGGTTTGACCGCACTCCAGTGGATGAAGATAAAATAATCCTTTACTGAGATTGTAAATCGGAGAAGACAAGACAATTGAGCCACAGACAGTATCGCGATTCAAGATTGCTTAATCATAACTGACAGTTTTCTGCCCCCTATCCCTCGTCCCAGCTCAAATCCAAAAAAATCACCACTTCTAGCACAAATCCTCTACCCCTCAAATTTCCCCTCCAAGCAAAAATCCCCCCCCCGCTCCAAATCCCCCTCCCAGCACAACCCCCCCCCCCCCCCCACACTCCAAATCCCCACTCCCAGCACAATTAAATTCCCCTTCCCATCTCAAATCCTCTCTCTCTCCAAACCCCCCCCAAAAAACCATCCCTTCTTGCCCAAATACTCTACCCCTCAAATTACCCCTCCCTGCACAAATCCTCTCCCCCTCACTCCTAATTGCCCCCTCCAAGCACAAATCTTTTCCCCCAAATTTTCCCTCCTAGCACAAATACCCCCCCCCCCAATCATTTCTACTAACACAAATCCCCCTCCCCCCCCCCAAAAAAAAAAATCCCTTCCTAGCACTTTCATTCCCCCTCTGCCATATCAGCTCTTCTAGCACAAACCCCAAAAAATCTGCACTCCTAGCACAAATCCTCATCCCCCATCCCAGCACAAATCCCCCCAAATTACCACTCCTAGCACACCACCCCCAAATTTCCCCTCCTAGAACAATTCTTAACCCCTGCCGCCCCTTAAATTTCTTCTCCAAGAACAAATACCCCCCACTCCAAATTCCCCCTCCCAGCACAAATCCCTCCACTCTAAATCCCCTCTCCCAGCACAAATCCCCCCTACTCCAAATTCCCCCTCCCAGCACAATTAATTGCCCCACCCCCTCTCCCAGCTCAAATCCTCAGATTGCAGCATGCAGGACTTTTCAAAACGCACCGCAGTCGCAACACTGTGGTGGGAAGAGTCCCATAGGATTTAAGGGGATAGCGTTTTGTGGCGTTTTAGCACAGCAAAGATGCATTAGTATGAAAGCAGCCTTGAAGTGTAACTCTGCTATTTGGAAAAACTATTTTCAGGATTATGATGCAATAGTGATTTTTTTGCTAGTGACAACTCACAGGCAGCAGTCTCTTTAACACTCGACTCACCATCTCCTATGGCATTGTTCCCAGTAGTTTTGCTGCTGCCTTGATATTGGACTCTGCAGTCTTTTGGCTAACAAGGGGTGATTTCCATTAGAGTAAGTGGCAGTTGCATTTTGTTGATTCTGCAATTGGTGACACTTTCCTAAAGGCAATACTGCCAGTGTGATCTCTAACGCCAGCGCAGTGTAAGATTCTACTTTGTAAATAGTATTCATCACTTTTTCTTTTTGTTTAGTCTGTATAGTCATTCGGAGCATCCATTAACCACTTCAGCCCCGGAGGATTTGGCTGCTCAAAGACCAGGCCATATTTTGCAATTCGGCACTGCGTGACTTTAATGGACAATGGTGCGGTCGTGCGATGCTGTATCCAAATGAAATTGACGTCCTTTTTTTCCCACAAACATAGCTTTCTTTTGGTGGTATTTGATCACCTGTGCGATTTTTATTTTTTGCGCTATAAACAAAAAAATAGCAACAATTTTGAAAAAATAACAATATTATTCACATTTTTTTATATAAAATTCTTTAAAAAAATGCAAAAATCTAATTTTTTTTAAATTTTAGGCCAATTTGTTTTCTGCTACATATTTTTGGTAAAAAAAAATTGCAATAAGAGTATTTTGATTGGTTTGCGCAAAAGTTATTGCATTTACTAACTACGGGAAAGATTTATTTCATTTTTATTGTTTTTTTTTAACTAGTAATGGCGGCGATCTGCAATTTTTTTTGCGGGACTGCGACATTGCGGCGGACAGATTGGACCCCTGACTGACATTTTTGACACTTTTGGGGGTACCAGTGACATTACTACAGTAATCAGTGCTAAAAATATGCACTGTTACTGTAAAAATGACACTGGCAGGGAAGGGGGTAACTTTATTGGTGATCAAGGGGTTAAGTGTGTCCCTAGGGGCATGATTCTAACTGTTAGGGGGCGTGGCTAGTGAAGTAACCACAGAGACATGCGATCCTATATAGCAGGCTCGCATAGCCTCTGTGCCTACTTCAGGGAGAATGACAGACGGCTGTGTTTACATCAGCCGTCTGTCTTTCTCCCTCTCCTGCGGGAGATCGCGAGTGGCCGGCTGACATCCGCTGCCCCATAGGGATGCATGAAGGATCCGATCAGATCCGCCTAAAAAAATGACAGGTGGATCTGTTCGGATCGTTTGCGTGAAAGGACCCTTACTAAAACTGGAGCACTCAGAATCCGGTGCAGGTGTGCATTTTAGACAATCAGCTTCTATCTTTAACTTGTTCAATTAAAGGATAAGTCCACCCTAAAACTAAAATCCCTGCATCTATAGACCTCCATGAGCACCAGCCTATCTAGCCCTGTAAAGGAGAAATCAATATACTTACCTTTTTGGAAGCTGATCCGACCCGATCTCCAGCAGTGGAAGCTCTGCAGAGGACAGGGCCAACAACGGCTGTGAAATGAATGGGGAGTGACTTCACCCATAGACTTACTACGGGCAGTGCTTTTTTTCTCAGAGAATAGGTGCAGGACCCCCCCCCCCCTCCTTCTGAGTGACCCCTTGTCTCCACCCACTACCCACCTATGAGCACTGTCCCTAGTTTCCATCCCCTACCCACCTCCCATGCACAACAAAATACCTCACCCAGCAACAAAAGATCCACCCCAGCAACATCAGACCCCTCCAGTAACAACAACGGCTCTCCCAGCAACCAGTATCAATAGATCAACCAACAATAGATCTCTACTTCAACAGGAGATCCCTACCAAAAACATAAGATCCCTCAGCAGCAATAATAGACCCTCCCACAATAACAGATCCCTACCAGTGACAATAGATCCCCAAGCAGCCAGCATCAAGAGACCCTCCAACACCCCTTGCTATTACATACATACATACATACATTCAGTGCTGGAGGTGCCGGAACTGCGTTCCCCCGCGTTCCTGCAGAAAAAAAGCCCTGACTACGGGGCTTCCGTTGTTGGATGTGTCCTCTGCACCCGCCTCCACAGCAAAGCCGCAGCTGACAGCTCAGCGTGGGATCGGGTCGGATCGGTTTAAAAAAAGGTAAGTATACGGGTTTCTTCTTTACAGGGCTAGATAGGTTAGTGTTAGAACATGGAGGTCTATAGATGCAGGGATTTTAGTGTTAGGGTGGACTTATCCTTTAAACTTTAACAATAAAACCTGGAAGCTGGTTTCTTTGCAGAGCTGCACCAGATTTTGAACTCTCCAGTTTTATTAAACCGACGTCTACACTACCCTACATAAATATTCATGTAGACACATTATGGCATGGTTCCTACAGTTTCCACAAATCTAACCTCAAACATAAGGACGTTGAACAAACATAATGGTATAATACAATTTTTTGATATATTTTTTAATAATTTGGTCATTTTATTTTCTGTTATTACTATGTCATAAAGGTTAGTAAAGTAAGTCTATATGCGGGTGGAAGATGTGTATCAATGGCACCTCATCCTTGTAATACATGAAAAATAGTTTGAACAGTAGGAATGGGATTTTTTGGGTGCATATATTGTAGGCCAGACCCTAAGAGGTGTATTTACTAAAGGCAAATAGATTGTGCACTTTGCAAATTGCAGTTAAACTCTGCAAGCGCAGTTGCTCCAGAGCTTAGTAAATGAAGTAACGCATTACATTGCAAAGAATACCCAATCACATGCAGGTAAAAAATAAAAAACTGCATTTTTGCCTTCACATGATTGGATGATGGAAGTCAGCAGAGCTTCTGCTCATTTACTAAGCTCCAGAGCAACTGCTCTTGCAACTTTGCAAAGCAGCCTTTTTGCCTTTAATAAATCTGTAAGTCTGTAGTACCAATTAAAATTTTAAAAATTCTATTACAAACAATACATAAAAATGTATTGTATATAAAAACGAGTTTAGTTCCATAGTAGAATACCACTGTACATAATGTGATAATGTTGACAAGATCCTCTACACAAATTCTTCTACATGTTTCGCCAACATGGCTTCTTCAGGAAGCAATTATGTGTATAGGATACTGGTAAGAATACAAAAATATACAGATAAGAAATAATGATAAACAGAGATAAGTTTATACATACACATGTGCAGACAAAAGAGCAGCAGCACCCACCAAATCCATTGCAGCAATCCAAGGAGTGTTGCTAGATGGAACCATGCAGAGGGATCCCACAGGGTTTAGCAGGAGCAGATCCACCTGTATCATAAAGTTGGAGTTACCCTATAACTAGATGTTCACATTTTTTAAACAAACTCACATATAGGTATAGGTAACCACCAGTACAATGTTCTTTCTCATTATAGGCAGTGACAAAACCATAACTATGCTTTAATAAGCTGTAGCATATTTCAGTTTGAACCAGATACTAGTATTTATCATTCAGTTAAAAAAACATTATTATCCTGCAGTCATGTGTTTTTGCCATCTTTCATTTCTAGAACATCTAGGAAGAATATTGGGAATAGCAGAAAATATTTTTCTTTAGAATTTTACATTTTAAATAAATAATTTAACTATTCAGACGTGTATGTGTTATTTATTTATTTTTTTTTTTTATATCGCATACATATGCAATAAATTGTCAACAAAGACTTTCACATTTATCCCTGGTATAAAGTAATAGTAAGTCACACTTTCCATAAATAGGAGCAGATTTATTTATCTTGAAAAGAAAAATAATAATAAATAATAATGCGTATATATATATATATATCTTTATATACTGTATATATTGTATATACTGTATGCATATACAGTATATATATATATATATGTGTGTGTATATACATATATATATATATATATATATATATATATATATATATATATATATGTATATATATATATATATATTATATAATTAAATTATATAAAAAAGTATATTATATATATATATATATATATATATATATATATATAGTTATATGTGCGCGCGTGTGTGCGTATATATTAATGAAGTGTTTCTGTGCAGCTGGAGGGGAATTTAGGATCTACTATTCCCAAATCCCTCCCCTCTTCTTGTCAGGAACGCTCAGCCCCCACAATGAAGATGGATGGATGATAAAGGAGGAGGGTGAGAGGGTAAATATTAATCATACACACAGACCCTCTGACGTGTGGGGTGATGGAGCTGAGTCCCTCTGGAAGTTGTTATGAGATGATACAGACGCCCGGGGGGCTATGGGTTTAGATTTGGTGTTTGATTTATGATGAGGGAATAGAGAGGAGCGCAATGCGATGTATAATATATATATATATATATATATATATATACACACACACACACACATATATATATATATATATATATATATATATATATATATATAAAATATTTTTTTTTTTTTTTTACATATCTACCTATAGATCCCGACACTATCTTAAGTAAAGTATACTTAGAAAATAGTATATATTACTTATGATAAAATATTGATCTCATTTATACTTTCTAGGTCAGTCCGGACGTCAGCCATGCTTTTATTGAGGCTGATGACGAAAGAAATGTTCTTGTGTCTCGAACCCAGACTGGCTGACTTAACACTAGAATTTATTGCTGTGTTAAGAATACTAATGATATAATATACAGTTCAAAAACATTTTTATTATTCAATATCATTTCTTGCTGCTCTTAAAAAAAATCTGATTTTTCATATGATAGGCAACAAGTAACACTACACGGTATCCTCATATAAGCACGGCCACACAACCAAAGCTGCTTTATTTGAATTTTTGGTTTAAAACAATGACTAGGGCTTTCTTAGCAGCACTTAACATTCTATTTAGTTTGTTGATAACTTATAGATAAAGTTGAAAATTATAGGGCTATAGAGCAGTGGATGTTCCTCTGGCCAGCAAAGACGCTCAAGATGTCTCTCTCATTTACACTTCATTGTTTATGTCTATGTCTATTGAGAGTTTGGTTGCAGATTGTATAATGCGCACTCGTGTTCTGTATATCATACCACCGCTACATATACCCTTGCAAGATCATTACATGTGCCTTCTATGTGTGTAGGATATGTCAAATGATAGACTAGACTGGTGCTCTTCCAGTCCCCAAGCTCCCTTGCCGTTGCTTTATTCAGGAGTTTACATGTTTGTATTCCTGAGCATATAAAGCTATGACAAGTGAGCTTCCCAGGGAGGAGAGCCAAGTGGTTCTTTGGCTTTTGACACACAAGTGCAAATACGGGTTAATATAGTAAGAGACGTCATGCTCCTGTTTGCAAGGATGTCTCATTCCAAATTGACTTAACAGCCTTTTAAATACACAAGAGGCTAAAGACGAATGCAGAATTTTACTTTGCAAAATACTTTATTATAGATTGCAATGGTTTATTTTGTATGGTATTATATACAGCATATAAATATATATAAATACATGCCTGGAGCTTGAAGGAAATGATAAGCATAGGGCATACATGACAGGGTGGAAGGAAAACCAGGCAGTAGAAGGTTAAATTAGTTGTTGGGATATGAGAGGTCAGGACTCTTACCTTATTGGCCGAGCAGACGAGTAATGGGGAGGAGCAGGAAAGAGAATAGTTGGAGGGGAGGAGTGAAGGGGCTTCACTTGCAGACTGGAGACCATAGGAGAAACGTCTGTCTGGCCATCTCTTGCATTTTGGACCTGTTGAGAGAGAACAATGAGTGAGTTGGAGCTTCTATTAAATCAGCTCAAAGCTGCTGTCTCTGCTGCTGTGTATGGCCCTGAATGGGTACAGAGCCACTTAGCAGCTTCACTGCCAGGGGTTCAGGCAGGACCCCCCTCAGCTGGCGCCTACCACCACATGGGCTTGGAAGCCTTGGCCTCCGAGCCCATGCCCAGAAGACCCTCCAGGCCCTCCTGCTAAGCAATTGCCTGCTACTGCGGGTGGTGGTCCTGGGAGAAATCCCCATCCAAGGCAGAGCCCACAGGAGTAAGAAGCTCAACATGCTGCAGCCATGGTCCCCTCATCTGTAGTTTGGTCCCAGGTGCAGGTGGCTGGCACTGCTGGCGATGAGCCGGTCGGCATATCAGCTCGGCGGGGGGAGAGTCTGCACAGCAGGCACCAACCTGTCTCTGGGTGCGGCCAGTGGCCCTTACTCTGTGGGAGAAGAGCGGCATGGGATATCCGGCTCCTCGGCTGGGGGAACCCGGTGGTCGAGGGGGAACGCCTACAGGTCCAGGTCGGGGCCTGTGCGGGCTGCCAGAGGAGCGACTAAAATGTAGGAGAGGGCGGCAGCGCCGGCTGATGACATCATTAGAGGGAGACAGAGCTGCTGCAGTCAGTTCTTAAGCCCTCAGGGTACCCCAGCACAGGAGCAACACAAGTAGTGTCCAGGAAAAAGAGTCAGCCAGGACAGCAGCTCCACGGACAGGCACAAGTCCGCTCTGAGGGGGAAGTCAGCAGCTCTGAGGACGGGGAGCTGGAGATAGAGACCCTGGAGGCAGCGGGAGCATCCGGAATGATGGCTGACATGGCTTCCTGCCCAGTGTAGCCCAGTGAGTGCACTGTTTCTGATCTGTCTTGTTTTTCTTCTGTTGTGTTGGGGGAGGGCTGGAGTTGTAGACAAAGGGGCCTAAGAGCAGGTAGCGGGTTCAGGTAAGGCTGCAGGGGCCTCTGGGATAGTCTGCAGGACCTGCTGTGGAGATTGAAAGCAGGGGCAACAAGGGACTCCCCGCCAGTATTGCCGTGGTCTCCCCTCAGGGAAGGATGACATTTTCTGGGGGCATTTGTGCCCCTTCAAGTGCTCCGTCAGTGACGCCAGCCGTGGTAGTCGCGAGCACACAAACGGACAGGGACATGGTGGCAGCTGTAGCGATCACTGCTAAGACTTCGAAGGATGGAGACAAGGAAGTGGAAAAGGTGCAGTTAGCTGACTCGGAAAAATGTGAGGTATATGTATGCTTTGAGCGACCTTGGGGGCCCACCTTAAAGCTGAAGTTCGCAAAAAAATTTGGAATAGGGAGTATGTGTAAATATTTTCTCTGCTATCAATCCAAAATTTTCTTGGATCGCGTTAGACCAGATGAAAGCCAGAAGGAGGATGAGGCGAAGAGGAGGTACTGGCTTATTCCTCTGACGTTTGCGAATTGATGGCAGGGGGGCTGCCATGGATCCACAATGACAAACAGTTTTGTCATCGAAAAACCACCCCCCTCCATACGCTAAGATCACAAAGATATCAGCATCTGGATGAAGTAGGATGACTTATTCCAGGGCTATGGGTCAGTTTTTTCTTGGGGGGTCGGCGGTGCCTCCACCTCTGGATCGTCGACCCTTACAAGGAAGGGGATTTGTTGGCAGTTTAATTAAGGAACGTGTCGGTTTAGAAGCGCCTGCTGCTTCAAACACAACTGTTCAGGCTGCGGAGGAAATCATTCCCTCATTTGCTGTTTTAGATAAGGAAAAGGGTGTGCCAGCGACACTTCTGGAAAAAGGGACAACACCCAGTAAGACTGGAAAGGACACATCCCAAATATGTTGTCGGAGGTCCCTCCTATTTCTAATAATTTACGTTCAGCACTACCGTCGGTTGTGTCAAAGAAGCTGCTGAAAGAAGTGACCTTGAGTGGCCCATTTCCTTTCCCGCCTCTTCCGTGGCTTGTAGTTTCCCCATTGGGCGTAGTTCTGAAGAAAGAGCCAGGAAAATTTCGGATGATTCATCATCTCTCGTATCCGAAAGGAGGCTCAGTGAATGATGGTATCGACCCACTGGAATGTGCAGTTACCTATACATCATTTGACGCAGCTGTTTCCTGGGTACGTAGATACGGCCAGGGCTTGCTCATGGCTAAATATGATGTTGAATCAGCATTCAGGCTGCTCCAAGTCCATCCTCAGAGTTTTCAATTTCTTAGAATTCTGTTGGCAATGTTCTTACTTTGTAGACCGTCGCTTACCGATGGGTTGTTCTATCTCGTGGGCCCTGTTTGAAACGTTTAGTTTGATCCTTGAGTGGACGGTTAGGGAGGTCTCGGGGGTGAACTCACTCATCCACTATCTGGATGATTTTTTGTGCATTGACTGCCAGAGTCAAGGACTTGTGAGATCCTGCTAGGGACATTGAAACATCTTGCAGAATGTTTTGGCATTCCTTTTGCACCAGACAAGACAGAAGGCCTGGCCACAGAATGGTTTTTTTTCTCAGAATAACTATCTTTTCAGTGGCCATGGAATGCAGATTGCCTATGGATAAATTGTTGGCTCTGTGAACGGAAGTGGGACAAGCATGCGGACAAGGAAAGATTAAGTTGCGGGAGCTACAGAACCTGCTAGGTATGCTAAATTTTGCAGAATTATTCCCATGGGCACAATTTTCTTCAGGCCTTTGTCGGCAGCTTCATCTGGCATTAAGGCCCCGGGCCATTATGTGCGGGTTTCCATGGGATTCAGGGCCGACCTGCGTATTTGGGATATTTTTCTTGAATCTTTTAACGACCGTTCTTTATGGCTGGAGGGTCCGGTCAGCAATGCGGATCCGGCCCTGCTTGCAGATGCGGCGGGTTCAGTGGAATATGGGGGCTTATTTTTCAGAGAGTTGGAGTGCTGAGCCATGGCCTGTGGAGTGGTGCAACGCTGGATTTTTGAAGAACCTGGTGTTACTCAAGCTATTTCCCATTGTCTTGGCAGTGGAACTTTGTGGGGAGGCTTTTCAGAACAAAAAAGTGTGATTCAATTGCGAAAATATGGGCGTGGTTTTAGAAATTAATAACATCTCAGCTTCTTCCCCACCGGTGGTTAGGCTCTTGCGTTACTTGTTTTTGAGTTGTTTTTGAGTTGTTTGAATATGTTTGTTGATGCTGTTCACATCCCGGGAGCTACCAGCCAATAAGCAGATGTTTTATCTCGTTTTCAGTGGAAAAAGTTTTGCGTGTTGGCACTGGAGGCGGAGCAACATGGGGTGCCTTGTCCTTGGCATCTATGGAGGATTGCATTGGAGTCACCACTGGAATGATACAAGACTCACTTAGCGCAGCAACATGGGTGTCCTATTCCAAAGCATGTAACAAATGGTTCTCTTTATTAGAGGAGGTTGTTTGCTATAATCTTACGCAGGGTACCTCAGTGTCCATGGTGGATCAAAAATTGTTGGGACTTGCGTTTTTTTTTAAGTTGGCATGTATCACAGATTTCACCAAGTCTTTTGTGTTGCATCAGGCGCTTAAGGGTTACCAGAGGGGAAGGCGTAGTTGTGATTCTAGGCGACCAGTTTCCTTTTCAGTACAGTCTTTTCAACAGAACAAGCTGTCCTGCAAATGTAGCAGTTAGGGGGCTGAGAAAAGTTATTAACACTGACAGGGGTGCTTACAATGTTCAGCTTTTATTCTTTTATGTAAAATCTTTATCCCAAGAGGAATAATACTGATTGCTGTAACTGCTAGCTGGAGTTTGGCTTCAATTTGTTAGTGTATCTAGATCTACTAGTACATCTAACACTCCCCACTTCCAGACTGACAATGCTGCTGTACAAAATTGTCCCTGTTGCTCTTTCATCTATACTGTAGGCACCCTAATACAGTGTATTGTAATGAATCTGCTCTGTGATAACATGTGTAGGCACTGGCAAACAAGTTTGAAATACACAAACCTAAACATTTAAGTAGCGCCCTCTTAGGTAGGTGCCAGAGTGAGTGTATATAGTTTTTTGTTTCTCTGCTTAACATGAAGTCAGCTAGACAAATTTATATGCTGTCTGCTTAAAGTAATTGTAAAGTCTCATTTTTTTTTTTTTTTTTAAATAACAAACATGTTATACTTACCTCCTCTGTGCAGTTGGTTTTGCACAGAGCAGCCTGGATCCTCCTCTTCTTGGGTCCCTCTTTGCTACTCCTGGCTCCTCCAGCCCGTCGAGTGCTCCAACAGTAAGCAGCTTCCTATGGGGGCACCCGAGCCGAGCTGCAGCTCCATGTATCCATTCAGACATGGAGCTGCAGATCAGTTTCTTCCCTTCTCTCTCCTGATTGGCTAACTGACTTTGATTGGCAGCAGCAAGAGCCAATGGCGCCGCTGCTGTGTCTTGGCCAATCAGGAGGGAGAGTTCTAGAGGGCTGAGGGACTCATGGACATCGCTAGATAGAGAGGGGGCTAGGTAAGTATTAGGGGGGCTGAGGGGGGTTGCTTCACACAGAAGGCTTTTTATTTTAATGCATATAATGCATTAAGATAAAAACCTTCTGCCTTTACAACTCCTTTAACAGAGAGCTGTGAGTGATTGGTAAAGTCTGCTCAGTGTGCTCTGGTACTGCTCATGCTGTCTTGAAAGTTTCACACTGATCTGGTAGCATTGGGATGTACTGGACAGTGGGAGGAAACCTTGCAGGTGTGAGCGTGAATGTCTAAACAGCCCTGGTCAATAAGTGTGCCCCAAGGTTTGCTGGGTAACTGTATTTATATCTGAAGAGAACATGGGCTCTGGGTCTTCCTCTAGAGAGAGAGGTCCAGGAGGAGAGGGGGCTGCTGTCCCTCCTCAGTGCAGGCTGCCATGGAGCCTCAGTTGGGTGACCTAACACTGAAGCTGCAACCCATGGTTCTTGTGAGAGCTGACTGAGGGAGGATGACCACGGATCCTGTCTGGTACTACTGAGGAAGGGTGCCGTTGGTGCTTCAGGAGCCTTGTGAGTACAGACCCCCACAGGGGCTCCCTTGGACTTGCGATGTTAGATCCCCCTCTGGATGCTAGAAGTCAGCTGTTGGGTGCAAGGTAAAGGGGACACTGGCTAGTGTCTGAAGAGGCAAAGTTCCTTCAGCTACAAAGAGACTTGTTCATTCCATACAGCTGTTGTACTGTCTTACTAATAATCTGCTACACAATTTTATTGAGAAAGTTGTCCTCACCTGTGAATAGTTACTTTGGAGTATCCTACCAATTCTTTTCTCCTATCCAAGTTCTCCGAATAAAACATAAAAACAAATCTCCTTGTAAGAGAACGCTTGCTGTGCAAAGACGTGTTCCCGTCAGAAATTTATACGCAACGTGCGTTAGACACTGGCACCAAATGGGCTATTTAAACCCAGCCCTTACACTGCTCCAGTGCTGCTTTGTCTTCAGCCTTGGATACCTGTTACCTGTTTACCTGCATCTTGTTTCCAGACCCGGCTTGTCCTGACTATTCTCTGCTCTCCGCCTGCACTGACCTCGGCTTGTCCTGTGACCTCTGCTCCTGTCTGCTCCTACTGGCTTCTACGTTACCAATTGGCTCCAGACCCGGCTTGTCTTACCACGCTCCTGTCATTTCCAGATCCGTCCATCCTGCCTAGGAGGCTCACCTGGCTCCTCCTGTTATCCAGGACTCCTGTCTCCAGCACCTGCTGCCTGCTCATCGCCCTGCTCACCAGACTTCCCTGGAAACCCTCATCAGTGGCCATTGTCCGCTTCAAGCAACCTCCAGGCGCTCGTGCTACTCTACACTCCGGTGCCCCCTGTCTGCACTATCAGGGGTCCCGAGTCAGAGGCGCAAGAGAGGCCTTCCTCACAGTATCAGGCTCATCTCCAGGTACATGATACTCCTAGACTGGTCATTGGAGACAACAAGCAGAAGAGTCTGCACTGGTTGTGTGAAAATAGCCTGTGACTAGCTGTTGATCAGCGAGAGGCTGACCAATATTTAAGCGGATCCTGTGGGGGGTGGTGCTACACCTATAATATCATAAAATGATACAGCGCCAATGAATATTATAAAAACCTACAAAAAATAGGTAAGTAAAACCTGGAGTTAGATGGACACAGGCCTAAGGACTTTTAGGTGAAGGAGCCTGCTTGAGACATACAGAACAGCTGTATAAAATGAGGTCCAGTCACTGCCAAGGAGTAGGGTAATCACTTACTACTCCATAAAAGGTATTAAAATATATGTGCAACCAAAACTTTTTATTTCAAGTTAAAGGACATCTGAGGGAAATCCCCTCTTACGAAGTTGCCGTAAAAAAATTGGGACCCCACTGGAAAAATATCTCTTTTTGTGTGCTGGTTACTACTCAAAGTGGAGTAACCCTGGTGGTAATAGGTACAGGCAGCAAAAAAAAAAAAAAACGAAGAGGTGCTAAAACTCTATTTGAAGAATTAGTTCCTCCACCCCAAACTCGCTCATCCAGGTCTTTATTGACCTTGCTTTGTGCACTGTTCCAAAACATTTGGTAGATGGGAATTATGGTGTGGGGTTGTTTTTCAGGGGTTGGGCTTGGACCCTTAGTTCCAGTGAAGGAAACTCTTAAGGCGTCAGCATACCAAGACATTTTGCACAATTTCATGCTCCCAACTTTGTGGGAACAGTTTAGGGTTGGCCCTTCCTGTTCCAACATGACTGCGCATCAGTGCACAAAAAAGGTCAATAAAGACATGGATGGGTGAGTTTGGGGCAGAGAAACTTGACTGGCCTGTACCTCAACCCCAAAGCACACCTTTGGAATGAATTAGAGCTCAGACTGCAAGCCAGGCCTTCTATCCTACATCAGTACCTGACCTCACAAATACACTTCTGGAAGAATGCTCAAACATTCCCATAGACACACTCCTAAACCTTGTGGACAGCCTTCCCAGAAGAGTTGAAGCTGTTATAGCTGCAAAGGATTGGACAACTCAATACTGAACCCTACAGATTAAGACTGGGATGCCATTAAAGTTCATGTCCATGTAAAGGCAGACGCCCAGTGGCGGCCCGTACATTGGGGGCGCAGGGGTGCCGCCCCCCTATCCATGCGTCCGGCCCCCTAATCTAAATGCAGGGCGCCGGATGCATGGATTCCAATAGAGGATTTTTTTTTTGAAGCACGTAATTAGAACCAGAGGCTCTAATAGGCTTCAAAAAAGGGTGGGCTTGGGGCGCAGAGCACTGCGCCCTGAGCCCACCCAGTTGTATGACAATAGCGAATGAATATTCACTATTATCACACTGATTTTCCTCCCAGCCAATCAGGAAGCAGGTCGTGAGACCCCCTTTCCTGATTGGCTGAAAAGAGAAGCGATTTAACTGGTCATTGACCAGGAAGAGGGAGGAGACGTATGGCCAGAGGAGACACACAGCCACTCTGGGAAGAAGCAGGTAAGGATGCTGGCTGTCCGGCTGGGGAGCCAGCCAGCCGTCTGTCCCAGGAGGGGGGAAGGAGTGGTAGATTTGATTGCCAGCCGGCCGTCCCGCCAGGGGGGTGTTGGTTTTGGCGCCCCCAAATTTTCATTCACCAGCCGCCACTGCAGGAGCCCCAATACTTTTGGTAATATAGTGTAGTTTGAAATGATTAAAAATATTGCGAAAATGCTAAAATGTGAATATTGCATTATTTTACTTATAGAGTCTACTCTGATACTAATGTTCTTTTTTTTTCCAAAAGATACTAATGTTCATAAGTGTGAGAATGTACTGCTGCAATTACTGACCTAGCTATAACTTTACAAGGCTAAATTATAAGGAAAATTGTTGAAGGATTTAAAGCATTAGAGCTGAACATTCTACTGTCTTTGGAGCTCTGTATTTAGATGTCTCTGGCACAGAGTGTGTTACAGTCTTGTTCTCTCCAGTAGGGTGCGGTGGGAACAAGCAGGTGCTTCTGGATAACAATTAGCTGCCCAGAATGTGCATTTGGCAAGAAAAAAAATGCTGTTTCGGCCTGTCTTTAAAAGTAGTAATTAGGCTTCTGTAACCGTCTTGCTGGGAAAATGCTGCCTGGTGCACAGAGACAGCCTCTTCCTCTGCACTGGGATCCTGCCTTGGTCTCTGCTGTGTCTTTGCAGGCATCACTCGTTTGTACAAAAAACAGGTGCGCGTGCTGTTCGCTATACACACAATTGTTCATACCAGAACACTTTGCAGTGTATGTAAAAAAAAATGTGGCGTACATTACTTGGTTTTAGCAGACACGAAGGAGTAAAACCCAGACATTCGGAAAGAGGAAAAATAAAGACCAGCAGGCAGTTTACATAGTTCACTTTTTTTTTAGGAATACATGGTTTACAGCGCCCCCTTCAGTCACCTAAAAATTTGACGTGAAAGCTCCCTGCAATAGACCATACTCACCAGTAGGGATGATCGAACGGTTCGGGTCGACCATCGGTTCGACCCGAACATTGGCTGTTCGAAATTCGGCCGAATTTCGAACTTTTTGCTGAAAAAGTTTGGAATTCAGCAACCAGAACCGACCAAAATGCAATGGGACAGGAACTGGGCTTTAAAAGCCTGTGATTGGACCAGAACCATCAGTAAAAGCCAATTGAGGGGGCAGGAGGATGCTAGGAATGTGATTGGAGTGACTAGGGGTCCACAGGCCAATCAGTAGTGAATACGCCCCCCAGTATATAAGATAGCCCCGCCAAATCGCTAGCATTGTAATACAGGGACGTGGAAGAGAGTGGAAGCAGTTCTGTTACTCCTGCTTCAAAGTGTCATTTAGCAATTATTAGTGTGAGGAAAGGGATATCTAGTGTAGTTAGGGTACTATTTTCCACTATAGTTAGATTCAAAAATCTAGTTTCTGTAGGGAAAGTGTTAGGTGTCAGGGTGACCGTAGTGTAGTGTAGGGTAAACTGACTGCTATGTCAGGGTGACCAAACCCTTCCATGTCAGGGTGACCGCCATAGAACAAAGGTCGTTTCTATCAGAATTGCAATAGAACAGGATAGTGTGACACCCGGCTTTTTGTTGCAGGCGTTTTATTGGGTTTTTTTGTGGACGTTTTTGGAGGCAGGCATGACATCAGAACTTCTGTATAGGGGTATATATACACACACACATTTATATGTATTTATACACATACACACATATAGGTGCGATAGGAGCGTAGTCCTATGCCTGTTAATTATTTCATTAGGGCAGGCATAGTGTTCTGCTACTTTCACACCTATATATGTGTATGTGTATATCCTGTTCTACTGCAATTCTAATACAAACAAACTTTTTTTTCTGGTTCTGGACATGCTACAGAGCTGAAACTTTACAGGTACACTTTTTAGACCCCCCCCCCCCCCCCCACCAGACACTAAATCCAAAGAAATCTTTCTTTTTTTTTTTTTTCAATAATTTTTTCAATAATTGGCTCTCTATCAAAAATGACAATTTTTAAGAACTTTTTTTTTGTGATTAATAGTCCCTGGTGCATGACCCAGAACCCTAGGCACTTTTTAGGGGCATTTATTGGGTTTTAGGGCTTCAAAATTGTGTTTTTTGTTTACCGAAGTTCCGGTCTCATTGATTTCAATGGGGTTCTGAAATCTGGGCCGAACTTTCGGGAAGTTCGGGTGTTCTGGTCAAACCGAACTTTTCAAAAGTTCGATCATCCCTACTCACCAGTAGCCCCTGTCTTCTACCTCCCTCCATTCCAATGCTGCAGCCTCCATCAGTCCCTTCAGTGAAGATAAGCTTTTTTTACTCCAATGAGCTGTGGGCTGGGCAATTCATGCCCCACAACCTGTCCTCTTGGTTAGATGAGCTGGGGGGGTAGGAATGACCTGACCCATGGCTCATTGTAAAAAAAAAAAGAGTTTACAAGTTTAGAGTTCGGCTAGAGATGAGTTTGGACGATTCTCAAGCTTGTCTCTACCCCCCCTAGCATTCAACACTTTTGGGGATGTTGACAGCCGGCGCCCTCTCCCCACTCCTTGGTGCTGGGATCCATCTTCTGACCCCTACAGAGTACAACAGCAACATAGGTGTTGGAGGACTGCACTATCCCAGCAAGACAATTGTTTGGAAAGAATTTTAGTGCATTTTATTAGAAATTCTTATCTGTCACCCCTTCACCCCTGCATTACATTCATTTCCTATATCCTCTGTGC
Organism: Pelophylax lessonae; assembly: GCF_965119305.1. Taxonomy (NCBI): domain Eukaryota; kingdom Metazoa; phylum Chordata; class Amphibia; order Anura; family Ranidae; genus Pelophylax; species Pelophylax lessonae. Next base: position 41,867,978 of record NC_138778.1, on the reverse strand, counting down.
CTGCATGAGTTTGCCTGCCAAAAATTGAATACAAAAGCCAACAAAAGTCTACATTGATAAAACTGCATAATTCTGCAATAACAAAGTTTAGGTCTTGTTTAATAAATTTGATGAAGTAATGTCTCTGTGGGCTGGTTACCTTCACCAAACACTTGTACTTGTCACCAGCGAATCAGAGTACCCGAGTACCTGTCACCAGCCAATCAGAGTACCCAAGTACCTGTCACCGGCCAATCGGAGTACCCAAATACCTGTCACCAGCCAATCAGAGTACCTGTCACCAGCCAATCAGAGTACCTGAGTACCTGTCACCAGCTCATCAGAGTACCCAAGTACCTGTCACAAGCCAGAGTACCCGAGTACCTGTCACCAGCCAATCAGAGTACCCAAGTACCTGTCACCAGCTCATCAGAGTACCCGAGTACCTGTCACAAGCCAGAGTACCTGAGTAACTGTCACCAGCCAATCAGAGTACCTGTCACCAGCTCATCAGAGTACCCGAGTACCTGTCACCAGCCAAACAGAGTACCCGAGTACCTGTCACAAGCCAAAGTAGCCGAGTACCTGTCACCAGCCAATCAGAGTACCTGTCTCCAACTCATCAGAGTACCCAAGTACCTGTCACCAGCCAATCAGAGTACCTGTCTCCAACTCATCAGAGTACCCGAGTACCTGTCACCAGCCCATTAAGCCTCATACACACGGTCAGATTATCAGACAAATTTTCTTTAGTTTTTTGTTGCATGCTAGTCTTATATGGAAAGTGAAGAGGTTACTTTCATACGAAAATTCTCGTACAACAGAATTCAACTTCAGAAGTGATGTCATGTGTTGAATTGTTTTGTATGTATTGTTTAGATTCCGAGGATGCCAAGTCTTGCTCTTATGATTTTTTTTTGGACGAAAACTGTACTAATTTAACGAAAATTGGACGTTGTGATCATGTACGATAGAAGTTTTACAGCCTGCACATCCAGTTTTTGTCTTACAAAAATTTGTAATCGGCTGTCGAAAGCACCATACTAACAATCCGAAAATCGGCAGATCTTTCGTCGGACGAAATTTTACTTCCGATTTTCTTATTGTGTGTACGGGCTTTTAGAGTATCTGTCTCCAGCCCATTAGCACCTGACGTGCAGCCCATTAGCAGCTGACGTGTAGCCAATTAGCACCTGACATGCAACCCAGCAATACTTGTCGTTCAATCCATCACTACCTGTCATGCAGCCCATCATTGTCACCGGTCATACAGCCACCATGTCCAAAAAAGTTTTAACTACTGAAGAGACATATCAAATTCTAAGCCTGATGAATGAGAGCAACGGGGAGCTCTCACCATCCGATTCCAGTTCTGATTCCGGTTCGGAATTCGAGCACGTCGAAAGCAGTGGATCAGCGACCGAATTGGAGGAGGAAATAGTTCGTCCTAAAAGAAGACGCTCCGACCAGGCAGCCACCAGCAACGCCACACACCCCAATGGGCAATCGGCAAACGCCAACGGCGTTAAACCCCAGAAAGAAAGGCCCAGTACAATCACTGGAATTTCACGCCAAGCCCATCTTCCGGATGCCTTAGCAAACCCATTGTGGTTGCCTCCTAGCTCAGGGTCAGCTACAATCCTCCCTTTCAGAATCACAGCACAGCCAGGTGTGCAGGCCAACACCGAAAAATTTTCTGAGATAGATTTTTTTAAATTTAGTTTTCCCTGATGAGTTACTTCAAGGCATCGTGGACCAAACTAATCCTTTTACCAACAGTACATAAAGAACAACCCCAACTCATGCTATGCCCGTCCTTTCGAATGGAGATGCCTGATAGTAGAGGAGTTCAGATTGTTTTTGGGCCTACTTGGATGTTGAGTCTCTTTATGTGGGCAGGCTGTGTAAAAGTCTTACACATGTGGTATCGCCATACTCAGGAGGAGTAGCAGAATGTATTTTGGGGTATAATTGTTGCTATGTACATCTGATTCCCCCATAGAGAAGAATAAGGGCCTGACAGCTCTGTCTCCGCACACAGCACGGAGACAGAGCTGCCATCCACCTGCTTAGTGGGGGATCGGCGGATCGATCCCCTGCTGAGAAAAATGGAGTCCGCCGACGGACTACCATGTGTGAAAGGGGCCTTAGGCCCCCTTTACACGGGCGGTGCGCCCGACGGAGTCCATTCTGCTTAGCGGGGGATTGATCCGCACTGAGCAGGCGGATGACAGCTCTGTGTGCAGAGACAGAGCTGTCAGACTCCCCTCTCTCCTCTATGGGGAGATCGGATGAGAATGGACCGCCTGTCCATTCTCATCCGATCCCATCTGATCCGATCCTCCAGACGGATGCAAAATAGGGTTTCCATCCATCCGGATTTCACAGACAGGATCGGAATCGGATAGCAGCGGGTGTCAGCGGAGATGTCTCCGCTGACACCCGCCGCCCCATAGGGATGCATGGAGCTTCCGATCGGATTGGATCGCCCGTGTGAAAGGGGCCTAAATAATATACACTAATTGGGGTTATTTTTACCCAAGATATGTAGCAGTATAAATTTTGGCCCAAATGTATGAATACAAATTACTTTTTTGCAAAACTTTATAACAGAAACAAAAAAAAAACTTTTTTTTTTTGTTTTCAAAATTTTTGCTCTTTTTTTGCTTCTATCGCAAAAAATAAACAACCCAATTGTGATCAAATACCACCAAAAGAAATCTCTATTTGTGTGAAAACAACAATAAAAATTTTGTTTGGGTACAGTGTAGCATGACTGATCAATTGTTATTCAAAGTGTGAGAGTGCTAAAAGCTGAAAATTGGTCTGGACAGGAAGGGGGTGAAAGTGCCCTGTATTGAAGTGGTTAAGACTCATCAGACCAGGCAACATTTTTCTAATCTTCTATTGTCCAATTTTGTTGAGCCTGTGTGAATTGTAACCTCAATTTTCTGTTCTTAGCTGACAGGAGTAGCACCCGGTGTGGTCTTCTGCTCCTGTAGCCCATCTGCTTCAAGGTGTTGTGCATTCAGAGATGGTATTCTGCATACCTTGGTTGTAATGAGTGGTTGTTTGAGTTACTGTTGCCTTTCTATCATCTTGCACCAGTCTGACCTCTGACATCAACAAAGCATTTTTGTCCACTAAAATGCCGCTCACTGGATATTTTCTCTTTTTGGGACCATTCTATGTAAACCCTGGAGATGGTTGTGTGTAAAAATCCCAGTAGATCAGCAGCTTTTTAAAATACACAGACCAGCCCAACTGGCACCAACAGCCATGCCACGTACAAAGTCACTTTACTTTTTTTCTCTTGGGGGTACTGGATCTGGTTATTTGAGACCAGAACTGTACAGTTTGCAGCAGCAGATCACTTCTTTTCCAATGATTTTTATTATTTTCCAATAAAAAGGGGGTATACAAAACATAATGAGAGTGACACATGAGTACAATTGTCTACCATATATTGAAAGAGTAAGGAATAGAGAACACGTCATATGAAAAGGAAGGAAAAGCAAATCCAAATCAAATTTCACAACTTAGATTGCAGGCAGTGACAAACAAATCAACTTAGACCCCTTTCACACTAGTGCTACTTGTCCCGCGATTTTGGACCGCAAAATCGCATGACAAGTCGTTTTCCATTATTTTCAATGAGCCCCATTCATATCAGTGCGTTTTGAAGTCGCACCGACTTCAAAGTAGTTCCTGCACTACTTTGCCAGGATTTGATTGCGTTTTGAGCCATAGCCATTGCTTTCAAAATCGCGTCAAAATCGCGCCATAAAATCACGTCGCATAAGTGTGAAAGGGGCCTTATGTGACTTCAAACGTTAAAGCCAATGAGCACAAAATCTGCAGGCAAGCAAGGTAACAGCAAGCGAATAGGACCCAGCTGGCCCCAGTCAATATACAGTATTTAAAATGTTTTTCCAATCCAATGTGTCAATCTGAGACAGAGAAAACCTGCCCAGTTTTGGCAAACAGAAAGAATCTCTCTAGACAGGGGTCCCCTCCATCACCCTGCCCCAGTCTAAATAACAGACATTGCATTGCCTGGGCACCGCAACAAAGTGGAGGGCAACCCCTTCAGAAGATGAAGAAAAAGAAAGATAATAAAGGGAATAGAACCAAGTAACCATCCATTCTCTAAGAAAAATAACGTCAACACTAGACATTCCCCGTAAGGTAGGAGATCCATAGATCCCAAACCTTCAGATCACTGCTAGTGTTCTATTGCTGTCTGCAATCAGCCAACAGATCACTATAGCAGAGATCTACTACAACATCAACACTGTGCGCCAAGACGCACCAAAATTTAGTGCTACCGGCATACAGAGGAAATGAGTCCCTGGAAGGTTAGTCCCATTAACCAATAAGTCACTGAAGCTGGGGGACTCCTGCAGCTCCTGAATCTGAATTAGGGATGGATCCTCTCCAAAACATGCAAAAAAAAAAAGACAGCACCAGGGTGCAGGAGTTAGAAAGTAGTAATGGTAACAAGCGACTTGACAAAGGGAGCAGAGCCCCGGAAACAAGTTGCACCCACCTAATGTGGCATCCTTCCATTCACAGCCTGAGAGCAGAGGTAGTTTTGGCCGTTAACGCGGTCGATTCCATGCTTCTTGGTGGGCCCCCAGAAGGCAGTAATGGTAACAAGCAACTTGACAAAGGGAGCAGAGCCCCTGAAACGCATTGCACCCACTCACTGTGGCATCCTTCCATTCACAGTCTGAGAGCAGAGGTGGTTTTGGCCGTGAATGCTGCCAATTCCATGCTTCTTGGCGGGCCCCCAGAAGGCAGTAATGGTAACAAGCAACTTGACAAAGGGAGCAGAGCCCCCCGGAAAAGCATTGCACCCACATACTGTGGAATCCTTCCATTCACACCCTGAGAGCAGAGGTGGATTTGGCCGTGAACGCTGCCAATTCCATGCTTTTTGGTGGGCCCCGCTCTCTGCACACAGGGGCTCTGGGATCGTCCTGTCCTGATGTGTCTCACTGGTGTATTGATCTCCCTCTCCTCTCCGTGCTGGATACGGTGAATCTCAGATGTAAGTGTGCCTGTTAATAAAGTGCTGTATTTTCCTTGCAGAGATCTCCTGCTCTAGGGGGAGGCAGGACACAGCATCACTACACTCCTGATATCATTACATTCCTGATATAAACACTGTGCGGAAGCATAATGTTTACATTTGCTGATACAGTGCCCTCCTATGGAGCAAATTGTAGAAAGCACTGGAAGCCTGGGAGCTTATTTTTTTTAGGAAAGGTTTGCACTGAGTCTGGGTATCATTTTAAAGCACATGAATAATAAGATTGCTAAGATACCACTGTGATGGACTCCTGACTGGGTATCTCCGCCAGAGAAATGCTTCTTTGCCGCTGGAACACAGGAACCAGGTATTATAGCTGGGAATTTCACCCAAGAACTAGACGACTCTAGCTTAGGTGCAAACAGGAACAACTTTATTGAACAGAAACACAGGTTTTTATACACTTAAAAAATAGGGCAGTCAATACATGAAAACTTCAAACAGCAATCCAATTAACAGCTAGTAGCTAACAGTAATCTAATTAAACAGTAATCTAGCTAACTAACCAGTAAGCTAAATAACAGCTAGGCACATAGACAAGCCTTGATTAGTCAGGGAGTGTCCACACCAGACTGTCCGGCAACATTTTTCCACCATTCAAGAAGACCCAGGGCTGTCCAAATCTGAGTTTCAAGTTGGCAGAGACCATCATGGCTTCCTTGGCCGTTAAATGTGGTAAAAATATGCCATCCTACAATATATAACAGGACATCTTCCTGAATACTCATAGCTCCCTCAAATACCAGGGCCCATAGTCAGTAGGCAAGAGGCTACCCTGCAATCCCCTCCAAAAGCCCCTGTCCCGGTTGGGTCTGTCACAACCACCTACCTGTTTCTATGGTGTTTCTCTCTTGCTATGGTGAACCCTCACTGCCCCTAACTAGCATTGGAGAAATAGCGAGAGAGTGATTCCAAAGAGATAAGTGGAAGCGATGCGTTACCATAGCGATTCGTTACCATAGCGATTCGTTACCACCAGCAAAATTACCCCTGTGACATCGGCCTTTCTGTTCAATGGGAAGGCTGGAGTCTGAGAGGTAAAACAAGAAGCTAAATTTCTGAACCTGGAAGATAAATGCCTTAACCACTTAGCAACCGCCCACCGCAGTTTTTCTGCGACAGGCAGCTGCTCCTGGGCAAAGCGACGTAGTACTACGTCTCGCGCTCAGGAGGCTCTAGGGGGCGAGCGCGTTAGCTGGGGAGCCAGTGCGTGTGACCGGCAGCTCCGATGGCCACCGGCCACTCGTGATCTCCCGCAGCTGAGAGATTAGGACAGACGGCTGATGTAAACACAGCTGTCTGTCATTCTCCCTGAAGTAATCACAGAGGCTATGCGATCCTGCTATATAGGATCGCATGTCTCTGTGATTACTTCACAAGCCACGCCCCCTGACAGTTAGAATCACGCCCCTAGGGACACATTTAACCCCTTGATCACCAGTACAGTTAATCCCTTCCCTGCCAGTGTCATTTTTACAGTAACAGTGCAGCTAGACTGTGCACTTTGCAAAGTGCAGTTGTATTCTGCAAGCACAATTACTCCAGAGCTTAGTAATTGAGGTAAAGCTTCAGTTTGCAAAGAAAATCCAATCACATGCAAGGAAAAAAAAAAAACTATAATTCTACCACTTTATAAAACTCTGGTCCGACCGCATCTGGAGTATTCTGTCCAGTTCTGGTCGCCAGTCCTCAGGAGGGATGTGTTGGAGCTGGAGAGAGTCCAGAGAAGGGCAACTAAACTAATTAGAGGATTGGAGGACCTTAATTATGAAGAACGTCTGCAATCGCTTAATTTATTCTCCCTGGAGAAGAGACGGGACATGATAGCAATTTACAAATACCTCAATGGTGATCTCGGCATAGAAAAAAAGCTATTCAGTCGCAAGGATTGCATGAGGACGCGAGGACATACAATGTGATTTTGACATATTTCCGGTGCGGCACCTGGCTACATCAGCACTTCCGGGGCACTTCCTGGTTTGCCGTGGAACGCACGTGGTAGCGGCGTTCCCAGAACCATCTACAGTCTGTTCTCTGCCTAATTTTAACCACGTTTGTGAGTATTTTTTTTGCCTATTAATATTAAATATTTTGAAACGGGCTTCACTATTCTGGCATCTTGGTATAATTTTGCTGGAGCTATCCAGGGCCACCATATCATAAGGATATCCCATAGCCCATTTCTACCTAGGAGAAGATCTGGTTTATCAACAATCCTATCAACTATAAGTAAAGTCCAGATGATTCTACTCATATACAGGCTCTTTTGACCCTTGTTAGGGTCCATTCGTTCTGGTGAGTAGGGTTCCTGAAGGGGTTCAAGTCACCTGGCACAAAGAGCACGAATGATTACTTCTTTTCAGCACTTATATTTTGTACTGGAGCACTTTATTGCACTTTATTGATTTATTCAACACTGTATTGATTTATTCAACACTGTAGTGCACAATGATTTCGTCTCCATTCACACTAGTACGACTTGTCAGGTGACTTGGTCAGCCTGACAAGTCACGCACCGTCGCGTCCCATAGTGTAGTACAGGAACGGTTCTAATAGGAGCGACACAAGTCGCTCCGACTTAGAAAAAGGGTCCTGTACTACTTCGGGGCGACCCTGAGGCGACTTGCATAGACATTCATTTTATGAAGTCCATGCAAGTCGTGCCAAAGTCACGGTGCACGCGACTTCACAGGTCGCCCCCAAAGTCGTGCCGCTTCAGTGTGAACCGGCACTTATTAATGGACTTTCTTGCAATTTATTGGACACTATTTTTTTAATATATTTTGGAGATCATACATACACTTTATTTATGATATATTTCACATATTTTGATTTATTATATGTTTGGATAATTATGTTTACATGCAAGCGCTGTGTTATTTTGGTTCAACAATGTGATTAGAGGAGAAGCATTTTAACCTCAGGCAACACGGGGGGTTCTTTACTGTTAGGGCTACAAGAGTGTGGAATTCTCTACCACAAGAGGTGGTTTCTGCGGGAAGTATGGCTACTTTCAAAATACTCCTGGACATACATCTCAAGGATCAGAACATTAAGGGGGTATGAGAGATGATTAGGGTCACACACACCTACACAGGTTGAACTGGATGGACTATAGTCTTTATTCAACCTCAACTACTATGTAACTATGTAACTAGCATTTTCCCTTGCACATGATTGGATGATGTCAGCAGAGCTTCTGCTCATTTACCAAGCTCTGGAACAACTGCTTTTAGAGAGTGCAACTGCACTTTGCAAAGAGCACAGTCAATTTGCCTTTAGTAAATCAACCCCTGAGTGTATTGTCTGCCTGCCTGCGAAGTATAGAATTTATGTGTGTAAATCACAGTTAGCTGCACAAAATGATAATCATTTGGCAGGTGGTTTGCATGGAGTTTGGCTTTACCATGACTGAAAAGGATATAATAGTTTGGGCTCCAATGTATATCTCATATTTTGACAGCTGTCACTGTGTTACAACTATGCTCCTACTTCTGTCAGATTTATACTTGGGCTTTATGTGCCAACATATACACAGCTGTTAATAATGACTCTGCGCTCCGTTTCTATACGCTGTGTTTACCACTTACATAAACAGTAGGTGCGAGTCATGTACCTGCGAATTTTCCTTGTATAATTTATCAACCCAAAAGTGAATGCATCTGGATAGCTTCCAACTACACTGCTAGAGCTCCACCAGGCTGGAATATTAGTATTCAGAAGGGTTGTGGGGTGACTACGTCTCCTTTATTTGGAGTAATTGGGATTAATTAAGCACGCGATTTTGGCCGGTTGCAGCCTCAGACGTTTTCAGGAGGGGGTTTCGTGGGCTCAGATCTGCCTGAACTTGGCTCCTTTCTGCAATATAGCATGTTGTGTGTCTCTGGTCGGGGGAAGTAGTCGGTCCTCGCTGTTACCACTCCGAACCATTTATCAAAATGTCACTTTAATGACAGAAAATAATATATATCCTGCCACGGATTCTCATGCACCTGGCAGGACTGACTTCCGCTGCAACACACTGCTAACCTAATTTACTAATTGCTGCTTTCCACATTAATTTTAAGACTGTCTCGTTGGCTGTAGATGAGAGGAAGCAACGCCGAGATAAATAAAAGGGTGCTGGATTTGCACCGACGGGTTAACTTAAGCTTTTATAGTAGTAAACGGACGTGAATAAAAACTGAAAATTGTCCAAATGATATCTTTTCTATTGATTTTCTAAAGATAATATGACCAAAGGATGTAGGGCTGAAAACCAAAGATTATCTGATTATCTGTATAGCTAAACGGAATTCCTTCATCCAACTGAAGTAATTAGGTTTTTGGATACAACCCAACCCTAGGGAAGATTTTTTTCTTTCAGTTTTGGTTAGAGTGGGGAAGGGTTAGAACTTCTTTCAGTTAATATTGCTTTACCCTCATTGGAAAGATTTTATCTTATTTCTTGCTTCAAGGGAGCAGGTATAACAGAATGGAAAGATACAGGAAACAACAAAAACTTATAAAGCTTCAATACTTTTCCAACTGTAGCACCCTCCTAGGTAGGTGCTAGGAAAACGCATTTAAGTTGCTCTTTCTGCTTATCAGGAGAGCCTGATCTGTTAGTTTTGCCTGTCACATGTTTCCAGGTGGGATTCACTGGGTCTGAGGCACTGTGGTCAATGAGGGGGCTTGTTGGACAGTGGAGGAAACCTAGCCAGTGACACATTGTGTTTTATGGCAGTCCCAGTGGGAGGGCATTGCTGCAATGCATCCTGGGTTTGCCCATAAATACGGAGGGAGCATGTGACAGGGCATCTTTTGGCGGTAGCGAAGTCCCAGGAGGAGGTGGACGGCTGTTTCTCCTCCTGCAGGTGTGAGGAAGGTGGTTCAGGCGGTCGGCCTACTGAACCAGATGTGGAGCTGGGCTGCAGAGGATCCAGAGTGCTGACAAGTGGAGCTGCTGGCAGAATCATCTTGGGAAAAACAGTATTGTGAGTACCAGGAGATCTGCCTAAGGGTCTGCCTAGGAAAGGGGACCACTCCAGAGCGGTCAGGGGATCAAGGAGCTAGCTCACACAAGGAGTGTATCAGTAAAGGGGGTGCCGTGTAGTTGACCCTGAAGATTAGGAACAAAGGGGGTGCCAGGAAGGGCCCTGAAGTTTTTCTGCAGTACAGTCCACAGTTTACCTCAGAAAGTTCATTCAGTCCTGCATCACAGCTTGTGACAGACTAAAGCAGCAGCCTAGCCGTGACTAACGTTGCTCAGTGTTACTCAGCATTTTCAAGCCATCCCAGCCTATTGTGCATAGTGTATAAAGTTGGAGTATCCCACTCATTCCCTTCTATCCAAGTTCCCAATAAAAACACAAAAACCAAAGCTACCGGACTGTTTCCTGACTGAGCTAAAACACTTGGGAATAACTGTCATGTTGTTGCTAATGGTAACCCAGGGGCACCCGTAACCAGCAGCTCCCAAGGGAGTAGTGCTACACAACTGTAGAAAAAAGGATGTGAAAAAAGCTTTTCTTGCAGCTCCTGAATCAGATATAGCGACCGATCAGCTCCAAAACATGTAAGACATGCAAAGAAAACACAGCACCAAGGCGCGGGAGTTAGAAAGCAGTAATGGTAACAAGCTACTTGACAAAGGGAGCATAGCTCCAGAAACGCGTTGTATCCGCCCACTTTTGTGGCATCCTTCCATTCACAGTCTGAGAGCAGAGGTGGTTTTGGTCGTGGACACTGCTGAGTCCATGCCTCTTGGCGGACCCCACTCTTTGCACACAGGGGTTTCGGGAACATACAGTCCTGATTTGTCTCACTGGTGTATTGATCTCCCTCTCTTCTCTGTGCTGGATACTGTTTTTGGATAAAAGGGTGTGAAAAAAGGCTTTTCTTTTTCTTGCTATCCCTTTCCCCACTAGAGAAATTCTCCATTGCTTTCTGGGTACACATCAGTACACATCAGGGCTACTAGCAGGGATGTGCTGTCTGTGTACCCAATATAGGTCCTAACACACTAAAGTATGAAAAACAATTTTGATCAGCATGAATCACTTCTTACAAGTTTTCCTGACACCAAGAGAAAAATGGTGACAGGGGAGGGAGCTCCAGCTGATTGACAGCCTCAGCTCTGTTCCTGTGTGCTGTGTGAAGGGGGTGTGTCCCTTCCCTCCAATCGGCTCTCAGAGTTCTCCTCACTGAGCTCTGCAGAGTGTAACCTCAAATCTCCGACCCCTTTTTTCTGACAACTCAGACAGGTTTAGTAAATTCTGCACTTTGAATGCATGTAGAGAAGAGAGGACTGCAGATCAACGTTTTACAACTTATGTAGGAGGATTTGTTTTATCTCTGTGTATCATCTGAGGCCAGTCACTTCACTGATGAGAGGGTTTACAGCCACTGTAACACCAGATAGGCGGGTCTAACAGGCCTTTTATGTTCTTATATAGATATCTAAAAGCACAGCTAACTGATGTAGGGTGCGGACTCAACATCTGGGGGATTTTCCCAAGTCCTACTTGTAAGTGCAACAGACTTTATTTCTAGAAGCCAACTCAACTATTGCTATCAATGACTCACTGATTTTGTGGAGGCCTCTAAACATGTCAAACTATTTATTTTATTTTCTTTTCAGCCTATTATGTTAGAAGGGAAATCCTGCTGAAACATAAACTGCCTACTCCAACCACGGTTTCTGGCTGGAAGCTGGTTGTCAACGGGGCTCTTCCCCTATATAAGCTTACCTACATCAGCCAAAACTGTCCTACTAAATTCAACAAAATTTGGGCTGGCTGGATAGATGCACAGGGAATTACTGTTTAGGTGCTGATATCTCATGGTATATAACTGAGGGTTATCTATTTTACCTTGTGTATAGTATCCTACCCACCCACAGTGCTCCTTTCCCACCGAAAGCGGCTATGGGGGCAGACACAGAAGAGGAGGAGTGGAGAGCCAAAGCAGGGGATCCCAGAAGAGGAGGTTCAGGGCTGCTCTATGCAATACCATTGTATAGGAAGAGTAGGTAAATATAAACCTGTTTATTATTGAAAAAAAAACAAGACTTTACAATCACTTTAAAGGGAAACAATAATGACCCTTGAGATATACAATTCACAATTGTACAACTCCAAAGTCGCGCTGACTTTGGAGTGCAACTTTGAAGCAATTTTGACGCACCTTTGGTTGGGTGCAACTTGAATATGACTTTGACCAGTGCTATTAAACAACTGTTGCACACAAGTTGCATTGTATAACACTCAGGTACGACTTTTATGCAACTTCTGAGAGTTAACATTGAGGTCTTTGGCCCTTAAGTTGCATGAAAGTAGTGTATTAACTACTTTGAAGTTGCTGCAACTTTAAGTCGCGGATACATGAATGGTTATCATTGGAAAACATAGGGAATGACTTGCCATGCAACTTGGATGTCCAAAGTTGCATTACAAGTCACACAAGTGTAAATGGAGCCTTATACCATTGTTTATGGAAAGAAAGAAAGGAAAGCCTAGCAGAGCGGGGTTATAAAACTTGGTGACATAGAGGGAAGGGGTATATCCTTCCTTCAGCTGTATGTACAGAACAGCAGTAGATCAAATTATACCAGGCTTTTTACAGCATAGCAGTAAAATAACTTAGCAGAAGGGTAGAGAACAGTCACCAGTGCAACACCTGCCCAATAAAAGTTAGATATATAAAATATTTATATGCATTTCTTCCTTCTAATATAAATAATTAGTAGTAAAAAAATGTATATTTAATACAAAAACTTTAGGTGACATGAGCATATTGTGTACTACAGTAAAGCAAGATGTCAAGAACAAGGTCCTCCTAATAGTGTTCAGCACTGAAACAAAGGGGAAAATGCGCTGACCTCTCACCCTAACCTCACTATTAGACCAACCATAACACTTATGGCCGGAATACACGAGTAGAATATCGCCCAATCATTCGACCACCGACTTATGAAAAAGTGTTCGTTGGTCAAAAACTATGCCAACACACACGGGCCGAATATCGCCCGACCGTTGACCGCCGACCATCGAAACATTGTTCAGCATGATGATGTTCTACAGATTTCAAATGAACGACCTTAACACCAATGTATAGAATATCGTTCATTCGCAAACGAGACGACAGAATTTTTCCTTTTTTTCAAACGGTATTTTCCGTTCACAATATTGATATCGCTCATTGATGGCTGGGCATTAATGAGTAGAATATCGGCCGATCGTTCGCTGAACGGAAATTTTCGGCTGATTTTCTTATTGTGTATTCTGGCCATAAGTCTTGCCTGAGCCATAAAACGTAAAGTGTATGTTAAGCAAAAAACATTTTTATCTAGTTTTGGGTAGAGCAGAGAAGGATTTTAATGTTATCTGGAGTTCCATCGAAGAGTTTTACTTCTTGTTGTGCTGCCAATGGTTTCACTGGACAGTAAGGCCCCGTTCACACTGGGGCGATCCGACTTCCCGGGGCGACGTCACAGGTCGTGGCGCGCTGCTCGCACCGCGACCTCGGAGCGGCCGGCACAGACTTCATAACATTGAAGTCTATGCAGGTCGCTCCAGGTCGCCCCAAAGAAGCTCCGGACCCTTTTTCTAAGTCGGAGCAACTTGTGTCGCTCCTATTAGAACGGGTCCGCAGCTTCTCTATGCCAGGCGACCTGTCAGGCGACCAGGTCGCCTGACAGGTCGCCCCAGTGTGAACGGGGACTAAGTGAGGGAAAAATATGCTGAATGGACACAAGTAGAAACAAAACTCTGACAGAGGTTCTAGCTTCCCCTACTGCAGTAAAGAAAAATGAACTAAAACTGGTGCACATGGAATCTGGTGCAGCTGTGTATAGTAACCAATCAGCTTCTAACTTCAGCTTGTTCAATTAAGCTTTGACAATTAGCCCCTGTGCACATCGGCACGATTGACATACGGTTTGACAGGTCAAATTGCATGTCAATTTGCAGCCTATTGCCGGCAATGGGAGTGTCCCATTGAAACCTTTGAAACCCAACCTTCAGTCTATACATAATCCTTAAAATAAAGTATATCCTAAAGTCAAAAAATGTTTTCGTTTTGGATATAGTAGGGAATAGTCAAGTCAGTTTTTTTGCCTTCTGTGTCCTACTGCAGATTTTTCCCTTCACTTCCAATCCCATAGACACTTTAGAAAGTGACAAATCATCTCCCCAAAGTTAGGGGAATTCTCCCAGACAGTTGTCACTGCAACAAATGTCCATAAAAGATTTGCCTTTTTTTTTGTTCTGGTGAAAAGTTAAAATATTTTTTTGCCCACACTAGGACAAATAGAGAGGGTGAGTGTTACAGAGTTGGTGAGCTTGAAAAAAAGACACCAATCCATCCATTTCAACCTGTGGAGTGTGTGCCTGTGTCTGTGTCAAGAGTACATTTTATATCCCTGTATGTTGTGATCATTAAGATGCCCATCTAATATTTTCATCAGTCTTTGTTATCTTTGTAAATGCAACACTATAAAAAGCACTTCACTTTTTATTGACTTCTTTTTTCTCACTGTACAAATGACAGGTGTGTTTTCTTTTTTTTATTTCTTTTTTTTCTTTTTTTTGTATTTTATAAACCATTAAGAAAAAAATTAAGCTCCTTAAGGGCCCTCGGGTGTAGGTCATCTGGTCATGGTGACTTATTTATGTTTTTCAAGCTTATTTTTGATACTGTCTTCAGTTAGCCATGAGGGGGCATTCTGTGATATTTTATTAACATTACAGCCTTGGCTACTATATCCCCCCATTTCCTTTGTGAAAACTGAGGAGAAGAATGTGTGTTTATTGTGGGACCACAGTTTTGCCCAATAAAGAAAAACAATCCTAGGAAGCACTATATCCAACCATGAAGAGTTTATAAAGGTCAATCAGCATATATCAGCAGTTAACAAAATCAAAAACACCCATAGCTGAGCCTCTGAGGAAGCTCTGTGGGAGGGTCGAAATGGGTAGGGTGGAGAGCAGCTTTGAAGTCGTACCTGGCCAGTGGAACACACACTGGTGCACAATCTCTGGTCTGGCGATCCAGTGTGTTTTTTATACTTAAAAAAACGTAATTATGTTATTTTGGGCCCCTCTTGCTATTCTTTTTGCATACATAAGTACATCAGCCTTCCAACACTTGTCAACCTGTTGGAGGAGTGATTGTCGTTGAGTGTGGGAAAACAGGAGGGGAGCACGACACTGTGGTTTCTGCCCCTACTTGCTTGAAAGAATATTTCACCATGTCACTGTAAAGTGCATTTTAATATTGTTTTGGATATTGTTTTAGACACTGCATACAATTATGAATTTTATCATTTGAAATATTTAAAGGGCAGCACTTTGAGTTGGTATAATTTATTTTTGTACACATCGGCAGTTGTCATATAGAGGTTTGATGAGTTTCAAGCAAAGCGGTTATTTGTCCATTACTGGCCTTATCAATCAGCACTTTGGTGTCACAACTCCTAGCCATAAACTATCCTTAAAGTGGAGTTCCACCCATTTTCGTAACTTTAGATATATGTAATCCCCTTTATAATGACTTTTACCAATGGAAACTTTTTTTTTTTTTTTTTTGCTAGTAAATACCTTATTTTCTTGTTTATTCCTCCTCTCCTCACTTCCGGGTCCGATCGGCAATGACGTCATTCGGCGATTCGCAGTGTGTGCTGGGATGTATTCCATGCCAGAAATCTTGCAGTATTACACAGGAGCTGAGCTGTACTGTGTGTATTGAGGCCGTGACCTGCCCTGCCTCCGCCCCGCCTCCTCTCAGTGAGCGAGGACTGAAAGCATTATATCCTCACTGAGCTCACTGAGAGGAGGCGGGGTGGAGGCGGGGCAGGTCACGGCCTCAATACACACAGTACAGCTCAGCTCCTGGGTAATACTGCGAGATTTCTGGCATGGAATACATCCCAGCACACACTGCGAATCGCCGAATAACGTCATCGCCGGTCGGACCCGGAAGTGAGGAGAGGAGGAATAAACAAGAAAATAAGGTATGTACTAGCAAAAAAAAAAAAAAAAAGTTTCCATTGGTAAAAGTCGTTTTAAAGGGGATTACATACATCTATGTAATCCAACGTATTAAAAATGGGTGGAACTCCGCTTTAAAGTGTAAGACCATCCAAAAAATAAAATTCCTGCATCTACAGGCATCCACTATCTAACACTAACCTATCTAGCCCTGTAAAGAAGAAATCAGTATACATACCTCTTTTGAAGCCGATCCAGTCTCCAGCTGTGTTAGCTCTGCAGAGGACACAGCCGACAACAGCTGTGAAATTAATGGGGAGAGATGTCTTCCATAGACTTGCTATGGGGCTTCCGTTGTTGGATGTGTCCTCTGCACCCTCCTCCACAGCGTCAGCTCAGTGTGAGATCGGGTCGGAACGGTTTTGAAAAAGGTAAGTATACTGATTTCTTCTTTACAGGGCTAGATACAGTATCTCACAAAAGTGAGTACACCCCTCACATTTTTGTAAATATTTTATTATATCTTTTCATGTGACAACCCTGAAGAAATTACACTTTGCTACAATGTAAAGTAGTGAGTGTACAGCTTGTATAGCAGTGTAAATTTACTGTCCCCTCAAAATAACTCAACACACAGCCATTAATGTCTAAACCACTGGCAACAAAGGTGAGTTCACCCCTAAGTGAAAATGTCCAAATTGGGCCCAATCAGCCATTTTCCCTCCCCGATGTCATGTGACTCATTAGTGTTACAAGATCTCAGGTGTGAATGGGAAGCAGGTACGTTAAATTTGGTGTTATTGCTCCCACTTTCTCATACTGGTCACTGGAAGTTCAACATGGCACCTCATGGCAAAGAACTCTCTGGGATCTAAAAAAAAAGTATTTTAGCTCTACATAAAGATGGCCTAGGCTATAAGAAGATTGCCAAGACCCTGAAACTGAGCTGCAGCATGGTGGCCAAGACCATACAGCGGTTTAACAGGAACTATTCTACTCAGAACAGACCTCGCCATGGTCGACCAAAGGAGTTGAGTGCACCGCCTTAGCGTCATATCCAGAAGTTGTCTTTGGGAAATAGACATATGGCTGCTGCCAGCATTGCTGCAGAGGTTGAAGCACTACTGAACAGCTAGTTTCTTGTATGTGTGCATGGGGAATATTGTGCTTGGCCTAGGTATTCAAATCCCTATTCTATCCAAGACAAAAAAGTTTTAGTTATACTTTACTTAGATATACTTTTATGCTAGTTGCTTACTAGAACGTTTCCCTGAAATACTGTATTTTACATGCCTAAAAAGTATTTAAGAAACTATTTGAGAAGGCATCATAAAATATGGCAATATTGTGGCCTCTGAGACATTGCTGTGCTGCTTTCACTGTTGTTTCTTGCAGATCCTTTTAGAATATTTCTCAGCCAGCGATATGTATACCCCAAGAGGTGCTGCTGACAGGTACAAGGGGTTCTTTTAAGATAAATTCAGCAGTTTGAATTTGTAGCAAATAATAAATCATATACAGTATTTAACAGGTCCCAGAGGGTAATTGAATTATTTAGAACTATAAGTTATTGTTCAAAATATATACCAAATTAGGAGTTACATTCACAAAAGTACACATTGCAAGAGGTACTTCAGATAAGCACACTCCCACAGGGGGTACTTAATGCATAAAGGGGTACATAATTTATTAAAGTTAAAACAGAACTCCAGGTAGGCAGCTACTGTATATATTTGCTTGAAATACATCCACACAAACTGTTTTACCTTATATAGTTACATAGTAGTTGGGGTTGAATAAAGACAACAGTCCATCCAGTTCAACGTATTCATTTCCCATAACCTTGAATGTAGTGATCTTTGAAATGCACATCCAAGAGTCTTTTAAAAGTAGCCATACTCCCCGCAGTTACCACCAATTGTGGAAGAGAGTTTCACAATCTTATTGTCCTTACTGTGAAAAACCCCTTATGTAGCCTAAGGTTAAACCGCCTCTCCTCTAATCTCATTGCGTGGCCACGTGTCCTCTTACACTCCTTGAGACTAAATTGTTTTTTTCCTATGCTGAGATCACCATTGAGGTATTTGTAAATCGCTATCATGTCCCCTCTCAGTTGTCTCTTCTCCAGGGAGAATAAATTAAGCGCTTGCAAACATTCCTCATAATTAAGGCCCTCCAATCCCCTAATTAGTTTAGTAAATAATTTACCTGCTAAATTATATTTAACTGTGTTCAGCTAGTCCTGCTATGTAGCACCACAGCTAAGCCAAGTTGGTGATCTAAATTTTCTGTTTTGTCATGAAAGAGGTATTAAACTTAAAAACCAAAAAATATTTCAGCTTATCCATTTTTAGATGCTGTTATTGAATTGGTTTTCCTTTTTTAATCTTTTTGCTTTTTTTACCTGTTGATTCTGACCAGTAAGTGTTATATTTCAGCTACCTTTACCAGACCAAGCTGTCCAGGAAAAGTAGAAATTAGAGTGTTGAGATAAGCCATTTAACGCTAACAGGGGTGCTTTTATTTATTGATTTATGTAGATGGGAGCTGACTGCAATTATCTGACACTGCAGACTTATTCACTGCTCTCAGACTGTCTCTGTGCTCCCCTAGTGTTGGTCTCAGATTTCATGTATCATACTCCTGAGACTGGAAGAAAAGCATTGTGGGAACTATAGTCTTCTGGAAAGATATTACTGCACTGCTGAACTGTTTATGAACTACACCTCCCTGAAGGCTAATCGCTCCAGTGGAGAATTGTGGGAGAGACTATAAAGGGATCTGCTGACTAGGCCCGCACTCTCTTGCTTCCCGGGATCCATCTTGTGTGCATCGGTCCGACCTCAGAGAGAGAGGAATACAGCCTACTGCACACCACCCAGGTGTCTGCAAACTCAGCCCAGGCAGGACCGATGACACTCGCTACATCGCGGACATCCCTGCAGCATCGCTGATGAAATCAAAGTCGGCAGGACTGAATCAGCAGAGCACAGCCATCTCAGTGTCTCACAGCATGGAGAATCGACTTTGCTTGTTCTTTCAGAAGTTATAAGAGGGACATCAGGACTGGTGGGAGAACACCTGCTCAAAGTCCAGTTATCAATTGCTACAGCATCGCTTTAAACACTGTATACAGACACCCTACATTTGGATCAGTTAGTGGATCATCATTAATCAGAGCCAGCCATCTTGCATTGCTTGTCTCACACTGTGCTACAATTTGGAATAATATTTTCTTTGAGCTCCAACTACCGGTGAAGATCATAGCAAGGCCTTGCTTTCTGGACATTGCTATTTTATTACTTTTAAAGGGGACATGCTAATGGTATCTAGACTACCTCATCTCCTAATAGTATACAGGTACTATAGGCCGGCTTGGGGTTCCCCTTTAGTAGGAGTATTTCCTATAGCAATTCATAGCTTTCTGAGAGATTCATTCACTTACTGTCAGATACTGCGTGTATTGGTGTTATTCGCTTGCTACTATAACTGGTCATTTAACTGTTCTCTTAGTATTATTTCACCTGAGCCTTGGCAGTTCACCCAGTGCCTAGTTGATTATTACCTCCATTAAGTATTCTTTTTGAGTAAAGTAAATCTAAAGAGTTAAAACAGATCTGCATGTGTCAGTGTGTCATTTAAAGGTATACACAACATGTCTGAGCTTAGAGTGTCAGGAGGGCTGGACAGTTCACAGGGTCAAAGCGGCACAAAAGAACATACAACTACAAGCAGCCCCCAAGTGGGCAGTACTACATTTATTTAGAATATTATCCCAAAAGGAAAAAAAAAACTGTAAATGCTTGTTGGCTGGTGTTTAGCTTTAATATAAATTCATCTAAATCTGCTAGTCTAACACTACCCTCTCCAAGATTCACAATGTTGCTGTCCAAAGGTGTCTCCATTGCTCCTCCATCCAAAATTGAGACAACCTAAGACAGGAAGCATGTTACTGGACAGATCATCCTCCAGGTGAAAATAGAATGAAATACACATGTAGCACCCCCCTAGATAGGTGCTAGGTTGGTAAAAGCTTCGTTTTTGGCTCTGCCTGCTCATCAGGAGAGTCTGATTGTTAGTTCTGCCTGTTACATTTGTCCAGGGTGTGATTCATTTGGTCTGAGGGAGTGTCCCCACTGTATCCAATAGGGGAGCATGTTGGACAGTGAAGGAAACCTAGCCAATGACACCCTGGCTTTTGTGGCAGTCCCAGTGGGAGGGCTCAACCGCAGTGCATTCTGGAATTGATCATAAAAGCCGGGGGCAAATGTGACAGGGGGTCTTTGGGCGGGAAGCAAGGTCCCAGGAGGAGGGTGATGGCTGTCTCTCCTCCTGTCAGCAAGGAAGGTGGTCACAGGCAGTAGGCCTAGTGGACCAGAGTGTGGTGCTGAGCCAGGAGGTGCAGGATACTGACAGTGGAGTTGAAGGCAGAGTGACCGGAGGTAAAACAGTGTCCGTGAGTATCCGGGAGCTTGTCAGGGGTCTGCCCAGGAAGGTAACCACTTCAGTGGGGTCAGTGGACAGAGGCTAGTACACACAGCATGTGAGAAAGGGGTGCCAAGTTAGACCCTGAAGAGTAACCTAAGGAATAATTCACCGTTCAAATCTTCACTTCAGTGGCAAGGTGAAGCAGCGGTCGACTATGGTCTTTCATCTCACATCTTTTTCTTATGCAAAGGTGAAGCAGCGGCCTTGCCGCATTCAATACAGTTCGAAGTCCTCAAGATTTGTGCATAGTTGTCAAGTTGGAGTATCCCACTCATCTCTTCTCCTATCCCCATTCTAAATAAAACACAAAAAAACAAATCCCCTGGACTGTTCATTGACTGAGCCAAGTACAAAGTGATATGATTTTACAAACTGTTGCTATGGGTAACCCAAGGGAATACATTTTCAGCAGCGACCAAGGTGGCAGTGCTACACGTCCATTAAAAAAAAAACTGTCTCACAACAACCACAACTTACCGCCACTGTGAAGTTAAAATATATAACATTTTTGTGTTTGGGTTTAATACCCTTGCCATCTTCTCCAGCAAGCATGGTATAACTTATATATACAGTGGCAAGGTGGCTCTGCTGCGCAGAATCACATGCCTAGTACTTACTCTGGGACTTCCAGGTCTGGGGTGAGCATGAGCACCGTCGGCAAACCCCTCCCGATAAGATTATACACAGCGTGAGCTGATCTGTGGATACAGCTGACTCGATGTCTGCCAGCATCCGCCGATCATTAGGCAGAGAACCAGAGCAGGGATCCATCTATATAAACAAGGCAGATCACCATTCTGTCAGTAGGGAAGGCATTGATCCTGTGTTCCTGCGAAGCAGGAACATGGATCAGTGCCTTCTCCTAGTAAAAGCACCGCCCCCACAGGACACAAGCACTGGCTAGGCACACAATTAACCATTTGATCGCCCCTGATGTTAACCCCTTCCCAGCCAGTGTCATTAGTACAGTGACAGTGCATATTGTTTTTAGTACTGATCCCCGTATTGGTGTCTCTGGTCCCCAAAAAGTGTCAAAAGTGTCAGTTAGTGTCCGATTTGTCTGCTGCAATATCGCAGTCCCGCTATAAGTCACTAAACACCGCCATCACAAGTAAAAAAAAAAAAAAATTCCATAAATATATCCCATAATTTGTAGACGCTATAACTTTTGCACAAACGAATCAACATACACTTATTGGGATTTTTTTTTTTTTTACCAAAAATATGTAGCAGAATACATTTTGGCCTAAATTGATAAAGAAATGTGATTTTTTTTTTTTTACATTTTTATATTGGGTATGTTTTATAGCAGAGAGTAAAATTTTTTATTTTTTTTTCAAAATTGTCAGTCTTTTTTTGTTTATAGCACAAAAAATAGACCCACTCAGCACAGGAGAACAGAGGAACAAACTGTGATTTCCTTGAGAATAACAAAAGGAATGAATCTCCAACAAAGTTTGTTATAATCCCTGCAATGTACAGAGATCACCCAGAGGGGAATCTTTTTTTTCTCAACAAAAGTGGAGTTACGCTTTAACCACTTGCCGACCGCCGCACGCCGATCTACGTCGGCGGTCAGCCCCTCACAGGCAAAGTGACGTAGGGCTACGTCACTAGCTTGTGAGGGTCTAGGGAGAGAGCGCGCGCCGCCGGAGGCGCGCTCCCGCTCCCGCGTGGTCACGGACCCCCCCGCGCGTGTGACCGACGGACCCGATCGCCGCCGGCCACTCTGCGATCGGCGGGGGAGAGGGAGAAAGTCAGGCAGCTTGTGTAAACAAGCTGCCTGTCATTCTCCCCTCTGTATGAGAGCTGATCATATGGATCTACTATGTAGATCCGTTGATCACTCTGCATACAGCTGAAGCCACAGCCAATCACAGTAAGAATCACGCCCCTAGGGACACACACAGCCCCTCCCTCTCAAATAAAGTTAACCCCTTCACTACCAGTGTATTTTTACAGTAACAGTGCATATATATAGCACTGATTACTGTAGAAATGTCACTGGTAACCCCAAAAGTGTCAAAAATGTCAGTCAAGGGTCCGATCTGTCCGCCGCAATGTCGCAGTACCGCAAAAAAAATCGCAGATCGCCGCCATTACGCGTTAACTTTTGCGCAAACCAATCAAAATACGCTTTTTGCGATTTTTTTTACCAAACATAGGTAGCATAAAACAAATTGGCCGAAAATGTTAAAAAATTTTGATTTTTACATTTTTTTATGAGGGAATTTCATATAAAAAAAAGGGAAAAATATTGCTATTTTTGCAAAATTGACGCTCTTTTTTTAGCGCGTGATCAAAAAATCGCACAGGTGATCAAATACCGCCAAAAGAAAGCTCTATTTGTGGGAAAAAAAGGACGCCAAATCCGTTTAGGTACAGCGTCGCACGACCGCGCAATTGTCCGTTAAAGTCACGCAGTGCCGAATCGCAAAATACCCCCTGGTCGTTTAGCAGCCAAATCCTCCGGGGCTTAAGTGGTTAAGTTACGCTAGAGTATGAGAACATGTAACAACTAACAAGTATAAAGTAGGTGTTATCCCTAATTGGCTGCAAAAGTGGCAAATACACAATAAGAAACATTGATTTAGAAAACATGGTCATCTTCAATTCGAAATCTGAATTAAACTAGACTTTTACCCCCCCCCCCCCCCCCCCATCCTCTACAAGTTGTTGTTTTTTTTTTTATTGCCATTTCTGGATTCTCTGCTGGTTGGGAACAACTCATCCCCCCAGCCTCTTGGGGATACATATAAGAGAGAATTAAAAACAAATTACACAGGGGGAAGTTCCTCTTTAACCACTTAAGCCCCGGAAGATTTTACCCCCTTCCTGACCAGGGCCTATTTTGCGATTCGGCACTGCGTGACTTTAACGGACAATTGCGCGGTCGTGCGACGCTGTACCTAAACGAAATTGACGTCCTTTTTTTCCCACAAACAGAGCTTTCTTTTGGTGGTATTTGATCACCTGTGCGATTTTTCGATCATGCGCTATAAACTAAAAAAGAGCGTCAATTTTGCAAAAATAGCAATATTTTTCACATTGAAATTCCCCAATAAAAAATGTAAAAATCAAAATTTTTTAACATTTTAAGCCAATTTGTGTTCTGCTACATATTTTTGGTAAAAAAAATCGCAAAAAGCGTATTTTGATTGGTTTGTGCAAAAGTTATTGCGTTTACTAACTAAGGGAAAGATTTTTGTCATTTTTGTTGTTTTTTTTTTTTAACGCGTAATGGCGGCGATCTGCAATTTTTTTTGCGGGACTGCGACATTGCGGCAGACAGATCGGACCCTTGACTGACATTTTTGACACTTTTGGGGGTACCAGTGACGTTACTACAGTAATCAGTGCTATACATATGCACTGTTACTGTAAAATTACACTGGCAGTGAAGGGGTTAACTTTTTTTTGAGAGGGAGGGGTTGTGTGTGTCCCGAGGGGCATGTTTCTAACTGATTGGCTGTGGCTTGAGGTGTAGGAACAGTGATCAATGGTCCTACATAGTGGATCCGTATGATCACTATTCATACACAGGGGAGAATGACAGGCGGCTTGTTTACATTAGCCGCTTGCCTTTCTCCCGCTGTCACGGACGATCGCGAGTGTCCGGCGGACATCGGGTCCGCAGGGCACACACGCGGGGGGGTCCGTGACCGAGCAGGAGCGCGCATTCGGCGGCACACGCTCGCTCCCCAGAGCCTCACAGGCTAGCGACGTAGCCCAGTAAATATACTGTGAGCAGTCGGCAAGTGGTTAAGTAACACCTTGATTAAACATAATAAACACTATGCTATTCAATTTAAAAATTGTGGCTTTATAGGCAGTCATCTGACATCACCCTTGGCAAGAATTATTAAATAATTCATGCTCTGAATTATTTGGCGCAGTGAATTAAATTACTGAAGCAGGGAATTAATAAAGTGATTAAGACATAGAATGATTTAATGCAGGACCCCAGCCAACTTTTTTTTTTTTTTTGGGGGGGGGGGGACTTTTATTGTGCTGGATTTTTTTATTGTTATCAATGTCTCTGGAAATTTCCTCCCATTTCCTATCTCAGCGACACAAAAGGAAATAAGAAATTAAATAAAGACATAGCAACATGAACCTGATGCCAAAGCCGGGTCGTCTGCCAAAGCCGGGTCGTCTGCCGATGCAGGGTCATCAGCCAGTGCCGGGTCGAGAGCCAGAAGAGTCATCAGCCGTTGCCAGGTCGAAAGCCAGGGTCGTCAGCCAAGCCAGGTCATGCACGGAGGAACACAGAGAACAAAAGACTGCTAGCAGAGATGCACCTTAGAGCACAAACACAAGGGCAATGATTGCAACCCTGCAGGTGATAGATATAGTCAGGTGTGTGACATCATCAATGTGCGATGCCCAGGCAGCAGGAAGTGATGATGCAATCAGAGTCTATAAGAGGCAGCAGTCTTCAAATGTCCAAGATGGCTTCCAACAGGAGGGCAATGTAAGACCTTGACAGAAACATGGAGCTGTCCACTGTAGTTCTTTTTCACCAAAAGATATCCCAACTCTTGGATTCAAATTAAAGCCAGCATAGTCAAGTCTACTTACCTTATTAAAATTATTTTTATGTATGTTTTGTATTATTTGGATGGAAAATTCAATAAAAATTTTAATTAAAAAAAAAAAAAAGTCTACTACCCTTGAGCCTAGGCTGTCATAGACTCTCCTCCAGCCTGTGACTGGAAAGTTAAATGGGACTTCCACCAAAAAAAGGGAAGCTCCGCTTGTTTGCCCCCTCCCCCCCCTCTACTGCCACATTTGGCACCTTTTGGTGGGGAGCGGGTTCCTCGTTTTGACAGGTACCCACTCCCACTTAGGGCTCAGTTCAACATGGCGAAGTGAGCAGGAAATTGGCCCCCTCCTCCCCAAGCAGCTGATTTCCTTTAACCAAGATGGTGGCGCCGACACAAGAGCCGATTCAGCTACACTGTTTGTAGCTCCTGACTTTTAATTTTTGGGGGCTGGGAGCCAGAACTTTTCTTTAAAATAAAATTAAGGGCAAAACATTTTTTTCTTTCATTTTAAAAAGAGCAAAGGAGGTTTTCAACCCCTGATCAGGTTTTTTTTAGTCATCTGTATCCCATTGTGGAGATTTCCCTTCATTTTCTGTCCCATAGCCGAAACAGGAAGTGAGAGGAAAAGCCTCCAAAATTAAGGAATTCCTGGTTGTCACCTGGGTTGCCAGAATAACTGCACTCATTGGAAGATTCCCCTTCCAATTACACACACACAATTGCACACACTTCCTAGCTTCTCCGGACACTCTTCAGTGAGGGAGAGGTTAATACTCACAATGTCACAGGACAGCTAAACACCTTCTAGCTTCCACCAGGCACTCTTCATTGAGCTCTCCAGACCAGATCCTTAGATGAAACGGCTTAGTTCGTTCCAAAGGTAATTAGAAATAGCCCCCTCTCCAGCTCTGCTATAGCTGGGACCTCGATGTACTCCAGCAGACTGCCTGAAAGGGGCAGCCGCCTCAGATGCTGGTAATTTCTCCAGCAGGACAAGACCAGAGATGCTCCAGACCTCAGACTATTTATGTTTCCCCAATCACCTACTGGGCTCACCTCCCCAGGGATATGCTGCATCACAACAAATATTCAAGCTGCCCATTTGACTCTCCCAGCCCTCTATGTTATGGAAGCTTCCAGAATGCAGAGGCAAGCAGTCAAACCTGCAACCTACAACAGCGCAGGGAAATCAATAGCTGCTCCAATGATTACAGAGGAGCCAAAAAGAACCAAATTGACCTATCCTAGCAACCTGCCTAGAAGGGTGCTACAAAGGTATTTTGCTGCTTGCAATAAAAAAAGAGAACACTCCCCCGCACAAACCCTGCCATTTTTATATCTTTTCACTTATTACCACTCTCCTTCCCAGCCTATAGCAGCCTAAAGCAGAAGGACAGCCAGTCCCCTAAAAAAAAAAACGCAGCGAGTTCGGCCGCTGGGCCGTGCAGCAGCGCGATGTGTCAACGGCCGTGTTCACCAGACGCAGCGGATGACTGATCAGTGTGACAAATCACAGCAGGCCACATGGCAGATGTAAACAATGTATGGCTTCCTTTCATGCCATCCATTTGGTATAATGGTGTTGCTAGCTGTGATTGGTCAATGTGATCACATGGTACAGACAGGGCCACTCACAGTCCATCTGTACCATGTAGTTAGCTTTGACCAATCACAGCTAATCAAAATTAACATTATATTGCTCTGATGACAGCGTGTTGACAACAATTGTAAAAAAAGTAAAAAATGTAATAAAAAATGTAAAAAAAATGATCACTTTTTTTTCGTACAGTCACCAGTCAGCGTCCATGATCACTGCCACACCAGTTATATTATGATGCTGTACTGCACTGGTGACAGTACGTAAAAAAAATTGTGAAATTCTTTTTTTTTTATTTATCAATTTTCTAAAAATGTACAAAAAGTTACAACTTTGAAATAATGCCTCTTACTAAATACCTTACACTATCTACTTTCCAAAAAGGGGTCATTTGGGGGGTATTTGCGCTGTCCCTGCATTTTAGGGGCCTCATGAAATGTCAGTACATCAGGATTGATCAATCTTCAGATATATACAATAGGTTGTGGAATCTAGAACTTTCCTACAGACTAAATAATAAACACTGATTAAGGTTGTTTTCACCAAAGAAATGTAGAAGAATACGGGCTCTTTCACATGGCCGCTCCGCTGGTTTTATCCGCTGCGGGACTTTTTTTTTTTTTTTTCACGGAGCGGATGACATTTGTGTCATCCCCTCCATATGTCCGCATATCATCCCATCCGTTTGTGGATGATATGCGGACATAATGTAAGTCTATGGGCATTGCGGATGTCAGCGGATGACACCGCTGACATCCGATTTTCCTTCCTTTCCGTTTTTTACAGGGAGGAAAAATAGGGTTCTGTTCCATTCCAAAAAACGGAACAGAACTGAAAGGAAGAAAATCGGATGTCAGCGGATGGTATTCCGCTGACATCCGCAATGCCATTGACTTGCATTATGTCCGCAAATCATCCTCAAAAAAATAGGATGATTTGCGGACATACGGAGCGGCCGTGTGAAAGAGCCCTACATCTTGGCCTACATTTATTAAGAATGAAGTACTTATTTGCAAAATTTTATAACAAACAAAGAAAAACTTTTTTTTTTCCCCTACAATTTTAAAGCGTAACTCCACTTTTGTTGAGAAAAAAACATTCCCCTCTGGGTGATCTACTGTACACTGCAGGGATTTTAACAAACTTTGTTGCAAATTCCTACCCTTTTCTTATTCTGAAGAAATCATTGTTTGTTCCTCTGTGCTGAGTGGGTCTAATGGGAGTGGATTCATAATTATCTATCAGCTGTGGCAGCTGCAGGGCTCTACTGAGGAAAATTGCAGGGTCTGCATCCCTTTAGATGTGTTCCTTTAGGGAGTATCTCACCAAAAATGACATTTTTGTTGCAGAAATCTGACTTGTATCTTAGTGCAGACTTCTGGGGAAATTGGTGAGCCAATCACACAAGCAGGAAATTATGTTTCTGGGGTGTGGTCAGTATACATTATGTGTACAGAACAGCTCCAGGTAGCCATATTGCATTGCATTTTCAGAAAATTACAACAGCTGCAGATTGAAAAGGAAAGGTCATTTTTAATAACATTCAATTACAATATGATCTGTGTCGCAATTGTATACGCTATATTGTTTTTTCTTTATTTGCTGATTTTTTTTCCCCACGAAAGTGAAGTTACCCTTTAAGTCTTTTTTTAGCAAAAAAAAAAACCTAGTGGTGATTAAATTATCTATTTTTAATAATTAAATCTATTTGTGTGAAATGATAAAAAGTTTGGGTACAGTGTTGTACAACCGTGCAATTGTCATTCAAAGTAGTTTTGTTGTCTGAAGTATTTCCCTGTAATTATTATTCACTACAAGCCGGTGACTCCATAAAGAAACAATAAAGAATAGGATATATTGTCTTGGCTCATGTCAGCAAAGCTCTGCTTGTTTATTAAACTCATTGTAGCTTTTTCAATACTCATGTGGAGCCGCCACGTACCAGGTAATTGCCTAAAACTACCAATCGGTCAGGTATTTCCCCGCTTCTCTTAATCTGCAGTCACGCCATCTGCTGAGCCTGCTCTGTTCCCCTCTGCCCTGCCGTGCTGCTTGCCTTGCCAGCCGTGGCGGAGTTCAGACCCCTCAGATGCCCCTACACAAGGCTCCCTGCAAGCTCAGAGCTGTTAATTAAGGAGCAGTGATTAATGGACGAGCACCTCTCTTGTTCTACATGCTAAATCTCATCTAGCGTCCAGCCAGACAATACTTTTCTCAGTTAAGTATATAAACCCCTTCACTGCCAAGTAAACAAACACAATGAAAAACTGCTCAGTCTTGTCCTTGAAAAAGGACAATTGAACATCATTGGTTGAACTGGATGGACTGGCGTCTTTTTTCAACCTCACTAATGGCGCTTTTCCACTACATTGTATGGCGTCGGTACGGCTCGCTTAAACAATACCACCTTGGTTGGGTTCCAAGCGGGCCGTACTTATACCATATCCCACAATCCTTTGCATGCAGCCTTGATTGTTTGTCACTACTAGCCACTGATTGGTCAGAGAATCGTTGTAATCCCAACCACTTACTACTTTAGTGGAAAAGTAAACCGAGCCGAGTAGAGCCTATACAGTGCTGAAACGTGCCGACTCGTACCACGCAGTGGAAAAGCAAACCGAGCCGAGCTGGGCCAAGCAGTGCCAAGTGGAGCCGAGCCGGTACTTGCAGTGGAAAAGTGCCATAACTATGTAACAAAGTCACTGAACTGGCTAGACAAGCCCTCAAAGTTCAGCCGAAAGTGCTCTATCTCACAGTTAAGGCAAATGATATTTAAAGAGTAACTCCACTTTTGTTGAGAAAAAAGCATTCACCTCTGGGTGATCTCTGTACATTGAAGGGATTTTAACAAACTTTGTTGCAGATTTCTACCTCTTGTTATTCTAAGCAAATAGCTGTTTGTCTTGACTGCTGAGGCGCATAGGCCCAGGCAAACCAAATTATTAACACATTAATAACACCACCCTCCCTTGTCCCATATAAAAAAACACACATGCAACCACTGAGTTGGAAATGGGAAAGGCCACAGCTTTATTTAACATCCAACCAGTGACGGCTGGTGTATTGAGGGCACAGGGGCCCTCAATGGGGCCCGCACAGGGGCCCCCTATCCATGCGTCCGGCCCCCTAATCTACACTCAGGGCGCTGGACACATGGATTCCAATGTTTTTTTTTTTTTTTTGAAGCACGTGATTAGAGCCAGAGGCTATATTCGCTATTATCACACTGATTTTCCTCCCAGCCAATCAGGAAGTGGGTCCTGAGACCCGTTTCCCGATTGGCCGAAAGGAGAGGCCATGCTATTGGCCAAGGAGGAGGAGGGAGGAGACGCAGGGGAAGCCACCGCCACTGCCAGCCCTCCACGTCAGTCCAGGGTGAGTAATCCGGCGATGGGGGTTGCTATGGTGTGCAAGCTGGTGTAGTCCGAGGGGTATGGTGTAGTCTGTCTGGCGCCCCCCGGCCCATGGAGCACCAGCCGCTACTGCATCCAACAGAACATCCTTTAAACCAGTGCCAGTCACAGCTGTACTGTGACCACGTTTAAAACCTTAACAAGGCAATTCCAAAAGGGACCTGTCCTTACCATATGTGTTGGACAGACAGCCTACGTCCAATTTCCAATTAAGGGCATATCCCATTACTGCAACTTCAAATGCTGGCAAGGTCAAAAAAACGCCACTAAGCTGTGACGTACCATCCGAATGGGGCGGGCGGGTTTGCTCTTCTCAGAATGCTTCTTCCGAAAAAGGCGCAGCATTCCCTGGGGGCAGCCTTTTCTTAACTTCAAGCCCACCCACCCCCCTGTGGCTCCGCTCACTTAAGAATACCTCCCACCTCCAAGCCATGCCCCCATAAGTCAAGGTTCTCTTTCCCTAAGGGGATCAAGAGGCCTTCAGTATCTAATTGCAAAATGAATGTGAATGGGAGTGATTATATAATAATCAATCAGCTGCTGCACTTGCAGGGTTCTAATGGGGAAAGTGGCAAGGTCTGCATCCCTTTGGACATTAACTCCCTTTGGGAGTATCTCACCAAAAATGACATTTTGTTGCAAGGGATGCCCAAAACCTGACTTGTATCTTGGTGCAGACTTCTGTGGAAATCTGGATGTCAATCACAGCATTGCATTTGATAGAAAATTGCAGAGATTAATTTGTAATAACATTCGATTACAATATGTTGTAATTGTATATGATATATATATATATTTTTTTAGTTGCTACTTCCCCCCCCCCCCCCCCCGTGAAAGTGGAGTAACCCTTTAAAGCAACTTAGAGCTGTTTTGGACATATTTATTTATTGTCAGGGAAAAAAATATATATATGTATATGTATATATATATATATATATATATATATATATATATATATATTTGTTTTTGGTTTTTCTAGATGGGTACAGGATAATTTACCTTTGGGAACATGTTACATGTTCCACTCGTTTTTAGGTGGAACATGTAACATGTTCCCACTCCTGCAAAAAAAAAAATGTGTAAATGCACATTTTTTTTACCTGCAAAAAAATATGCAATTTTTTTTTTTTTATTTATTGAAGGTGAACTTATCCTTTAAATGTGTAGATTAATTGTAAATTATGTAAATGTTTAAAAAACATACAAACCAGACTCCTAAACCATGTGGACAGCCTTCCCAGAAGAGTTGAAGCTGGTATAGCTGCAAAGGGTGGGCCAACTCAATATTGAATCCTAAAGACTAAAGCCTCGTACACACGCGTAGAAAATCGGCAGGGAATTTTCGTCCGACGACCGATCTGCCGATTTTCGGCTTGTTAGTATGATGCTTCCGACAACCGACTCCGACTTTTCGGCCGAAAAAAATCTGGTGTGCAGACTATAACATTTTTGTCTGCCGTCAAAACACGGCCGATTTTCGTGCAGTCAGTACAGATTTAGACAGGGAAAAATCGAATGAGCAAGACTGGGTATGCTCAGAGAAGAAAGAACATAAAGAAAGCAAACCAACACATGACATCACTTCTGAAGTAGAATTTTGTCGGGTGAGAAAATTTGTGCGCAGTTTAGGCACATTCCAACCAACAAAACACCACTCTGGACAAAAGACGGGCGATCGGTCGGCCGATAATCGTTGCGTGTGTACTAGGCTTTAAGCTGGATACACACAAGATTTTCGGCTTGTTAGTATGATGCTTCCGACAACCGACTCCGACTTTTCGGCCGAAAAAAATCTGGTGTGCAGACTATAACATTTTTGTCTGCCGTCAAAACACGGCCGATTTTCGTGCAGTCAGTACAGATTTAGACAGGGAAAAATCGAATGAGCAAGACTGGGTATGCTCAGAGAAGAAAGAACATAAAGAAAGCAAACCAACACATGACATCACTTCTGAAGTAGAATTTTGTCGGGTGAGAAAATTTGTGCGCAGTTTAGGCACATTCCAACCAACAAAACACCACTCTGGACAAAAGACGGGCGATCGGTCGGCCGATAATCGTTGCGTGTGTACTAGGCTTTAAGCTGGATACACACTATACAACTTTTGTTGGTAGATTTCCTTTAGATTTACCTTCAACTATGTAGTGCAAGGGCCTGCCTGATTGCATACAAATTGAAAGTGTTTAGATTTGACCTCATATTATATGGTTTTGGTAAATCTAAAGGAAAAAATCTGAAGACAATTGTATAGTGTGTATGGCCCATAAGACTGGGATGCTATTGAAGTTCATGTGCATGTAAAGGCAGGCGTCCCAATACTTTTGGTAATATAGTTTATATGAAAGGCTGGAGAGGTGTATGCATTATTTATTTTTTCTTTCCATAAGAAGATGGATGGATCATTGGAATACTCAGATTTTCCAACAAGATGAAGAATCTCCGCCAGTAAAAACAGTTTCACCCACGCGCAAATCCGTAAAAATCCCAGAAATTGTTCTAGCATCACACCGGCCCATTGGATTGGGTAGTGTATGACCAACCTAAGAGGACCTGTAATCCAGCAGATGTGCCTCTTTGACCAATCATATTTTCCTAGGTCATCCTTTTCTGGATCCTGAGAGAACCCAGCTGCTGAACAGCATAATGAAGAGTCCACATCTTAGAGTGACGTGGACACCCAAAGCAGAACCCTGTCTCCTGTACACAAAAGGAGAGTGAAAACTGTATCGTAATTAGGGATCGACCGATTATCGGGGGCTGATATGCACTTTCCCCGATATATCAGAATCAGCCCCTGAGGTTACCGATATTGCCGATATTTTGGGAAAGTGCTTGTACCGGAGTGATGCCTGCAGCTAGAGGCATCACCCCGGTACCGGCGTCCATAGCCAACGGTCGGCTGTTTTGTCATGGCTAAGAAGCCGCTCGGCTGTCATTACAAGGAGTGGGAGGGGACGCCCCTCCCGCCGCCTTCCACGGCTCGCCCGGGTCTCCCGTCCCACCAGGAGACCTGGGCAACCAGCCTGCTTGGCCGCCGAACAGAAGACCCAATCAAAGCCACATTCGGCTCTGATCGGGTCTCCATGTAAAAACCCGGAAGTGATGTCATGCAGTGCAGTGTAGTTAGGGTACTATATACCACTATAGTTAGATTCAATAATCTAGTTTCTGTAGGGAAAGTGTTAAGTGTCAGGGTGACCGTAATGTAGTTTAGGGTGAACTGACTCTGACTGCTATGCCAGGGTGAACAAACTAATCCATGTCAGGGTGACCGCCAGAAGAAAAAGATCCTTTCTTTGAATTTTTAGTAGAGCAGGGATGGGGTTCCGCTCCTTTCACACCTGGGCGTTTTTGTTGCAGGCGTTTATTGGGCATTTTTTGGGCGTCTTTGGAGGCAGCCATGACATCTGAAATTCTGTATAGGGGTATATATACACACACTCACATATATATATATATATATATATATATATATATATATATATATATATATATATACACATACACACATATAGGTGTGAAAGGAGCGGAACCCCATCCCTGCGCTACTAAAAATTCTAAGAAAAATTATCTTTTTTTTCTGCTTCTGGACATGCTACAGAGCTGAAACTTCACAGGTACACTTTTTAGACCCCCCCAGACACTAAATCCAAAGAAATCTATTTTTTTTTTTTTTTCAATAATTTTTTCAATAATTGGCTCTCTATCAAAAACGACAATTTTTAAGAACTTTTTTTGCCTGATTCATAGTCCCTGGGTCATGACCCAGAACCCTAGGCACTTTTTAGGGCATTTATTGGGTTTTAGGGCTTCAAAATGATGTTTGTTGATTACCGAAGTTCGGGTCCCATTGATTTCAATGGGGTTCTGGAATCCGGACCCGAACTTTCGGGAAGTTCGGGTGTTCTGGCCAAGCCAAACTTTTCAAAAGTTCGATCATCCCTATCTGACACTTTATTCTGGTCACCTGACACATATCAACCCTCTCTTTTTCTCTTTTTTTACGATTTGACCATCTTTGTGAGGTTCAATTTCCAATAATAGTATATATACATATTATTGCAGGTTAAGGCCTTTTTCCATCTACTGGCCTTGCCATCTGGATGGTGGCCTGCTCTGTGTGTCTTATTGGCCCCGGCCATCCTTCTCTCCCCCAACTACCGGAGGGACTGAATAGCACAATCTTCTGTGTAAGGAGTATAGCGGTTTTCTCCACTTTTATGCACTTTTACTTTATAGTCTGGACATGGGAAAACAGTAGGGTCCATACAAGTGGACCTTGAGTATTTTTGAATTTACAGGCTGCTGCTACATGAGAAGCTATACTCCTTTTTTTTCCCTTCCCCCCCCCCCCCCTTTTTTTTTTTGCTGTTGTTTGGATCTTTGCTTCATGTATGATGCTTTTGCTTATAGGTATTCGTGCTTTTCTCCTGATGAAGCAAAATAGTGTCTCCACGAAACGTGTTGAGATTCATCTAGCACAGACCACTGATATTGTTGATCTTCAAACAGACTAACAAGTATATGCATATAATGGGAATATTTTTTCTTGATGATCATCTTTGTCTTGTGTAATTTTTATGTTTTTTTTCTTACTATTTTTATATAACAAACTAATGTAATTTTACAATTTTTCGTTAAAGTCCCTCGGGCCCTCATCTTTTGTTTTTATTAAATATACTTTTACAACTTTAAACAATCCTGCTGATGAAGTACATTTATCAAAACCTCTCGCCACGCCGGTAGAAGCAGGACGCCGTCTTCCGCACTTACAGAGAGGGTATGCGAGAACGCATTTCTTCTCCAGCATTGCACAAGCGGATAAAATCGTTTATACTCTCCTATCATATGGAGACCTTTGTACTACTACACTAAAAATCCAGCGTTGGTTCCTATAGCTCGGATCCTTGTGGGACCAATTCGACAACATTGTCCACCTACATGGTGTAACACCATTAACACCAGAGAAATTGTGTATATACACACAAATATACCCTCACTTCTCTGCCTCTTCTGGTGTTCTTCTATGCCTTGTCGCATACAAAGTGACGTTTCCGTTCACGGCTTCCTCTGTCTGCATTATGTGACCCTGGTGATATGAATGAAGTGGTTCCAGCAGACCCCTGAAAAAGAGTACGCCCAAAACGCATCGGATCTTTTCTGGAATTCATGCATTCACACAGTCACTTTGAATTTTGACTCATTGTTGTTAGCTATGATTTTTTTTTTTTATCATGTTATATTTGTCCTTTTGTACACACATGTATCTTCATGACATTGTTTTTATATGTTGATTGAATAAAATGTCATGTTTTTATTATATATAGTTGTAGCACCCTACAGGTAGGTGCTAGGTAAATGTATAGTGGGACTTGTCTGCCTAACAGCATGGCCATGATTTCTTTGGTTAGGGTGTCATGGTTTCCAGGTGTGTCTGCTGAAGGGGAATTCTCCCCACTGGCTCCTGTGAGAGGCTTCTCATAGGGTAGTGGAGGAAGCCCAATCAGGGTACACATTTAGGCTTGTAACTACCCTAGAAGGCAGATTATGCTGCAAAGGATTCTGGGAGTGGGTATAAGTTTGGGGGAAGCGTGTGACCCGGCGTCTTTGGCGGGAGCAGAGTCCCAGGAGAGAGAGAATGGCTGTCTCTGCTCCTGTCTGAGGAAGAGGATGTCTGGGGGTGTCGCTCGAGAATCCAGAGAGTGCTGAGTTGAGCTGATGGGATCCGGTGTGCCAAGAACCAGCGTAGAGTGAGAGGGGTCCAGTCCCAGGAAAGCCTACACAGGTCGTGAGTACTGAGGATTGCCCCTGTGGGTCTGCCTGGAGAGTTAGAGCAGACCACTCCGGAGGAGGTTCTGGGATCTAGTGTCAGCTAGTAGCAAAGAGGTTATCTAGGTTGAGCACCCTGAAGTAGCAAAGGTGGTACATAGTCAGTGGACCCTGAAGAGCTAAAGTGTAAAGGGGGCGCCTGCGGTTTGGGCCAGTTGAGAGTTGCAGCTATACAGTAATTCACAGCAAGCTACCTCAAGCCAGTGCCAGGCTGGAGAGGGTGGTCAGTGACTTTGCAGTGCAGCAGTGTCAGTAGTGATGTCGCGAACATAAAATTCGCCGTTCGCGAACGGCGAACGCGAACATCGGCGAATGTTCGCGAACCGGCGAACATTGCGAACCGCCATAGACTTTAATAGGCAGGCGAATTTTAAAACCCACAGGGACTCTTTCTGGCCACAATAGTAATGGAAAAGTTGTTTTAACCACTCTACGACCGCTCACAGTAATACTACTGCGGCAGAGTGGTTCGTTATCGTCCAGCCACGTAGTATTAACGTGACTGGACACTCCCCCTTCTGGGCGGCGCTTGCGCGCCGCCGGAGGCTCGCTCCCGCTGTTTTCATTCACAGCGGGAGTCGGGCCAGGGGAGGAGCAGTGGCGATCGCCGCTGCTCTTACCCGATCGTCGGGGATCGAGTCTGGAGATCCGCCCGCTGTGTGTAAACACAGCGGGCGGATCTCCATAGTGACAGGGAGTGACAGATCGGACTGTTCAGCATAGCTGGACATCCGATCTGTCCATGACTCACATAGTCACCTCCCCCCCTACACGTCAGTAAGCACCAGGCATACATTAACCCCTCCCTCTCCAATAAAATTAACCCCTTCCCTGCCAGTGTCATTTTTACAGTAACAGTGCATATTTTAGCACTGATTACTGCAGTAATGTCACTGGTACCCCCAAAAGTGTCAAAAATGTCAGTCAAGGGTCCGGTCTGTCCGCCGCAATTTCGCAGTCCCGCAAAAAAAATCGCAGATCGCCGCCATTACGCGTTAAAAAAAACACCAAAAATGACAGAAATCTTTCCCTTTGTTAGTAAACGCAATAACTTTTGCGCAAACCAATCAAAATACGCTTATTGCGATTTTTTTTACCAAACATATGTAGCATAAAACAAATTGGCCAAAAATTTTTAAAAAAATTGGTTTTTACATCTTTTTTGGGGGGAATTTCATATAAAAAAATGTTAAAAATATTGTTATTTTTTCAAAATAAACGCTCTTTTTTTGTTTATAGCGCAAAAAGTAAAAATCGCACAGGTGATCAAATACCACCAAAAGAAAGCTCTGTTTGTGGGAAAAAAAGGACGTAAATTTCGTTTGGGTACGGCGTCGCACGACCGCGCAATTGTCAGTTGAAGTCGCACAGCGCCGAATCGCAAAAAGTGGCCTGGACGGAAGACAGCAAAATCCTCCGGTGGTAAAGTGGTTAAGGGGACAAACACCTGGACTGTGGCATGCCGGAGGGGGATCCATGGCAAAACTCCCATGGAAAATTACGTAGTTGAGGCAGAGTCGGGTTTTTTTCCATAAAGGGCATAAATTACCTAACATTCCTAAATTGTTTGGAATAACATGCTTTAAAACATCCAGTGTGTGTATACGATCAGGTATGATGTTGTATCGATCAGGTAGTGTAAGGGTTACGCCCGCTTCACAATGACAGACCAAACTCCCCGTTTAACGCACCGCAAACAACCGCAAACAGACCAGAACCGACCAAAATGGGACAGGAACTGGGCTTTAAGGGTTAGAGTTAGGGTTAGGTTTAGTGTTAGGGGCTAGGGTTAGGGTTACGGTGAGATACTTAGGGTTAGAGTTGGTAAACCTACCCCTACGCCTCTAACCCTAACCGTCTAACCCTAAGCACTAAAAATAACCCTAGCCCTAACCCTAACCCTAGCCCTAACCCTAATTCTAATTTTTTTTCTGGTTCTGGACATGCTACAGAGCTGAAACTTCACAGGTACACTTTTTAGACCCCCAGACACTAAATCACACAAAAAAAGTTCTTAAAAATTGTAATTTTTTGTAAGAGAGCCAATTATTGGAAAAATTAAAAAAAAATAAAAATAAAAAATTTCTTTGGATTTAGCATCTGGGGGGGTCTAAAAAGTGTACCTGTGAAGTTTCAGCTCTGTAGCATGTCCAGAACAAGAAAAAAATATGAATTAGGGTTAGGGCTAGGGTTAGGCTTAGGGCTAGGGTTAGGGTTAGGGCTAGGGTTAGGTTTAGGGTTAGGGTTATTTTTATGGCTAGGCTTAGAGGGTTAGGGTTAAGGTTAGAGGGTTAGGGTTATGGTTAGAGGGTTAGGGTTAGGTTTAGTGTTAGGGGCTAGGGTTAGGGTTACGGTGAGATACTTAGGGTTAGAGTTAGTAGCCCTACCCCTACCCCTCTAACTCTAACCCTCTAACCCTTAGCACTAAAAATAACCCTAACCTTAGCCCTGACCCTAACCCTAACCCTAGCCCTAACCCTAATTCTATTTTTTTCTGGTTCTGGACATGCTACAGAGCTGAAACTTCACAGGTACACTTTTTAGACCCCCCAGACACTAAATCACACACAAAAAAG
The DNA here is from genome assembly GCF_965119305.1 of Pelophylax lessonae. NCBI lineage: Eukaryota > Metazoa > Chordata > Amphibia > Anura > Ranidae > Pelophylax > Pelophylax lessonae. The sequence goes on along the minus strand of NC_138778.1, from coordinate 41,829,483 downwards.
TTATTAAAAATTGTCCTTTTTGATAGAGAGCCAATGATTGGAAAAATTTAAAAAAAAAATAAAAATAAAAAATTAGCATCTGGGGGGTCTAAAAAGTGTACCTGTGAAGTTTCAGCTCTGTAGCATGTCCGGAACCAGAAAAAATTACGAATTAGGGTTAGGGCTAGGGTTAGGCTTAGGGCTAGGGCTAGAGTTAGGGTTAGGGCTAGGGTTAGGGCTAGGGCTAGGGCTAGGGTTAGGGTTAGGGTTATTTTTATGGCTAGGCTTAGAGGGTTAGGGTTAAGGTTAGAGGGTTAGGGTTATGGTTAGAGGGTTAGGGTTAGGTTTAGTGTTAGGGGCTAGGGTTACGGTGAGATACTTAGGGTTAGAGTTAGTAGCCCTACCCCTACCCCTCTAACCCTCTAACCCTAAGCACTAAAAATAACCCTAACCTTAGCCCTGACCCTAACCCTAGCCCTAACCCTAGCCCTAACCCTAATTGTATTTTTTTTCTGGTTCTGCACATGCTACAGAGCTGAAACTTCACAGGTACGCTTTTTTAGACCCCCCAGACAATAAATACAAAGACATTTTTTTTTTTAATTTTTATTTTTTTTTAATTTTTATTTTTTTTTAATTTTTCCAATAATTGGCTCTCTATCAAAAATGACAATTTTTAAGGACTTTTTTGTGTGATTTAGTGTCTAGGGGGTCTAAAAAGTGTACCTGTGAAGAGTGTACCTGTGAAGTTTCAGCTCTGTAGCATGTCCAGAACCAGAAAAAAAGATAATTTCTTCAGTAGAGCAGGGATGGTGGGAACCCCTTTTACACCTATATGATCTTTTTTTTCTGGTTCTGGACATGCTACAGAGCTGAAACTTCACAGGTACGCTTTTTAGACCCCCCCCCCAGACACTAATCCAAAAAAAGTCATGCCTGCCACCGTATATATCAGTGGTGGGTGGGCAGTGGCACTGCAGTGGGCACAGTACACTCTGTGGACCTGACAGTCACTGGCACCCAGGCAACTGCAATTCTAAAAAAAATATATATATTTTTACTTTGCAAGCTGCTGTGCCACCGTATATATATCAGTGGTGGGTGGGCACACAGTGGCACTACAGTGGGCACAGTACACTCTGTGGACTCTGTGGACCTGACAGTCGCTGGCAGCCCAGGCAACTGCAATAATAAAAAATATTTTTTCAATTTGCAACAAAATGCTGTGCCACCGTATATATATCAGTGGTGGGCAGTGCACTGCAGTGGGTACAGTACACTCTGTGGACCTGACACAGCACTCACTGCAATTATGACAGAGGAAAAAAAAATATTTTTTTAAAATGCAAGGTACTGTGCCTGTGCCACCCGAAATGAGTGTGGTGTGCACACAGTACAGTCTATGGTGGGTCTGTGGCCTCTCACACACAGCGGGCAAGGCAACTGCAGTGTACAATAGATATATATATATAAAAAAGAAAAAACTCAATTACCAGCCCTTAAAAGGGCTTTTGGGGACACTAGATATATATATATATATATATATATATATATATATATATATAAATAAAAAAAATCCTCAATTACCAGCCCTTAAAAGGGCTTTTGGGGACACTAGATAGATAGATATATATATATATATATATATATATATATATATATATATATATAAAAAGAAAAAACTCAATTAGGGCTTTTGGGGACACTAGATATATATATATATAAAAATTACACAAATACCAGCCCTTAGAAGGGCTTTTTGGGGTGCTGTCAGGATGCTGTCCTTACAGCAGTAGTGGACCAAGAACACTGACTAGCAAGACCAAGAACACTGACTAACAACTGTCCCTAGCTATTAACAGCAGCAGCAGCAGCAGCTCTCCCTGCTCTCACTAACACACACTGCTTCAGAATGATCTAAGATGGATGCTGCCCTTGCTTATTTATAGGAGGTGGGAGGGTGTGGGAGGGAGGTATGCTGATTGGCTGGAAATGTGCCTGCTGACTGTGAAGTTCAGGGTCAAAGTTTGCCTCAATGATGTATTATAGGGGGCGGACCGAACATCGCATATGTTCGCCCGCAGCGGCGAATGCGAACATGCTAAGTTCGCCGGGAACTGTCCGCCGGCGAACAGTTCGGTACGCCTCTAAGTGTCAGTAGTTCTATGCTTCGCAGTCCTGAGTCTTCTGAACTCAGAGTCGAGGATTCAGCATTTCAGTCAAGATACAGTGTGTTCTAAGCGTCAGTGAGCGCTGGCTAGCGTCGGCTGGCGTCAAGGCAGTGTTAACAGACATTTTCTTGGATAAAGTCCCGAGTTGTATTTAGTTCAGCCTAAAGAAGTATCCCACTCATTCCCTTCTCCCATCCCCTTTATCTACAACAGGCATGTCCAACCTGCAGCCCGGGGGCCGCATGTGGCCCGGAACTGTAGGCAATGCGGCCCACTGCCCCCTGACATTTCTTATTTATTTTTTGCTGGGGAGGAATGAAGGTGGGTCGGGGGCACGGCCACAGCGGCTTCCAACTAACTGTAGGCAGAGGCTGCCTCGGAAGGGATCATTCTCTACTTGTGTTAAATAAGTGCGGGGGGGGGGGGGTGGCAGTGCGGGAAGGGCCGGCAGAGTTTTATTACTTATATATCTTAACTATAGTATATATTTTATATGCGGCCCGAGAACATTTCTCTACACTCAATGTGGCCCAGAGAAGCCAAAAGGTTGGACACCCATGATCTACAATAAAACCACAAAAACCATGATGCCGGAGTTGTCAATGTCTCAGTTCTCACACCCAGGGTCGCAGCTCACATGGGTTGGAGAGGTAACCGGTAACAATGGCAGACCCACATCAGGCCACAGGCCTGGAAAACCTGCTACATAGTTGTACCTCTTCCTGAATGCTAAGGTCGCCCTTATTGTCCCACCATCTTAGGGGAATTCTTTTCTTTGACATTTAATATGGGATGATGGCCACCTGCATCCAGACATACACGACTAGACAAATCTTTTTCAGTTTTTACATTTACCAAAAGGTGCGTGTAAGTATCACCGTTGCAATAAATTATTTTTTTATGCACACGGGTGCCCCTCTGATTTTGGGTGCACATTGAGACCTTGACATCTGCATCTTGGAGCTCCTCCTCCCCTCCTTCCCCCATCTTCTATAAATCAACACAAATTCCTAAATCGCCAATGGCAGAGCTCTGTTGCGGACAGTTTAGGGCCCCTATGTAGCATGCACCCAGGACTGGATTAACCATGCAGACATGCAGAAGAGGGTTATCACACATTTATTAGGTACATATAGGTAAACAGCAGGGTTATTAAAAAAAAAAAAAAACTGTTAATATTTTCTTTCTAAATGACCCAGAGTGTTGAAAAACATACAAAGCGCATGCACAAAATGCAATACCAGATAATTCAATCATTTCCGGCGTCGTAACATAACCATAATTTAAGTCAGCAATAGACCTAGCAGAATAATGTTACTACATATAAGCAAAGCCTTCGTCTGGCATGGAAGGGGTGAGGTTTATAAAAATGCTGATTTTCCCCCATTCTGACCTTACCTTCAAACAAACTCTAAATTATGCATTTGAAAATAAGTGCAGAAACACTCGCTTTTATTACAAAACTGGGATGGGAATAGGAGCTTGGCCAAGACTTGAAAAACCCACCCTGTTTAATATCTGGAAATATTTCCTCCTCCTTGTAAGCTGTATTGTTTAAGTTGGGCTCTGTTTTTTTTTTTTTTTTCATTTTTGCAGTACATGGTTTCGAAGATTATTAATGCTGTCCCCCCACATTATGCCTGAATTATTCACACTTAGGTCGGAAGATGGAGGGTGCCGATAAGAGGTTTTGTTTTTTTTGTTTTTTTATTTAGAAAAGAATGAAAAAAGGAAATGTTCTACAGACACAGAGCTTATCCATAGTTTAATGTGTGTGCCTGTTTTCCATAACCTCTTCGTTGCTGGTCTCCAATTCTAAGACAGATGCTCAGATTAAAATATACTGTATGTCTAATTAACACCAAGAACTATTGCACCTTCCATGCAATCTGTGTGCAAAAGCAGTTCTGTAGCAATATCAACCTAATTTCCTTATTTCTGAAATATTTACAACACTCTATATTATCGTTCTAATTATGATAGTTTTATCTGTTGTTTAAACCCTACACATATATAGTATATACCAATCATCATTATGACCACCCACCTAATATTGAGTAGGTCCACTTTTGCTGACAAACCAGCCCTGACAAACCCTGACATGTCAAAGAATGGACCCCAATAGCCCTCTGAAGGTATGCTATGGTATCTGGCACCAAGCCATCAGCAGTAGATCCTTTAAAGCGGAGCTTCACCCAAAAAGAGGAGCTCCGCTTGTTTGCACCCTCCACTGCCACATTTGGCTCTTTTTTGGGGTATACGTGAACTTGCACTGCCGACACAGCAGCAATTGCTGGGTTTTCGGATTTACTTTAATCCTGTTTCTCTGGGTTTCACAGATAGCTGCCATTTTTTGTGATGCTTCTCCATGTGGCAGCTATGCCCCCCCCCCCAACAAAATCACTTCCTAGCATGGGCACTGTTCATTTCAAAATGGCTACCGAAGACTATAGAATTGAGCACTTCATTTGTATGGTTTATCTCTCATCAAAAGATTTCCGTAATCAAATAGGCCGCCATCCATAATTGCATATTGAAAAGAAAAAAGTAATGAGATTGTACTTTAAGGGCCATAAAAGGAGGGGTGCTGACAATCATATGTATAAAAAGTATACATTTATTGAATCCACAAAGATAAAATACAGATATCCAAGATGAGACAATACATAGTGAAACATACAGTATATTCCTAGTACAAATTAAAAGAAATAAAAGATCCAAAATATGCAAATGGGGTCTTCAAAGCCAACGCGTTTCACCATGAGCTTCTTCAGGGCTATATGGACCCTACATTGCGTATCTGATCGGCTGAGCAAGCAAAGGAAGATTCCTCTCTGGGGCAGGCCCAAGACCATAAATTGGAGCGATTCTCTATATAGATATATTTACACAAAACCTTCCTCGTATTAGGCATAGGTTTTACACCATATGTTAGAGCAAAAGATTCCGTAAAAACAAATGCCGGTAGTATACAGTATATATGTCTAACCATCAAATGGTAAGTTCTTAAGCCCAAAGGAAACACAGCCAGGCATATATCGTGTTTTTGCAGTGATGGGGGAAACCCAGCCCCATATATCCCAGAAATCACCTCAGGCGACCTATTCTTCTAGTGGCTAAAGCTCCGTTCCTAGGTTAAGTGTAGGTGATCGCTTCCCTTGTATGGTTTAAATCACTATTCTTTCTTCTTGGCTGGTGTCACTAGAGTGATAATATTCTCCTGCAGTGACTAATGTTTGAAACTAGAGAAAGAATGCTGATTTTAGATATTGACAAGAAAATGTTTGTTTTTGTGGGCCTTTTCTCCAGTTTTCACTCACCCACAAGGGTTGTTTTACTAAAGACAAATAGGCTGTTCACATTGAAAGGGAATTTGCACTTTGCAAGAGCTTAATGAATGAGAATACCCAGGGCTTTTTTTCAGCGGGAACGCGGGGGAACGCAGTTTCGGCACCTCCAGTCTGAATGTATGCAATGGCAAAGGGATGCTGGGGTCAGTGGGGTAAGCTGAATGGCCTATTGATGCTGGCTGCTGAGGAATCTATTGTTGCTGGGTTAAATCTATTGTTGCTGGGTTAAATCTATTGTTGCTGGAGGGCATTTTGTTGTGGGGGGGGCTATTGTAGCAGTGGAGGATTTATTGGGGGAAGGGCGATTGTTGCAGGGGAGGATTTATTGTTGCTGGGGAGATATTGTTGCTGATTGCAGAGGATCTATTTTACTGGGTTTTTTTTTCTATTGTTGCAGGGGAAGATTTATTGTTGTTGGGGGGATCTATTGTTGGGGGGCTCTATTGTTGCTGATTCCAGGGGATCTTATTTACTGCTTTTCTAGTTATCATTAACAAATTCTATACAAATTACCTAGAACCACAACATGATACTTGGTTCTGTATTCTCTAAAAGGGGGGTACTGGGAGGTGGGTAGAGGGTGGAACCAAAGGACAGCATTCGGAGGTGGGTAGGGGGTGGAGACAAGGGGTGACTCAGAAGAGGGGAGTACCTGCACCTATTCTCAGAGAAAAAAAAGCCCTGAGAATACCCGTTCACATGCAATAACATTTTAAAAAACAGCATTTTTGCTTGCACAAGTTTGGATGATGGAAGTCAGCAGAGCTTCACCTCTTTCACTAAGATCTTGAGAAAACTACCTTGCAAAGTGTGTACAAACATAGAACAGTGGTCATGGGACTTTGAATGAGGCAGGTCATTTACTGAAATACATATTGGATAAAATCAAAATGGTAATTTATTGCTGATTCCATGATTGACACAAATATATAAAATCAATTTCCAGAAATGATACAGACATATGTAAAGAGAGCCGATACAAAGAGATTCATATGATAATAAAATTAATATTATAATGGTTAAGTAATATTTTGAAAAAAGTGCATGATCAATCTCTTAATAGTATATCTAGGCATCTATGGGGCTCTACACATTTCATGGATCCCTGTTCACTCATCAGAAGCTTGATGCAAAAAATATCTGTAAATGTAGGTTTACAGACGGCTGCTTTGGCGCTCTCACTTCCCTTTTAGATGCAGGGTGTATTTTTGATGCTGACATGTGAGTAACAAGGCCAAGGTATTTTTGGAATTCCCCCTCCCCCTTATTTGTGAGCAGCAATTTGTTATATCCTTAATACATATATTAGATTTTTGCATTCTAATAAAACCTAAATTTACAGATATCTTTTCTCCCGATGAGTCAACAGGGATCCACGAAACGCGTAGAGCCCAATAGATGCCTAGATATATTATTCAGAGATCGATCATGCACTTTTTTTCAAAATATTACTTAACCATTATAATATGAATTGAATTATCACATGAATCTCTTTTTTTCGGCCCTCTTTACATATGTCTATCATTTCTGGAAATTGATTTTATGTATTTGTGTCAATCATGGAATGTGCAGTAAATTACCATTTTGTTTTTCTCCAACGTGTATTACCTGCCTCATTTAAAGTCCCATGACCACCGTTCTTTGTTTGTACGTACATATAGGGATGGAGGCACGTCACTGTGCATGATTTAGATCAGGAATTCTAAAACTACGGCCCTCCAGCTGTTGCGGAACTACACATCCCATGAGGCATTGTAAAACTCACAGACATGACTAGGTATGATGGGAATTGTAGTTCCTGAAAAACTGGAGGGCCATAGTTGGAAGACCTCTGCTTTAGATCATATCCTTTACCTTTCAAGGTAAGTTTAGTAAAACAACCCCACAGAGTCAATCAGTTTGCACCAGCAATGGGTAATTTACAACTTTTTAAAGAATATTACTTATGCTCATCGCAATTTGATGCCACAATCTCTATTTAATTTAACCACAATCTGTAGTGTGAGGGCCTACCTGATTGGATACAGATTATATAGATTATTTTGGGAGGTATATACACTAGAGAGTTATTTGTAATCTTTAATATGCTTTTATAATTGCAAAAATAAAATAAACAATTTCCCCGAAATAGACAGTGTTTGTAAATCTATTGCTGATCATATGTGCACTGGTTTTATTATCCAATTGACTGTTCAATCTTATTCTTTTATTGATTGGGTATTTGAAATTACTGTTTAGTCTAACTCAAGTAGAACATTTACATTTATCAAGAGAGTCATTTTCAATGTCAGAAGGTTATAGAAAACCATAAACAAAATGTGGACGTGATTTCAAAATTGATCGATTACACTTCTCAGTATCCTCATATCTTACAGAAAAATTAAAAGTGATCAATATTTGGTCGATTTTTCAAAAATTTGAAACTATCACCTATTTGAAATTGGTAATATATGGTCATCTGTAAGTGGATTGTAGCCAACATTAGCCTTAACTCAAAGTGTAATTTTTACGTGTGTTGCACAATTTACACCAAACACCTGGTTAGTGCTTGTTACTAAATACCCCTGCCTGACAATAAATTAATGCTGACTCTGGATTTTAATAATAGATGATATGGTCTTATTACATATGCTTTTTTTTTTTTTTTTTTTTACACATTACAGATTACTGCGTCAGACCCTAATTTAGGCTTATTTTAAACCTAAGCAATGATAGCCTATTGTGTGCACACCTGCTTGCTTTATGGTTTAGGGTAAAAGTGCTTTGTATAAAACTGAAGCTTGGAGTACAATACACATCAGCAGGAGAATCACCTGGGGACTTCATACTAACATTGCGATAACCTTTGTTAGCATGTGGGATTGGAGACAGCAAAATAAAACATACGATTTGGGAAAAAACGAGATAAAGGTGCTGAGGTGGCAACTTGAGATTTCGAAGATTTCAGCACCACGGACAGCAGCCCATTCCCAAAACAATGGTGTTTATTGCACTCTGAGAAAACCTGGACAACAAATGTGCTTAGTAGTAGGAAAGGACAGAATACCCTTGTAGGTAAGAAAGCACAAAAGCTGGCTACTCAGTAAAATGTGTTTTCTCACAAAAACTGACCTGTCAAGACGCACAAAAAAATACACTTTAACAACAATGAGAATATTTTACGCAGTTCCCGACTGTCTATATGAGAAAGTGAGCTGAAAGGTACATAGATTGCCTATTGGAATATAGAACACAAAATTATATAAATGTAAGGGGGCTGTTTATAAAGCTAGGCAAGGAAAAGTTAGGAAATTAGGAGCTGATAACAAAAAACCTAAATGATTGACTGTAAAAAAGACATAAGTTCCATTCCAAGCAAACCACAGAAAACACAGATGAAATGCATTGGTGATTATTGTTTGGCCTGCCAAGGATTTGTAATTTTGGCCAGCCACTCTTTTTGGCAACACGCACCCCTTCTAATCAGGGTTACCACACTGCTATTTATGAGTTTACAAGTACTGTTAGGGTACTTCTACACAGTACTGATGTATGAACTTCAGATTCCCGGCAGAAATATCTTGCATAAAAACACAAGCATGGGCAGTAGTGTGAATGTGCATATTTGCTGATTTTTGCACATAAAAATTCTACTTTTCTTGGGATGTGCCGTACACGTGTATGACACATAGCAGTTGATTTACTAAAACTGGAGAGAGCAAAATCTGGTGCTGCTCTGCATAAAAACGGGTGATTGACCGATATCGGTTTTTCGTTGCCGATACCAATACCGATATTTTAGCCATTGCATATCGGTATCGGCCGATATGGCCCGATATTTTCGTACATTTTAGAAAAAAAAAAAATTTTTATTCTTCTTACTTTACAGGTACTCTTACGGAGGGATCTGGGGGTCTAAAAGGCCCCAAACCCCTCCTCTGCACTTTAAAGCATTCAAAAAGCCAAGTTTGGCTGTTTTGAATGCTGTCATTTTTTTTAATCTAGCGCCAGTACCCGGAAGTGATGTCTCTATCCCTGGGAAGTTACACCGTGTCCGTATGGGCTCCCTAGGATACACAAAAAAGGTGCCCCTCTAAGAGTTATGATTAGCATCATTCAACCATGTCACATATGACATTGCTAACCCAGTATCTGGCTACTATTCTATCATACTTAGTTGGCAACACTGTACACCATATTCTGAACTCTAAATAATATATCAACAAGGTTTGTGGATTGAAGTATAAGCCTTTGAAAGACAATGGTGTCCTACAATGTCACATCCTTTTCACTTTTAAGCCAACTGCAAAGACTATTGAGACTGTAAGGAAACATCGAAAAAGAGACAAGACTCTTGACAGTTAAACAGAACTCTAACAATACCAAGTTTAATCCTTACTGGACCTTTGTTACACCCCACTTTTTTCAAGTACAAGGATAACTTCTACAGACAGAAACATTGCTCTGCTATGGGATTACCAGTATATCCCATTGTACCTAACCAATACATAAAGGAGTTGGGGAAGTGATTCTTGAACTCTTTAATGTGCCCATTAACTAGTCCTTGGATGAGGTATGTAAATGATTCTAGGTCAAGAGAGCATTAGACCAGCCTTTTCCAACCAGGGTGCCCAGGCACACTGGGGTGCCTTGAGGTTTCTTCAGGGGTGCCTCAGCAAAATGCCTAAAAATTGCCCAAAAATTGTATACAAGGTGGCGTGTGGATGAAGCCCATTTTTTAGCTACACAAAGCCACAGGTTTATATTGTGCACCATTACGACCTTCTAGCTGCCAACCTCCTAACAACTAATGGCGTCATCAGTTGATGAGGATGTCAGTCATCTGTAGAGCATCTTTGTTTGACTGTCCCCTGTCTTTCTCCATCAGCTTTGGGGTGACATTAGCTGAGTGATGGAGAAAAACTGAGGAAGAAGGGAAACATTGGAATCCTAGTCAGTACCCGTTTGCACCTCTAACATTGGGTCTCTTACATGTGTGGATGTTGCTGCATTATGTAAAATGAATAAAAATAGTGTTTACATTTTAGGATGGGGTGCCTCAAGACTGTTCATAATTTTTATGGGTGCCTCGAGACGGTCCATAATTTTGGAGGGTGCCTCAAGACGGTCCAAAATTTTGGAGGGTGCCTCAAGACGGTCCATAATTTTCAGGGGTGCCTTGACGAGAAAAAGGTTGAGAAACACTGCATTAGACATATAAACCTTAGTGGACAAAAACATCAAGTTACATGGTAAGAGGCACAGAGTAACAAATTCTTCTTTTTGGACTTTGTGTTACATGTCACGGAGGTGGATGACCTGAAAATCTAAATGGAAACCTATCCAAACAGACCAGTTGTTTTTTGACTCCTGTCACGCACTGGACCACAAACTGAGTTTATTAGAACTTTGTAACCCCCGGTCTGAGATGGTAACAACAAACACTAAAGTCTAAAGACAAAGAACACAGACATCTAAAAATGCTTTGAAAGTTTGTGGCTACATCTCAGTCCAGGAGGTAGTGCCTAAACAAAAATGGCGCTGTCTCTTTGTTGATCAAAGCTAATGAAAGTATCACCAGTGGGAGTACTGTATCATCAGTGGGAGTACTGTAATCTCTGTGAAAGGTAATTATTATCTGGAAGTGTCATACTGACACATTACTTGGCAAGCAGGCACCTATTATGTAACATATAGCTGAATCTAGGTCAACTTTAATGAGAGATCCGATTTAAAGAGGGGCATAGACATTTTAATTTAAGTAGATAATGCTCCTGATTACAAGCACATCTGGTGACTATCAAGCCATTTTTGAGGTGCAAAATTGCCATAACAAATGCATTAGGTCTTTTGAGCAAGGAGAATTTCTAACTTGCTCAAATAGCTCTCTTTGGACAAGGACTATCATTCACACTTCTATGGAGAAGATTAAAAGATCCAAGATGGACTGGCTTCTCCACACTTATTGCCTGTGGGAAGATATCTGCCTACCTATATCCAGCCTGATGCAATTGAAAGGTTGGTTCACCTTTACCAAAAAATTGCAGGGGCAACTGTAGACAAAAGCAAGCTATGCAGCTCTGACTAAAGTTAAAAATGTCCTTGGTATAGGTGTAGGCCATTTACGTACCTCATGTAGACTGAGGCTTAGTCATTACTGCTCACCTTCATCACAGGAGTGGGCTCTCAAATGCTGAGCACAAAGCTACTGCATCAGAGGAGAGAAAGAGCATGTGAGGGGGTTTGAATCAGAGAAAGAGCTCACTCCCTTGATGGAGGAGGTGAGAAGTAATGACCAGGCCTCACTTAGCAAAATCCTAGCAACGTCCTGAGACTAATCCAGTCAGGCTTCGAAAGGTATGTACAGTGGCGAAAATAATTATTTGATCCACTGCAGATTTTGCCTACCCACACAGAAATTAAAGGTCTATAATTGTTATTATGTACATGTAAAAGCAAATGCGGTATTTAATGGACTGGAACGCCAGCCATGAAACCACCAAGATATGGGACTTTAAAGGTGTATGGTAGTGGCACAGACAGAACAAACAAAAATTGAATTAAAATTGAATTTTATTAATTAACATTGTAGATTAAAAAAGATACAGTAATTGCACCCAAGCGTTAATGGTCAAATTACATAAAGCAGACGTTACAGTAGATATACATGTGAATACTACGTTCATTGTATGCCGAGGAGATGCAGGGGGTCACCGGGGTCCTACATGTTTCGCCATTTCATTGGCTTTGTCAGGGACCAAGTGACTTGTGACCTCTCGCAATGGCTCTAAACACAACACGTAATAAACATAGGCAGAGCAACTGTGAACTGCATGGCTGGACGTGCGTATAAAGTGGTGCCAGACCTTCCCTCAGGTCCTGTTATTATGTATTTTAAATTAAAAAAGACATAGTATCAACCAAAAATCCAGAAAAAACACATGATACAAATGTTATAAATTGAGTCGTAGTTCAGTGAGTAAAATAAGCATTTGATCCCCTACCAGCCAACAATAATTCTGGCTCCCCAAGACTGGCTATAGTATGTGCTAATGTGGTACACATATTAGTCCTGTCAATTTAACCACTTGCCGACCGCATGCCGCAGTTGTACGGCGGCAGTCTGGCTCTCCCAGGCAAAGTCCCGTACATGTACGGCCCTCGCCTGGGAGGAGCTAGGGGGCGATCGTGCGCCGCCAGAGGCATGCTCCCGCTGCCGCTCGTCAGCTGGGAAGCTAGTGCGTGTGGCAGGCGACTCCGATGGCCACCGGCCACTCGCAATCTACCTTAGCTGAGAGAGAAGGACGGACGGCTGATGTAAACACAGCCATACGTACTTCTCCCTGAAGTGATCACAGATGTCATGTGATCCTGCTATATAGGATCACATGCCTCTGTGATGACTTCACAAGCCACGCCCCCCCATAGTTAGAATCCCACCCCTAGGGTCACATTTAACTTCTTGATCACCGGTACTGTTAACTCCTTCCCTGCGAGTGTCATTTTTACAGTAAAAGTACATATTTTTAGCACTGATTACTGTAGTAATGTCACTGGTACCCCCAAAAGTGTAAAAAATGTCAGGGGTCCGATCTGTCTGCCACAATGTCGCAGTCCCGCAAAAAAATCACAGATCGCTGCCATTACTAGTAAAAAAAAATAAAAAATAAAAATGACATAAATCTTTCCTGTAGTTAGTAAACGCAATAACTTTTGCGCAAACAAATCAAAATCTGCTTATTGCGATTTTTTTTACCAAAAATATGTAGCAGAAAACAAATTGGCCTAAAATGTTAAAACATTTAGATTTTTAAATTTTTTTTTTTTTTTGAGAATTTCATATAAAAGAATGTGAAAAATATTGTTATTTTTTCAAAATTGTCGGTCTTTTTTTGTTTATAGCGCAAAAAATAAAAATCGCACAGGTGATCAAATACCACCAAAAGAAAGCTCTGTTTGTGGGAAAAAAGGACGTCAATTTCATTTGGGTACAGCGTCGCACCACTGTGCAATTGTCTGTTAAAATCACGCAGTGCCAAATCGCAAAATAGGGCCTGGTCATTGAGGACTAAATTGAGCTCTTTGGCATTAACTCGACTCGCTGTGTTTTGTAGAGGAAAAATGCAGACTATGACCCTAAGAACGCCATCCCTACAGTCAAGCATTAAGGTGGAAACATTATGATTTGGGCCTGTTTCTCTGCTAAAGGTACAGGCTGACTTTGCCTCATTGAGGGGCAAATGGACGTGGCCAGGTATTATAAAATCTTGGATGAGAACCTTCGTCCTTCAGCCAGAACACTGAAGATGGGTCTTAGATGGGTCTTCCAGCATGACAATGACCCAAAATATACCACCAAGGCAACAAAGGAGTGGCTCAAGAAGAAGCACATTAAGGTTATGGAATGCCCTAGCCAGTCTCCAGATAATAATCCTATAGAAAATGTATGGAGGGAGCTGAAACATTAAGGATTTAGAGAAGAAATGTAAAGAAGAGTGGACCAAAATCCCTCCTGAGATGTGTGCAAACCTGGTAACCAACTACAAGAAACATCTTACCTCTGTGCTTGCCAACGAGGGTTTCTCCACCAAGTACTAAGTCATGTTTTGCTTGGAGATCAAATACTTTTTTTACTCACTGAACTGCAACTCATGTATCAGGTGTATCATGGGTTTATCTGGATTTTTGGTTGATATTCAGTCGCTATCATTTAAAATACACCTATGATAACAATTATAGACCCTTAATTTCTTTGAAAGTGGGCAAACTTACAAAATCTGCAGGGGATCAAATAATTATTTTCCCCACTGTATATTAATGTGGATGTCACAACGCTTCCTTAAACTCAATCTATCCAAAACTGAGCTCATAATATTTCCCATCCTATGTGCTCTTTCTCCGAGCTCTCCTTTTGGCCCTACATCCAATCGATGTACATATCTTCCTGCCACAACATCTCCAAAATATTCCTCTTCCTGACCAATGACACCACATGGGCATTCTTCAACTTTAGTTAGAACTGCACACTTTGTTATTATCTACAAACACCCCTTACCAGCATAGGCAGTTTTTTCTTTTTTTTTTTTGGAAAGGTGAGTGAACCCTTTAACCACTTAAGCCCCGGAAGATTTTACCCCCTTCCTGACCAGGGCCTATTTTGCGATTCGGCACTGGGTGACTTTAACGGACAATTGCGCAGTCGTGCGACCCTGTACCCAAACGAATTTGACGTCCTTTTTTTCCCACAAACAGAGCTTTCTTTTGGTGGTATTTGATCACCTGTGCAATTTTTTAATCATGCGCTATAAACAAAAAAAGAGCGTCAATTTTGCAAAAATAACAATATTTTTCAAATTTTTTTATATGAAATCCCCCCCCCCCAAAAAATGTAAAAATCAAAATTTTTTAGCATTTTCGGCCAATTTGTTTTATGCTACATATGTTTGGTAAAAAAAAAATTGCAAAAAGCGTATTTTGATTGGTTTGCGCAAAAGTTATCGCGTTTATTCTAACAAAGGGAAAGATTTTTGTCATTTTTGTTGTTTTTTTTAACGCGTAATGGCGGCGATCTGCGATTTTTTTTGCGGTACTGCGACATTGCGGCGGACAGATCGGACCCTTGACTGACATTTTTGACACTTTTGGGGTTACCAGTGACATTTCTACAGTAATCAGTGCTATACATATGCACTGTTACTGTAAAATTACACTGGCAGTGAAGGGGTTAACTTTTTTTTGAGAGGGAGGGGTTATGTGTGTCCCTAGGGGCGTGATTCTAACTGTGATTGGACATGGCTACTGGTGTAGGAACAGTGATCAACGGTCCTACATAGTAGAACCGTATGATCACTATTCATACACAGGGGAGAATGACAGGCGGCTTGTTTACATTAGCCGTCTGCCTTTCTCCCTCTGCACCGACGATCGCCGAGTGACCGGCGAACATAGGGTCTGCCGGTCACGCGCGCGGGGGGGGGGTCCCTGACCGCGCGGGAGCGCGCCTCCGGCGGCACGCGCCTGCTCCCTAGACCCTCTAGGCTAGCGACGTCGCTCTGCCTGTGAGGGGCTGACCGCCGCAGTAAATAGTCATGCGGAGGTCGGCAAGTGGTTAAGTAAAAAACAGATGGGCTTAAAATAAAAACTTTTGTACAAGAAAAAACAGATGGGCTTTTTGATATAGTTTTATAGCAGCCTTGCAATATGATTGTATCCCCGGAAAACAAAAGGGTGGAACTAAAGCGCTAAGTAAAGTAGATAAATGTCCCATCACATTGTAGTTCTCTGTGATAAATGTATTAGTTTGTGTATTTTTATATTAAAACAGATTTACAGAAATTGTGTTATGGTTAGGTTTTATTAATTAGGATAATAGTGGGTATTTAAAACAGAGGGTCTGGGATAAAAGTTCTTTCTCAGCCTTAGTAGGCTCTTCTATTCGCCCTGATGAGCCCAGATCAAATGTCTGCATTGCCCTTCGATTAAAACCGCCCTTGTAATCTCCCGTTACCCATCTAGCACTAGATTTGTCTACTGTTCATTTTTTCCATCTTCCAGTACTATTTTCCCACCTTCTCTGTTTACATTGCCCGCTTCCCTCTGCTCTCACACTTTCTTCCTGTATCCTCCACCCGTTCCCTCCCTCTCCATCCCTCGTCTCTTCCAGTCCATGGGATGCTCCTGCTGACTTCACATTTGCTGCGGTGTGAATTTCACATCTGTGAGCAGTGACAGCTGAGATTAATCACCAGACCCTCGCACTCCCCCCCCTTCAAGGAGAATAAATAAATATAAACATACTAATACAAGCCTTAAATAAAGCTTGGAACTGCTTCCTACAAAGAAAGGCACCACCAGCTGCCATAAGCCAGGGCTACAGAGCTGACATTTTTTAACAACTTTGACTTTTTACGATAAACAATTTTCGAGCACACTAAAATTCTCATTTAACTTTCAACCTATGATAAACTCAAAGTGATTGTAAAGTCTTGTTTTTTTTTTTTTCTATTATAACTATAACTATATAACTATATGGTGAAAATATAACTAAATAACAAACAGGTTATACTTACCTCCTATGTGCAGTTGGTTTTGCACAGAGCAGCCCGGATCCTCCTCTTCTCGGGTCCCTGGCTGGAACTCCTGGTCCCTCCTTCCTATCGAGTGCCCCCCACAGCAAGCAGCTTGCTATGGGGGGCACCCAAGCCAAGCTGCAGCTTCCAGTACAGAGCTGACGTACGCCCCCCCCCCACCCCCACCCCCCGCTCTCTCATCTGATTGGCTAGCAGCGGGAGCCGATGGCACCGCTGTGTCTCAGCAAATCAGGAGAGAGGGTCCAGGATGGCTGAGGCACTTGTGGACATCGATTGATAGAGAGGGGGCTCAGGGGGGCTGCTGCACACAGAAGATTTTTTTTTTTTTTAAATGTTAACTTTATAACCACCTTAAAAAAAGAAGTATGGGGTTTGGGGTTATTGCATATTTATACTTACCTAGGTGGATGCAGCATCGGTCTGATCATACATATGTCCCCCGGCACCTCTGCACTGAGAACCAAGTGATCAAACACTGCTGATCGTTCAGTTCTGACAGCTTCTCGAGCAGAGCTGCCGATTGTCAGTCAGCAGCTCTCCGCTCTGCCCGCTCCTCGCTCATTGGAGCGCTAAGCTGTGGAGGGACAGGCAGTGGCCGGCTCAGGCTCTCAGCGGCTCCAGGCACCCGGCGGATCCTGACTCCGTGGTCGTGATGACGCAATGCCTGGACTGAACTCTGTGACATCAGCCCACTCTCTGCTGAAAACGTGTCACAGGAGTGCAGAACGCTCTGCACTCCTGTGATCCATAGGAGATGTACAGCCAAACGAGCTTTGGCTGTACATCACCTTTAAGGCAAAGATGGTTTTTAAAGGAAGACCATACTTTAGGCTGAACTCCAGACAAACAGCTAATTACGTAGATTAACTGCTGCCCATAGTGTAGAGGGGTGCTGAATTACCTGCCAAAGGATGTGTATTCTATTCCACCCAGTCTTGAGATTTACACAGCACTGCCACACAGCACAACCCTGTCTAGCAGGTCAGGTGCATACGGCAAAAACAAAACTCCCGTGGAACACATGCTGGTCGAAAACTGGACCCTTCTTGGTTTTCGGGTAGCGTGCGTCCCACGGGGTGTTTTCTCCAGCTTGGATTTGTGGTTCAGCACCGGTCACTGCGGTTTCTACATTTACAATTATTGTATTTTATTTCTTTTCATGATTGCTTCCTGTTCTTACGTGAGGGCCTTTTAAGATACCCCAGTCCTATAGTACTTCACCTATGCAGATAGTATTTGGTACGTATGCTTTATACTAGTGGTCTTCAAACTACAGCCCAAGGGCCAGATGTGGCTCTTTGCTTGCCTTTGTCCAGCCCTTGAGGCACTCACTATTTCTCCTACTGACACCGATAATGAGGAACCATTGCTTTCACTGACACCAACTGTGGGGCACTATTCATCCTACTGATACCAATGTTGGGGCACTGTCCCTGACATTAATGCCAAAAATGGAACATTATCCCCCCTCCTACTGACCTTATTTTTTAAATCCCCATGACCACCGAGTCTGAGAGATTGTGGACTCCTCCCGTTGATGCTGGGGCATATTCTACTCCCATTGGCCACAGTCTGGCCCCCCTAAAGCCTGGAAAGGAGGAACTGCCCCTTTGTTTAGGAAGTTTGGATACCCCTGCTTTATACTACAGTATAGGTGTCTTTTATTGTCAATTGATCTTTTAATGACTGTATATGGGTTTTAAGCCCCTGATACCAAATGATGAGAGAGTTTTTATGTTACAATATATGTGTATACGCATAGATCCAATAAATTGAACATACTATCTATGTTTTTATACCCACCAACTATTGGGAGGAGCCTAGTTGGCACATCATGTGATATGTCCTATGTGCTATATAAAAGACCTACTGCCCTTGGCCAGTACACTTTCTCTTGAGTGCAGAAGATTGGTTTTGTAAGCAGGTCTTTGAGGCAGTTCCACTTTTAATTAAAGGTCTTCTTCCTGAGGAGGAAATTATTATTCCACAGAAGGCAGATTACCAAACCTTTTACAAAATTTGGGTAGACTGGTTGCATTTCAGGACTTTGAAATCATACAAAATCTCTTGGAAACCATTTCAGACTCCATTTTTTCCAACTTGTTGACCACGCTATTTTATGATTTAACAGTAATTCAGTGTATAACTGGTTCTATAGCTGAAAATTATTATGATGAGAATACCTCCGCCAATGACATGAACAAAAACCCAACAACAAAAATGCAACAAAAAAAGGAAGCACAAAGAGTGATGATTGCAACCACCAATCAAACATCACCTTTTTTCAAACTCCTCCATGGGACCTCCTAAATCCTCCTATCCTTTACAGCCAAATAGGCTGCAATCTTAGCCCCTGTTTGATCTGCAGTTGCTTTGCATGTGGTCGTTTAGGACACCAGCCATTTTATGGTTTGTCAGTTTGGGTGACAATACAAATAACTGTGACAGTTATCATTTATGGGAGACTTGAAGGTAGCTGTTTTGGGAAACAGTTAGATCGATGGGTTTAGTTCCACTTTAATAAAGTCTACACTGTCACTGGATTTGTTTCTCATACTGTATCTCCTACATTCCCATTTCTAATCATTTCACAAAATTACTTTCTTCCTTTCTTGTGCCCAAAGCCATGCCAACCAATATATTGTCAGTATGACCTGAAGAACTAAGTATCACTAAATAATGCTTCATAAGAGAAAATGCTTTTTCATATAATTGTAGATGTATTGAGCCCTGTTAAAGTGGAAGTAAACCCGCCTATTGTTTTCAGCCAAGGAAGCTGCCATCTTGGCCTCTGTTTCATCTTCAACTGCCATGGTGCTGCACATGTTATCAGTTATGACACCAGCCATTGGATGGTTTGACAGTTTGGTTGAGAGCAAAACTAACATGAGAGTTGGCATTTCCGGCATGCTGGGAATGTAACTGTTTTTTTAAACTATTAAATCAATGGGTTTACTTCCACTTTAATACTAAACAAAGTTTATAAAAAATAATATTCTTTAGCAAGAAACCTACATTTCACATTAGTAATTATGCTACCAAAATGAGTGTTCTGTAAATTGCCTCCAGCATTGTTTCTCCTGTTTCTTCTTGCTGGAGGCTTCCATTTTGCTGAAGCCCAAAATCCCTGAGCAGCAGTAATTCTTTAGGCTGTCAACAGATTGGCCTCTTGTGGCTCTGATTTTCAGCACAGTGCCAAAAAATTGAGAGCAACTGAGCATTTGTAGAGCAGGATAAGACATTGTCTATCTGAATTTTGAACAGTATAGCCACTTCTTTTTATTGTTTTATATAGGTATACCTGCAAAAGGGCCAAGCCTGAAGTGGTCCATCAAGACTTCATTTTCTAACTAAAGTTCTACTTTAATCATCTGTAATAAACTTTACCCAGAGAAAAGTTTTATTAGCCATAATAGGTCTCAATTTTTAGATGTTCCATTTTACATGCTAATCCAGGCACTGCTGCATTCACATGTGCTGAACATAGCAGAAGAGAGAGCAGAGTAAGTAGAGCAGGGGTCTACAAACTTTCTAAACAAAAGGACGGTTTACTGTCCATCAGACCTAAAGAGGGCCGGCTGTGGTCAGCTGGAGTAGAAAATGCCCCAGTGTCAGTGGGTGTAGACAATGTCTCAGGCTTGATGGTCAATAGGAGTAAAAAAAAAAGTTATAATGCCTGGTCAGTAGGAGGAGGAACAGTGCCCCATCATTGATGTTACTGGAAGGAATGGTGCCCCATCATTGGTGTCAGTGGGAGAAATTATGCCCCGTCATTAGTGTCAGTGGGAGAAATGTTGCTCCATCGTTCTTGTTGATGGGATGACTAGTGCCCCATCATTAGTGTCAGTGGGAGGATCAGTGCCCCATCATTGGTGTCAGTGGTGGGGGGGCTAGTGACCCATCGTTGTGGCAGTGGAAGGAAAAATACCCCATCATGGATGTCAGTGGAAGGAATAATGCCCCATCATTGGTGTCAGCGGAAGGAAAAATGCCCCATTATTGGTGTCAGTGGAAGGGAAAATGCCCCATCATTGGTGTCAGTGGTAGGAAAAATGCCCCATCAATGGTGTCAGTGGAAGGAATAGTGCCCCATTATTGGTGTCAGTGGAAGGAATAGTGCCCCATCATTGGTGTCAGTGGTAGGAAAAATGCCCCATCATTGGTGTCAGTGGAAGGAATAGTGCCTCATATCAGTGTAAGTACCAGTGCCCCAAGGG
Source organism: Pelophylax lessonae (assembly GCF_965119305.1). Lineage (NCBI taxonomy): Eukaryota > Metazoa > Chordata > Amphibia > Anura > Ranidae > Pelophylax > Pelophylax lessonae. The sequence goes on along the minus strand of NC_138778.1, from coordinate 41,808,697 downwards.
CTGCATAGAGGCAAACAAAGGGCTGCGTTCGGCCCCCGGGCCACAGTTTGGAGACCACTGGAGTAAAGGGATGATGCTGCTCTTTAGTTCTCTAACTAGCAGGCTGTTGGCTTAATCTTTACCCAGCTGTGCTGCTTCTGTAGTGAAGGCCAAAGATCTAACTATGATTTTTAGGTGTCTGGATCTCCAAATTAGCTAAAGAGAATTACAAATCTCTCAGCAATTCCCATATACAGCACTGCATATATGTTGGCTGTATTTAGTTGCTCGCCTTGAGTTCAGCTTTAAAGATGAAATATTATGATTGTAAATCTTTTATGATATAGAATATAATATAATTAAAGATATTAATTATGCTACCTTACAACAAAGTGATGAAAATGCAGCAGATGGATGTGTTCTGTGCTAGCTACCTCCCATCAGTACTTTTACAAGCATTTTAACATAAAACTGTCAAAAAACAAAAAAGTGGACAGTCCTCTCTGACCTCTCCTGAAAATGCTTTTCCTGACTGTCCTAATTATACTTTTGCTTTAACCACTTGCCGACCGCCCACCGCATATATACTGCGGCAGGCTGGCTCAGCTGCGTGAATCGACCGTACCGGTACGGCGGTCCGCGGGAGCGTTCCTGGGGGCGAGCGTGCAGCACCAGCGGCGCGCTCTCGCCCCCACTAGGAAGCGGGGATGTCGATCCAGCGGCACCGATTGCCGCTGGGCATCTGCGACCGCTCCCCACTGAGAGAGAACACCAGTCAGCTGTTGTAAACACAGCTGACCGTTCTTCTCTCTGAAATGATCACAGAGCGCCTGTGATCCTGCTATGTAGGATCACAGGTCTCTATGATCATTTCACAAGTCCCTCCCCATACAGTTAGAAAACACCCCCTAGGCTCACAATTAACCCTTTGATCACCCCTAGGTCAACCTTTTCCCTGCCAGTGTCATTATTACAGTAACAGTGCATATTTTTAGCACTGATTACTATAGTAATGTCACTGGTCCCCCCCAAAAGTGTAAAAAAAAAGTACGTTAGGGGTCTGATTTGTCTGCCGCACTGTCGCAGTCCCGCTAAAAATCGCAGATCGCTGCCATTACTAGTAAAAAAAAATAAATAAATAAAAATGACATAAATCTTTACCCTAGTTTGTAGACGCGATAACATTTGCGTATCGAAATATGCTTATTGAGATTTTTTTTTTATCAAAAATATGTAGCAGAATACAAATTGGCCTAAAAAGAGGAAAAATTTAGATTTTTAATTTTTTTTTTTTTGGGGGGGGGGGGGGGATAATATATATTATTTTTTTTTCATAATTGTCGCTCTTTTTTTGTTTATAGCGCAAAAATAAAAATTGCACAGGTGATTAAATACCACCAAAAGAAAGCTCTATTAGTGGGGAAAAAAAAAGGACATCAACTTTATTAAGGTACAGCATCGCACAAACTGCGCAATTGCCTGATACAATAACATAGTTCCGAATCGCAAAAAATGGCCTTGTCATTAGGGGGGCAAATCCTTCCGGTCCAGAACTGGTTAATGTTTTGTTATTCACTATCCTGAAACAAGTATATAAATAGGTTTTTCTGACTTTTTTTTTTTTCATTTGCTGCATGCTTTCTCCAGGTCCGTGATTCAGAATTATTGAAGCAGCTCTTTTCTTTATTTTTACTTTTCCTAATCTATGAATTTTTTTATTTTTAAAAACTGGATAATCATTTTAACTGAGCAGTCTAAATTCAGTAGAAGAATGCTATGCAAACAATATAATTCTATTTTACATATTTTGATTAGGAAAAAAGTTATGAGGAATGATTGCAACACAAGAAAATAAGAAAGAAGAAAATGATTAGACAGTCCTGTACAGATTACCTGAGCACATATTGGAGAAAAGACATGATAAATGTTTCTCAGACATTAAGTGATAAAATAGAAATTAGTCACTGAGAATGTCAGCATGTCACCTGTCACCAGGGTCCTTCCATATGCTGCTGTCACTCACACTGGTTTAAATACAACCTGAACATGGATCAGTAAGCAGAAAGGTGCACTATGCAATGTCTAGTATACAGATGCAGAAATAATAAGACTATAAACCCCACTTTCTGCAAAATAATATTATTATCAATGCAACACAACTAAAAAACAAACTTTAAAGTAATTCTCAATTACAGAAGTGCTAGGCTGCAGGAAGAAGAGTTTCTGAGCAGATAGTGTTTTGGGGATCACTATATGAAAAGGTGTCCAATGAAACACAATATAGAATGGATCGATGCTAGTTCTAAATATTATCAAGTCCTTGACGGAACTTACAGTGTCCTGTAGAATTTTGGGGCACCATAAGGAGATGAGTCTCTAGGCAGCCATTGGCAGGTGGGGGAAAAAGACTGAATGAATTTTTCCAGATATGTAATGAAAAAGAAGACAACAAGGCACCTCTAAATGTAGACTGTAGACAATGTATTAAGTTTAAATTTATTAAGCTATGTAAGTACTCTGTAGGGGAGGATCATCTGTCCCCTCTTTGGTTACCACCTTCCCCTAGTGTGTGGACCTATAAGTTATTCTAATATGTTTAATTGTAGCCCCTGAAGAAGCGATGATTGTCACGGAACGCGTAGGGCTTCATGATGCATCTGAATTTTGACACATTATACCACGTTTCTACGATGGTACACTGCTATGCTTTATGGTATGCATGTTTCAATAGCATATAGATGCTATCATTGGAATATGCTATGTTTCTGTTATTACCCAATGGGCTCTCATTATGTATCCCAATTTTTATACATTGTACCACTTTACCTTGATTGTCTATTGTCTTGCTATGTGTTATGCATGTGTAAATAGCAAATAGATGTTACCATCGGTATATGTCATGTACATGTTACTATTTAATAAATATATGGTTTTAAACCGTGACCAGTTTTTCAGACGCCATCTTGCCTCAATTAAAGTCCCACATACATATTTCCCCTTGTTTTCATATTGATCCAGGGATGGAGACTTTTTTTTACTATATGTCTCGTATAAAGTCCCAATCTTTTCTCCGTTTCCTCAATTTAATAAACACAGCACGTAGTAAAGCACTCACATGTTCCATAGATTCATGAGCCTGAAATTGGGGGGCAAACAGTCCCTCAATGGCATCCTGGGCAGTGAAGTTCTTGTGCCTGCAGCAGATCTGGTGGTCCGTTACCTTCTTGCTTCCTCTGTTTATATGCTGGCCGGCTTCCGGGGAACGGAGACGAAAACAAGGGCCGGACCGCACAGTGAACCGCAATCATGCGCCAGTGACGTCAAAGACTTGCGATGCGTTTCCGAGCATGCGCCGTATGGCACTGGCCTGCTAGCGCGCTCCTTTCTCAAGCTAGGATCCTAGCTTCGCCTTCCAATTTGAGGCTCATGAATCTATGGAACATGTGAGTGCTTTACTACATGTTGTGTTTAATAAATTGTCTACAGTCTACATTTATAGGCGCCTTGTTGTCTTCTTGTTCAATGAAACTTGATTTAATGGAGTCCTGGACTCATCCTCGTACATTTTCTTTATTGAAATATATGAATATGTTTAAATAAAATGGCCAAATATCCCATAATAAGGGAACTCTTAAGGCGTCAGCATATCAAGACATTTTGGACAATTTCATGCTCCCAACTTTGTAGGAACAGTTTGGGGATGGCCCCTTCCTGTTCTAATATGACTGAGCACCAGTGCACAAAGCAAGGTCCATAAAGATATAAATGAGCAAGTTTAGGGTGGGGGAACTTGATTGGCCTGACATAGAGTCATGATCCAAGGTCAGGCTCGAAGACCAGTAGCTATAGCAGCGAAAGCTCACACAGGAACCAGCAGGATAGGAACACAGGCATGTCACCCAGGCAGATGACACAGGCTCACCTGAGGGGCAGAATCTAAGTACTAACCGGTCTTCACCAGGGCTCCTGATGGTGGAGATGGATTTTGCTGCATGTTAGCACCAGGTCGCGGTCCTCAGGATCGCCCCACCAAGAGGTGAGCAAGCCAGGGTCCAGTAGCAGATAGGGATTAAGCTGAAACGTAGTCAAGGTGTAGCCAAAGGTCGGTAACAAGTAGTTGCAGGTTGGGATTAGGCAGAAGAGTAGTCGAGGAACAAGCCAAGTGTCGATAACAGATGATAGAGATGATACGGATGGCAGCAGGACAGACAAGCGAGATATTGGCTGGTGAAGGCACAATATTCTGGCGACCGGGAAGTGCAAAGACATGGCTTAAATCTGGAAGTTCATGAGAGGAGCAAAGGGTTCAAGGTTCAAGGCAATTAAGATTCACAGCAGGAACATTCAGGATTTGTCCAGGGAGCTGTCCAGCATTCCAGGTAGGTCAGCGAGTAGAGCCATTGCCAGACACTGTAAAGGTCCCAGGTTAACGTCCGGGTCCTGACAGAGTCCTGACCTCAACTGGATAGAACAATATAGTGTAAGTATTTCATGTATTACATGTTCTAAACCACATAGCAGTAGCAGAGTCAAATCACAAAATGTCAGGAGGGCCCAACTACATGTAAGATTCTGGTACCTCTGGTACCCTTAATAATTTATTTCCTTCCAAATATGCGTCCCACCTTTCTTACTAGGTGGTACGCATACACCTTTAAGACAGATGATGTCATCGCTGAGCGCAGCAGAGCGGCTATTTCAACCGCCGGCGTTCTCACTCACATCGTTCGTTCAACCTGCCTTGTGTATCCACATGCTTTCAAGCCTGTCTTGCTGTCGGAACCTCCAGCTAATTACTTCTACCTGGAGCAGACCGGAACCTCGCTACTGATCCCTGTATCTCGCTACCGGATCTTTCCCTCTCTACTGGACCCCTCTACTACTAACATTTACTAGTGATAAGTACCCCACAGGGGAATCCTCCATAACCTTACTTACACTATCTATCATCTGCACTGTTGCATAGATTGCTAGCTCTTGAGTCTACTACCATCTACCATCTGCACTGTTACATAGATTGCTAGCTCTTGAGTCTACTACCATCTATCATCTGCACTGTTACATAGATTGCTTGCTCTTAAGTCTACTACCATCTATCATCTGCACTGCTACATAGATTGCTAGCTCTTGAGTCTACTACCATCTATCCTTGCACTGGGTTAGTCTATCCTGTAATTGTCATCTGCTGTCCTTACCACCTGTTACCATACTCGATTACTAACCTATCTGCACTCTACCTAATACCATCTAGTACTCCCCTGAACAAACCTATCAAGTGCTTACCATCTCTATCACTGTTCACACCTGTCTCTTCAGCACATCACCTTCATACTGTCATATACATTCTACCTCTCCAGGAACATCTTATTGAGTGTGTATATATCTGTATGTTGAAGCTGACAGGCCCACAGTGATGAGTCTGGAGAGTTGGATCTGGTTATTCAACACATCTCTACATGACTACTGAGTGGAGATTTTGCAGCTGCATATCCAGCCTACTACAAAAACGCAGGAGCGTTACACTACAATGTTCATGCTCTTGAAGTAAGCCGAGGAGTTAATCCCATTAGCCAAAGCACCTGTCTGCAGCTTCACAAATGAGAATGCACTTGTAGATAGCATCCAACAGGACTAGCAATGGCAGTACAGACAACGCATATGGGGTGCCTGTGCCTATTGCTATTCTTAATGTCAGTCAAAAATACGGGGGACCAAAACTGCTACCTGGACTAGGACCCCATTCTCTCTTAATCGGTCTGTGTTCAGAAGACAGACTCTGTGGACATACCATTTGTGCAGAATTTGCAGCTCCATAACATCCCTCTGGGACATAGGGGTTTGTTTTAATTAGATGTAGGTGAGGCAAATGCTGAGACCTTGTCCTCCTGTCATATTAACCTTGACATTCCTTTTTTCTATACAAAGCTCAAAAAGAGCACCGGACAAATGAGCCGAGTACAAACACTTAATGATGGAGTTCATTCAACAAAACAATCAACAAAAAACAGCCAAAGACTTTTAAGGGTTCAAGGCATCCACATTCTTCCATGCACAGATATTGTATAAGCCTGGGAGGACTCAACATGACAGAATAACTACAATTCATTGCTTGATTGCCTAGTAGAGAAATAGCAGCAGCATCAGAAGCGAGATACCTTTTGAATATCCTGTGTTATGTCAATATATATATATATATATATATATATATATATACTGTATGTATATTTATTTCTTGATCAGCCGGACTGGTTAAGTGAATAACATTACTTATCTCTTTACAAAGTCGATGGGATGTATTAGGCAGCAAGTGGACATGTTGTCCCTGAGTTTGATTTGTTGAAAGCAGAAAAAATGTTTATGGGGCTGCGTAGCCACAGACAGGGTGCCAATGCTGAAACATGTCGAAAGCCAAAAGTGCCTACAAGGGGCCAGTGAACATCAGAACTGGGCCACAGAACAACGGAAAAGGGTGGCCTAGTCTGATGAATCATGTTATCTTTTACATCATGTGGATGGTCGAGTGTATGTGTGTCATTTACTTGGGAAAGAGATGGCACCAGGATGCAGTATGAGAAGAAGGCAAGCTGGCGAAGGTGTGTGATGTGATGCTTTGGGAAATGTTCTGCTGGAAAACCTTGAGTCCTGTCATTCACATGGATGTGCATCTGTGGGATGAACTGGAAAAACAAATCTGATCCATGGAGGTCCCACCTCACCAATTTACGGGCTTAAAGGATCTGCTACTGACAGCTTGGTGCAAGATAGCACAACATACCTTCAGAGGTCTATCGTCCATGCCCCGATGATTCAGGGTTGTTTTGGTGGCTAAAAGGTGACCTAATCAATCTTAGGTGGGTGGTCATAAAGTTATGGCTGATTTGTGTAAACCTACATCGAGGTATAAATATTGATATTAAGGGCTATTATACCTGTCAATCGTCCTTTGTTGTCTATGTCCATGCAGACTTTTGTATGTGAAGGAGACAACACAAAAAAAATCAAGGATCGCATAGCTAGACATAAATACTCTATCTGAGATAACCTGACCAAGCTACCATTAGCAAGACAATGGGTCATACAGTTTTACTACTTAGATCTATGGTTATTGATGCAATCCCATACAATAGATGTGGAGGAAACTGAATTGAATTTACAAAAACGGAATTACAATGGAAACATCGTTTAGATACTTTACAACCAAGGGGTTTGAACTCTAATTTTGATTTCCACCTTTTCTTATAGAATAGTCTTTTCTAAAATAAATATTTTTTTGTAGCATTATTTATTGAACTTTGTATAAATGGATGATGTGCAATAGATTTATACGGGTATCAGGTGTCATCTTTTGCCTTTTTTGTGCATGTGTTTTTACAACTTGCCTAATAACTATCTATATATATATTTTTTTTTTTTTTTTTTTTTTTTTTGATGATAGGTAAATACTATAAGATGATGGAGAGTGAATACATTTCATTTAGCCTTCACTGAGATCTCAGATAAATTGATTCAGGAGGAGTTATATATTTGATTAATTGCATATTAAATGCCTAATTGGTTCCTGGCTTAGAATATCTATATATGTTAGATTGGAATAAGTTTTTCATTCATGAATGTTCCTACCTAAAGACGGGCGTAAACGCTTATAGCCCAAAACTGTTGTAAATGGATAATTTTGTTATTTTGTATATACTTTTTCTTTTCTTCAAATAAATTGTAAGTGCAGCAATCCCGGACTTGTTTATCTATAAATATATTTACATTATGGATGTCCAGACCCCCTTTAGTCTGGATTTTGCCCACAACACTCCACAGAAACCACTCTCCTAAAACTCACAAATGTCTTACTAACAGGTAAAACCAACAATCATTATTTCGTACCCTTACTTTTGGACCCCTCTGCTGCCTTTGATACAGTTGACCACCTCCTCCTCCTCCTTAAAAAACACCTTGTAATTTACCTCCTCTCCTATTACTTTTTTTGTTAGGGTTCCCCAAGGTTCTGTCCTTGGACCTGTCCTATTCTTGATCTACATCTCCTCCCTGAGTCAGCTAATAGCCTCCCACAGCTTCCAATACCATTTCTATGCTGACGACACCCAAATATTTCTACCCCTCAGCTCACCCCATCAGTCTCCTCACGCATCACTAATTTACTAAAAGATATATCAATATGGATGTCACAACACTTTCTCAAACTCAATCTATCCAAAACAGAGCACATAATATTTTCTCCCCTTCTCTGTGGAGATTGACGGCACAACTATCAGTCTCATTGGTGGCTGGTGCTCAAATTTTTTTTTGGGGGGGCGCAAACAGAAAAATGTAATAGGCATTGCTTTGCGGCAAAAAACGCTGTAAAAAACTGCGTGACTTTGATGTCACAAAAGTGTGAAAGGGGCCTTCAGTAATCAAGGTATAGTGTGCCCCCTTCAATGCAGAGTGACCAGCGAGCCCCCTTTCAATGCAGAGTGACCAGCGTGTCCCCTTTCAATGCAGAGTGACCAGCGTGCTCCCTTTCAATGCAGAGTGACCAGCATGCCCCCATTCAATGCAGAATGACCAGTGTGCCCCCTTTCAATGCAGAGTGACCAGCGTGCCCCCTTTCAGTGCAGAGTGACCAGCGTGCCCCCTTTCGATGCAGAGTGACCAGCGTGCCCCCTTTCAATGCAGAGAGATCAGTGTGCCCCCATTCAATGCAGAGAGATCAGTGTTCCCCCTTCAATGCAGAGAGATCAGTGTGCCCCCTTTCAATGCAGAGAGATCAGTGTGCCCCCATTCAATGCAGAGAGATCAGTGTGCCCCCTTTCAATGCAGAGAGATCAGTGTGCCCCCTTTCAATGCAGAGAGATCAGTGTGCGCCCATTCAATGCAGAGAGATCAGTGTGCCCCCTTTCAATGCAGAGAGATCAGTGTGCTCCTTTCAATGCAGAGAGATCAGTGTGCCCCCATTCAATGCAGAGAGATCAGTGTGCCCCCTTCAATGCAGAGAGATCAGTGTGCCCCCTTTCAATGCAGAGAGATCAGTGTGCCCCCATTCAATGCAGAGAGATCAGTGTGCCCCCTTTCAATGCAGAGAGATCAGTGTGCCCCCTTTCAATGCAGAGAGATCAGTGTGCGCCCATTCAATGCAGAGAGATCAGTGTGCCCCCTTTCAATGCAGAGAGATCAGTGTGCCCCTTTCAATGCAGAGAGATCAGTGTGCCCCCATTCAATGCAGAGAGATCAGTGTGCCCCCTTTCAATGCAGAGAGATCAGTGTGCGCCCATTCAATGCAGAGAGATCAGTGTGCCCCCTTTCAATGCAGAGAGATCAGTGTGCCCCTTTCAATGCAGAGAGATCAGCGTTCCCCCATTCAATGCAGAGAGATCAGTGTGCCCCCATTCAATGCAGAGAGATCAGTGTGCCCCCATTCAATGCAGAGAGGTCAGTGTGCCCCTTTCAATGCAGAGAGATCAGTGTGCCCCCATTCAATGCAGAGAGATCAGTGTGCCCCCTTCAATGTAGAGAGATCATCGTGCCCCTTTTCAATGCAGAGTGACCAGCATAGCGTACCCCCCAGACCAGCACTTACCTGATGCAGCAGCGGCTTCTCCTCAGCCCCCCCGCATCTCCTCGAGTCCTCCCACCTCCTCCTCGGCCTATGGCATGGTTTTTGCCTTTCGGCCAATCAGGAAGCGGGTGTCGGACCCGCTTCCTGATTGGCCAGGAGGAGGATCCGAGTGACAATAGCGAATTTCCATTCGCTATTGTCACACAATGGGTGGGCTCTGGGCGCACTGCTTTTTTTTTTTTAATGCTTTTAAGTGCAGAGGAGGGGTTTGGGGTATTTTAGACCCCTAGATCCCTCCACAAGAGTACCTGTAAAAAAATAAATTAATTAAAAATTTTTAATGTACGAAAATATCGGCCGATACCGATACGCGATGACCAAAATAGCAGTATCGGCAATAAAAAAATTATATTGGTCGATCACTATTAGGGACACCCTGCTTGTGTTTAAGGGCTGCCTCACCAGAACCACCCCCCCCCCCCCCCCCGCCCCATATCAATTTGTTTGATCCTCTCTCCTCCTAAACTTCTAGACAGCACACAAGATAGTCAGCAAAAAAACTAAACTGCCTCAACCACTTAGGTACAAACAGAGGCCTTTGCAGCATACATTTGCAAATGCATGTTGAGGCGCATTGAGTGTGATCCCTAATTCAAAATGATCTGATGTGAATATACAGTATGTATACAGTACAGCCATGGCCAAAAGTTTTGAGGATGACACAAATATTTCTTTTCACAAGAGTGATCAGATGAATTGCACACATCAGTTAAGTAGAAAAATTACCTGTTTGCAAAATTTTGCAACAAACTATGAACATTTTTGGTCCTTAATTTGTTTATTTATCAAAAAAAAAAAAAAACCCAGTGATGATATACCACCAAAAGAAAGCTCTTTTTGTGTGAAAAAAATGATAAAATGTTGTTTGGTTACAGTGTTGCATGACCATGTCATTCAAAGTGCGACAGCGCTGAAAGCTGAAAATAGGCCTGGGCAGGAAGAAGGTAAAAGTGCCCAGTAGGCAAGTGGTTAATCAGCACAGTATTAGTCCGAAAAAAATCAGAAGACCAAGACCACGTACGCTCGAAAACTAAGGAACATGTTACAATACAGTACAACACATTACAACATTTCCGAAGTTGTATTCTGTCGTACGAGAATTTTCGTAACTTAAATAACCTCTTAATTTTCGATATTAGACTAGCATGCAAAAAAAAAACGATCCTTCGTCTGATATTCTCATCATGTGTATGAGGCTTTAGTCCATTAGTCCATAAGGTTGTGTGAAGTTGGGCCTGACTTAAAGACTTAAAGAAGAATTCCAGGCATCGTACAGCTTGGACCAATTTAAAACATAGAAACATAGAAACATAGAATGTGTCGGCAGATAAGAACCATTTGGCCCATCTAGTCTGCCCAATATAACTATGTATATACCATATCTGAACCATTCCCCTGGAAGATGCAAATCACTGAAGTAGACACTACTACTCCAGTGATCCCCACATTACACACTCCATCTCGTCCAATAAGAGAATGCTTTGCATTCATTCAGAAAATGCAAAGTGTTCTCTGAATAGCAATTGTGCCAAGCTCAGTGTGGGACCTGAAAGCAAGTGGAGATCACTAGTTAGGTCTACCTTAGTGATTTCCAGCTTCCGGGAGGATCATCTAGGTATAGTATTTACACAGTTACATTAGTCAAAGCTGGATCAATGTAAATATACAAAACTATACCTTGCCTGGAATTTTTCTTTGAAGCTAAACTCCAACCTTACCTTCAATCTTGTACAGTTGTACAGGCTCCTCTCCTGTAAAAGAAAAACTTACTTACTCTGATTTTTAAGCTTCTCAGTTTGTAATAGGGGTTCCAGCAATTTAGTTAGAGCCCCCCTCATCTCCTGGATGAAAGACATCCAACATCATGTGGGACTGGAATCTGGTTTAGGGTTTATTGCAGGTCAGGCTGGATGACTCATACAGGCAGGTCTCTGGTGCCTTCCCCTGGTTCTGGGAGTTTGGAGAAACTTCTAGAAGTTAGTGGGCAGAGGTCTGCATGCTTGGGGAAACTTGGCCAATCCTCAGTCGGTGGGCCTGGCAGGGGGCCTGAGCCAGCCCCTAAATATGGATTTGTTGTGCCAGCAGGGGATTTAGGTGGAAGATGGAGTGCTGAGAAGACTGTCAATTGCCTAGGAGGGGTCTCCTAGGTATAGGGGGTAACCCCAGCTCCAGGCTGGGCTCGGACTGCCTCAGGAGGACCTATTCAACAGGTTTGACATGGAATCTTGCCTGAAAAGCAGTGGGAGCGAAGAGGACAGTGTGAGTACGTAAGCACACTCAGAGACATTCGAGGGGATTGAAAGCCACATGTAGTAAGCTTTCTAAAATCACAGTCCTGTGCTTAACCCTTTTTATACCTTGCCCTGGGAGATCTTCAAAACAGCCAGAGGGGCTGGTAGTAGATCTACACAAGGAGAGGATACACTCCTGTGTACAGTTTGCCTCAAGTTTTGTGATATTTCCAGAGGGGTGGAGAGCTCCTAGTCTGTTATAGACTTTTGCTTCTAAAATCCACTAAAGACTGTGTGAGGAAAGGAAAGAAAACCATCTGTAATCTTTTTGTACAGAGGTAGGAAGTTGCCCCGTGTTGGTGTTCTTGATTTAAGTTGGGTATCCCATAAAACCCTTCACCCAACCAAGTTGTTACCACTAATAAAACATAAAAACAATGCCAAGGGACTGACTTCTTGTGTTTTGATGTAAGCGGAGAATGGGTATTGCCTGGCAATGCAGGAGTAGGCAAGCCAGTTGCCAGCAGCACTTGCAGGGGGTAGAGCTACAATCATCTATCCTGGTTTGCTTGCAAAAACAGTCTTGCCTTGGAATGCCCACTTCTCCAGACTCACATCCATCCGTAAACGCATTTCGATATTTGTATACCTCCTCTCAATAGTTTGCCCACTGTTTGCATCTTGGCTGAGAGTTTTTGGGAGGAGCACTAAGGCAAGATGCTGAGATGTTTCCAGGAAAATATGAAGAGCAACCCACTGGACCTCACAAACAGACATGATCTGCCTGCATTGCATATACAAGCATATAGACCCAGTGATGATTCAACTGGATCTAAAGTAAGGTATGAAATGAAATGTGTATTTTTTTCCTTTTTCTTTTCTTTATCATCTTTATCTTACCATTTTTATAGAAATTTCTGCTCATAATCAAATGTGCAATGCTGAGTCACCACCTATAGAAATATATAAAGCACTACTAGACATCATTGTGAGTTGCACATACAATAAGTATTTTTTTTTATGTGTTGTGTGCAGGGTTAACAGAAAGCCATTTCTCTCCTGAATACCACAGCAATTTAGTGTATTTTTGAATATATTTTATTTCTTTCCTTTGAAGCGCCCCATTACCTGACATTATGGAAATTCAAGATGCCCCATTAACTTCTCGGAGCAGTGGTAAATATGTTTTATCCTGGACGGGTGAATCTGTACTAGAAAACAGCGTGGCGGCATGCTAGAGGCAGTTCAGTCTTTCTGACCACTCAGGATCCTTTGCAGCCAAGCGCACAGAACCTCTCTGTTGAATTTTGTTTTTCATATGACTGTGAAGATATGAAGATGTATTGGGTCAGAAGAGTTGGAACAATCAAAAAGAAAAAAGGAGGACTCTGTTTGCAAGTGCAGAATTCTCTCTTATGGACCACAACCAAACCTCATGTTAAGAAAAAAAAATCGAGTAAAGTTTAGTTACAGCAGGAGTAATAAAGGGAAATTTCTTACAGTTAGGGCCGCTGATAGGAAGGTAAAGCTGGGTCTCCTGTATGGGGCTCTGCCCTATCAGTTGAGTAGGGGGCCCAGGCCCAGAGAGGGGACTCTTTAAATACCTTTGGCTGCATGCTCAGTAATTCCAGGGGTCGTGGCTCCCAGTGATTAAATAAAAGTTCCCTGGGCCCCATCTTTTCAGCAGCAGGAGCCAGGGACAAAGAGGGGACTATTTACTAATTTTTTGGTGCAGGCCAAGTAACCGAGTAATTAACTTCTCAGACTCTTCTATATCAGTTCTCCGGGGCAGGCAAGAATTTTAATTTAATCGCTTCTGCTTTCAGGACGAACTGTGATACAACATAATGGGTTTTTGCAATTGTGGATCAGCTTCACTGGTTCCACTTTCCTGATTTGGGCGCTGGCCGACCTTATGTGGCAGGACCTGGACGTTCTCTGGCCCCCTGGGGGCAACTCTCTCCTTGGCTCTCTTGGGGATTTGCACAAGCCTTGTGACCATCACATTTTACAACTGGTTGTGGGTCTGTATTTTGCATACAGTTCAATAGAACATATCTCAACCGATATGCCCTTGAAGAAGATAGAACCATCTTTCTAAGATTCAAAATGTGTTGGGCTTCACCCACCTCGTATCCATAGGGGTTGGGTTTCATTTGGTTGCATTTTTGTGAATACTGTACTGTATGTGTTTTTATTGCCACAACCATTTTGTTTTTAGTATGTATTTCTACTACATGTACTATCATTATTTTGTATAATAAAATTGTTCATTTACAAAATTGACTTATGGATTATTATAATAGAGCCCCTTGAAGTCCCATAGAGGGTTATCTCCTTTCTTTTTCCTTTCTTAATTTAAATGTTGGAAACCACACAAAAGACAATTACTCTGCCTGATCCAGAGGATGAGTAAATAGTCCCCCCTCTATCCCTGGCCCCAGCTGCTAAACTGACAGGGCCCAGGCAGTGGTATAATTAAGAGGGTGCAGTTTGCACCAGGTACCTGCACTCTAGGGGAGCTGGCCATCCACCTAATATTCAGGCAGTATCGAGCCCCACAATTTCTAATGCCAGCCCTGCTTACGGTACTTGGAGGATGGCAAGATAAGAGATTGTAGTTCCACAATAATTGTAATTATTTTATTTATTTATTTATTTTACAAAAACCTACATTATGTAGGCATGCATTACTAACATCACCTTCTAAAAGTGTCAGTCCCCGTTCACACTAAGGCGACCTGTGAGGCGACCTGGTCGCCTCACAGGTCGCCATAGGTCGCCTTCCATAGGGAAGCTGCGGACCCGTTCTAATAGGAGCGACACAAGTCGCTCCGACTTAGAAAAAGGGTCCAGAGCTTCTTTGGGGCGACCCGAAGGCGACCTCCATAGACTTCAATGTCATGAAGTTCGCGGCGGCCGCTCCGAGGTCGCGGCGCGCTGCTCGCACTGCGACCTCGGAGGTCGCCCCCCGAAGTCGGATCGCCCCTGTGTGAACGGGGCCTTAGTTGCCTGTCTGAAATATTGATACTTTGTTTCAAATACTTTGAGTCGTTGACCCATGTAGCACCCTCTAGTGTGCTAGTTTTGTTAGTGTAGAACGGTTAGTGCAGGGAAAGTTTAATTTATTCATAAAAGATATAGAGCAGAGATTCCCAAACTACAGCCCTCCAGTTGTTCAGGAACTACAATTCCCATCATGCCTAGTCATGTATGTGAATGTCAGAACTTTTCCAGCATTGGAAGTGTAAGTGGACACAGGGCCACACAATGAGATTGGAGGGGAAGCGGTTTAACCTTAAGCTGCGCAAGGGGTTTTTCACTGTCAATGCGACAAGGGTGTGGAACTCTCTTGCATAAGTGTTGGTGTCAGTGGGGAGTATTGATATTTTTAAAAGACTCTTTGAAGTGCATCTTGAAGAACACAACATACATGGATATGGGAAATGATTATCGACACTGACACACGTACCCCTACACAGGTTGAACTAGATAGACTATAGTCTTTATTCAACCTTACCAACTATGTAACTATGAAATTTGGTTCAGCTAAGGGCTAAGCCTGAGCTGTGAATCTGGGTCAGGGTTCAGTGACTCAGGGCTGGATGACTCATCCTGGTAGCCTCTCTGATGCCTCCTCCTGTTTTCTGGGACATTGGAGAATGTTCTAGACATCGTGGGTGGAGGCTAGAAGGAGCTGCTTGGTATATTCATGAGGTCCTCAGCCAATCCCCAGTAAAGGGCTTCAGGGGCAGGCTAACTCATAAAAAGTCCAAAACAGTACATACATTGCGGTTTTTACTCATATCCATGTTTGTTGTTTTAATGTTGAAGTTCTATGCAACTCTAGTTACCATGGTTGCTGGCTCTGTCAAAGGTATACAGTGCACATTCAATTGATTTTGTTATCGTTAAACTCTTGTCATTGTTTTTAACTGATGTATGCACACAGCTGGTTTGCGTATACAGGGGTTGTAGTTTGTACTGTGTGGTCACTTACTTTTGTGGATGCCGCTGACTATCAGTAAACAAACCCTCCTACCCCAGTAACACACATCCCTTATCTTTGCTTCCTGTAGGGCGGGGCTGATTGTTGAGGGCGGTACAGATTGACTATTAATCCCTATTTAAAATTTATGGTGGGCCAGTAGTACTTTTGACTCTGAGGAAGAGAGTTCTTCCTCAAAATGCATCAGCCAGGCATATACGGACGCCATCAGGTCTCCTTGCATCATCAGTACATCTCAGCAGTCTTGGAGGCAATACGCTCCACTTTTTTTGAGATGCGTGTAGATATCATAATGTATGAGTATAATGTGAGTATTATGTATGCTGTTCTTTTAATTTTGATTAAACATTTTTAATGGTAATGCACTAGGATGGTGCGCCTGTCTTTTTTTGTTGTTGTTGTTTTGCAGTATATTCGGATACCTCATGAATAGGCATGCCTGGAGAGCCAGTCCGGTGGAAGATGGAGATAGAGTGCTGAGGAGGCTGTCAGTGGCCCTCAGGTGCCCTCTAGTCTGGGGGTGTGTGACCTTGAACCAGGGCTCAGGTGTTGGAAGGATCCTGCCTAAACAGTGGACTGTGGAAACTTCACACTGGACCTCTTGGAACTTGGATTCTGTGCCTCTCCACTCGTCCTCCAGACTCTGGGATCTTGATTTCCAAATGAAAGGAAAAATTTTCCACAGTCCATGATGATTTGGGGAGCTATGTCATCTGCTGATGTTGGTCCACTGTGTTTTTCATTAACTCCAAAGTCAGTGCAGCCCTCTACCAGGAAATTCTAGAGCACTTCATGTTTCCCTCTGCTGACCAGCTTTATGGAGATGCTGATTTCATTTTCCAGTAGGACTTGGCACCGCCCACACTGCCAAAAGTACCAGTACCTGGTTTAAAGATTATGGTATCGCTGTGCTTGATTGGCCAGCAAACTATCCTGACCTAAACCCCATTGAGAATCTGTGGGGTATTGTCAAGAGGAAGATGAGAGACACCAGACCCAACAATGCAGACGAGCTGAAGGTCGCTATCAAAGCAACCTGGGCATCCATAACACCTCAGCAGTGCCACAGACTGATCGCCTCCATGCCAGGCCGCATTGATGCAGTAATTCATGTAAAAGGAGCCCCTACCAAGTATTAAGTGCATCCTATACTGTACATGGACATACTTTTCAGTAAGCCCACATTTCTGTATTAAAAATCCTTTTTTTTTATTAGTCTTACGTAATATTCTAAATTTCTGAGATACTGAATTTTGGGGTGTCACTAGCTGTAAGTCATAATCATCAAAATTAAAAGAAAGAAATGCTTGAAATAAATCACTGTGTGTGTAACGCATCTATATAAAATAGATGAGTTTGATTTTTTTAATTGAATTACTGAAATAAATTAACTTTTTGATGATATTCACATTTTATGAGATGCACCTGCATATTCATCCACATGGGATTAAATATATCCTGCTTTAAGCATTTGCCTACTGGGCACTTTTCCCCTCTTCCTGCTCAGGCCAATTTTCAGCTTTTAGCGTTGTGACACTTTGAATGACATATGCGCAGTCATGCAATGCAGTACCCATATGAAATTTTTATCTTTTTTTCACACAAATAGAGCTTTCTTTTGGTGGTATTTGTTTACCACTGGGCTTTTTATTTTTATTTTTTAAATCAAAAAAGACAGAACATTTAAAAAAAAATCCTAAAACTTTTCCATAGATTGGTACAAAGTTTTGCAAACAGATAATTGTTCCCCTTTACTGATGTGCATTGATGAGGCTGCACTGATGGGCACTGATAAGGCTGAACTGATGGACGGCACTGATAGGTGACATTGATGAGGAGGTACTGATTTGCAGCACTGGTGGGCACTGTTGGGACCTGATTATCAGTGTACATGTCCCTTTTACACAAGCTAGTTATCGGCTCTCTTCTCCTCACGCCGTTAGCATCAGGAAAGGAATGCCAATAACTGGCTTCTGTTTACATCATGATCAGCTGTGATTGAACACAGCTGCCGCTGATTGGCTCTTTACCTCAATATGTGATCAGCAGTGTCCTGAGGATGGGTGCCCCTTCTTTCTGTAGTGAGCCAATAAGGCTGAACTGGTATGAGTCCTTCTGAGTTTTCTCAGTGATCCTAACATAATTGCTGTCGTAGCATGGCAACTCCGCTTCTCCATTACACAGTATAAAGTGTAAATCATGGAACCTTAGGTGTGTTACTGACAGGATCACATGGTGTACATATGTAACACAGACCCCAAAATGGGCCGGCTATATTATCCCAGGTTCTATTCCCTAATGGATGCAAGGCAGCCAGGCACACAGCTGTCTCTTCAACAAATAACTGGGCAGAAAGTGTCTTTTTGAGATTTTTTTGCTCTGGAAAATTTGGATAGGGTGTAGGTTGAGCCTTGGGATACTCCAGGACTAGTGCAACTTTAACAGGGGACACTTTGTAAAAGCAGTTAACCTTCTCAAGATAGGCCTCTAGAGCAGAAAAAGTGAACATACAGCTTCAGAGGGATCCCATACTAAAAACAGCCCTCAGCCAACAATCTGGAGCAGTTTCACATACCTGGTAGGAAATTGACAAGGTTCGCCTCTCTTGTATCTCCAGCCTAGGCCCCACTGAAGGTGGAACAGATGGTGCCAAAGGACAGGAGAAACACGAGTCCTGGAAGATTTTGATAGCAGAACTTGCAGCAGGAGATGCAGGCTTTAGACATCAGTCCAGGACCAGCCAAAGTTAAAGGGGTACCTCGCATGTACTGCAGTGTGGCTTGTAGAAGCTCTTAGCAGGCTTTAGGCAGGAACACATTGCACTGCGATGATTGGAGCAGCTATGAAGGATAGCCAAAGCAGGCCTTTAGAAGTGGTATGAAGCCAAGTCGGAAGCAGGAGTGAGGTCACAGAGGTAGCCAAGGTCAGTAGCAGGAGAGCAACGAGGTACAGAAGAGTAGGCGGAAGCATGGTCAGGGACAGAGCCAAAGTCAGGAACAGGTGGGCAGAGGTACAAGCAGAATCCAGATTTAGGTCAGTAACAAGCCGTGTCATCAACAGATGTCAGACACAGGATGCACTCAAGACACAGGTAAAGCTGAAGACCAGTCAGCACTGACAGTGAGAAATATCATTCCTTAAATAGCCTGTCTGGCGCAAGAAACTGTGGGCAGGCTTCCGCATGCATGAACACTATGAACAATGCCTCCTTTCACATTTCTATTAGCAATGTGTCCATGCGCATTTCTATTAGCAATGCGCCTATGCTCATTCCTATTAGCGATGCTATGCGCATACGCATATCTATGTGCCAGTCGCCCTTACAAGCAGTCTCTCAAAGAAGAGGTAAAACAGCATCAGTCTCTCTAGGATCTCCTATTTCCTGGCCTCTACTCACTGTGTTCCTGTATACATGGATGCCTCCTTCCAGTATCAGCCAGACCCTGATCCATGAGTCTCCAGGCCAGATGCTCAACAGATTTTCTCTTGATTGTTCTCCACACTTTAGCAGTAGGCCTTCAGCTCTCTCTAAGCTAAGATCTTGAACAACTTCCTTAAGGCTTCAGCAGCTAGCCCAGGAGGGAAGACCTCCCATTCAGACTGGGTCTCTCTTCACGAGGGCAAAGGACCCTGCTGCTCTAGGCTCCAGACTATTTATGCACACCCCAGCCCCTTGCTGGTCACTCTCTCAAGCAAGGATTGTTGGAGGCTGCATGAATATTCAGTCCAGGGTCTGCCTTTCTCAACCCACTATATTCCTGAACTTAGTGAAATGCAGGAGAAAGTAGGCGAACCTGCAGCCAGCACAGTCCAGAACAGTCAATACCAATCAAATCCTGTTCCACTGGCTGCAGAGATGCCAAAAATGAAATTTACTGAACCCTATTAGCAGCCTAAGATGGTGCTACAAATAAAAGGAAAAAACATCATGAAAAGAAAACTCATTAAGAACTGTAAGCTACAGTATTTTAAAGTTTTGTTCTTAGGTGTAGATACACTTTAAATCAATGCAGGCACCAGTGATGAGGTGCAAAGAGCAGTAATCCATAGCAGCCAATCAGAAATCATCTTGACAACCTTAATCTGACATTTAATTGGCTACTTAGTGTTACTGCACTTTTCACATCATCATTGCTCTTTGTGGCGCTTTATTGAAAAAAAACCAAAAACATTAAAGATAGAAAACATGTTGATCACTGACTGGTACTGGTTAGCAGAGCAAGAAGCTTCCATGAAAGCTTGTCTATATCATCCGACGGAGGATGCACAGGCACCAAACTCAATAGATCTTAACTGTTCCTGTCACACTGAAGGCAAACAGGAGTAATCTCCATGTGCTGCAGTTACTCTGAGCTTGTCACATAATGGTGAGAGGGAGGAGGTGCACCAGGCCCCATAACTCCATTGTGTATCTGTCACCTTGTCACCAACTGATCCATAGCAATGCAATAAAAAAAAATCAGTCCTGTTTCTGTTTAACCAGCCGGAAAACCTCTCACAAGTAGCTGTATTCTTCCTAAGTAAAAATCCATTTTTATTCTCCCTAGAGACGATCATTCGTGCAGCGCTCCCAGCCTTGATCTATGTTCCTTTTTACAAACTTCTCCGAGTCGCTGGCTTCCCGTTTTACAAGCCATAGCCACACTTTGGTCTCCCAAGATCCTTGAGAAGTCTCTGCTGATTGATTTACTAAACCGGAGACGCTCCCAGGTCAGATTTCTCTTACTGGCTATAAAACTCTGGAACCTCCTCAAGCATTTGGAAAGAGCAAAAGATTAGCCACTGTGATGAATGGCTAGGACCATCTAGCTGTGATAGTTACTTGGAAAATGGAGAGGGTGATTCACAGTGATATAAAACTGACATCTAGCTAATATAGAAAGTGCACAGTTAACCCGTGCCTTGCCCAGGCCTTCCAACTGTCTACAATGTGGTGAACAGTGGAAAGCAAACAAAATTTAATTTGCAATACATAAACTTATTGCCCCATTGTTTCTAGAAGCAGGTACATGGAAGCCCTAAGAAACAAGCCTATAAGAAAAAGTGATAAAAACTGGTTTCCTACATTACTATGTGCATATTTAAGGGTATCATTTCACTAGAGCTTTTTAGATTAAGTCTTCCCTTTACCCTCTAATAGGTTGCACTTTGGACATTTCCTTAAAGTAAATCTTTTCAAGCATGTAAGCATAATGTTAACTTCATAATCTGCTTCATTAGCTGCTTCAAACACTGTCTTCCTTTTTCAAAAGTTATAGGGGGTTTGCTGTACTACAGCGAAGCCAAGATGTAGAATGTAGAGTGATGGTGTGCAGACCTTCTCTAAGCCATATGGTAGAGACTAGGACCTTAAAGAAGAATTAAAATTGAAGCGCCACACCACTGCTAAGAGGCACAGATACAACTTTATTCCATTAGTCAGGGCAGGGGCGTAACTACAGGGGTTGCAATTGCAACCGGGCCCCGTGCTCCAGGGGGCCTGTGCGGCTCCTCTGTACACCTGGATAGGAGGGGCGGCGGGGGCAGCATGTAGAGAAATCACTGTCTTCCTTTTTCCTCCTGTATCTGCAGGAGGAAAATGGAGGAGATTGGTTCCTCTGTATGCTGCCCCCGCCACTCCTCCTATCCAGTTCACTTGTGTTTTGCTGTCTCTGGGCCCCTATGTGCTCCCCTGGTCCCCCCCCCCATGTGCTACCTTCCCTCTCCTGCCGGCTGCTGCAGGGGATGTGTCACAATAGAGAACCAGGAAGGGGTCGGTAAATATGTAATTTACCAGCTCCTTCCTTTTCTGAACGGACAGAGTCATAATCAGTGACATTGTAAAAAAATAAAATAAAATGATAAAAAATAATACAATTAAAATACCAACAAAAACTACTGACACCAGTGGATGAACTTCCAGGATCACAAAGGTCACCCTGGCATTCCACCACCGTGGGGAGGCCCCAAGATGGCAGGATGGGGGCCCACTGCAGAACTTGTGAAAGGGTCCCACTGCGAGACTGTAATAAAGGGCCCCGCAATGAGAGTAAAGGGCCCCAGGATCAGCGGGAAGAGCCCCAGGCTTGAAGGGAAGGGCCCCGGCCAGGGGTCCGGGGGACTCTTCATGGTTTCTTGCACCGGGGCCCTGAAGGTTCTAGTTACACCTCTGAGTCAGGGGTACAATCCATCAAAGTATCACATGCACTTTGAAGGTCTAAGCTCTCCCTTCTTCAGGGCCTGACTGACAACAATGTGAACAAAAACCAAGAAGTGAACTGGATCTACAATTGTGTTTTTTCCAGTGTGAATTACAGGCACGGGGCTTATCAGCAGCTTGTTTGGTGGCAACGTTGCTGCTGGTTCACTTCCGGTTTGTTCATATTGTTGCCAGTCAAGCCGGATAAAGGGGACACTTCGACCCCAGAAACACACTGGCTACTTTTTTGGTTTCAACCTCTAAATTTTAATGGAATAAAGTTGTATCTAGACCTCTTAGCATTGTTCTGGCACTTCAATTTCAATTCTTCTTTCTTTATACTACAAGCCAAGGAGGCTGTGGAGATCCTCTGGGGTGTAGAAGCTGCCTGCCCAGGAACCAGATCATTTACACCAACATCAATACCTAAGTTAACACTACCAGTAAGATAACCCTACAGGTCCAGTGCTATCTTTCCACTTTCCCCAACTTAAAGAAGAACTACATCCATGGTTTGATAATGAGTAAAAGCACTGCAGCAGGTTTTATAACTGCTTGAAACCCAACTGAGGAAATTTTCTTTCATTTCCTGTTGCATTCTCAAAGTAAGGAGAAATCTCACTTTTCATAGTTGTGAACAGAATGGGTATCTTGACTTGAAGATTCCCTATCTACTCCTATTCTGAGGCAACCATAACATTTAAGATTTCCCTTCACTTCCTGTCCCAATCACAACTGTAATAAGAAAGTGTAAGTGAATCACCCTCAACAGGGATGTTATGATCTGCACAAGCTTTTGGATTAAAGCTTTGTACAATCTGCAAGATGTCATTTGGATCGGGTGACTGTCATCCAAGCTACTGAGACTGTAAGTTAAAGCTATCTCACAGCTGGATTAGCTGTAGACAGCTTATCCAGTGCTTAAATGTAAAGAAATCTGTGCTGTGTATCAAAATATAAAAAAGTAGGAACACAGGCAGGGCAGCTAGTACATAAGTAGTAAATCAACTTAAATAATGTAAGATAAGGAGTGTAGTGCCCAAAATATCTATATAAACAATGATCAAATAGAATCAAGTGAAATCTAGATCACATAAAACAAGAAAAACATAAATGTGTTGTCTAATGACTTTAAGAACCATAAAAAAGTCCAATAGTAAAGAAAGCTCTCACAAAAAATAGTCAAAATGAAATAAAAAAACATTGTAGAACTATAATGCCACCGTTCCAGTGAAAAAAGTATAGAGCAGTGGTGTCCAATTGAATAAACTGCCACCAACGAGTGAATTGCAAACTCACCAGACTGAATGGCTGCCGTAACAGCAGCATAGATGCCTTAAACATATATGGAAATCACTCAGTAGAAATGCTGCAGTGAATCAATCCCGCAGATAGCTCTGACCAGAAGCCAACTGAGAATAAATGATAGTTCTGCAATAATTTTTATTTAATTTATTCATTATTTATATTGATATTTTGGGTGCTACACTCCTTACATATTCAGTACTTAGATTGCGACAGCAGAGCGACCCAACTAACGATTAGAAAGACGAATGAACATTCTTAAAACAAACATTTTCTTTTTTTAACAATCAATTTTTAATATTTTGTAAAGAACAACAATACACAAATGAATAAGCTGTAGATAATAACATTGGTGTAAACCTCAATACAAGGAAGGGTCTGTAAGTTTTATAAAAATGTTGATATTCCTGACCATCCTATCCCAGATGGGCATGGCGTGGACATCAGTGGCGGCTGGTGCATTGGGGGCGCAGAGGCGCCGCCCCCCCCATCCATGTATCCGACCCCCTAATCTACATGCGGGTCGCCAGACGCATGGAGTTCTTGGGTTTTTTTTTTTTAACCATGTGATTAGAGCCAGAGGCTCTAATAGGCTAAAAAAAAGCGTGGGCTCGGGGCGCAGAGCACTGCGCCACGAGCCCACCCAGTTGTGTGGCAATAGCGAATATTCGCTATTGTCACACGGATCCTCCTTCTGGCCAATCAGGAAGCGGGTCCTGAGACCAGTTTCCTGATTGGCCAAAAGGAGAAGCCATGCCATTGGGCATGGAGGAGGAGGGAGGAGATGCAGAAGAGGGGAAAGAAGCCGAAGCCCGGGTCGGGTGAGTAAGCCGGGGGGGGGGTCCTGCTGTGGCCCTGGGGGGGTTATGGTGTGTGGCCTACTATGGAACGGGGGGGGAGGGGGTATGGTGCAGTCCGTCTGCTGCCCCCGGCCCATGGAGCACCACTGGTGGACATTAAGGTAACCAGAGAAAAGCAATTACATGGGATACCACAACAAAACAAAAACTAGCCAGTCTATGGAAATCATCTCATGCACCTAACCCATCGACTGTCATTTCCAGGCTAAATACTCAAGCACAATTTTGAACTGATGCTAGCTTATAAGAATTATTCCACCTCCACTTTCAAAAAGAAATAGATTACCTGGATATCTCACCCTAAAGTTTCTGCTTATTTAAAGTAGTGTAACCTATAACTGTACCCCCAAGTTTGGAACACACTTGATTTCTTTATGTGTCTTCTCCTCCGCTCTGATGTAGTCCTTAGATATGCTCAAAAATTTCCTTTTTCCTTGTTTTTGTTTTGTTGTGATATCCCATGTAAAACAAACATTTTCTAATAAAATTCTAGGGTATGGCCAGCTTAAGTTACCTCCATAATATACTTTTATGTGCTTCTAGCTTTGCAAATGGGCAGAAATACCTGCAGCCACCAGCACCCTGTCATTGAAGTGCTTGGGGCTAAGAGGCCAGTGTTCTCCACACACAACTGCCAATCCCAGCAGCAGAAATCAACTGATTCTTGCTGCTGGGTTTGGCAGCATGGCAAAACACACATGCAAATAGTGCCTTAGGAACCATACTGTGCACAGGGGCCTTAACAAGGAAGTGTGGCTTCCACATACAGCCTTGGAAGTGACTCTGATTGAGACTGGTCAGCTCTGCCCAAGATGACCTGTTTCGTCTAGCATTGTGTTATATAAAGGTCATTCCTGGCCTTTGAATGTTCGCCTCTCTCTGAGAGTTCAAATCCTAATTGCTCCGTATTGTGTGTCTGAGTCTGCTTGAGTGCCACTCCCGCCTCCTAAAATACACTTCTTATATTTATAATAGTTTTTTTTTCTATGTTGGTGTTATATCTTTCACTTGGATGTTATAAGTTGCACTGAGTACATACAGCTGGATAAAACAAAAACTCAATCTTCATTTCAGACTGCAAAGCAACAAAATTTGACTATTTTAAAGGGGGGTGATTCTTTTTATATCCATTGTAGATCTAAAAATATATGAAAAATATATGAAAATAACACCTATGTTTTTATAGAGTTTAACCGCTTCCCGACCAACCGCCGCCTTTTTACTGCGGCAGGGCGGCTCTCCTGCACAAACTGACGTAGACCTACGTTGGTCGCGCGCGGGAAGCTATGGGGCCAGCGCGCGCCGCTGCTGGCGCGCTCCTGCCCCCAGTTAGCAGCGGGGAAGTCAGGTGGCTCAGATTGCCGCCTGACACCCGCGATCGCTCCCCGCTGAGAGAGAAGAACGGTCAGCTGTTGTAAACACAGCTGACCGTTCTTCTCCCTGGAATGATCATAGAATCCATGTGATCCTTCTATATAGGAACACATGTCTCTATGGTCATTTCAGAAGCCACACCCCCCCCCCCCACAGTTAGAATCACTCCCCTAGGCTCACATTTAAGCCCTTGATCACCCACAGGGTTAACCCCTTCCCTGCCAATGGCAATATTACAGTAACAGTGCATATTTTAGCACCAATTACTGTAGTAATGTCACTGGTACCTCCAAAAGTGTCAAAAATGTCAGTTAGGGGTCCGATCTGTCCGCCGCAATGTTGCAGTCCCGCAAAAAATCGCAGATTGCCGCCATTACAGGTAAAAAAAAAAAAAAAAACAATAAAAATGACATAAATCTTTCCCGTAGTTTGTAGACGCAATAACTTGTGCGCAAACCAATTAAAATACGCTTATGGTATTATTTTTTTTACCAAAAATATGTAGCAGAACACAAATTGGCCTAACATGTTAAAAAATTTTGATTTTTAATTTTTTTTGAGAATGTTATGTAGCAGAAAGTGAAAAATATTGTTTTTTTTTTCTTTTTTCAGAATTGTCGCTTTTTATGTTTATAGCGCAAAAAATAAAAATCGCACAGGTGATCAATTACCACCAAAAGAAAGCTCTATTTGTGGGAAAAAAAAGGACATCTATTTTATTTTGGTACAGCGTAGCATGACCGTGCAATTGTCCGTTAAAGTAACACAGTGCCAAATCGCAAAATATGGCCTGGACATTAAGGGGGAAAATCTTCCGGTCCAGACGTGGTTAAAGAGTGCTGCTTACTTCTCTAATTCAGCAACAAAACACCTGACAGTGACTCCATCCTTTCCTCGCTCAAATCAAAACTAGGAAAATGTTTTATTTGAAGTTCCAATGTAACAGTTAGATATACTAGATGTACTAAAGCAGACTAGTAATGATGTTTTATGTTGTTATTCCACCTCTTGGACACAATATCTGACACCTCCATTTAACCATATGCTGGGTTCATACTATTGTGATATCAGACACAGCTCGTTATTCGCACCGCATTGATCACATAGGATGTCTGTGCAATGCAAAGTCAGCCATACAGATTGTATGGCTGAATTCAAATCACATTCAGACAAAAATGGTGCAGGACCCTTTTTTTGGTCTGCACTGGAATCGGATCGCATGGATGCTCACACCCATGCGATCCAATTCCTGCATTATTTGACAGTTCGCACTGCGATCTGCGAACCGATTTGGGGGTGTCATTACCTTTGTATTGACGCCCGCAGCGGTTCGTATAGGGCAGTGGGAACTGACATGAGATGCAGGAACCCGCACTGGAAATGCGCTGGTTTCAGCATCGCAATAGTGTGAACCCAGCCTCAGTCTAATGCTAGATTGCTCTGGAAGCTGCTGCATTTAAAACAAACACATGCTGTACATTTCTTTCCTTTACATATTAAACTATGGCATGATTATATATGGAAAGCAATACCAAATCCAACTTTGATAAGGACAGTCAAATGTAGCAAACAGTTAGGCATTACTTTGTGCACATTGTACATATTGGAGAACGTAGATCCACATTCTCTACTGTACTTGTGATCAATTTTATTACAACACATCCCTCTTAAGGGATATATGCAATGACCACAGACATTGCAGCTGCAATTTTGGCAAAGGTATAATTGTAAGTTTGATTCCATTGACAGGCAATACACAGATGTTTTTTTTTCAGTGTGATAATGCACCCCATATTTTATCTATGCCCCAGGCAGCTGACCCCATTGCCTCCCCTGAGTTACACCTTTGTAGTAATATATATATTGTCAAGTAAATTAAGCTTCAGCAAAATACATGATGAACTACACACCAGAGACATGTTTGTTTTATTATGTGTAGCCTTGGAATTGACTCTGATTGAGACTGGTCAGCTCTGCCCAAGATGACCTGCTCCGTCTAGCATTGTGCTATATTCTGAAGGTATAAAGGTCATTCCTGGCCTTTGATTGTTCGCCTCTCTCTGAGAGTTCAAATCCTAATTGCTCCGTATTGTGTGTCTGAGTCTGCTTGAGTGCCACTCCCTCCTCCTAGAATACACTACTCCTTATAATTGGGGTATATCCATTTCCCTTAGCAGTCAGTGTGTTCCATTGTTACCAATAGAATAGGACTGAGAGTAAGATATAGATGTTTTACAGCAACACTGTACAACCAACCATGGGAATTTTGAGGTAGCCATAAAGCAGAATTCATAAAACGTACTTCATAAATTTATTGATCTATTATAAAATTCTTGTTTCTTAAAAAAAAAATGTAAAAACGCATGGCCCCCGTGCAAGGAAAAAAATGTATAAACAAACTAGCACAACGCTTTGACACATAACTAAAGTGGTTAATAGGGATGCACCGAATGTTCGGCAACCGAACATTATTCGGCCGGAAATAGCAAAAAAAAGCACTTTCGGTGTTCGGCCGAATAAGTAAAAAGGCCGAATAAATTTGTGCCGAACAATGTCCCGACCGGCGACCCGCCATCCCCGAGCATCACTGTAAACATAGCCGGAGGCACTACAGGAAGCAGAGCGGATGCTTCCTGTATAGCCGCTTAGCGCCGGGGTCTGTCACAGGCGGAGTGATACCAAATGTACTCTGCCTCCGCCTGTGACAGGGCACAGGAGCCATACAGCAAACATCGACTCTGCAGATGGGAGGGAGGGAGGTAAGGAGAGACATGAGAGGACAGAGACACGTGAGGACAAGAGAGAGAGAGAGAGAGAGGACAAGAGAGAGTGAGAGGACAAGAGAGAGAGAGTGAGAGGACAAGAGAGAGAGAGAGGACAAGAGAGAGAGAGAGAGACATGAGAGGACAAGAGAGAGAGAGGGAGGACAAGAGAGAGAGAGAGAGAGAGAGAGAGACATGAGAGGACAAGAGAGAGAGAGTGAGAGGACAAGAGAGAGAGACACGAGAGGACAAGAGAGAGAGACACGAGAGGACAAGAGAGAGTGAGAGGACAAGAGAGAGACGTGAGAGGACAAGAGAGAGAGAGAGAGGACAAGAGAGAGAGAGAGGACAAGAGAGAGAGAGACATGAGAGGACAAGAGAGAGAGAGACATGAGAGGACAAGAGAGAGAGTGAGAGGACGAGAGAGAGAGAGACATGAGAGGACGAGAGAGAGAGACACGAGAGGACAAGAGAGAGAGACACGAGAGGACAAGAGAGAGTGAGAGGACAAGAGAGAGACGAGAGAGGACAAGAGAGAGAGAGAGAGGACCCGAGAGAGAGAGAGGACAAGAGAGAGAGAGAGAGACATGAGAGGACAAGAGAGAGAGAGGACAAGAGAGAGAGAGACATGAGAGGACAAGAGAGAGAGTGAGAGGACAAGAGAGAGAGAGAGAGTGAGAGGACAAGAGAGAGAGACATGAGAGGACAAGAGACAGAGACATGAGAGGACAAGAGAGAGAGAGAGGACAAGAGAGAGAGAGTGAGAGGACAAGAGAGAGAGAGTGAGAGGACGAGAGAGAGAGACATGAGACAAAAATTGGCAAAATAAATGGAAAAAACGCGAAACACCGCGTTCGGTATTCGGCCTTCGGCCTTCGTCCAACCATTTCATTATTATTCGGCTTCGGCCAAGAATTTCATTTCGGTGCATCCCTAGTGGTTAATGTATTCCCTCTACCCCTTTAACGCTCTTGCATATTATTATATACTCAAAAGCACAACAGAATCCAAAAGGATCTTCCATATATGCAAAGAGAGAAACAAGGGATTGATCTCAACTCATGAGCCAAGTCAGCCACTTTCTCAGGAGACGAAAGGTATGTATCTAGAAGTACATAAATAAAGCTGACATTACTTTATAAAACATATGAATCAACAACAATTTAATCAGGCATGTGTCACTTACAGTTCACAATGTAACATCAAGATAAATCCAGGAATTTTCATGTATTCAATCCCACAAATCTTCCAGAAAATGTGGCCCAATCATGAAGCGAACCAGGATACATCTCTTTTCCAATCATTTGTATTAATCACTTCAGGACCGGAAGATATTCCCCCTTAATGACCAGGCCATATTTTGCGATTCGGCACTGTGTTACTTTAACGGACAATTGCACGGTCGTGCTGCTAAATAAAATTGATGTCCCTTTTTTCCCACAAATAGAGATTTATTTTGGTGGTATTTGATCACCAAAATATATATTTTTTTTTAACATTCTGCTATATAACATTCCCAAAAAAAAAAAAAGTAAAAATCACATTTTTAACATTTTAGGCCAATTTGTTTTTTGCTACACATTTTTGGTAAAAAAAAAAAAAAACAATCGCAAAAAGCATATTTTGATTGGTTTGCGCAAAAGTTATTGCGTCTACTAACTACGGGAAAGATTTATGTCATTTTTATTGTTTTTTTTTGTTTTTACTAGTAATGGCGGCAATTTTTTCGCGTGACTGCGACATTGCGGCGGACATATCGGACCCCTGACTGACATTTTTGACACTTTTGGGGGTACCAGTGACATTACTACAGTAATCAGTGCTAAAAATATGCACTGTTACTGTAATAATGACACTGGCAGGGAAGGGGTTAACAGTGTGGGTGATCAAGGGGTTAAATGTGTACCTAGGGGCGTATTTCTAACTGTGGGGGGGGGGGGGGGCGTGGCTTGTGGAATGACCACTGAGACCTTTGATCCTATATAGAAGGATCACAGGCGCTCTGTTATCATTCCAGGGAGAAGAACGGTCAGCTGTGTTTACAACAGCCGACCGTCCTTCTCTCTCAGTGGGGAACGATCGCATGTGTCAGGCCGCAATCAGAGCCGCCTGACCCGTGCATCGGCTTCCCCACTGACATGCGGGGGTGGGAGCGCACCGCTGCAGGTCACCCTCCTAGCTGCAGGCGCGCGACCGATGTAGCCCTACGTCAGTTTGCCTGGGAGAGCCACACTGCTGTAGTAAATACACGGCGTGTGATCAGCAACCGGTTAAGGTTGTAAACCATACAGCTTTAAAACCATACAATACAGTTTAGAAAAGTACAGGTGCAAGATAACATTAGTGACATACATCCTTAGTCGCTAAGGAACCGGTATAACACAATTTTGGGCTAGAACCAGGATATATTTCAAAGTAGGGTGGACTTTCAATCGTGTTGTCAAATACAATGGTGACCTTATCTGTGTTTTCTCAGTTAGTTATAGCTGGATTTGCTATCAATGCTTCATAATGCTCAATTCAATTTTAGCTGTATTCCGTAAGCTCGGGTTCACACTATTGCAATGGGGGAACCAGCGCAATTCCAGTGCGGGTTCCCGCAACGCATCTCCCTCGTAGGCGAACTGTGAATTCAGACAGGAATCAGATCGCATAGGTGTTCACAATTATACAAATACAAATATTCCAATTCCAGTGCGGGGAAAAAAAGGTTCCTGCAGCATTTTCATGTGAATGCAATGCGAGTTCATGCATACAAACTGTATGACTGAATTTGCATTGCACAGACATCGCATGTGATCTGCACAGCAATGCAGTGCGATTCACATGAGATGTCTGTGTTCACATGTCTGAACCCAGGCTGAGGCTATTCTGATCTGTCCTAGGCACTTGGGGTCGCATGCTTTGGACAGACGTCATTTATGTAGCACTGGCCCCTTGAGGACTGCAGGATTGTTCACCTTGGGATCCCCCTGGGTATCCGTTAGCAACTGCAGCATGCAGGATTTAACTCTTTACTCTCTGGCTCAGTCAATGAACAGTCTAGGGGATGTAGTTGTTTTGTGGTTTTATTTAAATTAGGGATGGGAGAAGGGAAGAGTGGGATTCTCCAACTTGAACTATTCACAGTAGATGAGGACTCCTGTCTGAAGATGCAGCCAGGCTGCTGATTCACCTTGCCACTTAGATGAATTTAGGATTAAGCCTCTATGTAGATGACTAGTTAGGATGAATTATCTTCAGGATACACACCTAGTACCCCCTTTCACTCGACCTGCTGACACCCTTCCTCTGACTATCCTACACTGGGGTGGCCCCCCTCAGGTCAGGCCCTTAGACACGATCACCTGTACTCACGACACTGTTTTTTGAGGGTCTCCAGTGTCTCTACCCCTTCAGTCAGCTCTCATGGACCTCTGGGGTCAGCTCCTTCCTTCTGGTCCCCAGGCCGACTGCCACTGCTCCAGAGGACGAGGCAGCTGCCACCTTCCCTCCCGGACTCTGCTCACCAGCCTAAGACCCCGCAGCACATGTGCTCCTGGCTTTTATACCACACCCCACAATGCACCAAGACAATCAGTTTAAGCCAATCACTGGGGCTGTATCAAAGCCTGTGAACCCATTGGTCAGATTTCCTCCACTGTCCAACATGCCTCGCTATTGGACCAGTGTGAAACACTCCCTAGACCAGATGAATCACACACTGAGCACTATGAGCAGACCTAACTCACAGATCCTGCTCTCTGGTAGGCAGAAAGCAATAAAGATTTGCAATAAAGATTTGCCTGCTGCTCCTCTGATAGGCACACAGAGCCAAAAACTATACTCGCTCACTAGCACCTACCTAGGACGATGCTACATTTATATGTTGGTTTTAGTTGTGGCTGGCTTTATCTTGAGGTTACATTATGAACTGTGACATGTACCTGATAAAATTATTGGGGATTCCGATGTTTTTTATAGCGTTGTAACTGGTGACAGTGCAGCCCCTTGCTATCGTTAAAACAGAAGTAGATATGATAAAGGGTAGATATGATATAGGGTTCGAACATATGCAGAGTGCAGGCCTCTGGGATATTGATTCTGAACAGAGAAAGGTATTTTTCCAACTTTCTCTAGCTTTTGGTATTGCTGGATTGTGTTCCAGAGTTTGGAAATTTCAAAGAGATTTGGGAAGGAAGAGACTGAGAAAGCCGAGACGCCTAGGCAAGTCCAGGGGACAGTCTGGAAGTCCAAAGGAGTGGGAGAGCTGGGAAGGCTGAATGAACACAGTGGTGCTGTGTAAAATGGTCTAAGGGACCAAAAGCCAAGGTTTGGGGCCTAATCAGTGGTGCTGCTGAAGAGGAAGCCAGGTGGCTCTGTATTTTTTGTTACCTGATTTTGATGATAAAACCCGGCTGTGCGGGCAACTGAAATTCTGTTGAACTTTATTTTGTTTAATAGAAGTGGGCTGACAAGGCCTGAACCACAGTTCAGACTGGCATTGACCCAATACAAATGCTTTTACTACTAAGCTAATTACCCCAAAGATTACATTTTTTTTAATATGCCTATAGATATATACTGATTAATCTTCTGAGGAAGTGGCTGACTGAGATCAATCCTTTTGTTTCCCTCTTTGCCAATTTGGAAGATCCTTTTGGATGCTGTTACGCATTTGATTATACAATAATATGCAAGAGGGCTAAAGGGGTAGAGGGAATAATATAATAACATTAGTTATGTGCCAGCTTCTATATGTCCTTTTTTTAAAAGAAACAATAATTTTATAAATAGATCAATAAATGTATGTATATAAATGTATATAATAAATATATATAAATATCACATATAATATATATATATATATATATATATATATTATATATATATATATATATATATTATTCAATATTATAAAATATATATATAAATATTATTATATAAATATTATTAAATATTATAAATAAATATAAATAAAAATTAAATAAATATAATATAATAAATGTATGTTATGAGTGCTGCTTTATTGGTACCTATAAAATCCCATGGTATTATGGTATTACAGTGTTGATATGAAAGTTCATAGAAAGGGATGTTGGTACCTTCCCTTTAAGGAAGACATGTACCCTATGAGTTTTCAAAATTATTAGTAAGATATACTGTAGATGAACATTTCAATAGGGCAGAGGAGAAATAGAGGGCTGAAATTCTGCAAGTTGATGCTGGTGGCAGTGCCAATGAAGCAGAGGCAAGGTTGGGCAGTAGGCAGAAACAGCATACTTACCTTAGTGATTTGCAGATGGTCAGTATAAAAAGAGAAATGACAACTGGGCATTTACACACCTCTACTTGCTATCTGTCAGATGACGACTGGAATAGTGATTGGCAGCCCCTCTAAAAGGATGGTAAAGAGATGCCAGTTTGTGTATTGATTTTTGCTGCTGCTGCCTTTTATATGGCAGTTAACATAATAGTATGCCACGAGGCAGATTTTGTGATCACAACTCTCAAGCATTCCAATTTCATGATAAATGACTGGCTCATGATACTGTAGGCACATAGTTAAGGTATGCCAGGCTTCAAAATTCTCAACATACATCAATGTGATATTCCGCGGATGAACATCTTTGCAGTGTTGTGGCTGTGTGCAGGGAGGTCTGTCATCACTCATTAAGGATTTCAGTCAAACTCCACTAATGTTAGCTAGGAAAGTTAGGACTACCATAGCCTGACTACCTGAAAACACAATTTTGTTTTTAGAAGTCCACCATTATAAGGTGTCATCTGAATGCCCTAGGCTACAGCAGCCTCACCATCCTGGCTTTACTTCTCCACGGTTTCCAGCTGTCCTTGGCACTCACATAGCTAGTGCTTTCTTTGACCCTAGAACAGCCATACATTGCATTTCTGTCCTGAGGTTTATGTGTGCCTGTGGGACTATTGCTTGTGACATAGTAGTTGTTTTTTGTTTTTTTATTATGAATTTAAGGACTGCGGCATACCTTATATGTGCACTGTATATAACAAGAAGACTCAGGTTCTAGTTATCTGATCCCCTTTAGGCCATTCACACTTTTAGGGGTTGTTACTGTCCCTGTTTGCCAAGGCATGCTAAGTGTGCTGTTCAGATCTTTTCTCCATTGTGGCCCAGGTCTCCCACAATCCTTGAAACGTCTCTGCTTAGAAGTCCTCCTCTCAAATTATACTCTAATTCACACTCTTACAGCCACATCTTTGGACCCTGGCTGCAAAAAGTAAAATAAAGAGTGATACTCTCATGCAACTATATGTACCAGTGTAACATCATTCATAGGCTCTGCTAAGCTCTTCAGTGGCAAAGCACCGTTATTATTGCCTGCTCTTGTGCCATCCATGCCAAATGCAGCAACATCACTAGCCAAAATAACTATTCCCAAACATATGCAACACCATAAGCAGCATGTAATAAAGATGGCCAGCATATACCTCAAGTCTAGAAATAGTCACAATCCCACGGATTATGAGTTGTGTTAAAAGACCAGGCACTTATTCCTTTAGGCACTTGCTAGTCTTCAACTCCCAGAATGAGCAAAGAACATGCATGCCTGGTATGTGTGATGTGTATTTTAGGGGTGGACCCATTTTTTTTTAAGAAACCTTCAATTGTTCTACATGAAGGTGTCTGAAGGCCCCTTTCACATGGGCGTCATCTGTTCAGTGACATTTATTTAAAGAAAAAACAGATTCAGTTTACATTTTACAGTTTACAGATACAGTTTCATTGGTTTTTACATCTGCCCACTGGCAGATTACAATTTCACCAATTCATACCAGATCTGTTGGGTCTGATTTGGATTTTTGGTGGGGACCTCATGCCAACAATTAACAAAAAAAATGGCATGAGGTTCCCCCTAATTCATACAAGGTCCTCCAGGTCTGATATTGATTTTGGGGGGGGACATAAACCTACATTGTTTTTAAAAAATGGGTCCACCCTTAAAATACACACCATACACATACCAGGCATGCATGTTCTTTTCTCATTCTGGGGGCTGGAGACTATGTTGTGCTCACTATTAGACTCTATCTCTATTGAGCGCATAATGGGTTCCATCCCCCTTGGAGCCCATGAATCCGACACTGAATAATATAAAAAAAACTTTAAAGTTTACAAATTCTGTCAGCTGACGAACAATCAAAAAGGTTTTTATTTTCTGTTGATTGGTTCATCTTTGGAATCTTAGCTATGGCATTGAAAGAAATACCTTTTGCAGGAAAAAAAGACACAAGGACCATATCTAATATAAAAAGGCATCATTATTCTTGTGCACATACTGTAGAATGGAGCCCCTAACCAAAATCTAAATGTTGACCAACGCTTTAGCCTGACTTCCTGTCAACATAAGTCATAACCTGAAGTCTAAAAAAAAAAACCAATACCTTAAGGAACCTTATAGTGATTGTAAACCCCAGTCATGAAATTTAAGCAAAGCACATACAGGTGCATCTCATAAAATTAGAATATCACAAAAAAGTTAATTTATTTCAGTAATATATTCAAAAAGTGAAATTCATATATTATATATAGAGCTGGGTCTTGTGTCTCTCATCCTAATCTTGACCATACCCCACAGATTCTCTATGGGGTTTAGGTCAGGCGAGTTTGCTGGCCAATTAAGCACAGTGATACCATGATCATTAAAGCAGGTATTGGTACTTTTAGCAGTGTGGGCAGGTGCCAAGTCCTGCGGGAAAATGAAACCAGCATCTCCATAAAGTTGGTCAGCAGAGGGAACCACAAAGTGCTCTAGAATTTCCTGGTAGAGGGCTGCGCTGACTTTGGACTTGATAAAACACAGTGGACCAACACCAGCAGATGACATGGCTCCCCAAACCATCACTGACTGTGGAAACGTCACACTGGACCTCATCCAACTTGGATTCTGTGCCTCTCCACTCTTCCTCCAGACTCTGGGACCTTGATTTCCAAATTAAATGCAAAATGTTCCATAGTCAACGATTATTTGGGGAGTCATGTCCTCTGTTGTTGGTCCACTGTGTTTTATCAAGTCCAAAGTCAGCGCAGCCCTCTACCAGGAAATTCTAGAGCACTTCATGCTTCCCTCTGCTGACCAGCTTTATGGAGATGCTGATTTCATTTTCCAGCATGACTTGGCACCTCTCCACACTGCCAAAAGTACAAATACTTGGTTTAAAGATCATGGTATCACTGTGCTTGATTGGAGAGCAAACTCCCCTGACCTAAACCCCATAGAGAATCTGTGGGGTATTGTCAAGAGGAAGATGAGAGACACCAGATCCAACAATGCAGATGGGCTGAAGCCCGCTATCAAAGCAACCTGGGCTTCCATAACACCTTAGCAGTGCCACAGGCTGATCGCCTCCATGCCACGCTGCACTGATGCAGTAATTCATGCAAAAGGACTGAGTGCATACTAAAACTGTACATCTGTATATGGACATATTTTTCAGTAAGCCTACATTTCTGTGTTAAAAATTCTTTTTTTTTTTTTTTTTTATTGGTCTTATGTAATATTCTAATTTTCTGAGATACTGAATTTGGGGTTTTCACTAGCTGTAAGCCATAATAATCAAAATTAAATAAAGAAATGCTTGCAATATATCACTCTGTGTGTAACGCATCTATATATAATATATGAGTTTCACTTTTTCAATTAAATTACTGAAATAAATTAACTTTTTCATGATATTCTAAATGTATGAGATGCACCTTTATATATGTAGTGTTTACTTGTCTCTCTCCAAAGCTCTAAGCATCATTTATCTCTGGTGCTTCATTCCTATGTTATCACCATGAGTCACTTCTGAGAAGTTTTCCGATACATGAGCTCAAAATTTGATTTGGGGAGGGAGCTAAGCACAAAGCTTGTTTATTCAGAATACAGCTCTGCATGTTCCTTCGTTCCTCTGCCTATGTGGAGGGGGTCTGTGTCCCTTTCCTCCAATCAGCTATCACACAGTGTAATTGCAGCCTCATCTCTGCTGCTGGCAGATGAAGAAAGATTTTTAACACTATCTGCACTTTAGAAAGGGTGTACAGAGGGGAAGACAGCAGATATACAAGTAAAACTTATGTAGGAGGATTTGTTTAATCTCTGTGTATCATCTGAGGCTGTTCATATCACTGGGTACATGTAAGGGGCTTATAACCACTTTAACTGTTGACTAATTGCTAAGAGAACATACTGTACAGTGGTATGTCTAATACATTAACCAGTTCTGGACCAGAAGGATTTGCCCCCTAATGACCAGGCCATTTTTTTGCTATTCCTGACAGCGTTATTTTAACTGACAATTGCACGGTTGTGCGACGCTGTACCGAAATAAAATTGATGTCCTTTTTTTCCCACAAATAGATCTTTCTTTTGGTGGTATTTGATCATCTGTGCGATATTTATTTTTTGTGCTATAAACAAAAAAAAGTGACAATTTTGAAGGAAAAAAAAAACTATTTTTCACATTCTGCAAAATAACATTCCCAAAAAAAAATTAAAAATCTAAATTTTTCATCCTTTTAGGCTAATTTGTACTCTGCTACATATTTTTGGTAAAAAAAAAAAATCGCAATAAGCGTACTTTGATTGGTTTGCGCAAAATTATCGCGTCTACAAACTAGTGGAAAGATTTATGTCATTTTTTTTTTTTACTAGTAATGGCGCCGATCTGCGATTTTTAGCAGGACTGCGACATTGCGGCGGCCAGATCGGACCCCTAACTGACATTTTTGACACTTTTGGGGGGACCAGTGACATTACTACAGTAATCAGTGCTACAAAATATGCACTGTTACTGTACTAATGACATTGGCAGGGAAGGGGTTAACCTAGGGGAGATCAAAGGGTTAATTGTGAGCCTAGGGGAGTGTTTACTAACTGTGGGGGGGAGGGACTTGTGAAATGATCAAAGATAAATAAAGGTGCGCTGATATAAATAATAATAAAGCTGCTACCAAGAAATGTGCAATAAATATGGAAAAAATAATTGGTGCGCTAAATTGAAATTGTGGTCCTAATCAATATCTTGATATGGGACGTGCATAAGGATATATAGATTATATAAATAATAACTACATATTATATGTGCAAAAAATTCAAAATCCAAAATAAATGTCCATCAAATTAAATATTCTGTGACAGTTCGGTGATAAATTCTGTGTTGAAATGACCATCCACGTGAAACGATCCCACCACCAACAGGTTTAACTTCTTACCAGATGTATGGATCTAAATGGCATAGCTAATTCTCATGAACCAAGATATAATATATTGTTGTCCCCTTCACCATCACCCAGCGTGCCAAAAACACTCTCAAGCCTCTTACCAGATATGAACTGTATAGGGCATTGGAAGTAGGCTTTCTATTCTCTGGGATGTGGCTATGGGCTGACCGACAATCCTCCGGTCCACGGATGGAGTGATGTCCTGACTCTTATTGCTCCACGATTCACATATATATAAAAAAACAATAGGGACCGCAATAGTGTATTACCTCCGGTTTATTAAATAAATATGGAATATTGAACTTACATGAATCCAGCATGAGATAACGTGAAATAGTAAGTTGGAGAGAGCCTGTGGAAACCTCACGTCCGGCTGCAGCGCGGACGGATGACGTAGGTGGCGACGCGACGCGCCTCCTCTCTGACGCGTTTCCTCTGACGAGAATTCTTCTCCTCCCTCTTATCTCGGAAGAATTCTCGCACGCTTACCCCCCAGTACGTCGATTCCCGCAGCTGAGCCAGCCTGCCGCAGTATATATGCAGCGGGCGGGTGGCAAGTGGTTTAAGTATATCTAAAGCCAAACCTTTTTTAATCTCATGAGTAGGGAATAAAAACCCGATGAGGTTTTTTTTTTTTTTGTCATCTGTGTCACATCCAAGAGATTTTTTCACTTCCCGTTCTGATGATACAACAGAAAGTGAGAGGAAATCTCTCCTAAGTGAGGAAAATCCCTGTTTAGACAGCAACTAAAGCAAGCTTCTCCATTGAAAGACTTTCACTCCACCTAAGCCTTTCTCGATTTCTTTTACCGTGGTGGAACCCATGAAATAACTTTGCGGGCTTAAGGAATCTCTGCTTAAAAAAATTATATCTACAGCTTAAAGTACATTAATGTGATGGTCACTGGGAAGAATGCTCCTTAAATTTGTGGTCATTAGGAAGAGTCCCCCCTTACACATAGATAAAAAGTTCATTGTTGTCAGTAGATACCCATCTGTGAAGCAGAAGTTTCTCATTACTCAAGGAACCCCTAGAAACCCCTTGAGAACCCCTAGGTAGGGGTCCACACAACCCTGGTTGAGGGAGGCTGCTATACCTGTTTTAGTAACAACTTTACATTTTCAGTCCCAGATACCAGGATCAAATAGATGCCAAATAGAAAAAGTTATTTTTGCTAGCACGGATACAGACAACAATGAAAACCTGACAAGGGTTCTGACCATTCCCCACTTCCTCTCACCACCAAGTTTTGGCTTTAGATAAACATTGATGATGAAAACCTTAGTGCTAAAAATTGAAATCCCCTGGAAAATTCTTTATACATCGCAAATTATGCACCCAAAGAATGCAAATGATTCAGCAGCACAGTATATTTGGGTCTTGTCTCCAATAAAGCAATATCGTAGTCTCTTCTACCCAACAGAACAAAACCATCACAGTACAAACTGCTATCACTAGTATACTGAACAAAATTATAAACGCAACACTTGTTTTTGCCTCCATTTTTCATGAGCTGAACTCAAAGATCTAAGAAAACTGGGATTCATCTGTGAAGAGAACATCTCTCCAAAGTGCCAGACGCCATTGAATGAGCATTTGCCCAATCAAGTCGGTTACGACGACGAACTGCAGTCAGGTCGAGACCCTGATGAGGACGACGAGCATGCAGATGAGCTTCCCTGAGATGGTTTCTGAC
This sequence comes from Pelophylax lessonae, assembly GCF_965119305.1. Lineage (NCBI taxonomy): Eukaryota > Metazoa > Chordata > Amphibia > Anura > Ranidae > Pelophylax > Pelophylax lessonae. Next base: position 41,768,470 of record NC_138778.1, on the reverse strand, counting down.
AGTTTGTGCAGAAATTCTTTGATTATGCAAACCAATTGTTGCAGCAGCTGTCCGGGTGGCTGGTCTCAGACGATCTTTGAGGTCAAGATGCTGGATGTGGAGGTCTTGGGCTGGTGTGGTTACATGTGGTCTGCGGTTGTAAGGCCGGTTGGATGAACTGCCAAATTCTCTGAAATGCCTTTGGAGACGGCTTATGGTAGAGAAAAGAAAAAAAAAAGAGGCGAATAACCGCGCTTAAAACAAGTACCACACAATAATTTGTGTAAATGTTGTGAAAAACAGTGTGTATAAAAAGTATAATTAGATCAAAATTGTAAAATTGAATCAAAATGATAACTTTGTTGATGTGAGTCAATGTGAAAGGCCACAGAGTATATCACAGTCTATAAGTGATAAGTGGTCCTTATAGGAGACACTGGTGTTCATGCAGATATTTTGTGCAGGTAATTGTGCAACCTCCACCATGGGACTTCCACCATATGCACACAGAGTCCGCTTACCAGAAACGTCAGACCCCTTAATTACAGGGGGTCAAACCGGACAGTATTTCCAGCTAGGAGCTCCTATATGGGAACAATTCCAGCATTCCACAAAACACCAGAATTCAGGCTGATATAAATCCTTCCGAGGTCCGGCTCCCAAATATTTAGGACCAACATCAAACAGGCATGTATGGAGAGACAATGAGAGGAACTCTCATGGTGTAGTATCTTAAATAACCATTTATTAGGACAATAGGTAATGCACTTACTGCAAATCTTCCTAAGATGTGCCAGTAAACAGAGTACAGGTGATGCAAACGTGATTTCCAGCAGGGGACGCCGCTTCCGCATTCCACCTGCGTTCCAGGAGACCGGAAATGGCGTGTGGCGATCCCATGTCCCGACGCATTTCGTCAGCACGCAGCCAACGTCATCAGGGGTCAGAGAAATTAACATTCAATTCATGGGCAACAGCTCTGGTGGACATTCCTGGAGTCAGCATGCCAATTGCCCACTCCCTCAAAACTTGCGACATCTGTGGCATTGTGCTGTATAATAAAACCACACATTTTAGAGTGGCATTTATTGTGGCCAGCCTAAGGCACACCTGTGCATTAATCATGCTGTCCAATCAGCATCTTGATATGCCACACCTGTGAGGTGGATGGATTATCTCGGCAAAAGAGAAGTGCTCACTAACACAGATTTAGACAGATTTGTGAACAATATTTGAGAGAAATAGGCCTTTTGTGTACATAGAAAAAGTCTTAGATCTTTGCGTTCATCTCATGGAAAATGGGGGGCAAAAACAAAAGTGTTGCATTTATAATTTTGTTCAGTGTAATTTTTCATACTAATATAAACCATACAATGCATAACAAAGTTTTTTGAACAAAGCCCAAGCTTTTTGTTAAATGCATTAACTGACCATAAAGGGAAAGGCCAAGATATACAGAGGTTGACATGATGGAAAACATCAGCAAGCTTTAACAAGCACTTTGCCTCTTGCAGTATTATTACTTGGAAGTGAACTTTTCAATGCAAGTGATGCTTGACCGTGCTGCATTATGTCTACATACTGTGTATTTCCTACCTTATCACTGCTGATCACTTTGCATCTTATTAACTGCCCTCTAACCTCAATTGCAGTTCTTTCCTCTTTAAATGCAATAAAAACTGCAGAAAATATAGAATCACAGGGGCAATCCTCGATAAATTATATCTTAATTCCAATCCAAATAAATATCATTACTTTTTTTTTTTTTAGTAATCATGTTGCAAATTACGGGGCATGAAGTGTCAAACAGAGTGAAAAAGATGACATGATTTCTTGCGCCAATCATGCCTTTGCAGCTTATCATCCCCCTCCTCGCTCTCCAGTTTAACTGTAGTGATAATTCAGTGCCCTCTCTCTCTTTCTTTATAAGTAGTTCTGGCCTTGAACAGCTCTGGGTAAGATCGATACAGCACTGGGGTCCCCTATATCTCCTGCTTTAAGTGCCTCTCTGTTCTTTAATGCTCTTACTGATAAACGGCCACATGGATCAGCGTTTATCTCCTGTTCCAAAATCTTCTTTTAACCGCTGCTTACTGTCCCCTGGTAATCTAGCATTTTATTGTTAATCGCACCTGTAAATTTACTGATCTTGGCCTGTGGGTCGAGATATGAGCAATGATGTGAGTTAACCGAAAGAAAAAAAGGAAGAAAAAAAAGTCTAAATCACAAATGTTCAACTGTACGGTAGTTCCGCCGTTTCCATTTGCTGAAACATTACAGAGCAGTTGTGAGCGAAGATTTGCAACAGGTTGGGTTAAAAATTGAAGTCAATTATTCTGTTTTATAATAGTATTATACACTTTATATATAAAACAAAACAGTGCCGTGCAAAACAAGGAAAATGAGGAAATAAAAAAAAAGGAAATATGTGCAATAAAAACAAAGTGCAGTAGTGCTAAATATTATAAATGTGAACAAATTAAATAATATAGATTAAAGGTGATATTCACAATAATGAAAATAAAGTGCAAATCGTGCACTTATAATAATGATAATAAATCGTGCACATATAATAATGATAATAAATCGTGCACACCAAAATGAATGAATATAAATACAACCGAAAACATGCATACAGTAGCCACTCTGTATGCAATGATATAAAGTGCTGAATGTGCAGAAGTAAACACAATAAGATATAACTGTATAGAACCAAGTGAAAATATAGCGATTGTGGCTAAGCAAATATAAACAATAATCTCTTAATAAAGTGCTGATGGCGTTTTCCCGTTATCAGAGAAATATTGCACTCTCCAGAGATGCACTCTAACAAGTCCACTATGGGTGATCCAATGGTATCCTTTGTGGTGACAAGTGCCTTCACCTCTCCACCCTTATGTGATTGGGTCCTCACCTCCGCTCCTGTGACCTAGCGGCTAAGCATAGGTCTAAAAGCTTATTATTGCCCCTCAAGGGACACCTTTCCTGGAGCCAGGGAGTGTGCTTTCTGTTATAAAACATATCCCATAAAAAAAAATAGAGTTTTTGTAAGAACTTACCGTAAAACTCTTTTCTCTGAGTCCTCCGACAGTCGCAGCCCATTCAGTGAGCCTTCACGTGGGTAATGGCGCCCTCTGCAGGAGTAAGCTAGGCAGTAAAAGGATTAGCAAAAACTTTTACACCTAGACACACCTCTAGGGGGCCGTCCCTCAGACATTACCCAGGCACACTTAGTACTGTTCTCCAGTTTCGTAGCAAGCAGTAACGGAAAGCATCAACCCCAAACAGGAAATTCAGAGGTACGGGGGCTGCGACTGCCGTAGGACTCAGAGAAAAGAGTTTTACGGTAAGTTCTTACAAAAACTCTATTTTCTCTTACATCCTCCAACAGTCGCAGCTCGTTCAGTAAGCCTTCATGAGTGGGACGTCCCAAAGCAGTGCAGGTGTGAGGGGTGGGAAGACACAACCTACAGAAAAGGCGACCAGGCAGGAGAAAAAACTGAGCCAACAGGGCAACAAAAGCTCAACAGGAGCTAAACCAGAACAAAAAACACCCCCCGAAAGGGACATAAAAAACATGTCTCTTCAAACAACCGCCGCGCTCAAAACCTTGCAGCCAAAGGAAACATCTGAGGATGCCATCACATCGAGATTGTAGAATTTTGTGAAAGTGTGCACAGACGACCAGGTCGCCACCTTGCACACCTGAGCCACAGAAGCCTGATGGCAAAACGCCCAAGAGGCACTCATAGCTCTGGTAGAATGGGCCCTCACAGGGAAAGGAGGCACCTGACCCTTGAGAGAATAGGCCCGAACAATAGACTGTCTGGTCCATTTAGAAATGGTTGCAGCGGACGCAGCCAAGCCCTTCTGAGGTCCCTCAGGAAGGACAAACAGGGAATCAGACTTTCTAAAAGACTCCGTGGCAGCCAGGTAAACCCTGACCACCCGGACCACATCCAGAGAATACAAGGCAAACTTCTTGGGATGTTTGGGCTTTGCACAAAGCAAAGGTAAAACAATATCTTCGTTGAGGTGGAAAGCAGAGACCACCTTGGGGAAAAAAGACTGATTGGGTCGCAAGACCACTTTATCCCTATGAACAACCAGATAAGTTGAGCGGCAAGACAGAGCCGCCAATTCAGACACTCTGCGAGCAGAGGTGATAGCCACCAGAAAGGCAACTTTCTGGGACAACACAGGCAGAGGAATGTCTCTGATGTTTTCAAAGGGAGGCCGTTGCAGAACGGACAAAACCAAATTCAGGTCCCATGAAGGCAAAGGAACCTTCCACAGGGGATCCAGATGACGCACCCCCTTGAATAAAGGTGCGAATCAAGGAATTCGTCACCAAGGGACACTGGAAGAAAATTGCTAAGGCCGACAACTGACCTTTGATAGTGGCCAGCGTCAAGCATTGATCCACACCTTGGATGGCTTAGAAAGCCTAAACCATCAGACCCAGAGACCGCATGCAGGCCCGCAGAGAGGAGAGATCGCTGTCCCTGAGGGACCTGACCCCGCCCTGCTGGGTCTGAAGTTTCTCCTCCGGGAGAAAAACCTTTGCTTGAGCGGAGTCCAGGACCATCCCCAGGTAACTGAGGCGAACTGACGGGATCAGTGCCGACTTCTGCAAGTTGATGGACCACCTGAACTCCTGGAGCGTCTGAACCGTGACAGCCAGATCGCCAGTCAGGGTGGCACACGAGCTTGCCCTTAACAGGAAATCGTCCAGATAACCAAGGACCGCAATCCCCCTCATGTGCAGCAAAGCCAGCACCGGAGCCAAAACCTTGGTGAATACCCTGGGAGCCGAAGCGAGACCGAAGGGTAATGCCACAAACTGAAAATGCTCCTCTGTCACTGCGAAGTGGAGATACCACTGATGGCCTTCTGCAGATATCCATCCTTTAAATCGATGGAGGACAGAAAATCCCCTGGACTTAACAATGCCACCACCGACTGAATGGATTCCATCCGGAACTTCTGCACCCGCACAAAGCGGTTCAGCAACCAGAATCGGACGCACTTTACCCTCCTTTCTGGGCATCGAGAACAGGTTGGAATAGAACCCGTGAAACCTGTCCCGCTGAGGGACTGGCACAATGACTCCATGGGCAAGAAGATCTTGCATCGTCCCTTTGAGATCGCTTAAACGATCTGGAGTCAGACAGAGATTTGATGGAAAGAACCTGTCTGTGGGGCGAGATCGAAACTTGATCTTATACACTGAATGAATTTAGTTTGTGAACCAACCTGTCCCAAATTCGGGACAACCAAGGTTCCTGAAAGTAACGCAGACGAACCCCCTACCCCTGAAACGGGTGAGGGCGTCCCTTCAGGTGGAGGAAGACTGGGCTGCTGCACCGGACTGACTGGCCTGGGGCTTCCCGGACCATGGCTTCTTGTGATCGCCTGAGGCCTTGAAGGATTTACCTTTTTCCTTAGCCCCTGAGGCACGAAAAGACCCATGAAGAGCTTTGAAAGAAGGACCCCGCCTTGTGTGGGGTGATTTTCCGTTAGAGGCTTGGGGCAAAAGGGTACTCTTACCCCCCATAAGACCTTTAATCAACTCATCTAAGGTATCCCCAAAAAGTCAATTACCCACATAAGGGACATCAGACACACTCTTCTTGGAAGCGTGGTCGGCTGACCAGCTTTTTAGCCAAATAATGCGGCGGATTGCTACCCCAACCGCAGATAACCTTTCGACCAAGGGAGCTTCATCCAAGGCCGCGTCACATAGGTACATCGCGGCCTGGGCCATCTGATCCACCAGGTCAAGGGCAGTTGGAGAGGCCGACTTCGCCACTAAGGTGCACCTAAGCACCTTGGACCATTCCGTGACTGCTTGAGAAACCATCACCGAAGCGAACACAGGTTTGAGCAGGGAGCCTGCCACCAAATAAATGTGGCGGGAAAGCGTTTCCACGTGTCTATCTGACAGATCCCTATACACCGGGGAGTTCTCTATGGGCATCAACGTGGATTTATTCAACCGAGAAACAGTGTGGTCCACCCTTGGTGACACCGTCCAGCGATTGTCGACTGGATCCGCAAAAGGATAACAGTATTGAAACCACTTAGGCACCGTCAGCATATGCTTGATGCGACGCCCTTGGTCGTTCATGGTTTCATGAAACTCCTCAGGGCAGGGAAAAACCTGACCCGACTTCTGGGCTTTTTGGGACCCGAAGGACACCCGCTTACCTGACTGGTAATATGTGCATCCACTGCAGCATGTTCCTACGCAACATTGGAGGGGGGGGGGGGTCTGGTTTATTGCAACCTCTTGTGTTCTCATGAGAAAAGTTATAGTGTCTGCATCCCTTTGGAAATATTTACCCCTTAGTGAGAATCTCACCAAAAATGTTAAAACTCCAATTGCATGGGAAGCCTAAATACTAGAGCTGCATGATTCTGGCTAAAATGAGAATCACATTTTTTTTGTTTAAAATAAAGATCATGATTTTTGGCGTTACATCATCTTTCAGATTCTACAAAAAATTGGGCTAACTTTACTGTTTTTCTTTATTCATGGAAGTGTATTTTTCCCAAAAATTGCGTTTGAAAGACCGCTGCGCAAATACAGTGTGACATAAAATATTGCAATGACTTCAATATTATTCTGTAGGGTCTCTGCTGATATATAGAATGTTGGGGGGGGGGGGGGGGTTTAAGTAATTTTTTTGCAAAAAATACTGATTTTAAATTGTAAGCAACAAGTGTCAGAAAAAGGCTTAGTCTTTAAGTGGTTAAACTGCCTTTATTTACAGACCAAAGTTCATCCCTTTGATCTAAGGCCCCGTTCACACTGGGGCGATCCGACTTCCCGGGGGGACCTCCGAGGTCGCGGTGCGAGGAGCGCGCCGCGACCTCGGAGCGGCCGGCACGGACTTCATAACATTGAAGTCTATGACGGTCGCTCCGGGTCGCCCCAAAGAAGCTCCGGACCCTTTTTCTAAGTCGTAGCGACTTTTATCGCTCCTTTTAGAACGGGTCCACAGCTTCTCTATGGAAGGCAACCAGGTCGCCTCACAGGTCGCCCCAGTGTGAACGGGGACTTAAAGAATGAAATGATACAATGTTTCCCCTCATGTTGTGATAAACTTTGCCAGCTGTTTTTTGTTTTTTTTTCTTTGACAGCTGTCAGCAGAGAATGGCTCTGCACTGAATCGTGGAACTGCTGGATTAAACGGAGTTCCACACTAAAAATTAACTTTACAGCATCAGTTAGAGTAAAACAACCTGAAAAAGAATTGGATAATTAATGTTTTTTTTGTTTCACTTACCTTGTTTTTAATAAAAATTAACTTATCTTCCTTCCTCTTCCTCCTTATGCGGCCACGGCCCCCGACGTCACTTCCTCCTTTGCATTGCGTCCTGGAAGATGAGCGTCATAAATCCCAGGATGCAATGGGAATGGCCGGCCGCTACTCTCATTGCTGATCGCAATCTACAGCGCATGCGCGAGATTGCGATTGGCATTCTGGGAGCCAGAAACCAGGAAGAAGGTCACAGCGGGGGACACAGCGGCTTCAGACGCCCACACCGGAGATGGCCGCGCTCTGCAATCAATTTTAAAGGTAAGATTTTATCTTTATTCATTTACTGTCCTGTACTGTAATGTGGGGTTAGTGTTAGTGTAATTGGGGTTAGTTTAGGATTAGGGGGGGTATTTTTAGCTAACAAATGTCTTTGTGGCCGGGAACTCCGCTTTAAGATCGTGAGTGAGGTTGAATCAAGATTTTTTAATGATTAATCGTGCTGCTCTACTAAATATGAACTTGCATCTTAGTGAAGACACCTGAGGAAATTAGTGGGCCAATACACAAGAAGCAAATTATTTTTCCTTATGTTTATTTTTTTTATGTTTTTAGCAATTTATATTTCCTTACATTTATTATGTTTCCTACTGCAGTCAATCACAGCCAGTGAGGAAGGGGCAGGGGCCGGGGCTGAGGCGCGCTCTGTGTTTCAATGGACACACAGTGCTCAGCTCGGGAGCAAGCCCACACAAGTGCCCCCATAGCATGTGGTTTGCTATGGTGGGCACATGGCAGGGGGAGAAGTCAGAAAAGCCAGTGGGGGCCCAAGAAGAGGGGGATCAGGGCTGCTATGTGCAAAACCATTACACAGAGTGATAAGTATGGCATGTTTGGTTTTTTTTTTTTTTTAAATATGGGTTTGCAATCACTTTCAATTACAATATGCCTTGTGTAGCAGTTTTATATGCTATATTAATTGTAACAAAATTGGAATTCCCTTTTAAGGACTCATTTATTAGGTTTTAGAGGAGGATAATATTAAAGGGCAACTTTACGTTTAGAAAGGTTTTCTTGTAAAGGCTCACCTGTGGTATAACTACTTCTATGAAATACTTACCTTCAGCCCTGCTTCGAACATCTTCCCTGTGCGACCCTGCCCTGCATCACCTAGACTTGTAAATGGCCCTAAAGCAGAGCGCTCCTCTTCTCACCATGCTCAAAGACAGGCACTGGGTCCTTTACCTTCTCTACCCACAATCCTCCATGTTCCTGCAATCCCCTGGACATGCCCAAGTAATGTAAAATTTCTTGCACACACAGTGGCCGCATTGGTTAGTAATGGAAATAGTTTGATTGGGATAGCTTGGCCCAAATAAACCTTTTTAAGAGATATTAAAGCTGGAAATCTACTTTACGCAACAGAAGCTAAACAGTCGCTAAGGGCAGTTGTTGTAACTTTTCTTTGCTCAAGTTTTTAGAATAGAAGCCTGGCATGACAAGCTGGGAGAAAAACTCTCAGTACATTCCAGAATACTACAGGGAAATCTTCTGTGACCATAAAAGATGAATGATATTGGTTTGGACAAAACATAACAGTAGATGCAAACACAATAAACTAATCCCAACAGTGGAGCATCACGGGTGGGATGTAGACTGGGCTGATCTCTATCCTCAGGATCCAGACTTGACAAAATCATAGATAACAATTAATTCTAGACTGTAACAGTCAATTCTACAGGAGAATACATTAGCCACTTGCCGACAGTAATCCTACTGCGGCAGTGTGCCTCAACTGAGTCCAGCGAAGTAGACCTACGTCGCTGGACTCCTAGTGGTCTCAGCGGCGCGTGAGCGCGTCTAAACACAGCGGGAGTCGGGCCGGAGGGAAGTCATCGCTGATCGCCGGGGAAAGTGTGAGAAGATCTTCTCAGTGACAGACAGGGAGACATCACAGGATTCAGCATAGCTGAACCTGCGATCTCTGTCTGTGTCACAGAACCCCCTCTTCCCACACACGTCAGTAAGCATGAGGCACACATTTTAACCCTTTGATCACCCATGGGGTTAACCCCTTCCCTGCCAGTGTCATTATTACAGTAACAGTGCATATTTATAGCACTGATTACTGTAGTAATGTCACTGTTCCCCCTAAAAGTGTCAAAAGTGTCAGTTAGGGGTACGATCTGTCTGCCGCAATGTCGCAGTCCCGCAAAAAATCGCAGATTGCTGCCATTACTAGTAAAAAAAACAAAAGAACAATAAAAATGACAACTCCTACCCGTAGTTAGTAAACGCGATACATTTTGTGCAAACCAATCAAAATACGCTTATTGCAATTTTTTTTACCAAAAATATGTAGCAGGAAACAAATTGGCCTAAAAGGTTAAAAAATTAGATTTTTAATTTTTTTTTGGGGGAATGTTATATAGCAGAATGTAAAAAAAAATATTGTTTTTTTTTAAATTGTCGCTCTTTTTTTGTTTATAGCGCAAAAAATTAAAAATCGCACAGGTGATCAAATACCACCAAAAGAAAGCTGTATTTGTGGGAAAAAGGACAACAATTTTATTTGGGTACAGCGTCGCACTACCGTGCAATTGTCCGTTAAAGTATTGCAGTGCTGAATAGCAAAATAGGGCCTGGTCAGGAAGGGGGTTAAATCTTCCGGTCTTAAAGTGGTTAGTGGAAGCTTAAAGGAATTTGGGTCAAACAGACTAGTAATTTGCTGTATGCATGAATAAATCTACAAAAGATCATATAGACAGTAAAATCTAGAGGAAAATGCTTTAAAATGGCTTCATATGTGAAAACCTTAAAGCATATATGGGAGCAGCCATTGCTGGCCTCCTTCTGAAAATGCTGGTAGACTGGTTGGTAAGCTGACCAAAAGGCTTTATTTCTGAGTTAACTGACCAGGAAAAAATATACCAATTAGCAAAGCCAAAGAAAAGTTATTAGTCCTGATCTGCATACTTTTTGGTGGTCATGGACTCCATAATACTGAAGACAGAAGGTCGTCATGCTAACCTTGTTTGCTTTAAAACGGACTTCCAGGTAAACGGCTAAGAACATAGGGGTGCATATCATAAAATTTGAATATCATCAAAAAGTTAATTTATTTCAGTAATTCAATTCAAAAAGTGAAACCCATATTTTATATATATGCATTACATACAGAGTGATATATTTTAAGCATTTCATTCTTTTAATGTTGATGATTATGGCTTACAGCTAGTGAAATCCCACAATTCAGTATCTCAAAAAATTAGAATATTACACAAGACCAATAATAAAAAAAAAGGATATTTAATACAGAAATGTTGGCTTACTGAAAGGTATGTCCATGTACAGTATAGTATGCATTCAATACTTGGTCGAGGGTTCCTTGTGCATGAATTACTGCATCAATGTGGCGTGGCATGGAGGTCATCAGCCTGTGGCACTGCTGAGGTGTTATGGAAGTCCAGGTTGCTTTGATAGGGGCCTTCAGCTCATCTGCATTGTTGGGTCTGTACCCAATGTCCTCTGGCACCCGCCGATCATTAGGCAGAGAGGCAGAACGGGGATCTAAAAAACACAGCACATCACCGCTCTGAAAGGAGCGAAGGGATGAAATTTGTGTTCCTGCAAAGCAGGAAATAAATTCCATCTCTTCCCCTAATAAAAGCACCTTACACAGTATATTAAAACACAGGCTAGGCACACAGTTAACCCTTTGATCGCCCCTGATGTTAATCCCTTCCCAGTCAGTGTCATTAGTACAGTGACAGTGCATATTTTTTAGCACTGATCACTGTATTAGTGTGACTGTTCCCCAAAAAGTGTCAAAAGTGTCAGTTAGTGTTGGAATGTGTGCCGCAATATCACAGTCACTGATCCCTGCCACTACTAGTAAAAAAAAAAAAAAGTTCCATAAAAATATCCCACAGTTTGTAGATGCTATAACTTTTGCGCAAACTAATCAATATACACTTATTGGGATTTTTTTTACCAAACATATGTAGCAGAATATATATTTTGGCCCAAATCTATGAAGAAATTCGATTTCTTAATTTTTTTTATTGGATAGGTTTATAGCATTTGTAGGAAAGAAAGGACATACATTTTATCTGGGTACAGTGTTGCACGACTGTACAATTTTCAGTTAAAGTATCACAGTGCCGTTTTGCGTAAATCTTCAGAAGGTCAAGTGGTTAAATGTCAGCAGCTACAGCATTTGTTGGGGGGAGCCTGGAGCTACTCAAGTCTAACTCTGTGCTATTTATTTTTTATGTCCCCCTGAAGTCATCTGAGATTGTGGCAATCCAGAGAAATCACCCACAGTACCTTTTCTCTACCACAAGATGTCCTCAGTCTCCAGGCTAAATAATTCCCAGCATTATTCAACCTGAAATACTGAAGAGATACTATGAATGCATAGCATCATGGGACCGCCCCTGAGGGGTGTCATCACAGCACCCTTCAATCACAGTGTATTAATAGAGTGAGACACTGCATCAGCGCAACTCTCAAAATTAACCAGGACCTTCTAAGTGGGGGGGTGGGGTTCTGAGGAGAATTTGGCTGTAAGCGTTCGGTTCAAGTTGCATGTTAAGGACCAAGTATTGTGAGTTGGGTACTAATAAGTTATGTTAAGGGGGTATTAAACCCAAAACCAAACATGTCATATTGCAGCCTTCCAATCATTATATGTGGTGGATGCATTTGTTTTCTTTTTTTAGGCTTTTTTTCGCTTTGTTTTAACCTGGTGATCTGGCCAGTAACATACCTCCGGGGAAAGGAAACACCTTTGCCGCTCTGGATGGCTTGTGAGTGCCAAAGGTAACCGACGCCTCCATTGCAGCTTCAGCTGCGTCCTCCATTTTTAAGGTCTCATGCACAGATACAATCAGTGCATCCACCAGCGCCTTTTCCTGCGCGGTTGCAGAAGTGGAGGAATCATCCTCACTATCTGAGAACTCAGGGAGCGTGGTCACAGACCCAGCAGAGTGTCTCACATTTGTGGCGGTCGAATCAGATTCAGGATCTGAGGAGACAGATGAGGGAGGGGAAGGCAGGGGGCGCTTTTTGCTAGCCCATCGCCCAAAAATCACCTCCACCCGGGACACAAAGGACCCCAGGTCCACTGCTAGTGCATCAATAGATGGTTGGGACTCGGAGGGACCTGCAGCCTCTGAGAGGGGATCAGGTGGGGAAATGTGCTCCAAAGACTCCATGAGTCAATAGAGTGACCCCACAAGAAAAGGTGTAAAAAAACACTGCTAAGGGACACCACTCCGGCAGCACCTCACTGTCTCCAGTAACAGAGGACCTAATCGATCCTCAGCAGAGTGGGAGAGGACCCCACCAGACTCACTACCCAGCAGAAAAAGGCACCTGCGGCCACCAGGATAATCTGCACACCACGTGCAGGGATCAGGAAGTGAAAAGATCCAGGAGTCAGCACCGGGGGATAAGGAGGGGCTCCCACTGCCAAAATCGCTCCACTCCACAGGGCTCCACTGTCATGACCGCCACAATTTTCAATAGCAAACCACCCCAAAATGGCCGCTGGACTACACAAACATCGCCGCCGTGCATTGAGCACACAGGCTACAGCAAAATGGCGGCACCACGAGGCTCCCAGGAGGGATCCCTAGGCCTCAGAAAATGGGACAGACAGGAAGGGGGGCCCCGGCAGGAGCCCCCACCAGGTACACCCACCCCCTCACCTCTGGGGGATCTATATACATTGCATTGATTTTAACAAACTTTGTAGCAGATACCTAACTTTTGTTGCGCTAAAGACATAGCTGTTTGTTTCACCTCTGAAAGCAGATTCTGAATGGGAGGGTCTGGTTCATTATATTCACCTGGTGCACTCTTCATTTTGTGTCTACATCACTATAAGGGTGTTTAACCCTTGGAGTGTATCTCACCAAAAATGAAATTTCTATTGCAGGGGATGCCTAAAATTTGACTTGTATCTTAGTGCAGACTTCTGGGCAAATCAGCGAGCCAATCACAAGCAGGAAATTACATTTCTGGGGAAGTTCTGTATACCAAAGGAATGCCTCCAGGTAGCCTTATTTCATTGAATTTTACAGAAAATTACTGAGCTGTAGACTGAAAAGGAAAGGTAATTAAAGCATGGCCTGTGTAGCAGTTGTATATGCTAGATTATTTTGTTATTTTTTATTATTTATATATTTTTTTCACAAATCTGGAGTTACCCTTTAAGCGCAGCTGGCACCAGATGACCGCATTTTGTTATAGGCTTGAAAATTGTAACAGAAGTATTTATTTAGTCATTTCAGACATAGATTTTTGATAGAGATTGATACAACAAAAATACACAAAACAAGAAGCCTACAATTAAAAAGACAAGATGCAAAAGCCCTGTTTGACCCCGCTCTCTCCAAGATCGTTGCCCTTATTTTGTAAAAGTCTAGTTGAGCCATTTACAGCCTTGGAGAAAATGCAGAAACTGTGATATGATGTTACAGTGCCACCTCTTGGTAGAAAGTTGGAACTGATCTAACTTGATGTCTTTTTCAAAATGTATGCTACATTTACACCTATGCTGATGCAACAGAGCTTGCACGCGTTTTGGCATGTTTACATGTATTGCATTTAGGACAGTTCATTCATTTCAATGGGCTGCCCTACGCACGAATAACGTCCTAAAGAAGTGCATGACCCTTTAAAGTAAATCACACTGTACCAAAATGCATGATACTTTGTGCGCATGCTAGCTAGATGTGTGGGGATTCCCAGAAGAATTATTGGCACCACCGTGCATCTGCAAAAGGGCTGTGCAATTTTTGTGGTAAAGCGCGTTTTTTTTATAACAATATAACAATAAGTGCAGCGCTAAAGAAATGTGATACAATCATGTAGATAATATAACTGTGATACTTAATATATTAAAGCATAAGTAACAATAATTCTGATCATGAATAAAAATAGTGTCCAAGTCCAAACAAAAAAGGAAAATCAACTCCAGTGATGAGCAGGAGGAAACTTTGGAAGAGGAACCACAAGTCCCAGCATACACAGAGATCCAAACTTCCCGATTTTCTAACAGCAGGGGAGTACAGATATGTGAGATAAGACAAATTGGCCGCTTACCAGATGGATATGGCTTCCAAATTAATGGATAAGCCTCTAAGCGCTTTTAAAGGTAAGCCTCATAAGGTGAAAATCATCCAGGCGTAATATTCAGTAAGGAAATCCATGTTGTATATGCTCCATATGCCATAAAGATCAAGGAAATGCATAGCGTAATACAGTACAAAAAGCTAGTATTAATTTAAAAGAGATGCACTCACATGTACACAAGAAAAAAGGAGCATGGGTAAAAGATCCTGATGGTTGAAAACGGCTGCAGTGTTCCTATACAATTCGGCCGAGGGGCGTGGTGACGTCACATCTGGTCCCACCCAAAAGCGCGTTTTTTTACATTCCCGCAACACACAAATGTGAACCTAGCAAGTCAGCATTGCTATGATACAGAAAACATGAATAAATCTGTTTTTAAGGATTAGCAGTGATTTGAACTGACCTAGCATCCTCCAGCCATATACATATTCCTCTGGGCTTGCAGCAGCTATGTAAACATTTATTTCACTCTAAAGCCGGGGTATATACCGCACTCTACAACAACAGTAATCTAAGCCAATGGTTGCCAGCCTTATCAAGACCAGGGTCCGGTAAATTCTTCCAAAACCTATGTCTATCTACAGTGCCTTGCGAAAGTATTTGGCCCCCTTGAACTTTGCAACCTTTTGCCACATTTCAGGCTTCAAACATAAAGATATAAAACTGTAATTTTTTGTGAAGAATCAACAAGTGGGACACAATCATGAAGTGGAACGAAATTTATTGGATATTTCAAACTTTGTTAACAAATAAAAAACTGAAAAATTGGGCGTGCAAAATTATTCAGCCCCCTTAAGTTAATACTTTGTAGCGCCACCTTCTGCTGCGATTACAGCTGTAAGTCGCTTGGGGTATGTCTCTATCAGTTTTGCACATCAAGAGACTGAAATTTTTGCCCATTCCTCCTTGCAAAACAGCTCGAGCTCAGTGAGGTTGGATGCAGAGTGTTTGTGAACAGCAGTTTTCAGTTCTTTCCACAGATTCTCGATTGGATTCAGGTCTGGACTTTGACTTGGCCATTCCAACACCTGGATATGTTTATTTGTGAACCATTCCATTGTAGATTTTGCTTTATGTTTTGGATCATTGTCTTGTTGGAAGACAAATCTCCGTCCCAGTCTCAGGTCTTTTGCAGACTCCATCAGGTTTTCTTCCAGAATGGTCCTGTATTTAGCTCCATCCATCTTCCCATCAATTTTAACCATCTTCCCTGTCCCTGCTGAAGAAAAGCAGGCCCAAACCATGATGCTGCCACCACCATGTTTGACAGTGGGGATGGTGTGTTCAGGGTGATGAGCTGTGTTGCTTTTACGCCAAACATAACGTTTTGCATTGTTGCCAAAAAGTTCGATTTTGGTTTCATCTGACCAGAGCACCTTCTTCCACATGTTTGGTGTGTCTCCCAGGTGGCTTGTGGCAAACTTTAAACTATACTTTTTAGGGATATCTTTAAGAAATGGCTTTCTTCTTGCCACTCTTCCATAAAGGCCAGATTTGTGCAGTATACGACTGATTGTTGTCCTATGGACAGAGTCTCCCACCTCAGCTGCAGATCTCTGCAGTTCATCCAGAGTGATCATGGGACTCTTGGCTGCATCTCTGATCAGTCTTCTCCTTGTATGAGCTGAAAGTTTAGAGTGACGGCCAGGTCTTCGTAGATTTGCAGTGGTCTGATACTCCTTCCATTTCAATATTATCGCTTGCACAGTGCTCCTTGGGATGTTTAAAGCTTGGAAAATCTTTTTGTATCCAAATCCGGCTTTAAATTTCTCCACAACAGTATCTTGGACCTGCCTGGTGTGTTCCTTGTTCTTCATGATGCTCTCTGCGCTTTAAACGGACCTCTGAGACTATCACAGTGCAGGTGCATTTATACGGAGACTTGATTACACACAGGTGGATTCTATTTATCATCATTAGTCATTTAGGTCAACATTGGATCATTCAGAGATCCTCACTGAACTTCTGGAGAGAGTTTGCTCCACTGAAAGTAAAGGGGCTGAATAATTTTTGCACGCCCAATTTTTCAGTTTTTTATTTGTTAACAAAGTTTGAAATATCCAATACATTTCGTTCCACTTCATGATTGTGTCCCACTTGTTGTTGATTCTTCACAAAAAATTACAGTTTTATATCTTTATGTTTGAAGCCTGAAATGCTGAAATGTGGCAAAAGGTTGCAAAGTTCAAGGGGGCCAAATACTTTCGCAAGGCCCTGTATCTATATATATATATATATATAGATACACACACATATATATATATATATATATAAATATATATATACACACACTATATTGTCAAAAGTATTGGGACGCCTGCCTTTACACGCACATGAACATTAATGTCATCCCAGTCTTAGTCTGTAGGGTTCAATATTGAGTTTGCCCACCCTTTGCAGCTATAACCGATTCAACTTGTCTGGGAAGGCTGTCCACAAGGTTTAGGAGTGTGTCTATGGAAATGTTTGACCATTCTTCCACAAGTGCATTTGTGAGGTCAGGCACCGATGTTTTACGAGAAGGCCTGGCTCACAGTCTCCACTCATGTGCGTGTAAAGGCAGGTGTCCCAAACCTTTTGACAATATAGTGTGTGTATGTATATATATATATATATATATATATATATATATACACATATATATATATATATATATATATATATATATATACATACACACACACACACACACACACACACACAAACACAATAAAAGTATGGGAATGCATTATATGCCTTTAACCACATCCCGCCCGCCCTATAGCAGATTGACGGCGGGATTGTGGTTGTATTAACCTGACCGGACGTCATATTACGGCGGAGGATAATACGCTCTGCGCGCCCCCCCCGGGA
Source organism: Pelophylax lessonae (assembly GCF_965119305.1). Taxonomy (NCBI): domain Eukaryota; kingdom Metazoa; phylum Chordata; class Amphibia; order Anura; family Ranidae; genus Pelophylax; species Pelophylax lessonae. Next base: position 41,751,230 of record NC_138778.1, on the reverse strand, counting down.
GCAGAGTGGCGATCGGTGATGCGAGGTGTCAGTCTGACTCCGTGCATCTCCGATCTCGGTAAAGAGCCTACTGACGTAGGCTCTTTACCATGTGACCAGCCGTGTCCAATCACGGCTGGTCACATAGTAAACAGGAAGGGCCGTTGATCGGCTTTCCTCAGTACGTGCCTGACAGGCACGAGTAAAGGAGCGCCGATCGGCGGCTCCCCTGACAGGGGGGGGTCGGCACTGGTAGTCAGATCATTGATTACCAGTGCAGACCCGGGGGGGGGGGGTGTCACTAGAACGGCCAGGGAGCCCCCCAGTGCCCTCCCCATCAGTGCTGCCCGCCAGTGCCCTCACTATCAGTGCTGCCCACCAGTGCCCATCATTGCCATCTATCAGTGTCGCCCACCAGTGCCCATTATTGCCCACCAGTGCCGCCTATCAGTGCCGCCCATCAGTGCCGATCAGTGCCGCCTATCAGTGCCCATCAATGCCGCCTATCAGTGCCCAGCAGTGCCCACCAATGCTGCATATCAGTGCTACCTATCAGTGCCACATATCAGTGCTGCCTATCAGTGCCACCCCATCAGTGCCTCCTCATCGGTGCAGGAAAAAACGTATTTATTTACAAAATTGTATAACAAACAAAAAAACTTTTTTTTTTTTCAAACTTTTTGGTCTTTTTTTATTTGTTTAGCAAAAAGGAAAAAACCCAGAGGTGATCAAATACCACCAAAAGAAAGCTCTATTTGTGGGGGGAAAATGACATAAATTTGGTGTAGGTACAGTGTTGCATGACCGCGCAATTGTCAATCAAAATGCAACAGCGCTAAAAGGGGAAAATTGGCCTGGGCAGGAAGGGGGTGAAAGTGCCCTGTATTGAAGTGGTTAAATCCTGGAAAGCTCTGGGTGCGGCCTGGTGGCATTGTGGGAGGATTGTGTTTCTGGAGGGGGCTAGGTGATTCTGTAGCAGACTTAGTTTGGTCTTGTAGGGGGATGAGGTTTCTGGAAGGGGCTGGGGGGGGAACTATGGGGGCTGAGATCTCTGGAGGGGCTTGGTGTCTCTCCAGAAGGTTGGGAACTTTAGGGGGCACTGTGGGAGGTTGAACAGTGCTCTGGGAAGTTGGGGGGGGGGGGCGCTGTGGAGGCTAAAAAGCACTGCAGTCCATGACGGAGGGTTGGGGGGCACTATGAGATCTGGGAGGCACTGTGGAAGCTTAGGTGATCTGCAGATGGCTGATGGCTTGGGAGGAGGGAGGTCATGGCCTGGTGGTTGAGAACCACTGACCTATACAGTACTCCCCCCCCCACAGCAGCCATATATACAGTACTGTATATGCTACAACCAAATATGTAGTTCTCCCCACACACAGAATCTAGATATCAGTATTGTACCTTCCCATACATCAGCCATGCATACAGTGTTGTCTACCCCCAACCATATATATGGTACCTTTGTAAAGAAGACAAAAATGGCAAAAGGTGAAATGAACACACTTTGAAATCTTTATTCTAGGAAAATCTATGATGTTCCTCTTTCATAGGCTGTTTGACTTTTTTGTCTTTCTGGAGTCAGATGAGCTCTGTTTGTTCCCTACCATTAGGGCCTTTTCTGTTACTATGGGTTCTCACTACTATTCGTTTGGCTCTCTATGTACGTACAAAGCACACTGGGCACCAATCTAATCTTCAGTCACCCAACTCACAAGTGTCATTTTACTGCTCTCAGATGATGGAGACCACACAAATATAAAGGAAAAAAAAAGTTGCGCTCTAAAGAAAGTTAAAACGCTGGTAACTTTATTCATAAGGACAATATGAACAGAGAACCCCTGCCTGGGACCAGCTCCTGCAAAGAGTTTCACTCACAGGCCTGGGCCTAATTGTAAAAGTCAGGTAACCTCTACAATTAAGCCTAGCCTTGTGGTTGAAATGCATGAGAACAGAGGTCCAAGGTGGGTTCAGGTTGCCTGGATGATTAAAGTCACCAGTGTTTGACTTTTCTTCAGAGTGCAACTAGTCTTCTCCATTGGGTTGGTGCAGCTCATAGGATGAGCCTCTGTTGGCGTTTAGCACCCTATCTTCCATGAAGGTGACCCATATCAGGGTTTGGAAGCAGCAGATCCCAAACATTTTAGAGAGACAACAAGCAGTTGAGTCTGGCTGTGTTGTAGTGTACAGAATCAAGGCAGTCTGAAGTATATCACATACAACACAGTGTAGGTAGATAACACCCCACTATGAACCCCATACCCCAGAAAACTCAATCACCCCAATACACTGATCACATCTACCATGTGCCTGAATACACTCAGTACATATCACTATTCACTACTGTACACCCATCACATCCCACTGTGTACCCCAATACACTCAGCATGCCCCTCCATGTACCCATATACATTCAGGCCATCCCACCATGCACCTTTATACACAAAGCACACTCCAGCATGCACCCCATTAAATCAAGCATTCCACACCACTCACCCGTAAAAAACAAGCACACCCCGGAATGCACCCCAATAAATCAAGCATTCTACATCACTCACCCCTATACAACAAGCACACCCCATCAGGTACACCTATAAGCTCAGCACAAACCACTATGTACCCTAATGCACACAGAATGTCACACCATGCACCCCCATACACTCAATATGACCATGCACCCCCATACACTCATCATGCACCCCAAAACACAGCATGTAATACCATGCTTCCTAATATAGTAAGCACACCCTACAATGCATTCCCATGTAGCCCCATATGCTTAGCATGCTTCACTATGTACCCTAAACCCTAAAGCACTTAGTACACCCCACCTTTCATCCTCATGCACTAAGCAGGGTTTGCTACACAACCAAATACACACAGCAATCTCAACCATGTAGCATAATAAACAAGCCAAACCATGCAATGCAATATAATTCGTATGTCCCACCATGTACCTTGATACACTCAGCATGCCAACCTTTCACCTACATGCACCCAGCACATCTCGCCATACACCCCACTACATGCAACTTACCTTACCATGCATTCCCCATACAATCAGCACACCCCACTGTACACATCAGTAGGCATCACCATACATCCCAATACACAGGGCATACTCCTCATCACACCATGTCATACCCTCCTCAGTGCTCTTGTTAGTGGATCAGCACACATAGTTGTGGCAGATGGGGAAAAAAGGTGAGAATTTGTAGGCTCACTAAATAGAGCATCCATCAGCCACATCCCTAATATATCAGATTTGGAGAGAGATTATTGGGGGTACCCTGGACCAATAAAGGAACCACGGACTACAACCCAAATAAAAATGGGATTTTCTAGGGCTGTAATATGCTCTAAAGAAAGATAATTACATGGACCAAAAATATTCATAAAATCGATAATTTTATTGAAATACAAAAAAGTTGCATTCAAATTCATAACAAGAATTGGTATCCATGTAACTGATTAGTTTTTGTCTAAACATCCAATGTATAGCACCTTGTTATGAATTTTGATGCAACTTTTTTGTATTTCAATAAAATTATCGATTTCATGAATATTTTTGGTCCATGTAATTATCTTTCTTTAGAGCATATTACAGCCCCAGAAAATCCCATTTTTATTTCGGTTGTAGTCCGTGGTTCCTTTATTGGTCCAGGGTACCCCCAATAATCTCGCTCCAAATTTGTGGCCCCCAATAATCTCTCTCCAAATATGATGGTCGCCGAAGACATGAAGCTCCAGCCACTTGCTGCTCATTACCTGCCCATCCTCAAAAATGCTGACCGTGTTCACACAACTCTGTCAAGACCCCTTTCTGCATTAGGTCTTAAATACCTCTATGGGTTGGGATGATTACCTTTATGCCCTGTACAGCATACAGTAGTTGGTCATCAAGCACTTTAACACCAACAAGAGAAATGCGGTATATTCAGACACTAGAGAAAAGAACTCGCTCCTTGAGCTAACATCACAGAAAAGAAGCCCATATAAATATGCATTTTTGTGTTTTCCTTTCCTAATGTTAGCTATGGTCCATTTGAATTGCACTTCGCTGGGGGGATTATTAGCTTTTTGTACAAACCGGTTCGGATGTTCCCGACACATTCAGCATGAAACAGGATGGCATTATCAGTGTGAACTGCCACCCCCAGGGACAAAACACAGCAAACATAAAAAAGTGTTATATTTATAAAACTTCTTTTAAATGTTACAAAAATTAACAGTCTTCATTTACACTTGTAATCACACACGTCGTCCTTGATCTAATCACGCATAGGCATTTGTTTGGGCTCATTGTAATACATTTGCTGACATACTTCCTGCTGTTACACTAGAGGTGTTTGCAAGATGCAGGCAAAAAACAACAGTTTTTGCATGTCACTTTAACAAGTTTCATACACAGAGACAAAACAAGGAAAGGAAAAAGTTTTGATCAAGAGAGCATATTCAACAACTAAAGCACTGTTCTAAGAACGTTACTCCTAGTACCATTAAAGTGTTACTAAACCCACAACAGTAACATCAGAGCGCATATACAGTAAAGCATGCTTGTTATTATACTCACTGTAGAACCTAAGGGGTTAATCCCTTGCATTGTGTAAAAAGGATGTTTGATCCTGTCTTCTCTGATCCTCCCCTTCATCTACTGACTCCAGAACAGGTCCAAATAGTACAGAGCCAATGGAATCAGGCTGCACATGCTCGGTTTGGTGTGTAATGCTAGAGAATTTTTTTTCTTGGAAGAGTGCATGTGATCAGCACAGGGACAATCAGCACTGTTCAGACAGAGGGTCAGGGGTCCTGCATCCTGATAGGACAGTCAGTGCAGTATGAAAACTCCTCCTAAAAGCTATAACCAGACAATGATAGAAGTCATAAGACTGCTATATACTGCTGATGAGAAAAGGTATTTAGCAGTTTATATTTACTAAAATAATTGCATATCTATGCTCTGTGTACTGTGGGAGACCAAATATAGTAAATGCAGGGTCCTGGGTTTAGTAACATTTTATTAGTGCATGTTTTCGACATATCCAGGAAGAGGGAATAGATTTCAGGATGAGATTTTTTTTTTTTTTAATCACACCAGATAACACGGAGCAGTAGATCTCTCACTTTCATGTGGTGCACACCTATGGTTGGCCATTCTGCTAATTCTTGTTGAATCAGTTAAATCCGAATCATCGATGGCCCTGCAAGCACCACCTCGCTCGATACATTCAATTTTAAAAATCGACTGAGCTGGGTGGAAAATTATTAGTTAAGCAGTGACTCCCTCATCCCCCACCCCCACTTTCCCGAGACAAGCGACAGCAAGGGGAATGCAGAAAGACCAACGCCCCCTCTCCCTCTGCATTCCTCTTGCCACCACTTGTCTTAGGAAACTGCTTAGAGCCAAAGCAAGCGGCCCTCTCCTTTCTAGCTACGTTGTCAGACAACCATAGGGGGGAAAGGAGCAATTTTATAGCTAGGGTTATTAAAGAGGAAGTAAACTTCCTTTCCTGACTTTTACCTATAGGTAAGCCTATATTAAGGCTTAAATATTGGTAGTGTAAATATCTCCTTAACGTGCAGCGTTTAGGAGATATTTACATTACATGCAGCCAGTGACATGGCGCATACGCGCTGAAGGAACGGGCACCCGTCAGCGGCGGCTCCCATGCGCATGCAGGGGAGTGACATCATCGGGGTTCCGGCCAGTCACAGAGCAGGAGCCTGCGAACCTGGAAGCAAGACGGGTGAAAATGGAAGTGGCTGCAGCAGCTCTGGAACAGTTTAGTTTTAAGGTAAGTTTTACATAATGTGCTAGCATGCGATGCATACTACCACATTATGACTTTACCTTGCAGGAAAAAAAAAAGTCAGCCAACAGTATACAACCGCTTTAAGCACCTAGCAACATGGGATAAAGTACTACATGCACTTTGTTCCACATGGGACACATCAGTGGAAAAAAATTATAGTTCTGTAACTTCTTGCTGCTGTTGGGTTCTTGCCCTTCAAGTGGCTTTGATGCATGAGGCAAGTAGGAGGGGCTTTCAATCACGTGGCACTTTGATGATGGTATTAGGAACTCGTCCTACTGGCTCCTGATGGTTTGTAGATGACTATGAACTTTCAGTGAGAGCTGGGTCACAGTACTGGGGTGCCCATGGAGCATGCCCTAGAACAGCGATGGGGAACCTTGGCACCCCATCTTTTGGAACTATATTTCCCATGATGCCCAACTACACTGCAGAGTGCATGAGCATCATGGGAAATGTAGTTCCAAAACATCTGGAGTGCCAAGGTTCGCCATCACTGCCCTAGAACAATACAGGGATGCTTTTAAGTGACAGGCATTAGGGCGACCCGCTGTGTTGCCGCATATATGCGTAAGGCTGTTGTAAAAGTTTCAAATAGTGCTGAAGGCTGCTGTATCAATCAGTACTGCTTCTTTTTACCAGACCTGGACAGATTCAGAGGTAGGCAGGTGTAAACAAACACAAAATGGTTTACATTCACCTTTCCATAGGGCTGCATAGAGCTTCCATTCAGGTCCCCCTGGTTAATGCGTATAAGTAACAGGCATTAGTGCGACCCGCTGTGTTACCGCATATATGCCTAAGGCTGTTGTAGAAGTTTCAAATAGTGCTGAAGGCTGCTGTATCAATCAGTACTTCTTCTTTTTACCACACCTGGACAGATTCAGAGGCAGGCAGGTGTAAATGAACAAAAAATGGTTTACATCCACCTTTCCATATGGCAGCATGGAGCTTCTGATCGGGTCCCCCTGAAAAACAGACAGGCAAACCGGTTTGGAATACCCGTGTGATGGGGCCTTAGAGTCCGTTCATGTTAGATGCATTTGTTTGCAATGAGTAATGCAGGCTAAACACAAGGGCATGTGGAAAACAATTGTTTTCTATGTGCCCTGTTCATACTAAAACACTGTGTCGAGGTGCACGCATAAAAATACATGTCTGTATTTTTTATGCAGCGCATTGAGCTGAATGAAATGTCCTTTAAAAAAGCAAACAGTGTAAAGCATAGTAACGCATTACACAAATGTTCTATGGTGCCTAGCGCATGTGAGCTGCTGTTAACAAGCCCGTAGACCAGGGGTAACAACAGCAAGGTATATGGCACAATTTCTGCTGGTAAATTAGTGTGTAAAACTCCCATAGTCTTAAATAAAAACCAATTGTAATATGTGTTATATTATAGTTCATAAAACTACAAAAGTCCATAAATTCACAGGAAGGAATGGTGTATCAGCACCAGGTGGGCAGCTCCTCCCAGAGACGGAAAAGGATCTCTGTAAGGCCCCTTTCTCACATGCCGCTCTGTCGGCGGACTCCGTTTTTCTCAGCAGGGGATCGATCTGCACGCTGTGTGCGGAGACAGAGCTGTCAGGTCCCTGCTCTTCTCTATGGGGGAATCGGATGAGAACCGACCGCCTGTCCGTTTTCATCCGATCCGCCAGACGGATGGAAAATAGGGTTTCCATCCATCCGGATTTGACGAACAGGATCGGATCGGATGTCAGCGGACATGTCTCCGTTGACATCCGATGCCCCATGGGGCATCCGTTCAGATCCGCCTGAAAAACTGACAGGCGGATCTGAATGCAAGTGTGAAAGGGGTCTTACACAACAAAAACACACAGGGAGGTTTCTCCAAGTCCCGCTTCACACTGGGGCAACTTGTCAGGCTACTTAGCCGCCTGACAAGTCACGCTCCCATTCAGTGCAAGGGAACCGTTCTAATCGGAGCAACTCAAGTCGCTCCGACTTAGAAAAGGGTTCCTGCTCTACTTTGGGGGCGTCTTGCATTGTTACTTTGAAGCCGCCCCAGTGTGAACCCAGCCTAAGTGCAATATTTATAAGAACTTTAATGGGGCAGCCAAACACTCAAATGTGTTCAGAAAGAATGTGCATATCTAGTAGTATCAACAGAGGGGTCGCCCAAGTTCCAGATCGGTAGCTGGGCTGTACGAGTTGGGTCACCGCTCATAAGATGTAGAGGAGGACTTCTGTAACCACCGTGAAACTTGGAAGCAACATCACGCCCCGAGGACGGCCCTGTTGCCCTGGTAATGCTTTTCAGAGTGCCAATCAGATGGTTTGATAAAGGAGCTGATTGGCACTCCGAAATGCGTTATCAGGGCAAGAGTACCAGCCTCATAGCACAACGTCACTTCCACGTTTCAAAGTGGTTACGGAAGTCCTCCTCTACATCCAATGAGCAGTGACCCGGGTTGCACTATCTGACACCACCATTGGCGGCTGGCTACCGACCTGGAACATGGGTGACCCCTCTGTTGATACTACTAGATGTTCACATTCCTATGTAAAACACGTGAGTGTTTATTTGGCTGCTCCATTAAAGTTCTTATAAATATTGCACTAAGACCAGGGGTAAGCAATCTCCTTACTCCAGCTGTGGGGAGACTTCAAATTTCATCATGCCTCCCCTGCGAGTCATGCCTGTGGCTGTCAAGACTCTTGCAGTGCCTTATGGAACTAGTTCCACAACAGCTAGAATGCGGAGGTTGTCCACCAATGCTTTAGACCATATTGCTCCCATTGCAGGGATGCTGAAATGTGACATGAAGATGTCAAGGAAATGCAGTTGGCCAATCGCACAAGCAGGGACTGAATTGTCTGAAGAAGTTCTGTAAAACAGTGTACAGAACGCCACACAAAAGGTAGGTACAGTGACAGCTGCAGTTGTCCGCTTTATAAACAAACCTCATGTCCGCTCTATGATTGGCTGTCATGGAGATCACACCACTGGTAACCACGCGGATTGGCATCCAGTTGCTACTCTGAGGCTGGCAGCTGTCAGTGACATTGCAGTCTGAAAAATTACAAATGCACAAAAGAGTGCGCTCCTAGTTCCTAACTAGAACATAAATTAATGTTCTCTCAGCATCAAACACCTTTAACCACTTGTTGACCCTACAGTGTCGTTTTACTGCTATAGTGCGGGCCAGCTGCGCATAATTCCATATATACCTGATTCTGCATTTCCGGGTTTTGGGCGTGCGGTCCTGCTCGTCCAGCTGTACTGTAACTGGCTCCAGCACATGCTAAACAGCGGTTCCTGGCCAATGATTTATGGCCAGGACCTGCTGTTGTTGGAGCGAGTGACAGGAGAGCTTTATGTTTGTAAACAATACAAAGCTGTCTTCTGACAATGGTGATGTGCCTGTTTTTGTTACCCTGCGCAGCAGGGGAAAAAACTGTCACTTTGCCTAGCAAAATCAGCACAAATTACACATAGTAAACATTGTTAGGCACAGATTTAACACTTTGATTGCCCAAGATGTTAACACCCTTCCCAGCTAGTGTCATTAATACAGTGTCAATGTATATTATTAGCACTGATCACTGTATAAAGCCCCGTACACACGTACCGATTGTCGGCCGTAAATATTCGGCCGACGACCGATCGGCCGATTGTAGGCTTGTTAGTATGATGCTTCCGACAGCGCATTTTCGGCCGAACAGAATCTGTTGTGCAGGCATTAAAATTTTTGTATGCCAACACCAGAACGGCCGATTGTTCGCCAGTCAGTACAGATTTCGGCCGACAAACAGCCGATTAGCAAGACTGGGCATGCTCAGAAAAGAAAAAAGACAAGGAAAGTTAACTATCACATGACATCACTTCTGCAGTCGGCTGTTGTTGGCCGACAAAATTCGTGTGCAGTCTTTAGCAGTTTTCAACAGACACGACAGCCCTGGACAAAAGACGGCCGATCGTTCGTACGGGGCTTTAGTGTCACTGGAGATGTCAGTGGCAGTTAGTCAGTTCCCACAAAGTGTCAGTTAGTATCAAATTGCCCGACGTCCCTATATAAGTCGCTGATTACTGAAAATACTACTTAATATAAGTGGGTACGAATATTTATAGGTAAAGTTGATCCAGGGAATATCAGATTGCCTCTCGGGGGATCAGGAAGGAATGTTTTTCCCCTGCTGTAGCAAATTGGATCATGCTTTGCTGAGGGGTTTTCGCCTTCCTCTGGATCAACTGTGGGTATAGGCTTGTGTATATGGGATTGTATGGTTGGGTTTTCATTATTGTTTTTTTTTTGTTTTTTATTGGTTGAGCCAGATGGACTTTTTTCAACCTGACTATGTAACTATGTAATACTAGTATGAAAAAAAAATTAAAATAAATAAATTCCAGTATACATGTCATAGTTTGTAGACACTATAACTTTCATGCGAACCAATCAATATGCGCTTATTGGTTTTTGTTTTGTTTTTTTAACCAAAGACCTGTAGCAGAATACATTTTGGCCTAAATGTATGAAGCAATTTGATGTTTACATATTTTTTATTGGATATGTTTTATAACAGAAAGAAAAAAAATATATATATTTTTTAAAATGTATGTTTTTTTTGTTTATAGTGCAAAAAAAAACAGCAGTGATCAAATACCACCAAAAGAAAGCTATATTTGTGGGGAAAAAACGGAATTTTTGTAAAATCTTACCTGTAAAATTCCTTTCTCTGAGTCCTCCGACAGTCGCCGCCTCTTCATATTCGTCACATATGGGGTATTAGACTTTGCTCCGAAGGAGTAGCTAGGCAACAGAATATGTTAACAATAAAGCTTTTAACATATCCCACCCTCAAGGGGTGGTCCCCTCAGTCAATACCCTCCTACTTCCTGCAACCATATCTCAGTTTTAGTGGAATAGCAGTAGAGTATACAATCAAACCCCAAAAGAGGGGCGGGGGCGGCGACTGTCGGAGGACTCAGAGAAAGGAATTTTACAGGTAAGATTTTACAAAAATTCCGTTTTCTCTTACGTCCTCCGACAGTCGCCGCCTCTTCATATTCGTCACATATGGGGACGTCCCAAAGCAGTGCAAACATGAGGGGTGGGAAACGCATCCGCGCCGAAAGGCAACGCAGTCTCCGCATCAAAGAAGGAACCTACCAAAGGTAGGAAACCAGCTGGGCAACAGCAGAAAAACAAGTGCTCAACAGGAGCAACAACCCAGGAAAAGACAAAAAACCAGGGGATACAAAACTTATCCCAACAGCCAGGAGTCCCCAACAAGGGACCCTAGGGAACAGCCGCACTAAGAACCTTGCGGCCAAAGGAAGCATCCGCCGATGCCTGCCTCACATGGCGTGGGGGACCCGCACAGGCGAACAAGCCGCTGCACATGAGGCAGGGAGAGTCGCAAGTCAAGACGCACAAAATGGGGGTTAAGAAACCGCACAGCGTCCAGTGAGGTAGCCACCTCACCAATCATCCCTGCACCGAACAGGGATGGGTCGTTCACCATGCCAGGAGCGTTACCTGGCTGAACTCAAAGCCAGCGACTGTAAAGCAGGATGGTATATCGGTCCTTGAGACAGTAGATCGTCTCGAAGAGGCAGACGCCACGGGGCGTCGACCGCCAGATTCACGAGGTCTGCATACCAGGACCGGCGAGGCCAGTCCGGTGCCACAAGAATCACCGTGTTGCGTTCCGAATGTAACCTGCGAAGGAACCTGGACAGCAACTGAATCGGTGGAAACGCGTACATCAGCCTGTACTGATGCCACGGGGCCACTAACGCGTCCGACGCGTCTGCCCGAGGGTCGCGCGTCCTTGCCACGAACCTCATCACCTTGTTGTTGAGACGAGACGCGAACAGGTCCACATCTGGAAGATGACAAGCTAGACATTAAAACTGAGATATGGTTGCAGGAAGTAGGAGGGTATTGACTGAGGGGACCACCCCTTGAGGGTGGGATATGTTAAAAGCTTTATTGTTAACATATTCTGTTGCCTAGCTACTCCTTCGGAGCAAAGTCTAATACCCCATATGTGACGAATATGAAGAGGCGGCGACTGTCGGAGGACGTAAGAGAAATGTGTTTGCTTACAGTGTTGCAAGACCACGCAATCGCCAGGTAAAGTAGCGCAGTGTCAAATAGGAAAAAATGGCCTGGTCATGATGGGGGTAAAATCTTCCGGAGCTGAAGTGGTTAAAGCAAGCCCTAACAGCATAAGACACCCCGAAAAGAAAGAAGGACAACAGCGTATGTGAGGTACTCTGTGGTTTATTATGAACGTGTACAGATATTTACAAGCAAAAATGGTGTTGTGATAAGGGACAGCCACGCAGATCTGTGTTAATTCTTCTAAGCATTTTTCAGCTCTGTGTCAAATGTGGAATAGAAAGTTGACTTCCGTGTCATATCAATGTGTACATGGCAGAGCAGAACAGGGCTTAAGCCATCTACATATGAACCTGCTTGAAATGAGGCACTTTCAGCAGATCAGGTTAAGGGTTCAAGTATGCGCATGATACATATGTAACAAGGCTAGTTATTTGGTGCCGCAAAGGCTCAAACACAGCACTCTGGTGAAAAAGGCATGGCATTCTCTTACCATTTCTCCACTTCTGTTCATTCATGTCCATCATTTACAACTTAAAAAAATAAAAAAAGGCTTTCTTATACACATATATACCAATGTACGATGTGCCTAAGTGAGACTTGTGCATAGTGGCACAGGCAGACGTGATCCCAGGCTCATACATGTTAATGCAAAAACGCCAGGCTATGAAGCCATCCCGCTGGACATAGAGAGGTTCCAGAACTTGGTCCTCACCAGAGAGGAGCAGGTGAATCTCTGTGGTTGTTTGAGGTCAGACGTAGAAATGTTGGTGAGGTTTTGGATGGATTCGCTCTCCAACATCTTACATACAAATGTGGCGAGGTTCATAAATTGTCCATCTTGGCCCGTTTGGAAGATCGAGATAGATGCTGTCCAAAGAAGAGGATGTCAATGAGATACATGAGTGCACCACAGCTTAATTCACAGGTCTCGTAGCATGCAGCTATAATCTAAAGGCAATAGTTTTGTCTGAATTTTACAACTACAAACTCTTACAGCCAAGGTTCACAACCCTAGAGTTTACTGTACTGATGTGATGTTTAATTCTTACCATTTATTTTAGCTTTGGATAGAGTTGAGGAGAGCTAACAGGTTTTTAACTTTTGTCTGTAATCACTTTTAGGAAATTTTCCTTTACTTTACCTGTCCCTGTGACGCCCTTACAAGCAATGAGGGGTGCAGTTTTCACCGAGACAGGAAGGCACAGACAGAAATAAAACATTGTCAGACATTTCCCAGAAATTCCTGGGGTGAAATTCTTGTCTCTCCCCAAGTGAAGTATGCCTTCCAAGTTCAGTAATAACTTTTAACATTGTGGCAATACCCAAATTCAGAGACACCTCGGTCCCGCAAAAACTGGGCTTCAACAGTCATGTTGTAAAAGAAGCAAGAAGAGAGGGGTTTGGGACTTTAAATGAGGCGTGTGACTAAATATGACCAGAAGACCAAAAAATTGTGTCAAAGTATAAATTGTGTTTTTTTTTTTTACCCCACGTGCATACGGCGTTGTTCCCTCAACTCCCGGGCTAGACGGTACCAGAGGACCCTCCTTCATAGGTTCCATGAGGCAACAGCTTGGACAGATTTGTAAGCAATTCATGAATTGTGGTAGATATTGCTCATTTTGGGCGCCTATACTTTTAGATGCATTGTCCCCAGGGCCGGTGCTTCCAGTAGGCAAACTAGGCAGCCGCCTAGGGCGCATTGCCACCAAGGGGCGCAGCCACGAGTCGGCACTCTCCTTTATTAATGATTCCTGTGAGCTGAGGGGAGGGGCAACAGTGGGGGAGGAAGAAGGGACAGAGGAAGATGCTAGGTGTCTGGGGCAGTGGCGGAACTACCAAGCCTTGGCTTTCCACCAATGTTGGGGGGGCCCAAGAGGCAGGAAGGGAGCCCACCGGAGTGCTGCCTGCATGATGATCCTCTTCGGCTGGAGCTGTGGTGAGCACTGTGGTCCAGGAGAGGAGTGTCCTAGGAAAAGGAATCACAGTGAAGGAGGACAGAACAGGGGATCGGGGTCCCTGGGTGTGACATGGAGGATCCCTGGTGTGAAAGGGAATCGGGGTCACCAGGTTTGTCATGGGGAATCAGAGTCACCACGTGTGACATGGGGGATAGGGGTCACAGGGTGTAACAGGGATTCGGGGTCACCAGGTGTGCCATGAGGAATTGGGGTTCCTGGGTGTGCCATGGGGGATTGAGGTCCCCAGGTGTGACATGGAGGAATATCAGGGTCCCCAGGTGTGACATGGAGGAACATCAGGGTCCCCAGGTGTGACATGGAAAAACATCAGGGTCTCTCCGGGTATGACATGGAGGAACATCAGGGACCCCTGGTGTGACATATAGGAACATTGGGGTAACTGGGTATGACAGAATGACATGGAGGAACACGGGGTTCCCTGGGTGTGACATGGAGGAACATCGGGGGCAGTGGGTACGACAGCAAGACATGAAGGAATATTGGGGTCCCAGAATGTGACATGGAAAAACATCAGGGTCCCTGGGTGTAACATAGAATGACATCAGGGTCCCCAGGTGTGACATGGAGGAATATGGGGGTCACTGGGTACGACAACATAACATGGAGGAACCATCAGATCAGGGTCACTGGGTATGACATAGAGAAGTTTTTAACCCCTACCCTTTTTATTTATTTTTTTTGGGGGGGGGGCGCAAGTAGCTGGTCTTGCCTAGGGCGTAAAATAGTCTAGCACCGGCCCTGATTGTTCCTTTCATATACATCTCTTTGTAGATAATCGATTGTACCAGCTACTGAAGAAGTGTATAAACACGAAACTTGTAGAGCATATATGGATGCAGTCTCTATGAATTTGTACCATGTTTTCTGTTTTTATAACCAATCAATTCTATATTGTATTCTACATGTAGACATGTTATCTACTGTCTTTGCCATGCTAGATGATTTCATCATATATGGTATACAATTAAATACAATTTATACTTTGACATTTTTTTTTTTGGTCTTATGGTCTTATTTAGTCACACGCCTCATTTAAATTCCCAAACCCCTCTCTTCTTGCTTCCAAATTAGGGATGGGGGTACAATTCATTTTGTCACCTCATTTAAAGTCCCACCCCTTTCCCATTCACACGTTGTAAAAGAAAGTAATCAAGAAGCTGGGCGTTAATCGGGGGTGATCAAGAAATACGTTTGGATAACTGTCTTGCTGATCTATTGGCTTCACTGACTCAGCACACGAAGCAAATCAGGAGTTTAAACTTCACTTGGTGCATGCTTGATCTGGATTAAGGACTTCGAAATAAGAGAATTTTTTTAACAAACTGAAAGATTTGGTGAGGTGATTTGCAGCAGGAAGATAATCCCAGGCACAGAATCATCTGCCAATGATCAGTCAGTATTTATTCTGCAGACTTTTCCTTTATATGCCTTGCTCATGCATATTCCAACCCCATCCTACCCTGTTATGCAGATTGACTTAGAACATACACAAGGGAAAGGGATTGTTAGGTAAGTATATGCAGCAGGGAGGAAAGCATAAGTTCACTTCATGTAAAAAGGACATTTGGTTTCCCAACCCAACATGATACCAGCCAGCTGCACCAGGCGTATAGGTTGGAGGGCTGAAGACATGGTATGTGCTGGAGTGTTGATGCCATGTGTAATTAGCCTGGAGGGCCAATGTCATGGTATAGGCTTAAAGGGTGATGTGAAAGTATAGATTGGAGGGAGAAGTCATGTCATGCCCTAGAGAATTATGTCATAGGCCAGTGTCGTGGTACGGGACGCCTGCAGGGCCAGTGGCGTGGTACGGGACGCCTGCGGGGCCAGTGGCGTGGTACGGGACGTCCACGGGGCCAGTGTCGTGCCACGGGCCGGCTGCAGGGCCAGTGTCGTGCCATGGGCGGGCTGCAGGGCCAGTGTCGTGCCACGGGCCGGCTGCAGGGCCAGTGTCGTGCTACGGGCCGGCTGCAGGGCCAGTGTCGAGCTACGGGCCGGCTGCAGGGCCAGTGTCGCGCTACGGACCGGCTGCAGGGCCAGTGTCGTGCTACAGACCGGCTGCAGGGCCAGTGTCGTGCTACGGACCGGCTGCAGGGCCAGTGTCGTGCTACGGGCCGGCTGCAGGGCCAGTGTCATGCTACGGGCCGGCTGCAGGGCCAGTGTCGTGCTACGGGCCGGCTGCAGGGCCAATGTTATGGTATTTTTGGCTTTTTATTCCTAAGCCATATTTTACTTTAGGGTAGCATCGGGTAAGATCACACACAGCAGTTAACACTAGGACATACCGTTCCCTGCTGGTAAAAATGTGGTGCCAGCTCCAACAGCCAAGCAGATTCAACAGCTGTCACATCCCGCATGTAGTACTTATTGGTTTGGACAACCTCACTAAACAGCACCCTGTAGGAGAAAGAAGAATGTGAGCATCACTTTTCTCTATGTGGATACCTCACCTGGCAAAGACCATCAGCATAAAAAATAAAAACTCAGCTTTTCAACTTCAAAAAAATCCAAACTACCTTACATTTAAAATAAATGTCTATTTATTGGAGTATTATTTAAAAGATGTCTTCATTCCTACAATCCAGCTGTATAGAGAGAGCATAGCACTTTCTCTTATACTAGTTGTTTTTTTTTATTTTATTTAAATGCAGACATGTATACTATCCTTGTCCAGTAACATGTCACTGATCAGTCTGTCTACTAAGTAAGTGGGTCAGCCATCTACAGTTCACAAACGATGTCTGGATCTTTTCTGTGGTATTAGGATTTTTCAAAGAAACAAGCCTGATGATACATAGGTAGACTTAAATGAATGATATAAACCACTCACCAGTGTGGAGGCTTCTCTGCATATAGTACTGAAGATGGGTGTATATGTAACTCATGGCCATCTCGAACTGTCCTTAGGGAAAAAACAGACAACATATGATGACCATTGGGAGAACAGGTCAGCAAACAGACTGTGCAAGCACTATCTATGGTAATCTCTACTGATAATTACAAAATTTATATCAAGATTTATTTCAGTAATTAAAAGTATTTTGGAATTTTACAATTTCAGTAATTAAAAGTATTTTGGAATTTTACAATAAGGTCTAGATTTCAGTAACATCAGTAACAGCAGATAAAGTTTAAATACATGTTTTTGCCAGATACACTTTTTCTTTTTTTTCTAATATGAAAAACTCTGTGGGGTTGATTTACTAAAAGTGGAGAGTTCAAAATCTGGTGCAGATCTGCCTGGTAGCAGTCACCTGCTGGTGAGGGGGCTGGAATGGCTGGCTCAGGCTCTCAGCGGCATCTGGGTGGATCCCAACCATATGGCCAGGATCTTTCCTGAGCCTGGACTGGCTGAGTGACATCAGCTGACAGTGGGCTTTAGTCCTCAGTCAGCTGAAAATGGGTCACAGAAGTGCAGAACAAGCTTCACTCCTGTGATCCATTGGAGAAGTATAGCAAAATAGCTTTGGCTATTCTTGTCCATTAGGCACATTAGGTTGCTTTGTCTGCTATATAACCCCTCATTTAATTCTAAATATGGCTGCACAAATACAATCGCCTTTAGATTTACCTACAACTATGCAGTGTGAGGGCCAAGCTAAAAAATCAAATCAGTTCATACAAAATCAGGTAGTCCCTCACACTAGAAAGCTTTTGGGAAATCTAAAGAAAGTTAAACAAGCAGAAAAGTGAATGGACTGCGCATTTTTTTCAATCAGATAAACATTAGCGGAGCTTGTCTATTTTATTGAATGTATTCAGTTACCTGTAGGAACCTGTGGAATGAAGCTTGGCAGCATTGGCAAAGAATCCAGACACTATACATCTTAATATGGGATCCGGATCACCTAAATAGAAAGTGGAAATTTAATGTGAATTATCCAGTTGTGCAAGACCTTTTTTTGTTAAAAAAAACTAAAGGAATCTCTCAATATTTCTCATCAGCCATAACTAGTGACTTGTAAACATGGGTGGCATATGCACTGAGCAATGGGCTCATGTTTTAAATAATATGGTTGGTGCTCTCTTGAGCAGGAAGCCTTTGGAAAGAGAACGGAGATTAAAGTGGTTGTAAACCCTCTCCTATACCCAGTGAAGTGCATAGCCTCATATGATGCACAGAGATGAAACAAATCTCCATTCATAAGTTTTACATGTACATCTGCAGTCTCTTTTCACACTCTTTAGAAAGTGCACATTGTGTTACAAATCTTTCTTCCTCATTCAGCAGTGGGTGTGGAGTCTGGGCATATACTGTGTGAGAACTGATTGGAGGAAAGGCACACCCCCCCCCCTCCTTCCACATAGGCAGAGGAAGGAAGTTACATGCTCTGCTTATCTATCTCTAAGTTCCCTCCCCGTCACAGATTTCCAGCTGCTTTTATTTTGTGTGTCGGAGAACTTGTCAGAAGTTATCATGCTGATAACAGAGGAACGGAGCAGCAGAAAGGCATGGCACTTATAGCTTTGGAGAGAGATAAAAAAAAAAAACACTACAGATATATGTGCCCAGGTCAGATTTAACCACTTAAGCCCCGGAGGATTTGGCTGCTAAACGACCAGAGGGCATTTTGCGATTCGGAACTGCGTGACTTTAACGGACAATTGCGCGGTCGTGCGACGCTGTACCGAAACGAATTTGGCGTCCTTTTTTTCCCACAAACAGAGCTTTCTTTTGGTGGTATTTGATCACCTGTGCGATTTTTTGATCACGCGCTATAAACAAAAAAAGAGCGTAAATTTTGCAAAAATAGCAATATTTTTCCCTTTTTTTTATATGAAATTCCCCCAAAAAAAAATGTAAAAATCAAAATTTTTTAATATTTTCGGCCAATTTGTTTTATGCTACCTATGTTTGGTAAAAAAAATCGCAAAAAGCGTATTTTGATTGGTTTGCGCAAAAGTTATTGCGTTTACTAACAAAGGGAAAGATTTTTGTCATTTTTGTTGTTTTTTTTTTTAACGCGTAATGGCGGCGATCTGCGATTTTTTTTGCGGTACTGCGACATTGCGGCGGACAGATCGGACCCTTGACTGACATTTTTGACACTTTTGGGGTTACCAGTGACATTTCTACAGTAATCAGTGCTATACATATGCACTGTTACTGTAAAAATGCACTGGTAGTGAAGGGGTTAACTTTATTTGAGAGGGAGGGGCTGTGTGTGTCCCTAGGGGCGTGATTCTAACTGTGATTGGCTGTGGCTTCAACTGTATGAGGAGTCATCAATGGATCTACATAGTAGATCCATGTGATCAGCTCTCATACAGAGAGGAGAATGACAGGCAGCTTGTTTACACAAGCTGCCTGACTATCTCCCTCTCCCCCGCCGATCGCAGAGTGGCCGGCGGCGATCGGGTCCGCCGGTCACGCGCGCGGGGGGGTCCGTGACCACGCGGGAGCGGGAGCGGGAGCGCGCCTCCGGCGGCGCGCGCTCGCTCCCTAAACCCTCACAGGCGAGCGACGTAGACCTACGTCACTTTGCCTGTGAGGGGCTGACCGCCCACGTAGATAGTCGTGCGGCGGTCGGCAAGTGGTTAATGAATGGGGTTTACAACCACCTACAATACATGGAGGTATCCAACATCCCCCCCCCCCTGTAATACCCTTAATGATGTCATCCAGGGTAGCCCCAAAGAGGCGATCGCCTTGAAAGGGCAGATCAATAAGAGCTTTCTTAGAGCCTTGGTCTGCAGACCAATCCTTAAGGCACAGCACACGTCTAATCACCACCGCTGAAACAGACATTTTGGACAGCACAGGAGCTGTATCTAAAGCTGCATCACAAATAAACTGCAGCCCATAGACCAACTGGTCACCTAAATCAACATAAAGCAGTGGGGACCTGCTCACCCCCCAGGCCATGGCGCAAAAACTTGGCCCAGTCAGTTAGGGGCTGAGGCAAAGACTGGCCACAATGTTGAACCAGCCATAGCAAACATGCTGCATGCCACAGCCTCCGCTTTCCTGTCAGCCAGGTCCTTAAAAGATGGGGATTCCTCTACTGGGATCATTATAGCTTTGTTCAACCAGGAAACAGGAGGGTCCACCCACTCTGGGGGGGTGTTATTAAGCTCCCTGGATGGGCTGCGTCCACAGCAGTATCAGGCTCAGGATCAGATGAGACAGACTGAGCAGGGAAAGACGGCGGATGCTTCCTCCTGGGCCTTTGCCTACATGCCACTTCCACCCGGGACACTAAGGACTGCAGGACCACCATCAGTGCAACCATTGGAAACTGAAATGTTCCGAGGGACCTGCCACCTCCATTAGTGGGTCAGTGGGGGAGATGTGACCCTGAGGCTCCATAAGGAAAGGAAGACCTTGCAGAACAAAAAACAATCTTTTGGCACCACTAAAGGATCCCCCCAAGGCTCAGGGTACCTATCAGCAGAGAGATAACAGGGATCCCCAAGGACTCACCCTACTAATCGGAGGAGCGCCGAGAATTCAGACCCAGCATCACCATGGACGCCATCCCTGTTAATATGTCCCGGGCACAGGAAGAGTAAACTGAGGAGGAAGAGCTTTGGCATCCCCACGAGGCTTCGGTTGTCTCCAGCGTCTCCCAGACTAAGGGAAAAGAACCCCTGTGACATAATCGGGCTACACAAACATGGCCGCCAGCTGGAGACCAGCCAAACTAAGGGAAAATGGTCCATGACATCATCAGGCTACACAAACATGGCCGCCAACCGGAGACCAGCCAGACTAAGGGAAAATGGCCGCAATTAGCTACAGCATGCTGCCAGGATCTTCCCTGTGCCCTCAGCAACATTGCACCCTCTGCAAGGTGACCCCCTCCTGAAGGTAGGACACATGTTAGGGGAGACTCCACTGTGCACTCTGCACTGGGACCCCCGTGCACTATACCCACACTGCAAACAGTGGGGCATGCACCTAGGGGTCTCCTACACTGGGACCCTTTCAAACTACAAAGGACACACTATCCCAGGACCCTTACAGAGTGGGGATAGTGGGGGAGACCCCAGGGGTCTCCGCTGCATCCTCTGCCCTGGGACCCCCACCAGACTCCAGGTCCAGACAGGGTCGAAAGGGAGTGGGGGAAGCCCAGCTCACTGAGGGATTTTTAAGGATGGGAGGAGGGAACCTGCAGGCAAGTCTGACTGTCCCTGGAGGTTACCTGCGTCCACAACAAAAAAAACGCCAAAAGAAAGGGGGGGGGGGATGTACTTACCCTTTCATGGTGCAGGTAACGTTCCAGACAGAATCCTCGCCACCAAAGTAGGGGAACTGTCGGCCAAAGGACCGCTGCGACTTAGACCCAAGCCCAGTCGTATGTGACCCTGCGAGACGTTTAACTTGCGGGTCAGCTTCTGTCCGTGAGGCTATGTCGTGGCCAACTAAGCATGTAGCTGCGGTCTGCACGCGCTCTCTGGCTGGGCTGAGGGGACCACTGGATCTAGATTATCCAGCTGTCACCCAGCCCGGCAGTTGATTATAGATCTACCAGGAGAAAAAACAAAAAAGGAGAACAAAATTGCTAGGACCAGAGATCCCAGCCGGGGGCCTAGGTCCTTACTCCTGACTAGACAGATTAATACTGATTCCCTAAAGCAGAGAGGGGGGTTATATACGAAGCTGAGGACAACCCATGGGCATAGCCAGGTGTTTTTTGTTCTGCCTAATCCTACTCCTGGAGGAGGTACAATAATCCAGTAGTTATAATTTATGGAGCGCTGTGTCCAACGATGAGCAAAAGAGAAATTAGCACGGTCACCTCCCCGTATTGTAGGCTATACATTGTTCCTTTGGTATACAAGTTTTCAGGTTTACTCTTGGTGCTGTACTTATTCTTGCTTATGTACAAACTTGTACTCTTTAATGGTGCCTTTGATAAATGTTCTTTTTATGTGTTTATGCAAAAACCTAAATAAACACCTACGGCAAAAAAAAAAAAAAAGGTCAGAGGGTGGTGAGAATACCTGGTGCTGGGTTTTGAGTGCTGAAAACCAACACACCAACCCAACACCTTGGGAAGGTAGACCAAATTTAGTTTAGTTCTTGCACAACTATTACCAATGGTGGAGTTCACAGCCCCTTCTCTGTCTCACCTTCACTGGAAGTTTTCGGTACTCTGAACTTGCTGAGCATTTTCTTCAGCTGTTCTCGCACTGTGACTGCTCTCAGAAGCCCCTTGTAGTTCAGGAAGTGCTGCTGACACCACTGCGAGCTCTTGTTAAACTAAAAAGGCAGAAACTGTTATTTAACACAAAATTAGAATAAAGAAATACATATGAATAGGAGAATACCCAAACTATATAGGCTCCTTTGCTGTGAACACAATTTTCATGGTGGCCTCCTAATGCCTTTGAATATAGATGAACCAGTTACACGGAAAAAAGTTTCTAAAGATATAGATGACTGATGGATACAAATATCCACGATAACGTGTATAAATTAATAAATTAGGATACAATAAGGTTTAAAAGCTAACTTCCCATTGATGCACTGTTTAAAGAATAAGTTCACCTTTTTAAAAAATAAATGAACATTTCTTTTGCAGATAAAAAAACGTGTATTATTATTTTTCTAAGAAGCCTGCAGAGCATTGCACCTACGATGAGCAGATTGCAGGCACAATGTTCATCTCCTGTAAACTCCCAGGATAGCTGTCTGCTTGTACCTCATACAGGCAGGCAGTTACCTGAGAGCGGGAAGATCAATGGACTATGAGGATGTGCTCACCAGCACCCTTGCAGCTCACTAAAATCTACAATCACAAGAGATTGTGAATGAATGATGCAGCCATGGAGTTTTCAAACAGTTAACAGTTACAGCGGCTGTGGGGAGAAGATCCTCAGCCCACAGGTAGGGGGGAACAGGCTGCAGGTGATGTAACATGTTACATGTTTCACCCTAAAAATGGGTGGAACATGTTCCTAAAGTGAACTTATCTTTTAAAGTACGTTTAAGTATAGAAATAGTAATGCTACTAATAGCAACATACACACCAAAGGCAGCACCCAGGAGCTAGTTATTAAAGTGTACCTATCATTACCATAAAAAGGTACCTAAAGCGGAGCTCCAACCAAAAGGGGAACCTCCACTTCCTCCCCCCCTCCGCTGCCACATTTGGCACCTTTTGCAGTATAAATGCTAACAGTTTTGGAATGTGCTGTCCACAAGTATAAATTGGGGTGATGGGTCAGGGGTTCACAATCTTTTAGCCATATAGTGTACAACAAGCAGTTTTAAGCACTTCTTGGTAGTGGTAACTTTACATGTCCCCTCCCCGGCATTCCTTCTGCCCTGTAGTACCAACCATGGTAGCAACGGGCCAAAAAACACGGTGGGAGCAAAAAGTGATGAGTCAGCACAACAGAAATTGCCCATTATATTATAAAGGAATTTGAGGCACTCAATGTGGCGTTTACTAAAATTGGACAGGGCAAAATCTGGTGCAGCTCTGCATAAAAACCAAGCAGCTTCCATTTTTTTTTTTTTTTTGTCAAAAATTAATTGAACAAGCTGAAGTTAGAAGCTGATTGGTCACCATGCACAGCTACACCAGATTTTTCACTCTCCAGTTTTAGTAAATAAACCCTTATGTGTTAAGTGTTAAAAAATGCATGTAAAGATATATAAAAGCACCATTATAAAGTAATTTGAATACTGGTATTCCCCAATATACATATATGTGATATGTATATGTATGTAATGGAGAAAAGATGCAAGACAAAAACAGTTCCTACCTTGATAAAGGCCTCAAACACATTTAACATGGTTAGATGATCTCCCTCTTCTACAGCAAATTTCCGATGTTCTCTTGTCTGTAAGAGACATGGTAAAGAAAGAACAGGTCCTAATTCTAAATTAGACAAAAATTTACACTTTTAGCACACGTCAAACTATCCGTCCTTTCAAGATATTTATAAAAAGCCACTGGTAATCTTTTTACTGTTCTTTTCAGGGTTCAGAAATGCCAAATCATTTTCATTATAAATTCCTTCCTGTGCATTACTGTGGTTTATGATCACAATGTGGAGTCCACCCCCCCCCCCCCCTTATATCTGGTCCTACTGTGAGTGTTAGGGGTTGGCTCTGGCTTGAACTCCTTGCTTTTCCTCTTTTGAGTGAATGCTCTATATACACTGCTCAAAAAAATTTAAGGAACACTTTGAAAACATATCAGATCTCAATGGGGAAAAATAGCATGCTGGATATCTATAATGATATGAACTGGGTAACGTGTTAGGAACGAAAGGATGCCATATCCTTTAATGGAAATAAAAATTATCAACCTACAGAGGGCTGAATTCAAAGTGAAAAAATGATGCAGCAGGCTAGTCCATTTTGCTGAAATTTCATTGCAGCAACTAAAAATGGTACTCAGTAGTTTGTATGGCCCCCACGTACTTGTATGCATGGCTGACAACATCAGGGCATGCTCCTAATGAGACGACGGATGGTGTCCTGGGGTATTTCCTCCCAGATCTGGACCATGACATCAATGAGCCCCTGAACAGACTGAGGTGCAACCAGGTGGCGTCAGATGAACCAAAACATAAAGTCCCTGAGGTGTTCTATTGGATTTAGGTCAGACCAACGTGGGGCCATTCAATGGTATCAATTCCTTCATCCTCCAGGAACTGGCTGCATACCCACGCCACATGAGGCCGGGGATTGTCGAGCAGCAGGAGGAACCCAGGACTCACTGTACAAGTGTAGAGTCTGACAATGCGTCCAAGGATTTCATCTAACCTAATGGCAGTCAGGGTGCCATGGTCTAGTCTGTAGAGGTCTGTGCGTCCCTCCATGGATATGCCTCCCCAGACCATCACTGACCCACCACCAAACCGGTTTATGCTGAACAATGTTACAGGCAGCATAATGTTCTTCATGGCTTATCCAGACCCTTTCACATCTGTCACATGTGCTCAGGGTGACCCTGCTCTCATCTGCCAATTTTGGTGTTCAATGGTAAATGCCAATCGAGCTCCACAGTGCCGGGCATTGAGCACAGGGCCCACTAGAGGATGTTGGGCCCTCAGACCACCCTGATGAAGTCTGTTTCAGATTGTTTGGTCAGAGATTATCACACCAGTGGCCTGCTGGAGGTCATTTTGTAGGGCTATGGCAGAGCTCATCCTGTTACTCCTTGCACAAAGGAGCAGATACCGCTTCTGCTGATGGATTAAGGACCTTCTTTGGGCCTGTCCAGCTCTCCTATAGTAACTGCTTGTCTCCTGGAATCTCCTCATGCTCTTGAAACTGTGCTGGAAGACACAGCAAAACTTCTTGCAATGGAACGTATTGATGTGCCATCCTGGAGAAATTAGACTGACTGTGCAAACTCTATAGGGTCTAGGTATTGCCTCATGCTACCAGTAGTGACACTGACCCTAGTCAAATGCAAAACGAATGAAAAAGACGAGTAGGGAAAAAATTCTCAGTTGCCTTCCCCTGTAAAACCATTCCTGTTTTGAAAACCGCCCTATTATTGCTCATCTAGTACACCTGTTAATTTTATTAACACCAAATCAGCTGAAACTGATTAACAACTCCCTCAGCTACTTAACTGATCAGATCGATATCCCAGGAGTTTGATTGACTTGATGCTATACTCTCATTAAAGAGTGTTCCTTTAATTTTTTTGAGCAGTGTATTTCTATAGGGGAAAAACTGGCCAACTACCAGATGATTCACAGGATTGATTAGAAACAGTAAATAGAGAGGGGACCAGTAAGTGCCGGTTCACACTAATATGACTTGTCAGGAGATTTGGTCAGCCTGGCAAGTCGTGCATGGTCACGGTCATTGAGTAGTACAGGACCGGTTCTAATAGGAGCGACACAAGTCGCTCCCCGACCCCGACTTAGAAAAAGGGTCCTGTACTACTTCGGGGCGACCTGGAGGCAACTTGCATTGACTTCCATTATGTGAAGTCCATGCAAGTCGCGCTGCAAGCGACTTCACAGGTCGCCCCCTAAGTCGGAGCGACCTAATGTGAACGGAGGCTAAGTTTGTTTGCCACATTAGACCAAGAAATATTAAACCACTTTTAATGCACATAGATCCCCAACCCACAGGAGCCATTTTTATTACTTCTTCCTGTTCCTAACCCTCCCTGTAACTTTAACATCAATATTAACCTTCCCAGTAACCTACACTAAACTGCACTGTTAATCCAAACAATACCCCTTCCTGTAACCCTCACACTAACCTTCCAAGTAACCCTAGCCCTCATCCTCCCTGGATACCCAACACCAATTTTCCCTGTAACTATAACACTAGCCCTCCCAGTACACCCGACACTAGCCTTCCCAGTACACCCGACACTAGCCTTCCCAGTACACCCGACACTAGCCTTCCCAGTACACCCGACACTAGCCTTCCCAGTACACCCGACACTAGCCTTCCCAGTACACCCGACACTAGCCTTCCCAGTACACCCGACACTAGCCTTCCCAGTACACCCGACACTAGCCTTCCCAGTACACCCGACACTAGCCCTCCCAGTACACCCGACACTAGCCCTCCCAGTACACCCAACACTAGCCCTCCCAGTACACCCGACACTAGCCCTCCCAGTACACCCGACACTAGCCCTCCCAGTACACCCGACACTAGCCCTCCCAGTAAAGCCCGACACCAGCACTCCCAGTACACCCGACACTAGCCCTCCCAGTAAAGCCCGACACCAGCACTCCCAGTAAAGCCCGACATTAGCCCTCCCAGTAAACCCCGACCCTAGCACTCCCAGTAAACCCCGACCCTAGCACTCCCAGTAAACCCTGACACTAGCACTCCCAGTAAACCCCGACACTAGCCCCCCCCCAGTAACCCCAATATTAACCTTTCATGCAACTCTAAAACAAAACCTCCCAGTAACCCTAATCCTTCCTCTTACCCAACCTATAATCCTTACACAAACTCACCCTGTAACCCTCCTTTTAAACCTCACAACCCTCAGCACAGAGATCCCGGTGGCAGAATCTGTTTCACAAAAACGGGGGAAAAAAATCTCAACAGACAGCAAATATGTTCAGAAGAGAACAAACAGTTCATCTCTCCAAAATAAATGAAAAGCTTTGGATAGAGTTCCAGTTTAAAGTTGTGCCATGCTACCTACATCTTCTAATAACTGTCCTACTCACGTTCTCCCTCCAAACTACAATTTGCAGGCACTGAAGAAGACGACATTGGTCTACATATGAAGATTTAAAAACATTGCAATGAATTAACTTGTTTGCCCGTGTTTTTGAACTTTGTGACAACTGGGCTTACAATTATAAAATCTCTAAACATACAGCCTAAAAATTTGTACTCACCGCTTGTGATTTCTGGTTTGGAGGAACAACAAAGACATTCTGAATTTGCATCATAGCTGCAATACTTAAAATTTCAGCTGAGCATCCAAAATTGCCTTAAAGAAATGAAATGTATAGTTTTACTTTTTAATATTTTTTTTTTCCAATCCCCCCCATCCCCCTCTAGAAAAAAAAAAGAGATTATCTTGAACTATTTATGTAAGTATTTATGCAACTTGATGTATTTATCATTGTCAATTTAAAGAAAAATGGATTTTTGTAAGAACTTACCGTAAAATCCTTTTCTCTTAAGCTCATTGACAGACGTAGTCTTCTTGATTCTCAAGAGCTGGGTTATGTTGTCTCCGCAGGAGTAGGACTAGGCAGAAAGACAAAACGTTCTGGCTCCACCTTAGGGGCAGTCCCTGAGGGTATATCCTCCCTCTCTCTGCTACAGGGAATCAGTTCTGTTTAAAGCAGTACAGAGAATTTAACCCAACCCAACTCAATGATAGAGGGGCGGGTACTACGTCTGTCAATGAGCTTAAGAGAAAAGGATTTTACGGTAAGTTCTTACAAAAATCCATTTTTCTCTATCGCTCATTGACAGACGTAGTCTTCTTGATTCTCAAGAGCTGGGACATCCAGAAGCAGTGCCACAAATGAGGGGTGGGATTGACAAAATCAAATCCAATCTAGAAGGCCCAACCGGTGCCAAACTAGAAGTTTTAAAGGCTCATTATAAACAAAGAATGAGACTAAAGAAAAAATTTTCCAACTGAAAAAACCCTCGAGGTAGACCACTGGTCTCCTCAAATTGCGGCCTGCAAAACCTTGCGGCCAAACGAGGCATCAGACGATGCCATTACATCAACTTTATAATGTTTAGAAAAGGTATGCACCGACGACCAGGTAGCCGCCTTGCACACCTGGACCACTGACGCCTGATGGCGAAAGGCCCATGACGCACTAAGTGCCCGAGTGGAGTGCGCCTTAACAGGGAACGGGGGCTCCCGACCCTTAATAGAATAAGCCTGCACTACCGTCTGTCTGATCCATCTGGAAATGGTCGCGGCAGATGCAGGCAACCCCTTTTTGGGTCCATCTGGGATCACAAAAAGTGAATCCGTCTTGCGAAACGAGTCTGTCGTTTTCAAGTATACCCTGATTGCCCGGACCACATCCAAGGAGTGTAAAGCAAACTCCCGAGGATGACTGGGCTTAGGACACAGGGAAGGTAATACAATTTCTTCATTCAGATGAAATTCTGAAACCACTTTAGGTAGGAAGGATGGATTCGGACGAAGAACCACCTTATCTCTATGAACCACCAGATATGGTGAACGACAAGATAATGCGGCCAGTTCTGACACCCTGCGTGCAGAAGTAATAGCCACCAAGAAGGCCACCTTCTGGGACAACGTGGGTAGAGGAATCTCCCTAATATCTTCAAAGGGAGGTTTCTGAAGAACCGACAACACTAAATTAAGATCCCAGGGGGGTAATGGCGCGTGCACTGGCGGAGCCAGATGTCGCACCCCCTGGATGAAATTCCGCACCAAGGAATGAGTAGCCAAAGGCTTCTGAAAGAAGATGGCTAATGCTGAGACCTGACCCTTGATAGTACTCAAGGCCAGTTTCTGCTCAACCCCTTGTTGCAGAAAAGCCAATATTCGACTAATCGAATAAGACCGAGGACGGAACCCCAAAGGTTCACACCATGCAATGTAGGACTTCCATGTGCGATGATAAATCTTTCTGGAAGTCGCTTTCCTTGCTTCAACTAGAGTAGGAATAACTGAAGCTGACAAACCTTTGTCCTTCAGCACCTGGGTCTCAATAGCCAGGCCGTTAAAGCCAGCGATCGTAAAGCAGGATGGAAGATCGGTCCCTGAGACAGTAGATCCTCCCTGAGAGGAAGTCTCCATGGGACGTCTGCCACCAGTCTGACCATGTCGGCGTACCAAGCTCGACGAGGCCAGTCCGGAGCTACCAGGATTACTTGGATTCCTTCCTCCTCTATCCTGCGTAGAAGTCTTGGCAGTAACGCGAGAGGAGGGAAGGCATATATTAGCTGGTATTGCCCCCACGGGGCGATCAGTGCGTCTGCGGTTTCTGCTAGAGGATCGCGGGAGCGAGCCACGAATCTCTGAACTTTCCTGTTGAATCGTGATGCCAACAGATCCACATCCGGGGTGCCCCACCGTAGGCACAACTGGTGGAAAACGTCTGGATGGAGGGACCATTCCCCCTGATCCAGGGTCTGACGGCTGAGATAATCTGCCTGCCAATTCTCCACCCCCGGAATGAATACCGCAGAGATTGCTGGAACAAATCGTTCCGCCCAGCGAAGAATGCAAGCCACTTCTTTGGCCGCTCGGACACTCTTGGTGCCCCCCTGGTGATTGACATAAGCCACGGCCGTGGCATTGTCCGACTGGATCCGAACCGGGCTGCCCTGGAGCTGCTCGGTCCAGTGAATCAGACAAAGTCTGATCGCTCTCAGTTCCAATACATTTATCGGTAACCTGGATTCTTCCGGGGACCAAAGTCCCTGGGCAGATAACTGACCAAGAATTCCTCCCCATCCGGATAGACTGGCATCCGTGGTCACTATCGTCCAATATATTGGCAGAAATGACTTTCCCTGGCTGAGCATTGGAGACCGAAGCCACCAAACCAGAGACTCTCTGGTCTGTTTGCTCAATCGTATCTGATTGTCCAGGGATTCCGGATTCCGATTCCATCTGAGAAGAATCTCTTGCTGAAGAATTCGGGTATGGGACTGGGCAAATGGGACTGCTTCGAATGAAGCCACCATCAACCCCAGAACCCTCATGCAAGTCCGAAGGGAAGACCAGCTGTTGGACAGTAACAACTGGACTGCTGATTGAATCTTTCGGAGTTTCCCTACCGGAAGAAAAACTCTTGTCCTGACTGTGTCTAGAATTAGACCCAGATATTCGAGCCTCTGGGTGGGAACCAGAAATGACTTTTGCTGGTTCACCAGCCACCCGAATTCCTGTAAAGAAATCATAGTAATTTCTATGTTTTGTAGCAAGGTCTGAGGAGACTCTGCATGAAGCAGAAGATCGTCTAGGTAACCTAGAATCGATATACCTCTTTGGCGCAGAAGTGCCAACATTGGGGCCAACACCTTTGTGAAGACCCGCGGAGCCGTGGCAGTGTTCTGCTCTACGGAAAAGCGTAGAAAACGCTGATGTCCTGCGAAAATGGGAATGTGAAGATAGGCGTCCTTGATGTCTATGGACGCTAGGACATCCCCTGGATGCAGGAAGGCTGCTACCGTGCGAATGGACTCCATTCTGAATCTTCTTATGTTGACGAAAGAATTGAGTGCTCTTAAGTCCAGAATTGGACGCACTTTGCCCTCTTTCCTGGGTATTGTAAACAGGTTTGAATAAAACCCTTGAAACCGTTCTGTCCAAGGAACGTGGACTACCACTCCTTGTTGTAGTAAATCTGTGACTGCTCTCCGCAGATCTTCTAAACGATCTGCGGATAGACGGATATTGGAAGGGAAGAATCGCGCCGGTGGGAGAGATCGAAACTCGATCTTGTACCCTGACCTTATGACTTCGCAAACCCATTTGTCCGGGATTCTGGAAAGCCATGGATCCGGGAACCGGCGAAGACGTCCCCCCACCCCAGTTATGGGTGGGGGCGCACCTTCAGGCTTTGGATGGTTTATCTTCAGGTCTGGAGGGGGCGGGCTTTTGCTTGCCCGACCAACGACCCCTGACGCCTCCTGCAGGAGCTTTGGAGGACTTAGTTTTTTCACCCGCTGGACGAAAAAAACCTCTTGTGAGCAAAAAAAGAAGGCCCTCGTCTTTGACGAGTTCCTCTACCTTTAAAATTTTGCGGTAAAAAGGTGCTTTTTCCACCGGTGAGATCCTTAATGATCTCATCTAAGTTGGCTCCAAATAGACGCTCTCCTGAAAAGGGGATATTAGCCAATGCTTTCTTGGAACCTTGGTCGGCTAACCAACCTTTTAGCCACAGTGTACGCCTGAGAACCACTGCTGAGACTGATGCTCGCGCCATTAATGGAGTGGCGTCTAACGCCGCATCACATACAAACTGTAACCCCTGTATCATTTGTTCCAACAAATCTGATACCGCCTGAGGGACCTCTTCTAAGTCCCGGCGTAACCACTTGGTCCATTCAGTTACAGCCTGCGAAACCAGACCAATAGCAATTATTGGTCTGAAAGCTGATCCAATCAAGGAAAACATGGTGCGAGACATAGCTTCTATCTTGCGATCCACTGGATCTTTAAAAGACGGAGCGTCTTCTAAAGGAATAACCGTGGCTTTATTCAATCTAGCAATAGGTGAATCCACCACAGGTGGTTCTGTCCATTTCTTAATAAGGGTTTCCTCAAACGGATAACGCCTGTCAATGCGTTTTAGAAATATTAAAAGTGCGTTTTGGCAGACGCCATTCTTCTTCGATTGGATTGCCAAAACATTTGGGCAAAGGAAAAACCTTCGCCACTTTGATGTGTTTTTTAGTCCCAAAAGGGATCTCAGTTTCAGCTATTTCTGATGGAATACCCTGTAACCTTAAAGTCTCTTGAACAGATATAATGAGTGCGTTTACCAACGCTTCCTCTCGGGCTATGGCGGATGCCGAAACATCCTCCTCACTGTCTGAAGAGACAGGACCCGAGACACCAATACCAGATGAAGTACCTGCAACTGCAGAAATAGGCTCAGAGTCTGAATCCGAGGTTTCAGATAATAAGGGGTTAGGCGGGGTCGCTTTCTTGCGCCCTGTCCCTGACAAGCCACTTCCACCCGGGACACAAAAGTTTCCATAATAGCTGACAAAGATTCAATTGTCAGTGGGGTGCTGGAGGATCCCGCAGACCCCTCGAGGGGATCCGGAGGAGATACATGAGTGGCAGGGTCCATGTTAATACAGGACACCTTTGCCAGCAAAACAAAAAAACTCTTTCTTTTTTTTTTTTTTTTTTTTTTTTTTTTTTGTGTCTCTCCCCCTAGCGCAATAGCGCCCCTCAGAGTACCTGCTTCTCGATCCCGGAGAGAGAGAGAGAGGGACCCCCAAGGCTCACCAACCGATGCAGTGCAGTTTCCAACAAACTGCAGTCAGCGTCTGTCTTACACAGACTGGAAGGAGCTGTTTGCTTTTTCCCGGGCAGAAGGCGTGGCTCCGCCCCCTGTGTACACCTTCCGGCGTTCCCAGCCCTCCACGAGGTAGCTGGGCTTCACAAAACATGGCCGCCCCCATAGAAGAGACATAAGACTCCAAAAACATGGCGGCCGGCGTGACCTGAGGCATACATGCATTCGGTCTACGGCAAAATGGCGGCGGACCGCCGATATCGTCTTCCCAGCACATCCACCTGCACTCTGCTACGAGGTGACATATGGATCTACAGAGATACACTGCACATAAGGTAGGATTATACCTCCTATGTCTGCTGTTAATGTTACAGTCTGCTGGGTAGAGTGTTAGCTCTTGAACCAAGTCCACTTCCCACAAACACATGCTGTATTACAAGGGGGACTTGTAAGTATCAGATATATACTGACCATATATGGAGGGGCCCATAATATATACTGCCTCATAATGAGGAAAAAAGGGAACGTTTACTCACCATACCGAACCGACAGGCACCCTCTCTTCACAATACCCTCTCCACCGGGGTGGGGGTTTGTGGACGCCTCGACTCTCTGGTACCTGGCGTCCAAGCGAGACTTTTAACTCGCAAAGTCAGTCCCTTTACTGGGACTCCGTCGCGGCCGACCCAGCGCACTGGTCTGCACGCGCTCGTAGGCAGAAACCGGGGTGACCACTGGATCTCAACATCCAGCCCGTCGCCCGGCCCCGCATACTTACTTGAATATGTCGCGGCCGACCAAGCGCAATGCCATGGTCTGCGCGCGCTCGTAGGCCGGCTGGGGTGACACAAGTGTCGCCCAGTCCGGCATTTTTGCTTGAAGATCTCACAGGAAAAAACACTGGAGAAAACTACCTAAAAAATGTCTTTTTCTTAAAGAAAAAAAGTCTTGCCAGGACCAAAAGATCCCAGCAAGGAACTTAGGTCCTTACTCCTGACTAGACAGAAAAAAACTGATTCCCTGTAGCAGAGAGAGGGAGGATATACCCTCAGGGACTGCCCCTGAGGTGGAGCCAGAACGTTTTGTCTTTCTGCCTAGTCCTACTCCTGCGGAGACAACATAACCCAGCTCTTGAGAATCAAGAAGACTACGTCTGAGCGATAGAGAAATTTGGTATTTATACATAGTTTGTAATTATATATCTACATGAAGGCAGCCATTTTTGCAAAAGGCAGGCAGGGGGCAAAGGGACAAATCATCAGCATTGCCTGTGGTCACCCAACAGCTGAATTTTCCCCATTACTATGTTACAGAGCACTGTGTATCTGTGTGTACAGAGAAAAGGGCAAGAGCACTGTCCGCACCTCCTCCTGGCTCTCTCCTCTCACTACTTCTGTCGGCAACCCTGAATGCTGTGTGGACCACCTGACTTGTCCTTGTCCCTCCTCCCTGTACACAGGAGTTAACAGAATGCTCTCAGATTGGACTGTACAGGGCTTAATTACCCCCCCCCCCCCAATCTCCTCTCCAGGCTGCTCATGTCCCAGGAACACAAATTGTGGGTGGGGGCACTAATCAAACCCCGCACAGTCAATATAAGTGTTCGGCGTAGTTTCCTGTATACGACAGGAGGGAGAGGAGCTGGGGAGGGGGTTGCAAAGAGCAACCCCGATCCTCCTCTTCTGGGGTTGCCCACTGGTGCTCTTGGCTTCTCCTCTTCTTCGTGAGCCACCATAGGAAGCCGCTTTTTGCGCTTCCACCATATGGCACAATTTGCGCTTCCAACATATGGCAATGTCGCTTTCACCAGTGAAATATGGCTCCATGTGAGTATGGTTTCCCCACTTAGGTCATAAAATTGTTGAAAATCCATACTTGCTGATTTATCTCCAATATCTATTGGTTTTTGACATTACAAGTCTTTTATTCCTTTGACAGGTTTACCTGTACATACTCCTGATGAGTGGGCTACAGACCCACGAAACGCGTCGAGTTTTCTACTATGTTGTACATTATATTTAAGACAATTTTATATTATATATATTATGTTATAGAATTTTTTATATCAATATCGCTGTTGTAATCTTGCCATGCCATACTTTGTACTCCATCTGTTGGTCAATGCATGTTTTTGCTTACATGTTTTTTACTCATTAAAATCTACTTTTATGCATCAGCGACTCATGCATCCACTTCATTTAAAGTCCCATCTGGGCCATTTTTCTCTTTTTTGCTTGATTTAGGGATGGAAGTGGATGTAATAGACAACATCAGACCATTTCCCAGTTTTTTCTTCCTATGGTGGCAAACATGCAGGCTCGCTCCCGAGCCTCGCTGTCTATTGACACAGATAGCAGGACTTGGCTTCCTCACCAAAGGATTTTATTGACAAGAGGAGAAGCTATTGGCTCCCACTCCTATCAATCTGCTCAGTGACAGAGCTAAGAGAACTGGGACAGAGCCAGGAGAGCATCAGAGCTCTTATGCACATCACTGAATCAAGATTTGGCTCTGGTAAGTATAAGGGGGAGCTGGGAGGCAAACTGGCCACAGAAGGTTTTTTACCTTAATGCATAGAATGCATTAAAGTGGGAGTATACTCCCATGCATGACTTTTACCTATAAGTAAGCCTATAGTATGGCTTGCCTATAGGTACAGTAAATATCTCCTAAACTTGCACTGTTTAGGAGACATTTACTTTTGATGCAGCCGGTGACATCAGCGGTGTATGCACTCTGAAAGAATGGCATACAATGCCGTTCCTTCAGAGTCCTGTGCTGTAAAGGGCAGCTCCCGCACACAAGTGATGGCATCGTGGCTTGGGCCACTCACACAGCCAGAGTCCGAAAACCCGGAAGGAAGACCCAGTGAAGATGGAATCACCTTCAGCAGTGACAGTGCCCCACTAGATGGCTTTGTTTTAACCTAAGTTTTACATAATGTGCTAGTATGCAGGGAACACTAGCAGATTATGGCATTGCCTTGCAGGATTTCTAAAAACAAAACAGTGGTTTACTACTGCTTTACAGTAAAAAAAAAAAACCTTAAGGCTTTAGACGCACTTTAGGCTGCCGCAGGGTTGCCAATTTAGGCTTACACCTCTCTCCTGAAGCACCCTATGAAGCCACTTGCATTCAGGGACTAGAGTTGTGTCTCCCCACACTGTGTGCATCAACAGACATACATGGCCCTGTAGCCTAGGATGGCAAATTGAAAAGAAAGCAAACAGATAATGACAAACACGTACAATTGTCTGTGTGGTAGCCAAAAAAGGAAAAAGAAATGATACTGGTTAATCATCTTTGGTCACAATGAATAATGAGAGGTCTTCCAGCAATACTCATCAATCCATACTTTAACAATTTTCAGTAAGCAATATGGATAGATTTTGTTTACTTCAACTCTTGAAAAAACTTTTCAAACTACCTTAAAGCAGATGTAAATGCTTATTCGAAATGTACCTGATTCTAGGAGCATCTTGGCAAACATAGGATTGAGAGGGAACTCTGCCATTCGAACACCAAGAGGTTCTGTCAGTCGGCAATGCTTATCCAGACCTAAGAGACAAATTTCATAGGGGGTTCTTTGGTTATAAAAATAATAAGCATTGGTTTGAGTTCAGGTGTCTCCGCTGAAGAGTACAGGTAATGCTACAGCATACAAAGACATTTTAGATAACCTAGTGGGAACAGTTTAGGAAAGGGCCTTTTCTGTTTTGGGGAAAACAATTATTTTGGCTAAATGGACACAAATTCCACCAGACACTCTTCAAAATCTTATGGAAAGCTGGTACAGCTCCATATTAGTACTCATGATTTTGTAACAGAATATCCAAGACACCCATATAGGCGTAATAGTGAGGTGTCCACAAACTTTTGGTTATGTGGTGCTAACAAACACATACAGTATAATAACCGAATATATCGGTTTTGCATGCATTACTTAAAACATAAGATCACCTTTTAGAGAAAAATAATAAATTAACATATTTTTCCAAGTAAAAAAAATGTGGGTGGCTGGCTGGCAGCCTGCTGTGGGTGGGTGGGTGGGTGGCTGGCTGGCAGGCTGCTGTGGGTGGCTGGCAGGCTGCTGTGGGTGGCTGGTTGGCACCCTTCTGTAGGTGGCTGGCTGGCACCCTGCTGCGGGTGGCTTGAACCCTGCTGTGGGTGGCTGGCTGGCACCCTGTTGTGGGTGGCTGGCTGGCACCCTGTTGTGGGTGGCTGGCTGGAACCCTGCTGTTGGTGGCTGGCTAGCTGGCTGGCTGGCACTGCTGTTGGTGGCTGGCTGGCATCTTGCAGCTGTGGGTGGCTGGTTGGCATCCTGCTGTTGGTGGCAGGCACCACGCTGTTGGTGGCTGGCTGGCACCCTGCTGTGGGTGGCTGGCTGGTACCCTGCTGTGGGTGGCTGGCTGGCACCCTGCTGTGGGTGGCTGGCTGGCACCCTGCTGTGGGTGGCTGGCTGGCACCCTGCTGTGGGTGGCTGGCTGGCACCTTGCTGTTGGTGGGTGGCTGGCTGGCATCCTGCAGCTGTGGGTGGCTAATTGGCATCCTGCAGCTGCGGGTGGCTGGCATCCTGCAGCTGTGGGTGGGTGGGTGACTGCTGGCTGGTGTGTCCTCTCTGGTCCAGCCGTTCTGTGGCGTGCACTGTACGAGGCGAGGGAAGCGGCCTATCCGGGTAGAAGCAGCTAGAACATGCAGGCCCAGTGCGCGGAGGCACGTGGCGCAACATACACAATGAGTGTGTGTGTTCCGCGCACAATATCGGTCATGTTGGTAAGTTTCATGACCGATACTTCAAAAAAAGTGAATATTGGCCTCCGATAATCGGCCCCACTGATACTCCGTCGATCCCTAGTCCCAACAATGCCATACCCCGTCTGATAGTCATGAATTTGGCCTCTATCAGAGATAATAGCGCCTCCGTGATTTTCTTGACCTTTTCTTGCGTTAGGAAAATCTTGGTTATTTTGGCCTCTAGTATGTAGCCCAAGTATATGAATCTCTGGCTTGGGGTTAATTGTGATTTTTCTTCGTTCACAATCCATCCTAAGCTTTGTAAGTAAGAGATTCCCTTGTGCAGATTGGCTTTTTATCGGCTTCCTGCTACAGCTTCAGCCCCGCCCCCAGCTGATCTAGTGCAGGTTGTTGGACATATCTGCACTGCCATCTGCTCTCCTGGTATCCTTTCAGACTGCTGCTTCATTGGGGAAGAGAGTCCATCTTTGCTTTTTTATCCCCTTGTTTTTCTCTTTTCTTTAGTTTTCTTTTTTAAAAATCGTGCCGCTCTGTCGACCAGCTCCAGGGTTTCCGCCTTCACCAAAATGGCAGCGGACCAGAAGTGCGTCACCGAAAGTGCCACGAGGCTCTGGAAATGACGCGCCAACCGTCATCTTGCTCCTTTAGCAACGGCTGTTTGCTGTGTGATGTAGTCAGCCGGTGCCATGAAGATGGGGGGAAAGCCATTGACATTCTGTGCAGCTGGGGGGATGGTTGCATACCTCTCAGTAGGGGTAAAACCTCAGGCGGGGGCCAGCTTGCCACGAATTGCTGCCCCTGACCTGCACTACCTAAAGCCTGCTGAGATGGATGGGAGGCTAGCCAGGGAGTCCCCTGCTAACAGTACAGAGACTGGAAAAAAATAAACGGCTACAGCTCCTGTCGATCTGGAGGAAACACAATCAAATTGAGGCATGCAGGTATGACTGGCATGTTTATAATGCTGGACTATTGTGTTTCCTGTTTCAGGTGGGAGGAGCCTCTCTCTCAGATGCTGTCCTGGAAGACGATTAGAGAAAGTGGCTATGTTTGAATTTCTGCTGTAAGGCTGCATTTACACCTCAGCGTTTTGAATTGCGAGCAGATTTCCATTCATTTGAATTGCACCTAAATTTGCAGTGCGGTTATGCCGCAATTGTGTGATTTATCACACAGCAAGCTGCATCACGTCAAGCTTATCGCCCAAAAAAAGTGCAAGAGCTTCTTTTGGACGACATGCTTCACGCAATGAGGCTTGCAGCAAATTCAGCGCGATTTATCCCGGGACAATCAGGGCAGAACTGCACCGCGATTCTAGGTGCCATTCATCGTGATTTGTCATTCACACCTGGGCACTTTGAAATCGCAGGCAGAATTATGGTAAATCTGCCTGTGATTCAAAACGATGAGGTGTGAATGCAGCCTAATAAAATATATTTTGTAGAGTACCAAGTTGTCCGTTTTTTTCGGGTCATGAAATGTTTGCATTTAAACAGAAGATTTTTTTAGGTTCAACAGCCTATTAAAGAGGAAGTAAACCCTCCTCATGAAGTTGTACCTATAGGTAAGCCTATGATAAGGCTTACCTATAGGTACTGTAAATATCTCCTAAACTTACACCGTTTAGGAGATATTTACCTTTAACCACTTTACGACCGGCGCACGACGATCTACGTCGGCACTCAGCCCCGGCCAGGCAAACTGACGTAGGCCTACGTCAGCACAATTTGCCGGCCCTGTGCGCGCTCCCGCGCGTCCCCGCCGCCGATGATGACTCGATTGGGTTCAGAACCGATCAGTCATCAGGTCCAGGCCAATCATTTTTGGTCTGGACCTGTTGATCGGTCCTGCCCAATCAGATCATCCTCTAAGCCTGTGAAATGTAAACACAGGCTTAGAGGAGATGTGCCCTCCCCCCACAACGGTCTTTTCGGATCCAGCGTGAGAGGAGAGCACATCTTACTGTGAGTACTGCACCAAGCACACCCACACACAGTTAGATAGGCACATTTCACCCCCGATCGCCCCCCCCAATTAACCCCTACAGCACCTGACACAACACACACTATATACAGCATATAGCATATACCTATATACCTGTATAAGTGTGATTTGTGAACAGGTGTAGCCCTTGCGACCCCCCCTTTTCCACTCAAATTACCCCCCACCCCCCCCTAATAAAGATTTAACCCACTGATCCCCCCTGAACCCCCCCTGATCACCGCCGTTAACCCCTACACCCTCTGTCACATCAGCACTAATACAAACGCAATATACGGTGTTATTGTATTTTTGTATTAGTGTCATTGTGATCAGAATTAGCGCAGGCGACTAAGTTTCTGTCCCAAGAAGGTTTAGGGTCCCCGCCACCCGCCCAATAAAGATTTAAGCCCCTGACCCCCCCCTGATCACCCCTACACCCCCTGCCATAACACACACCGTATACAGTATATAGCATTTTGCTATATACCCGTATAAGTGTGATTTGTGGTCAGGTCTAGCGCTTGCGACCCCCCTTTTTCCACTTGAATTACCCGCCACCCCCCCCTAATAAAGATTTAAGCCCCTGATCCCACCTGATCCCCCCCTGATCACCGCTAGTTAACCCCTACACCCTCTGTCACATCAGCACTAATACAAACGTAATATACTGTGTTTTTGTATTTTTGTATTAGTGTCATTGTGATCAGAATTAGCGCAGGCGACTAAGTTTGTGTCCCAAGCAGGTTTAGGGTCCCCCCCACCCGCCCAATAAAGATTTAATCCCCTGATCCCCTCCTGATCACCCCTACACCACCTGCCACAACGCACACTGTATACAGTATATAGCATTTTCTATATACCCGTATAAGTGTGACTTGTGACCAGGTTTAGCGCTTGCCACCGTTCCTTTTATCCTTAGGATACCCGCCAGTCCCTTCCAATAAAGATTTAAACCCCTGATCCCCCCCTGATCACATCCCGTTAACCCCTACACCCTCTGTCACATTAGCACTAATACACACATAATATACTGTTTTTACTGTATTTTGTATTGGTGTCATTGTGACTTGAGGTTGCGCTAGCTAGCTAGTTTCTTTCCCAAAGGAGGTTTAGGGTCCCCGCCACCCCCCCCCAGATCCCCAGCGCATAGTTTAGAAGTAACCCCTTGATTGCCACACACGCACGCACGCACGCACGCACGCACCTACACTTCCATTTCTAGTATAGTGTTTGAACAGATCAATATCTGATCTGATCAGAACTATACTAGCGCCCCCATAGTTTAGGGTTCCCAAAACGCGGTGTTTGCACGATCAGTACTGATTCCGGCCAGCACCTGCGTTTAACCCTTTCACCCAGGCAAGTGTAGTAATCAATAGATTACTGTCACTTGCAAAAAAACACAAGACACAAAACCGCTGTGTTAGCAGAGTCAGGCCTGATCCCTGCTAGCATTAGCAGTTTTTTTTGTAGCGCTTGAAATAGTCTTCGACAACCAGGTGCTTTTATTACCTGTGAGTCGCATCACTGTACGAGTAAATTTAGTTGCCAAAATGACCAAACGTTCGTACAGGGATGAAGAGCTTCTCAGTTATATGCTGACCGAGTCATCTGATAGCGAAGGGGAAGCTACAATGACCGAATTAGTGTCAGTATATGAACCTGATGACGGCAGCGGCTCCCTGACAGATAGCTCCGACGACAGATGGGTCCCTGTTAGACCCAGGCGTACCCGACCCCATTCTGAAGTTGTTGTGATGCAGGAATCGCAGGGTGCTCGTATGGAGCAGAGTGTGGGTACTAGTGCCGCTCATCCTTCTGGCGACCTGGCAAGCGCCAGCGGCCTAGTACAACCTGGACCTAGTACAACCAGCACTGCAGTAAGACCTGGTGACGTGGCGAGTCCCCTAAGTGCAGTTGAAGCTGGTGCGGTGGCTAGCACAAGTAGTGGCCCGCAGCCACCGCGTATTCGAAGACAGGCCCGTAGAGCCCATAGTGCCCTCCCTGATGCGCTGGCATTTCCTAATTGGCAACCCACCGATACTACAGCGCCAGTACTTCCCCCATTCACCGCCCAACCTGGAATCCACGTGGAGACAGCTGGTTTTACGCCCCTGAACTTTTTTGAGCTGTTCTTCACGGAAGATCTTTACAGATCTATTGTGGATCAATCAAATTTGTATGCACAACAGTTCATCGCCGCCAACCCAAATTCACACCTTGCCAGACAATTCGGCTGGAAACCTATAACGGTTTCCGAATTTAAGATCTTTCTGGGCCTTTCCCTCCACATGGGCATAACTAAACAGAGTGAATTGCGGCTATATTGGTCCACTAGCCCAATTCACCATATGCGCATGTACTCTGCCTCTATGTCCAGGACGAGATACGAGCAAATTCTGCGATTTATGCATTTCAGCGACAATGAACTCTGTCGTCCTCGGGGAGACCCTGCATACGATCGGCTCCACAAAATTCGGCCCCTCATAGACCACTTCAATCAGCGGTTTGCAGCCTTGTTTACCCCCGAACAAGTTGTCTGCGTTGACGAGTCCCTGATTAAATTTACTGGCCGCCTTGCTATGAAACAGTACCTCCCCAGCAAGCGTGCCAAGTACGGGGTCAAACTGTATAAATTGTGTGACAGGGCCACAGGCTATACAGTTAGTTTCCGGGTCTATGAGGGAAAAGATAGCTGTGTGGAGCCCCCCAACTGCCCAGACTACATAGGGAGCAGCGGTAAGATCGTTTGGGACTTGGTGTCACCCTTATCCGGAAAGGGGTACCATTTGTACGTGGACAACTTTTATACAAGCGTGCCACTATTTAGTCACCTTCTTGATTTACAAATTGGCGCATGTGGCACCGTGCGACCTAATCGCCGGGGCTTCCCCCAACGGCTTGTAGATTCCCGTCTTAGTCGGGGGGCGAGAGCCTGCTTGAAAACGGACAAATTACTTGCGGTGAAGTGGAAGGATACACGGGATGTTTATGTTCTGTCCTCCCTTCACCCAGACACGACGATCCAAATTCCTACGGCAACTGGCGTTATGGAGAAACCCCTCTGTGTCCACGAATATAACCTTAACATGGGAGGGGTGGACCTTAACGACCAGCTTTTGGCGCCGTATTTAGTTGCCCGTAAAGCCAGACGCTGGTACAAAAAAGTGTCTGTTTACCTATACCAATTGGCTATGCTGAACGCCTTTGTCCTATACAGGGCGTCAGGACGAACTGGATCTTTCCGGGAATTCCAGGAAGAGATCATCCTTGCCTACCTGTACCCAGGAGGCATGCCTGCCCAACTTCCCCTTCCAGATGCAGTGAGCCGGCTGCATGAGAGGCATTTTTCACATGTCCTCCCGAGTACCCCTACCCAAAGATGGCCCCAAAGAAGATGTCGTGTCTGTAGCAAGCGCGGATTTAGGCGTGACACCCGTTATTATTGTCCCAAATGTCCTGACCAACCTGGTCTCTGCATCGGGGAATGTTTCGAGCGCTACCATACACTAGTGGATTATTAGCGTAGGGTACAGCACGACACAGTGTAGGGCACATAAACACAGGGTCTCGAAGGATGTTGGATGTCCATCGACATTTTGAGAGACCCAAGCTGGAAGAGAAGATCGCAGATGATCGCAGTCCCTCCCAAATCAAGAAGTAAAGGAACAGTTAGAAAGAAAAATAAAAGGATCCAAAAACTGTTGTGGTGTCAGTAATTTTATATGTCCTTCTACTCCTTCCTACTATACTTTTTTTCAATGTCCTTTGTTTGTTTTTTCATTCTTTTGTGACCTGTTTCTCTTGCAGGTCCCTCGTCGGCTACCACGCATTGATTTTATATATTCTGACACAAACAGCGTTTGCGCTCAGCATATATGGATACCTTTGCTGATAGCAGCTGTGGTGATTTTCTGATTTCAGCACTGCAGTTAAAATCCTATTTTGGTATACGTGGATAGCGCCGTGTATACCCATCATTAAATTCAGTGGGTGGTTGTTTGGGCGGTTAATGATGAAAATCCAAAAACTGTTGTTGTCAGTCATTTTATATGTCCTTCTACTCCTTCCTACTATACTTTTTTTCAATGTCCTTTGTTTGTTTTTTCATTCTTTTGTGACCTGTTTCTCTTGCAGGTCCCTCGTCGGCTACCACGCATTGATTTTATATATTCTGACACAAACAGCGTTTGCGCTCAGCATATATGGATACCTTTGCTGATAGCAGCTGTGGTGATTTTCTGATTTCAGCACTGCAGTTAAAATCCTATTTTGGTATACGTGGATAGCGCCGTGTATACCCATCATTAAATTCAGTGGGTGGTTGTTTGGGCGGTTAATGATGAAAATCCAAAAACTGTTGTTGTCAGTCATTTTATATGTCCTTCTACTCCTTCCTACTATAC
This sequence comes from Pelophylax lessonae, assembly GCF_965119305.1. Classification (NCBI taxonomy): domain Eukaryota; kingdom Metazoa; phylum Chordata; class Amphibia; order Anura; family Ranidae; genus Pelophylax; species Pelophylax lessonae. Next base: position 41,707,836 of record NC_138778.1, on the reverse strand, counting down.
TTTTTTTCAATGTCCTTTGTTTGTTTTTTCATTCTTTTGTGACCTGTTTCTCTTGCAGGTCCCTCGTCGGCTACCACGCATTGATTTTATATATTCTGACACAAACAGCGTTTGCGCTCAGCATATATGGATACCTTTGCTGATAGCAGCTGTGGTGATTTTCTGATTTCAGCACTGCAGTTAAAATCCTATTTTGGTATACGTGGATAGTGTCGTGTATACCCATCATTAAATTCAGTGGGTGGTTGTTTGGGCGGTTAATGATGAGTAATACTACGCATTATTCCTGTGCTGATTTCTGATAGGTTCTCTTTTTTTCCGTTCAGCCCACAGGCTGCATGAAAAAAAAAAAAACCTATATGCCAAACAAGGACCAGCAATGTACTGGTACGTTGCTGGACTTTGAGTGGTTATACCAGGATGATGCCTGCAGATTTAGGCATCATCTTGGTATCGTTTTTTACAGCCAGCGGTCGGCTTACATGTAAAAGCAATTCTAGCAGGTAATTGGCCGCTAGACTGCTTTTACATGCAGTGGGAGGGGCCTCCCCCCCCCCACCGCCGCCTTCCGCAGCCTTCCATGGTTTTTCTCTGGCTCTCCTGTCCCACCGGTTAACCCGAGAGTGCAGCCGGTGGTTCAATTATCTAACCATAGAGCTAATTGGAGATGAGAATGGCTCCAATCATCTCTATGGCCTAAGATGCCGGAGGCTACGAGCATTTTATGACTTCTGTTTCGCCAGAAATAAACAGGGCCATTGGGAAATTGGGAAAGTATTTTATCACACCAATTTTGGTGTGGTCAGATGCGTTAAGGTCAGAGGAGAGATCTAGAGTCTAAAAGACCCCAATTTTTTTTAAAAAGAGTACCTGTCACTACAGATTGCTATCATAGGGGATATTTAAATTCACTATGATAACAATAAAAATGATTTAAAAAAAAAAAAAATTAAAGGAAAGGTGTCAAAATAACATAAAAAAGCAAAAGAAAAAAAAAAAAAAAAAAAAAAAATTGAGCCCCCCCCCTTACCCCCGGTGCTTGCGCGCAATGGCGCACGCAAGCGGTGGTCTAGTGTCATATGTAAACCACAATTGCAGCATGCATGTGAGGTATCGCCGCGATCGCCAGATCGAGTGCAGTAATTCTTGCAGTAGACCTCCTCTGTAAGTCTAAAGTGGTAACCTGTAGAGACTTTTAAAGGTTTTCAAAAATGTACATACGTTTTTGTCGCTGCGCAGGCATGCGCAATTTTTAAAGCATGTCATGTTAGGTGTCTATGAACTCGGCATAAGATCATCTTTTAAATTTTACCAAAAAAATTGGAATTATATAGTGTATTTGTGCAATAAATTAAAAAAAAATGTATTTTTTTCGCAAAAATTGCGTTTGGAAAATCTGTGCGCAAATACCGTGTGACAAAAAAATTTGCAACATCCACCATTTTATTCTATAGGGCCTCTGCTTTAAAAAAATATATAATGTTTGGGGGTTCAAAGTAATTTTCTAGTAAAAAAAAAATATTTTTTCATGTAAACAAAAAGGCACAGAAAAGGCTTGGTTTTCAAGTGGTTAGAAGAGTGGGTGATGTGTGGATAAGATTGAGTATAAAATGCCGGAACTGTTCAAACACCCCCCTAATGACCCCTTTTTGAAAAGTAGACACCCAAAGCTTTTTTCTGAGAGGCATGGTGAGTCCATGGAGTATTTTATATTTTGCCACAAGTTTCGGGAAAATTATTATTTTTTTTTTTTTTGTTGTTTTTTTACAGAAAGTTGTCACTAAATGATATATTGCTCATGCATGCCATGGGAATATGTGAAATGACACCCCAAAATACATTCTTTTGCTTCTCCTGAGTACAGGGATACCACATGTGTGAGACTTTTTGGGAGCCTAGCTGTGTACGCGCCCCCGAAAACCAATCCACATCTTCAGGTTTTCTAATGGCGTAAATTGCTGATTTTACCCCTGACTACCTGTCACAGTTTCAGAGGCCCTGAAATTTCAAGATGGCACAAAACCCCCCCAAATGACCCCATTTTGCAAAGTAGACACTCCAAGCTACTGGCTGAGAAGTATGGTGAGTCCATGGAATAGTTTATATTTTGCCACAAGTTTCGAGGAAAAAAATTTTTTTTATTTTTTTTTATTTTTTTACACAAAGTTGTCAGTAAATGATATATTGCTCACACAGGCCATGGGTATATGTGAAATGACACCCCAAAATACATTCTGCTGCTTCTCCTGAGTACAATGATACCCCATGTGTGAGACTTTTTGCCAGTCTAGCCGCGTACAGGACCCGGAAAACCAATGCGCACCTTTAGGCTTTCTAAGGGCGTAAATTGTTGATCTCACTCCTTACTACCTATCACAGTTTTGAAGTCCATAAAAAGCCAAGATTGCACAAACCCCCCCCAAATGACCCCATTTTGCAAAGTAGACACTCCAATCTATTTGCTGAGAGGCATGGTGAGTATTTTGCAGCTCTAATTTTTTTTGGAAAATGAAGAAAAAACAGGAAAATGCATTTTTTTTCCTCTTTTTTCAATTTCCAAAACTTTGTGACAAAAAGTGAGATCTGCAAAACACTCAACATGCCTCTCTGCAAATAGCTCAGGGTGTCTACTTTCCGAAAAGGGGTCATTTGGGGGGGGGTTGTGCTGTCTTGGCATTTCATGGCCTCCAAAACTGTGATAGGTAGTCAGGAGTGAAATCAACAATTTACGCCCTTGGAAAGCCTGAAGGCGATGATTGGTTTTCGGGGTCCTGTACTCGGCTAGACTGCAAAAAAGTCTCACACATGGGGTATCCCTATACTCAGGAGAAGCAGCAGAATGTATTTTGGGGTGTCAGTTCACATATACCCATGGCATGTGTGAGCAATATATCATTTACTGACAACTTTGTGTAAAAAAAAAAAAAAAAATATATATATATATATATTTCCCGGAACTTGTGGCAAAATATAAAATATTCCATGGACTCACCATGCCTCTCAGCAAATAGCTTGGGGTGTCTACTTTCCAAAATGGGGTCATTTGGGGGGGTTTTGTGCTATCTTGGAATTTTAGGGCCTCCGAAACTGTGATAGGTAGTCAGGAGTGAAATCAACAATTTACGCCCTTGGAAAGCCTGAAAGTGGGGACTGGTTTTCGGGGACCTGTACTCGGCTAGACTGCAAAAAAGTCTCACACATGGGGTATCCCTGTACTCAGGAGAAGCAGCAGAATGTATTTTGGGGTGTCATTTCACATATACCCATGGCATGTGTGAGCAATATTTCATTTACTGACAACTTTGTGAAAAAAAAAAAAAAATATATATATATATATATTTCCCGGAACTTGTGGCAAAATATAAAATATTCCATGGACTCACCATGCCTCTCAGCAAATAGCTTGGGGTGTCTACTTTCCAAAATGGGGTCATTTGGGGGGGTTTTGTGCTATCTTGGAATTTTAGGGCCTCCGAAACTGTGATAGGTAGTCAGGAGTGAAATCAACAATTTACGCCCTTGGAAAGCCTGAAAGCGGGGACTGGTTTTCGGGGACCTGTACTCGGCTAGACTGCAAAAAAGTCTCACACATGGGGTATCCCTGTACTCAGGAGAAGCAGCAGAATGTATTTTGGGGTGTCATTTCACATATACCCATGGCATGTGTGAGCAATATTTCATTTACTGACAACTTTGTGAAAAAAAAAAAAAAAATATATATATATATATATTTCCCGGAACTTGTGGCAAAATATAAAATATTCCATGGACTCACCATGCCTCTCAGCAAATAGCTTGGGGTGTCTACTTTCCAAAATGGGGTCATTTGGGGGGGTTTTGTGCTATCTTGGAATTTTAGGGCCTCCGAAACTGTGATAGGTAGTCAGGAGTGAAATCAACAATTTACGCCCTTGGAAAGCCTGAAAGCGGGGACTGGTTTTCGGGGACCTGTACTCGGCTAGACTGCAAAAAAGTCTCACACATGGGGTATCCCTGTACTCAGGAGAAGCAGCAGAATGTATTTTGGGGTGTCATTTCACATATACCCATGGCATGTGTGAGCAATATTTCATTTACTGACAACTTTGTGAAAAAAAAAAAAAAAAAATATATATATATATGTATTTCCCGGAACTTGTGGCAGAATATAAAATATTCCATGGACTCACCATGCCTCTCAGCAAATAGCTTGGGGTGTCTACTTTCCAAAATGGGGTCATTTGGGGGGGGTTTGTGCTATCTTGGAATTTTAGGGCCTCCGAAACTGTGACAGGTAGTGCAGAGGTGACATGCACAATTTACGCCATTAGAAAACCTGGGAGTGTTGATTGGTTTTCGCGGTCCTGTACACAGCTAGGCTCCCAAAAAGTCTCACACATGGGGCATCCCCATACTCAGGAGAAGTGGCAGAATGTATTTTGGGGTGTAATTCCACATATACCCATGTCATGTGTGAGAATTTTATCTTTTAGTGACAACGTTGTGTAAAAAAAAAAAATAAAAAAAAAAAATAGTAATATTCCCAAAACTTGTGGTAAAATATAAAATATTCCATGGACTCACCATGCCTCTTAGCAAACAGCTTGGGGTGTCTACTTTCCAAAATGGGGTCATTTGGGGGGGTTTTGTGGTATCTTGACATTTCAGGGCCTCCTAAACCGTTAGAGGTAGTGAGAAAATGCAATGAAAAATGTACGCCCTTTGAAATTCTGATGGTGGGGATTTGTTTTTGTGGTCCCGTACACAGCTAGGCTCCCAAAAAGTCCCACATATGTGGTATCCCTGTACTCAGGAGAAGCAGCAGAATATATTTTGGGGTGTAATTACACATATACCCATGGCATGTGTGAGCAATATATCATTTCAATGACAACTTTGTGTAAAAAAAAAAAAAAAAAAATTTTTAGTCATTTTTCAAACACCTGTGACAAAAAAATGAAATATTCAATGAGCTCAACATGCCTCTCAGAACATTCCTTAGGATGTCTACTTTCCAAAAAGTGGTAGTTTGGGGGGGTTTTGTACTGCCCTGCCATTTTAGCACTTCATGAAATGAGATAGGCAGTCAAAAATTAAAGCTGCGTAAATTTCTGTATTTACACCATAGTTTGTAGACGCTATAACTTTTGCGCAAACCAATAAAAATACGCTCATTGAATTTTTTTTTGTCAAAGACATGTAGCTAAATATATTTTGGCCAAAAAAAAATACATAAATTGAGTATATTGGATATTTTTTAAAAGACAAAGTTGAAAATGTCATTATTTTGCAAAATTTTCGCTCTTTTTTTATTAATATCGCAAAAAATAAAAAGCGCAGAGGTGATCAAATACCACCAAAAGAAAGCTCTGTTTGTGGGAAAAAAAGGACGTAAATTTCGTTTGGGTACCACATTGCATGACCGCACAATTGTCAGTTAAAGTCACGCAGTGCCGAGTCGTAAAATACCCCCTGGTCGGAATGGGGGTAAAATCTTCCGGGGCTTAAGTGGTTAATGCAGCCAGTGACGTCACTGGCGCATGCGCTCTGAAGGAACGGCTGATCGTGCCGTTCCTTCAGAGCCCCGTGCCGTGACCGTCGGCTCCCGTGCGCGTGCGCGGGAGTGACGTCACCGCGGCTCCGGCCAATCAGATGACCGGATGCCGCGATCCCGGAAGACGGGCGACATGTCATGTCGCCCGTCATACAGGTAAGAGAGCGGCACGGCGGGGGCTCGTTCTAAGGTAAGTATTTCATAATGAGCTAGTATGCAAAGCATACTAGCTCATTATGTCTTTCTCTTGCAGCTTCTAAAAAAAAAAAAATTTTTTTAAATGAGTTTACAACCTCTTTAAGATAAAAACATTCAAAGACATCTGATAAAGACATTGAGATCTGTACCTCCTAATGCATAGAGCAGCTCCAGAGCTTGAACCATTGACTGTGCAGGAGGTGGCTGTGCAAATACAAAATGACAAAGACAAGACGTAAGCATAGGATTCAGCACAACAATCTCAGTATACACAATACTTATCACAATTGTAGAAGCCAAAAATGCCTGTTAGCTGAATGAAGAGTTTAGGATATCAGGGTTCTCCAGCAGTGCCAAACACTCCTCTCTTTTTTTTAATAAAGTAGATATTTGGCCCAAAAAAAAAAAATGCAAGCAGAAAGGTTTTTATTACACACCAGTGTCTCTTCTGCAGTAAAGGCTTCTTACCTTCCTCCTCGCAATCTTTTTACACTATGTACTGAGCCTCGCATGATCAGCTCAGTGTATAATTCCAGCATCTGCCAGGTGCAGAGATAAATTAAAGTTGACTTTACATGAACTGAAATTCAGCCGGGACCAGGCAAGGTTTGATCAAGCTATGGGCAGGCTGATTGTACCAAAATCGAGCCATCAGTTGTCTTGGGTACAACCAGCCTGTCAGCCTGATTTTAGAACAAAAAGACATCAATTTTATTTGGGTACAGCATCGCATGACCGCACAATTGTCACCCCAAAACCCTCCAGAGGGAGAGGGGGGGATAGCTATTCACCATACCAGGAACCAAACGGGCAGCGCTCCAGACAGAACCTCCTCACCATCTAAATGGGGGGGGGGGGGCGTCAGCAAGGAGGAACACTGCAAATCAGGCAGAGACGCGGTCGTATGCGACCTCGCGAGGCGTTTAACTCTCAGGCCAGCCCCCGTCCTAGAGCGGAGCTGTGGTCTGCGCACGTTTGCTGCCAAGACTGGGTACGACCACTGGATCAAGATCATCCAGCCCGTCACCCAGTCCGGCAGTTGATTGTATTGATATCGCAGGGAAAAAAAACAGTATAAAAAAGGCCATGTAAAAAGAAAAAATTGCCAGGCAGGGAACTAGCTCCTTACTCCTGACTAGGCTGAAAAAACTGAAGCCCTTTAGCAGAGAGGGGGGGTATACAACCTACAACTGCCCATAGGCATAGCCAAGTCTTTTTTTCTGCCTAGTGTCCTACTCCTGTAGGGGGCAATATAACCCAATGGTTCAGAATACTGGAGAGCTGAACAAAAGAGAAAATACTTTAATACAATTTGAAACCTGCCATGCACAAAGCATATTTCCCGATGAACTAGCTGAAATCAACCTAGTAAGTGGCTCTTCCAAAAATCAAGCCACTGTTCAGGTATTTTGATAGCTGGTGGGAGTTTTAAAGGAATCAGATTTTTTTACGTTCACCTATATGTGTAAGGCAAGAAATATACACAAACATCTTACTGTCTCTGGTCCACAGGGATAATTTGAATAAGGCCACAAAGGCTCAATGCTGAAATAACTATATACAGCCATGCTAGGCTGAGGGTCCCCTCCTTAATGTATGGGGAGTTGAACCTCTCTCTGTGTGTCACACACTTGTCTAAGTAAAAAAAGACATGGTTGTAGTGTCCATTTATTGTGAGAAGAGCCAGTTTTTGGGTTTCGCAGTGCCATCTGGTGGTACAAAATAGTCTCTAATATTTCCTATATGGGTCTTTTCATTTCTTCACCTTTTTACCATGTGGGGAACCTTAATGGCATTTACATTTCTTAGAAACCCCTGCTAAAAGTATTTATATCTACAACTCACAATACATGGTGTCACAATCAGCAAATTGTAGATATAATATCAAATGAAAGAAAAGAATTGGGTTGTACTTATTGTATGTGACACCTAGAGCAAATACTTTTTTTTTTTTTTGTTTTGTTTAACCACTTCCGCACTGCTCACTAGAGCTGTACTGCGGCAAAGTGGCTCGATAACGTCTGGCGACGTAGATCTACGTCACCAGACATTCCCCTCTCTCGGCGCGTGCTCCCGCTGTGACAGTCACAGCGGAAGTCGGGCCAGGGGAGGAGCGGCGGCGATTGCCGCTGCTCTTCTCCGATCGTTGGGGAATCGAGTGTGGAGATCCGCCTGCTTGTGTAAACAGAGCGGGCGGATCTCCTAAGTGACAGGCAGGGTCAGATTGCAGGGTTCAGCATAGCTGAACCTGCGATCTGTCCTTGTGTCACATAGTCACCTCCCCCCACACACGTCAGTAAGCACCAGGCATACATTAACCCCTTGATCACCAATAAAAATTAACCCCTTCCCTGCCAGTGTAATTTTTACAGTAACAGTGCATATGTATAGCACTGATTACTGCAGTAATGTCACTGGTACCCCCCAAAGTGTCAAAAATGTCAGTCAGGGGTCCGATCTGTCTGCCGCAATGTCGCAGTCCCACAAAAAAAAAAAAAAAAAAATCGCAGATCGCCGCCATTACTCGTTAAAAAAAAAAACACCAAAAATTACAGACATCTTTCCCTTAGTCAGTAAATGCAATAACTTTTGCGCAAACCAATCAAAATACGCTTATTGCGATTTTTTTTCACCAAACATAGGTAGCAGAAAACAAATTGGCCAAAAATGTTAAAAAATTTTGATTTTTACATTTTTTGGGGGGAGAATTTCATATAAAAAAAATGTGAAAAATATTGTTATTTTTTCAAAATTTACGCTCTTTTTTTTGTTTATAGAGCAAAAAGTAAAAATCGCACAGGTGATCAAATACCACCGAAAGAAAGCGCTGTTTGTGGGAAAAAAGGACATAAATTTCGTTTGGGTACGGCATTGCACGACCACGTAATTGTCAGTTAAAGTCGCACAATGCCGAATCGCAAAAAGTGGCCCAGACGTAAGACAGCAAAATCCTCCGGTGGTAAAGTGGTTGTTTAACAATCCCCTGCTCAGGGCCGGTTCACACTGCTGCTTTGCAAATTTAGTGCAAATTTAATCTGATTGCAGTGCTAATTTTTTTTATTTATTTTATTTTTGCATTTTCTTTTGTGACAAGCGTGATTCTCTCTCTGTCAGGTGCGAATCTAATGCGAATCGCAAATTGGTTGCAAATTTGGGAGGGGATTGGATACTAGTGATCGACCGATATTGTTTTTTTATTGCCGATACTGATATTTTGGTCATCGTATATCGGTATCGGCCGATATTTTCGGACATTTAAAAAATTTTTTTTTTTTTACAGGTACTGTTGTGGAGGGACCTCCTCTGCACTTAAAAGCATTTGGCTGTTTTGAATGCTGTCCTTTTTTTTTAATTTGGCGCGGGAGTACCCGGAAGTGATGTCATGAGATCACTTCCAGGTTTTTACATGGAGACCCGATCAGAGCCGAATGCGACTTTGATCGGGTCTTCAGCGGCCATGCAGTTAGGTGGGACGGGAGACCACGGCGAGCCACGGAAGCCAGCGGCAGGAGGGGGGGGGGGGGACTTCCCCTCCCGCTTCTTGTAATGACAACCGAGCGGCTTCTCAGCCGCCTCGGTTGTCATTACAAGACAGCCGACCGTCGGCTATGGACGCCGGTACCGGGGTGATGCTTCTAGCTGCAGGGGCATCACTCCGGTACAAGCACTTTCCATAAATATCGGCAATATCGGTAACCTCAGGGGCGATCCCTATTGGATACGGTTGTGATTTTAAGTCTGGCCAATAGAACCCAGTGTGTATGCGGACGTAAAAATAGATGTAATACCTTCCTGGTTTTCGTGTAGTGAGGAGCGTGGAGTATTGTGTGTTTCAGCATGGATCATCATTCTTTGCCATTGGTTATGGCAGTAGTAGCTACTGCTACTGCAGAAGTCCTGATAAAAAAGCAAAAAGCCAGGAGGAGGAGGATGCAGACAAGTTGAAACATGTGCACAATTTCTTGCCATCCTCTGCTTTTTCGTGGAGAATCTTTATTCTGCGGGTCCCGGCTGTCCCATAGGTACTGCCTTTGTCACACGAGCCTTATGAGGTCCTTGTTCTCCACCCCAGTCTTCCTGCGTCTGCCGGGCATGATGGACTGCAAACTGACCACACAAATGAAGCACATGGGCAAGGAACAGGAAGTGAGGCGGAGAGGAGGAGAGGAGCAGGATGGGAGAAGCTAGAAAAAAAAACACCTGGAAATCGCAGTGTCTCCCCTAATAATTTTTTCATGTCTCCCCTAATCATCACTTGTCCTCAGGAAGGTTTTTTCCCCCTTCATGACTTGGGCATTTTTTTGCTATTTAGCACTGCGCTACTTTAACTGGCAATTGCGTGTTCATGCAAGACTGTATCCAAATTAAAATTATATTTTTACACAAATAGAGATTTCTTTTGGTGGTATTTGATCACCACTGGGCTTTTTTTATTTTTTTTTTATTATATAAATGAAAAAATGATGAAAATTCTGCTATAAAACATATCCAATAAAATCAAATTTCTTCATAAATTTAAGCCAAAATGTATTCTGCAACATGTGTTTGGTAAAACTAAACTGCGTTTTTGGGGACACTAGGATAGGTCTGATCATGATCAAGATCCTGATTTGTAGAGACACTATACTAGTAATGGCGGTGATCAGCAACTTCTAATGTAAATGTGACAGAGTGGCGGGCAATCAGGCGCTAATTCACACTGGCAGGAAGGAACACTGACTGACCGACACATACAGTGATCATACTATACACTGTACTAACCCTACTGGCTGGGTGACTGGAGTGATCAGGAGGGCAATCAAGAGGTTAACTGTGTGCCTACCAAGTATGTGTGTGTGCTGCTTTTAACTGAAAGTGGGGAGAGATCCAGTTTGGGGTTTACAAAAACACATATCTCTGTGCTGTGATTGGCCACAGCTGATCAGCAGGTATACAGCCAAAATCATTGGCTGTAACCTCCTGACAAACTTGTGCTGTGTCCAATCACAAAACAGGATAGGGGGGGGGGCATGCCCGCCTCTACACCAGGAAGTTCACCACGACATACGATAAATGTACCATTGGTGGGAGGGAAGTGGTTAAGATGCATCAACATTGATAGTACTCACGGCTCACCGATAAGAAATGGAAGCGCAGGACATTGTCTATGCCGAGTGCTTTCAGCTGCAAGATCACAGGTGACAGGTTACTTCTCTGCATTTCTGGGACTGTGGAAGGAGGAAGCTTTTGGAAATCCTCCTCTGTGAGGAGCATAAAAAAATTCATTCAATCAGTAAATTCAGAAAGTGTAAAAAGAATATAAAAAATAGGTAACGCTGAATTCCAGTCAATAAAACGCACAGATGAAAAATACACACACGCCAAAAAGAATACGGTAGTTATTCTGTCCATTCAGTTCTAAGATTTACAAAGCCCAACCACGCAGAGCACAGTGAAGCAGAATACACCACTTTCTTTTCTGCAGTCATAGGACACAGAAGGGATTCAGTGTTATCCTCTCTCTGCCTTCAGTGTGCTGAGAAACCAATGAAGGAGCAGCAGGAGACTAATTAGGTAATCTCTCTACTCACTCAGCTCTCTCACATTCCTGCAACACAAATCTGTCCGGTGGGCAGGGAGCCTTTTTTTTTTTTTTACTTTCTTGCAGAGCTACAAGCAGCAATACTTTGGGACAATTCCAAATGTGTCAGGTCAGCTATTGGGGAGGCTATGGTTCCTCCTCCCAACCACTATGTCACAAAATTATACAAAATTATACAAAAGCGACATAGGGACCAGCAGGAGGAAACACAGTGTAAAGCCAGGGGCACAATGTTTGCAGAAGTCTCGGATAGCAGCAGTGCTTGTGATATTTATTTTTAAAGTGGCTCTAAATGCAGAAGTTTTTCTTTTTACCTTAATGCATTCTATGCATTAAGGTAATAAAAACCTTCTGCATGCACCATGCAGCTCGCCTTACCACCCCCCCCTATACTCACCTGGGCCCGATCTCGATCCAGTGATTTGAACAAGAGCAGTGGCTCTATCAGGTCTCTCCCTCATTGGCTCCCGCTGCTGTCAGTCACAGACAGGGAGAAGGGAGTGGGGCCTAGCAATGCTCTGCTTGTCTACAGACACACAGAGCCAGCTCCAGAGTGAGCATGCACGAGTGCCCCCATGGTGGCACTAGGCAGAGGGGGAGAAGGGGGGAGCCAGAAGCACTGCTGGGGGATCTGAGAAGAGGAGGATCCAGGCTGCTCTTTACAAAACCACTGCACAGAGCAGGTAAGTATAACATGTTCGTTATTTTAAAAAAAACAAAAAATGTTCCTTTACAATCACTAAATGATATTAAACCCAAAAGCAAACATTTATTATGTATTAAGCTTACTAATTCTTTGATATATGTGTGTTCTTTTCTATGCGTTCTTTCCTTTATTTTTATTTGGTGATCCTGCCAGAACAGAAAAACAGTCCTGCAGATGTAGCAGTTAGGGGGTTAAAAACAAACCACTGACAGGGGTTAAAAAAAAAAAAAAAAAAGAAACTGTTGCTGTAATGGTTCCAAGCCCCCACCCCCCCCCCCCCCAGCACACCACATAAAAAAAAAACAATGCTGCCACCACATCAAAGGATTAGTAAGCTGCAATATATTAAAAGTGTATCTTTTTGGGATTAATACTGCATTAACCTAGTAATAGGTTCACTAGATTAAGAGCAGATTCACACTATACAGCCGGTATATGGCAGAGCAGCAGGAGTGATTCACCGCTCTGGCCGTTCTGCATTGCCAGCTTCGCTAGGGGGCAGTGTGTTGCACGATTCAGCGCATCACATGGCTCCCCCCTTCTTTTTTTTTTGTACAAGCTTTATTTGAAGTGTACAAAACGTACACTTCATTCACTGCAATGAGTGATGCGCTGCCCAACATTACAGTGCGATTCAGCCCGGTGCGCTGTGACAAAATGCAGCATATCTGCATTTTAGCACAGCGCTAGGCTGCGTTGCAGTGTGAACGGGACACATAGGCAACAATTGTTTCCTGTAAAAGAAAACCGGCGCCACTCTAAGTGCAGTAGAAAGGCTTTAATATAAAATGGTAATCAAACACCAATATACTCACGAACGAGTATGTAAAGGGAGCATCATATAACAATGTCAATGGTCCGTCCATAGGGGTAGTGATTCAAGATGGCTCCGGCGGTCTCAGGCACTCGGTAACAGCCGATGGATGTCGGCGCTTCCTGGTAGCTGGAACACAGGGGCTCTCCGACGTCACTTCCCGGTCGTGACGTGATGACGCAGGCGGCGGCGCGTTTGCGGAGCATGCTCTCCTTCCTCAGGCCTCCTATTTATTTTCATATGTATTTGATACCCATATATTGGATTTAACCCCTTAGGGTGGAAACTGTTGGCCCCTTCCTGTTTTCTTGCGCCAGTATATATACATGTTGTTTGGTTAACAATTGTTTCCTATGTGCCCCTGCGGTGACACACGTTTTACCATGCAGCAAAATATTATAGTGTGAATTGGCCATAAAAATACATCTCTATCAGTACGCAGGGCCTCTACACTATGGAGAAAGGTGGCGGCACTTCCAGGAATAAAAACAGCTCCTTTATTGCATATCCATTAAAAGATGAAGCATGACATACACACAATCCACAGATGAATAAGCACAGGAGTGTGAAACGCGTTTACTGATCATCTGTGGATTGTGTATATGTCATGCTTCATCTTTTAATGGATATAAAATAAAGGAGCTGTTTTTATTCCTGGAAGTGCTGCCACCTTTCTCCCCTTTCACATATCCAGTTGGCTGCGGACCAGGCAGGCACCCAGGCTTTCACGGCAGCCTAAGATCTTGCAGGCTGCCTTTTGAGCGGTGTGTACCCAGCATATTCTCCCAGTGCCATCTTAAGAGCAAGGGCATCTTAAGGGCAATGCAGTGCACTGGGGCCCTGAATACAAAATCACCCACAAGAATAAAAATGCAAATTATCGTTAAGGCTAATGACAGCTTCCAATTTCAGCGGCTGGGTCCGGTGAACACACACATATACGGGAGTCAGACTCGACTGTCCTGTGTGTGTCTGTTCCCGTGAAGGCTCCCCCTCCATGGCCCAAGTGGCCTGACAGCAGTGCAGGGCCAACAGGTGCCTTCCACCTGCTAACTAAGTTCAGTGGCAGGATGCACACAGGAATCAGGACTAATGCTTGGCTGGGGCTGGGTGGCTAGAGGGGCCCCCGGGCAACTGCCAAGCGTGCCCATTCGGTAAAACGGCCCTATATTCTCCCACTACACTATGCAGCAGATGACAGAACTAACGTGCCCCATGGGCACCACATAACAAGTAGTATGATATCTGTTTATCCATGACCACCATTGATGTTAAATGATGGAAGTCAATTTTTTTGCCCTGTTTAAGGCCTTTTGAAAAATATTTTCATAGTTGGTCAAAGAAGCCCTGGGAGTTATGTCTTCCTCTGGAGGAAAACTGCTGGTAAACTTCATAGACATGATTCTTTTTTTCAACTGAGTAACTTCTGATCTGTGTATTATCACCTAAGCACATTAGATGTCTCTCTCCTACTTTACTGTATGTTCTTCTGGCATCTGCTGCATAAACAAGAGAGATCACTGTAACTCTTTATGTGATGGGTGGGATGAAGGTTTGCACGCTGTACTGCCAACTTTACCCTAATTGTAATTATCTTCTCGTAACGTCAGACAGCTCCACGCTGAGTGGATGAACGAATGCGTTATTCTTTGAAAATTCAAACGCAAAGGCGGGAAATTCGGTTTATTACATCAGCTATTTAAAAGCTTTAAACTGACACACCTTGGAGTGTGAGGGATGCGGGAACATGATACAACAAGTGCACTGCTATGAATGGGATTTAATATCCTGTATATTCCCAAGACATTTGTATAAATAAGCCTGGGGGGGACACATGCAGAGAGGATAATGGAGTACAGTAAGCCAAAAACATCACTGGAAATCAAAATAATACGCCTACAATATCTAAACCATTATAATGCATACACTATATTAATATAACTTTTACAAAATGCCAATGCAGGCTTTTGTTTTTACAAATTAGGAAAAAGTCATATAAAGCATCAGATCTATTATCCAAAAAGCTTCAGACCTGAGATTTTGTGGATATTGAAACCTTTTGTCATTTAGTTAAAATAACACTTAAAATACTGTTTGTTACATGATGATCACCCTGTGATTATACCATTTTGAGCAGTCCGCTGTCATACCTGCCATAGCACTTGGATAGTCCCCAGCTCAGTTGGGGACCTTCCTTCTTGACCCCTTTCCATGATCCCTCTCTCCCTCTGCTCCTCTTTTGTTGGCCTACTGGTCTTTCTCCTCTTTCCATCTCGCTTTCTTGACCTTCGTACACTTTTCTTTTTTTTTTACTCAGTTTAGGATGTGTGGTTCTGGCCTTTATGCGCTTACCCTATGGGTTCTTATTTAATGTCTGCACTCCTTGCAATTTGATATGCATTGGGTTTTTATGTTATCCACATAATATGGAGCGCTCACCCTCCACTTTTCTTTTCTTTCTTTCCGATTCCTCAGATTATTTACTAAATTATTTACTAAAATAATGTCTTGTCTTGTATTAACAGAGGCATGGACTCCAGAGAGAGAGATATAATTTTGCCCCTGTACAAATCATTAGTAAGACCTCATCTGGAATATGCAGTTCAGTTTTGGGCACCAGTTCTTAAAAAGGATATTGGGGAACTGGAGAAAGTGCAGAGAAGGTCAACCAAACTGATAAGAGGCATGGAGGACCTCAGCTATGAGAAAAGACTAGAGGAACTGAATTTATTCTCTCTTGAGAAGAGGAGATTAAGGGGGATATGATCAACATGTATAAATGCATAAGGGGTCCATATAGTGAACTTGGTGTTGAGTTATTCACTTTAAGGTCAACACAGAGGACAAGGGGGCATTCTTTACATCTGGAGGACAACAGATTTTGTCTCCAAATATGGAAAGGTTTTTTCACCGTAAGAGCTGTGAAAATGTAGAGTAGACTCCCTCCAGAGGTGGTTCTGGCCAGCTCACTTGATTGCTTTAATAAAGGCCTGGATTCTTTCCTGGGTGTACATAATATAAATGGGTGCTAATATTTATAGGTAAAGTTGATCCAGGGAATATCCGATTGCCTCTCGGGGGATCAGGAAGGACATTTTTCCCCTGCTGTAGCAAATTGGATCATGCTTTGCTGGGGGTTTTTTTTCGCCTTCCTCTGGATCAACTGCGGGTATAGGATTGTGTATATGGGATTGTATGGTTGGGTTTTCTTTACTGTTTTTTATTGGTTGGGCGAGATGGACTTGTGTCTTTTTTCAACCTTACTAACTATGTAACTATGTAAAACTGGAGTGTGCAAAATCTGGTGCAGCTCTGCATAGAAACCAATCAGCTTTCAGGTTTTATTGCCAAAGCTTAATTGAATGAGATGAAGTTAGAAGCTGATTGGCTGCCATGCACAGCTGCAGCAGATTTTGAGTGCACCAGTTTTAGTAAATCTATTCCAGTCAGATGTCAAATATTGTTGGCAGTAGGGCTATCCCACTGGCTGCTTACACCTCTTTAGGACTCCAGCATTCTCAGGTCATTCGTCCTGTTGCTGCCATTATAAAGAGGTCTTTTTCTGGTAGATTGAGAATGCAGCAGAACGAGTAAGACCGGCTGACTGCACATGCACAGCAGAATCCGCATTAATTTCTATAGGAAGGCTGTCCACTATTGGGACTACGAATGGGGATTCTATTGCAAATGTGCAACCCATCTGGAAGACTTTTCATGAGAAGGCAGTGGGGCTCTCAGCATGCAGCACAGTGACGATCTGGGACAGATCAGGGGCTATAGCATAGTGCTTTTGCTTAGTCAATTGTCCCTTTGAATATTCTACAGTACCTGGTTGATCCTGCCTGTACCAGACTTCCCCTCTGTGTGCTGACCACGGTTATCATGGCTCCCGAGCCATGACAGCGTGGTCAGCTTACGTCCCTGTGCATCTCTGCATCTCCTCCTCCCTTTCTCCCTGTCCTGTCGGTTCCGTAGTGTTCAGTGAGAACACAATGTCCTCCCCGCCCCTCCCCTCCAGCCTTCATTGACTACATACGTCAGCAGGGAATCTTGTCCCCACTCTTTTGGCTCCCTTAGATCGGGATGAACAGCAGGGAAAGGACACGTGACTGCAAAGCAGAACACAGCAAAAAGGTATTAAGGAATAGGAAAAAAAAAAAAACACTGCACTGCTATACGAGGCAAAACATGGGGGCAATTGAGTTTTCAGCCACTTTAATGCATTAAGGAAAAAAGCCTTCTGCAAGCAGCCCCCCCCCCTTATATTTACCTGAGCCTGATCTTGATCCAGAGATTTGCACAAGAGCGGAGGCTCTCTCAACTCTCTTTCCTCACTGACTCAGACACAGCAGCGGGAGTCATTGGCTCCCACTGCTATTATTTACAGCCAGTGAAGAGGGAGCAGGGGGTGGGACGAGTCCACGCTTTGTGTGTCTTATAAACACACACACAGAGCTGGGCTCGAGAGCGAACATGCATGAGTGCCCCATAGCAAGCAGCATGCTAAGAGGGAACTCGGCAGGGGGGAGAAGCCAGGAGCACCGGGGACCTGAGGAGGAGGATCGGGGCTACTCTGTACAAAAACTTTGGTAAGGTTAATATGTTTGTTATTTTAAAAAAATAAAAACTGTGCCTTTACAATCACTTTAAAGCACAACTGTACAAAAAGTATAGTAGTATAGTTATCCTTTAAGGTAATACAAGGATATATATATATATATATATACACATATATATATATATATATATATATATATATATATATATATATATATATATATATATATATATATATATTATATAGTATACCTCGCGCTGAATCAAAGTAAAATAAAAAATGAAAATGTAAAGATTGCTGCACAATTTCCAAATATCGAAAACAAACAAATATTATAAAAACTGTGAAAAATGCGCTTCCATATACAACAAGGACATTGATTTGTTTATATTTTTGAAATATGGACACTATTTTTTACTAATTTGACATTATGTTTGGGTTATGTATATTTTTTATCATTATGTGATTGTTCACCAATTGGAAAATTAGTTTAACACATGGTTATATGTTAGATGGCGCATTTTTCTCTGTTTTTACAATAATCCTTTAAGGTAATGCAGTTCTGATATTTAAACACAGCAGCAGCTTCCACAATAGCATTAGCAGCCTTTTCACCGACTTAAAGTGGAGTTCCACCCAAAAGTGGAACTTCCGTGTTAGGTAGTTCTAACCCCCTGACATGCCACATTTGGCATGTCATTTTTTTTTGGGGGGGGAGCGGGTACCTAGTTTTGAGAGGTACCCGCTCCCACTTCCGCTTGGAGCGTCGCGGCGCCCTGAGTGGAAGTTCTCCTCTCCCCCTCCCTCCTTGCAATCTTCTGGGACATGTCAGAGGTCCCAGAAGATTGCCGGCCAATCACGACGCATAGCGCAACTCACGCATGCGCAGTGCGTACCCGGCTGTGAAGCCGCAAACTGTCAGAGCCGGGTGCCCACACCAGTGATGCCGGAGCCGCAGAGCAGAGAGGGAGAAGAGCGAAGCTTCGGGCGGCCGCATCGCTGGACCGTTGGACAGGTGAGTGTGTGAGGCTGGAACTCTGCTTTAACATTATGCAATAATTTATCACCTGTATAGAGCCTATAACACTGGCCAGATCGGTTTCTTCCACCCCTGCCAGCTCTTTGATTAGCAGAGGCTTGTGACACTGGAACCACGACCAGAGATTCTACCGCTCGTTTGGGGTCATACGCTCGCAACTTGACAAATCCGCAGTCTATAACGAAGGAGATTCCGTTTATAGTGATGGATGTCTCTGCAATGTTAGTGGCAACAACTACCTGAAGGGAGAAAGCAATACGATTAAAAAAAGAAAGGGGAAAAAAAAGAAAGATAAATATGCAGAAAAAAAGAAAAAAATCATATAAGAACAGGGACTTTTCTAATTGCTTTTCTCCCAACAGAAGAAAAGCAGATTCAAATACGCGCCTAATCCGCGTTTTTGCAAACACGTTTAGGCACGACATGTGCTTGGGAATTCATTCTTTTTATTGGCCAAAATATGAATTCATTCTGGCTATTGAAATAAACACTACAGCGCTAAACGTGCCTAGCAGACTTTAAAAGGATGTAGGGGAAAGAATACTGTAGATAAACAGGTACAACTTACGTAGGAGGATTTGTTTTATCACTGTGTAACACCTGAGGCCAGTCACTTCACTGCGTTTACAACCACTTTAAAGCGATTTTAAACACAAAACCAAAAACTTTAATATATTGCAGTTAACCAATCCTTAAAAAGTGGTTTATTAGTTTTCTTTTTTAAGCTTTTTTTCCTTCTGTTTTCACCTGGTGATCTGGCCAGTAACACACCTCCCGTATTAGAGTACCTCCACTCTGGATGAAGGAGCACAGGAGGCACCTTTGGGCAGCAGAATTGTCAGTCTGGGGGGAGGGGAGTGTTAAGCCTCGTTTCCACTGAGCGGAACGGTTCGGGTCGGTACAGTTTGGAAGGGTTAGGATGGTCCGGCCTATTCAGGTGAGCGTTTCCACTGCAAGTCAGACAGCCAGAGGCCATGCGGGGTTTACACCAAACGTGGGGTTTGTTTTGCGCTTTCGTTTGACTTGAGCATTGACGTTTTCCTGTCCACCAATCAGTGGAATGTATCGTGTGACGCCAGTAGCTCCGCCCTAACCGTACCGTACCATTTCCTATGGCCCTACATCTGAAGGAGGACCAGGAATGGTGCGGTTTGGTTCGGTTGTATGGGCCACTTTCATAATGGAAACATTCAAAATAGCGTACCGTACCGACCCGAAACCGATCCGCTCAGTGGAAACGAGGTATTAGATGGACTAGCAGATTTAGATACACCAACACATTGAAGCCAAACTCCAGCTCAATTTGCAGTTACATAAGCAGTTACAGCAAAGTTTTTTTTTTCTTTTGGGATATAGATATTACATGAATAAATAAAAGCTTATCATTGTTAGCACTCCGTCAGTGGTAAATGGTTTGTCTCTTAACACTCTTAACTGCTACAACTGCAGGACAGCTTGTTCCGTTGAAAAACAACAGACTTACTGGCTGGAGCAGCAGATGAAAATAAATGAAAGGAAGCATACAAAAAGAAAAACAAATGCAACCATCACATCTAAGAACCGGTAAGCTGCAATATAATAAAGGTTTGCTTTTGGGTTTAATACTGCTTTAAAGTGTACCTAAAGCCAACATTTTTGGCGTTAGATCCCTGTGGGTTTTTTTTTTTTTTTCTGCTGTGTCCCTGCAGGGGGAATTTACTGAGAGCAGTTTATCCCGGTGACCACTGTCACCAAGGTCAACAGTTAGATGAAATCCACAATTTTGAGTTGTCATCAGAATAGGAAACACGTGAAAATCTCCCAGTAGAGACACTCGTCCCACTGACAACTATCTAAAGCCCCGTACACACGTACCGATCGTCTGCCGACGATCGTCCGTCTTTTGTCCCCGGAATGTCGGTGTCTGTTGAAAAGTGCAAAGACTGCACAAGACTTTTGTCCGCCGACTTCAGCTGACTGCAGAAGTAATGTCTTGTAATGGTTAACTTTCCCTGTGTTTTTTCTTTTCTGAGCATGCCCAGTCTTGCAAATCTGCAGTCTGTCGGCTGATTTCTGTACTGACAGGCGAACAATCGTCCGTTCTGGTGTCGGCATACAAAAATTTTTATGTTTGCAAGAAAGACTCTTGTCCGCAGAATGTGCGCAGACATCTGTCGGAGGCACCATACTAACAAGCGTACAATCGCAGATCTTTCGTCCGCCGACGTTTGTATGACGACGATCGGTACGTAATACGGGCCTTAAGAGAGGACTTGTCTTCCTTTGAAGTTTCCTTTCACTTCTTGCTGTGTCTTCAGACAGGAAGTGAAATAAAATCTCCCTAAAGGGACACAAAAAAAAAGACAAGGATTTTAGGTATTACCTACAAAATGTATTTAGTTATACTGCCATCAAACAATGTTTAATTATTTGAAACAGCTCATTGGGCTAAACGACCAGATGGCTTCATGTTTTTCTTGGGGATTTCAATGATGACATTTCCTTGCCATAGTTACCACCATTGTTCCGGACTACCTTAGAGGTTTGAGTATATCCCTCCACTTTGGGGGAGATCCTATTTTTCCACTTTCATTATTTATAATAAAAATAACTGTCTTCCACGTAATGGCCAATGCAGTAACCAGCAAAGTCCCCTGGCAGTCATAGGAAGCTGCTAGGTGATTTAAAAATTATATAAAGCCAAAACTTTTTTTTCCTGGTTTTGTAGTTTTGTATAGAGCAGGGAATGTTTACAACAACCATCAGAATTTTTTTTTTTTTTTGCTTTCTGTGTCCAATAAAGAAGATTTCCATTCAGTTCCCAACAGAAAGTCACAACATGGAGTGAGAAAAAATCACTCAAACCGGCTCCCTACTGGAAGAGTTCCCAAGTACAGGTCCCTCTCAAAAAATTAGCATATTGTGATAAAGTTCATTATTTTCTGTAATGTACTAATAAACATTAGACTTTCATATATTTTAGATTCATTAAACACAACTGAAGTAGTGCAAGCCTTTTATTGTTTTAATATTGATGATTTTGGCATACAGCTCATGAAAACCCAAAATTCCTATCTCAAAAAATTTGCATATCATGAAAAGGTTCTCTAAACGAGCTATTAACCTAATCATCTGAATCAACTAATTAACTCTAAACATTTCCTCTCACTTATGTTGCACCTCCAAGACAAAAGTAAAGAGAAATTTCCCTGCAAGACACAGACCAAAAAAAATAAGCTGAAGGGGATTTAACCCTTCTCTGCCCTATCCAAAACAAAAAAAAGTTCTAGCTTTCCAAACACTTTAGTATGCTCCTAATATCCTGTTTTAAAAAATTAAGCGTACCTTCCTGACACTGGGTGAGACCCTTTCAAATACTTTCATTTGTTCAGAGGCGGGAAGTCCTGCGTACATGGGAAGAACACGGAGGTGTTTCTTCATGCCTGAACGAGCAAGAATCCGGGCCTGTTCCACCAGCATTGACACCACACTTTCCACCTCCTCCTGTCAAAGGGAGAGAAGAAACAACATTACAGCAAACAAGATCCAGCCATATGAACAGTGAGCAGCAGGGTAGCGACATCACTCAAATCCTCAATATCACTCCAAAGCTGAAGAGACTAGCAATCAGAGGCAGCAGTGCTATAGATGATCTCACACTGCAGATATACAGCTATTATGTACATACATAGGAAGTATACTTCCATTTTTCAGAAGGAATTCACGACAAAAGGTATAATTTTAGGGCACTACTTAGAACAATGGATCTCCCTAGATGTTCCTTATAACAGCAAATCTTTCCGAGTTCAAATTTTTAAAGTTTTGAGTTCAAATCTACTTGCTAGATGCATCTTTTACAGAAACCACCCATGCAGACAAAAGGTCTTTTTAGTTTTAAATGTGTTGTGCAGTTTGTTAAAATATAGGTAGATGAAGATGCAATAACTTTAGGCCATTTCTGTCCCCATGCAGCCTGCCTGAGGTACTCCATTATTTATATTCCTAGGTCCGGGGATAAATGCAGGAAACCACGAAGAAGAGCATGTTTGGTTTCAAAAGCTGTGCAAGTAATAAAGCTTATCCCAGTAATGGTCGAGTTCTATGTTGCTGGCATGGGTGGGAGACCCGGGCATCTTTCCTGCATGGCCGCCGAAGAGAAGACCCAATCAAAGCCGCATTCGGCTCTGATCGGGTCTCCATGTAAAAAAACCCGGGCGTGATGTCATGACATCACTTCTGGGTACTCGGCAGCAAATTCAAAATAATGCAAGCATTCAAAACAGCCAAACTTGGCGTTTTGAATGCTTTTAAGTGCAGAGGAGGGGTTTGGGGTCTTTTAGACCCCCAGATCCCTCCACCAGAGTACCTGTGAAAAATAAAAATGTTTTTTAAATGTCCGAAAATATCAGCAGATACCGATAGCCGATGGCCAAAACATCGGTATCAGTATCGGCACTAGAAAAACGATATCGTTCAATCACTAATACTTACCTGCTCTGTGCAATGGTCCTGATTCTCCGCTTCTTGGGTCACTTGCTGGCGTTCCTGGCTCCTCTTCCCTGCTGGGTGTCCCTATAGTAAGCCGCTTGCTATGGGGCACACGTGCGTGCTTGCTCCTGAGCCCCGCTTTGTGTGTCAATAAGACATACAGCGTGTGACTTGGCCATGCCCCCTGCATTAAAGTGGTTCTAATGCATTCTATGCATTAAGGTAAAAAACCGATGATGCAGGAGCCCCCGTCCTCCCCCTTTTTTTTTACCCAAGCCCGATCTGATCCAGCGATGTGCACAAGAGAAGCAGCTCTCATCACTGTTTCTCTCCTCATTGGGAAGACTAGTAGCAGCAGGAGCCATTGATTCCCATTGCTGTCAATCAAATGTTGTGGTGAGGGAGTGGGGCCGAGCCCCCTGCTCTGTGTCAATGGAAGAAAACAAGGTGGCTTGGGAGTGAGCGTGTACGGGTGCTCCTACGGTAAGAGGCTTTCCTTGGGGGCACTCGCCGAAGAGAAGGGACCTGGACCGTCGGTGGGGGACCCCTGAAGAAGAGGATCAGGGCTGCTCTGTGCAAAGCCTTTGCACTTACAGTGTATCTGGAAAGTATTCACAGTGCTTCACTTTCTCCACATTTTGTTATGTTACAGCCTTATTCCAAAATGGATTAAATTCATTATTTTCCTCAAAATTCTAGAAACAATCCCCCATAATGACAACGTGAAAGATGTTGGTTTGAAACCTTTTTCAAATTTATTAAAATGAAAAAATAAAAATCACATGTACATAAGTATTCACAGCCTTTGCCAAGACGATCAAACTTGAGCTCATGTGCATCCTGTTTCCAATGATCATTCTTGAGATGTTTCTACAACTTGATTGGAGTCCACCTGTGGTAAATTCAGTTGATTGGACATGATTTTGGAAAGCCACACACCTGTCTATATAAGGTCCCACAGTTACGGTGCATGTCAGAGCACAAACCAATCCATGAAGTCCAAGGAATTGTCTGTGGACCTCCAAGACACGATTGTATCAAGGCAGAGATCTGGGGAAGGGTACAGAAAAAAATATGCAGCATTGAAGGTCCCAAAGAGCACAGTGGCCTCCATCATCCATAAATGGAAGAAATTTGGAACCACCAGGACTCTTCCTAGAGCAGGCCGCCCTGCCAAACTGAGCAATCGGTGGAGAAGGGCCATAGTCAGGGAGGTGACCAAGAACCTGATAGTCACTCTGACAAATCTCCAGTGTTTCTCTGTGAGGAGAGGAGAACCTTCAAGAGCAAACATCTCTGCAGCTCTCCACCAATCAGGCCTGTATGGTAGAGTGGCCAGACGGAAGCCACTCCTCAGTAAAAAGCACATGACGGCCCGTCTGGAGTTTGCCAAAAGGCACCTAAAGGAACTCTCAGACCATGAGACACAAAATTCTCTGATCTGATGAAACAAGGATTGAACTTTTTTGCCTGAATGGCAAGCAAGTGTCATGTCTGGAGGAAACCAGGCACCGCTCATCACCTGGCCAATATTATCCCTACAGTGAAGCATGGTGGTGGCAGCATCATGCTGTGGGGATAGTTTTCAGGAGTAGGAAATGGGAGACTAGTCAGGATATAGGGAAAGATGAATGCAGCAATGTACAGAGACATCCTTGATGAAAACCTTCTCCAGAGTGCTCTGAACCTCAGACTGGGGCGAAGGTTCATCTTCTAAGGCTCCGTTTCCACTGTTGCAACATGTCAAGTCGCACAGCAAGTCAAAAGTCATTCATTTCCATTTGGCCCGTTCTAACTGCCGCGACTTGAGTTGCGGCGCCATGAAAATTAGTTTGTGCACTACTTTTGGGCCGACTTCATGCGACTTCCTTCTATAATGAGGGACAAGTCGCACTGAAAGCCGCGAACAAGTAACACTACAGAGTCGCGCTAGAAGTAGCACGACTCTGTAGCCGCAGCAGTGGAAACGAAGCCTAACAGGACAATGACCCTAAGCACACAGCCAGGATAACAAAAGAGTAGCTACAGGACAACTCTGTGAATGTCCTTGAGTGGCCCAGCCAGAGCCCAGACTTGAACCTGATTGAACATCTCTGGGGAGATCTGAAAATGGCTGTGCACAGACGCTCCCCATCCAACCTGATAAAAATTGAGAGGTCCTGCAAAGAAGAATGGGAGAAACTGCCCCAAAAATAGGTGTGCCAAGCTTGTAGCATCATACTCAAAAAGACTTGAGGCTGTGATTGGTGCCAAAGGGGCAAACGCTGAGCAAACGCTGCAAATACTTATGTACATGGGATTTTATTTTTTTCGTTTATTTTCAATAAATTTGCAAAGATTTCAAACAAACTTCTTTCATGTTGTCATTATGGGGTATGGTTTGAAGAATTTTGGAGGAATATAATTAAATAAATCCATTTTGGAATAAGGCTATAACATAACAAAATGTGTAAAAAGTGAAGCACTGTGAATACTTTCCGGATGCACTGTAACAGGTAAGTTTGTTTTTTTAATTTAAAAAAAGGGCCTTTAACCACTTTACGACTGCTCACAGTAATATTACTGCGGCAGAGTGGCTCGTTATCGTCTGACGACGTAGTACTACGTCGTCAGACACTCCCCCCTCTGGGCGGCGCTTGCGCGCCGCCGGAGGCTCGCTCCCGCTGTTTTCATTCACAGCGGGAGTCGGGCCAGGGGAGGAGCAGCGGCGATCGCCGCTGCTCTTACCCGATCGTCGGGGATCGAGTCTGGAGATCCGCCCGCTGTGTGTAAACAGAGCGGGCGGATCTCCATAGTGACAGGGAGTGACAGATCGGACTGTTCAGCATAGCTGAATCTGTCCATGACTCACTCAGTCACCTCCCCCCCCCCCCCCCACACGTCAGTAAGCACCAGGCATACATTAACCCCTCCCTCTCCAATAAAATTAACCCCTTCCCTGCCAGTGTCATTTTTACAGTAACAGTGCATATATATAGCACTGATTACTGCAGTAATGTCACTGGTACCCCCAAGTGTCAAAAATGTCAGTCAAGGGTCCGATCTGTCCGCCGCAATGTCGCAGTCCCGCAAAAAAAAAAAATCGCAGATCGCCGCCATTACGCGTTAAAAAAAAAAAAACACCAAAAATGACAGAAATCTTTCCCTTTGTTAGTAAACGCAATAACTTTTGCGCAAACCAATCAAAATACGCTTATTGCGATTTTTTTTACCAAACATAGGTAGCAGAAAACAAATTGGCCAAAAAATTTAAAAAAAATTGGTTTTTACATCTTTTTTGGGGGGAATTTCATATAAAAAAATGTTAAAAATATTGTTATTTTTTCAAAATAAACGCCCTTTTTTTGTTTATGGCGCAAAAAGTAAAAATCGCACAGGTGATCAAATACCACCAAAAGAAAGCTCTGTTTGTGGGAAAAAAAGGACGTAAATTTCGTTTGGGTATGGCGTTGCACGACCGCGCAATTGTCAGTTGAAGTCGCACAGCGCCGAATCGCAAAAAGTGGCCTGGACGGAAGACAGCAAAATCCTCCGGTGGTAAAGTGGTTAAAACCCATTTCAAACTGGGTATTCAATAGTAGAATTTTGAATGAAAATTCGGACAAAAATCCGTGGTATGTTCGAATGTTGTTTGAAAGTAGTTAAAGATTTAGTTTGCTTTTTAACATTCAATTTTGGAATGAATGGACTTTACTGAACGAAAAACTACACGCACTCATAGAAATTCATACATGTGAGAAAAAATTTCCATCCTGCTCCTTAGAATTTTCTGGTCAGTGCAATCAAAAACGAATGTTGATTTTTACCCAACTAATAAT
The DNA here is from genome assembly GCF_965119305.1 of Pelophylax lessonae. NCBI lineage: Eukaryota > Metazoa > Chordata > Amphibia > Anura > Ranidae > Pelophylax > Pelophylax lessonae. Next base: position 41,681,122 of record NC_138778.1, on the reverse strand, counting down.
TAGAAAAACAAACTTTCTTACAATGAAAATTGGCAAAATTCTACTAGCGTATACCCAGCTTAAGTCTATTTACCCAACGCTAAAAGCTCTGTGCTTTAGAGAAGAGCTTTGATTTAAAAAGAAAACCTCTCAGTGGTTTCCAACGGCATATCTTATTGTAAAAATTCAGCATTAGTTTCTGAAGCTGTTCATAGAAAATTAGCAGAGATCCTAAACCACACCTAAAAACGTGTTGTCTCTACCCATTCTGCTTTAAATCACTGGAAGCTTTGTGACTAGCAGCTTGCACAGATCTCCATTATTTCATAGTCAAGACTGACACATAAAGAGGTAATTATTGTTACTGCTGGCTCATTATGTACTTAGCTATGACATGCTAAAGAGGAGGAGTGGTCACATATAGGTCCTAATTTTTAATTTAACAAGTCCATGTGTAATAATGTTACAAGCACAGAGATCCCATAAACTTTTCACTGAAAGGAATAGTTATTTTCTGAAATTATACAGTGGTCTGTTTAACCACTTAAGCCCCGGAGGATTTGGCTGCTAAAAGACCAGGGGGTATTTTGCGATTCGGCACTGCGTGACTTTAACGGACCATTGCACGGTCGTGCGACGCTGTACCTAAACTAATTTGACGTCCTTTTTTTCCCCACAAACAGAGCTTTCTTTTGGTGGTATTTGATCACCTGTGCGATTTTTTTGATCATGCGCTATAAACAAAAAAAGAGCGTCAATTTTGCAAAAATAACAATATTTTTCACATTTTTTTATATGAAATTCCTCAAAAAAAAATGTAAAAATCTAAATTTTTTAACATTTTCGGCCAATTTGTTTTATGCTACGTATGTTTGGTAAAAAAAAAAAAAATCGCAAAAAGCGTATTTTGATTGGTTTGCGCAAAAGTTATCGCGTTTACTAACAAAGGGAAAGATTTTTGTCATTTTTGGTGTTTTTTTTTTTTTTTAACGCGTAATGGCGGCGATCTGCGACTTTTTTTGCGGTACTGCGACATTGCGGCGGACAGATCGGACCCTTGACTGACATTTTTGACACTTTTGGGGTTACCAGTGACATTACTGCAGTAATCAGTGCTATACATATGCACTGTTACAGCAAAAATGACACTGGCAGGGAAGGCGTTAACTGTATTGGAGAGGGAGGGGTTAAGTGTGTCCTAGGGGCGTGATTCTAACTGTAAAGGGACATGGCTATTGGTGTAAAAAAAGAAATCAACAGTCCTACATAGTAGAACCGTTTGATCTTCATTTTTACACCAGGGAGAATGACAGGCGGCTTGTTTACATTAGCCGCCTGACTTTCTCCCTTCACCGGAGCGATCGTGAGTGACCGGCGGACGATCGGGTCCGCCGGTCACACGCACTGACTTGTCAGTGAACGAGCCAGGGCGGGCGCGCGCCCGCCCGCAATTGGCTCACAAGTCAGTGACATGCGAGTGACGTACCCCTACGTCACTCTGCCTGGCCAGGGCTGACCGCCGCAGTATATAGTCGTGCGGCGGTCGGCAACCGGTTAAATGCAAACTAGCATAGCAGAGATCATCTTTAACCACTTCCTGACCAGCCACCGTACATATACTGAGGCAGGTCAGCTCTTTCCCGCATAACGACATACCTGTACCTCGCTTCGCGGGACCGCTAGCCCCCATTCGCCACAGGGAAAGCTATTTGCGGGTCCGATCAACGCAATTGCCGCCAGGCACCCGCGATCGCTCCCCGTGGAGACAGAACGGCGGTTGTAAACACGGCAGACCACTGTTCTGTCAGTAATCCTGTGTTCCTCTTATTTAGAAACACAGATCTCTGTGTTCATGCAGCAAGCCCATCCATCACATAATAATATGCAAGAGGGCTAAAGGGGTAGAGGGAATAATATAACATTAGTTATGTGTCAAAGTGTAGTGCCAGCTTCTATATGTCCTTTTTTTTAAAAGAAACAATTTTATGTAGCACCCTACAGGTAGGTGCTAGGTAAATGTATAGTGGGCTTTGTCTGCCTAACAGCAGGGCAGTTAGAAAGCACCCTCTAGGGACACCCTTAAAACTTTTGATCGCCCCTGGTGTTAACCCCTTCCCTGCCAGTGACATTAGTACAGTAACAGTTCATATTTTTAGCACTGATTACTGTAGTAATGTCACTGGTCCCCCCAAAAGTGTCAAAAATGTCAGTTAGGTGTCCGATCTGTCCGCCGCAATGTCGCAGTCCCGCTAAAAAACGCTGATCACCGCCATTACTAGTAAAAAATAAAAACAACATAAATCTTTCCCCTAGTTTGTATACGTGATAACTTTTGCGCAAACCAATCAATATACACTTATTGGGATTTTTTTTACCAAAAATATGTAGTAGAATACATATTGGCCTAAAAAGATTTTTTATTATCGGGAATGTTATATAGCAGAAAGTAGAAAATATTGTTTGTTTTTTTGAATTGTCGCTCTTTTTTTGTTTATAGCGCAAAAAAAAAAAAATCTCACAGGTGATCAAATACCACCAAAAGAAAGGTATTAGGGTACAGCATCGCACAACCGCACGATTGCCAGTTAAAGTAATGCAGTGCCGTATTGCAAAAAATGGCCTGGTCATTAAGGGGTAAATCCTTCCAGTCCAGAAGTGGTTAAAGACACTTTTTGAACTTTTAAGAGTAAAAGTCTTATCTTAGAACAGTGATCGCCAACCTTTCGGACCTCATGGACCACTAAAATCAAAATGTTAAATCCCGCGGACCACAAACATGAGTTTTATAGGCCTTCTACACACTCTATATACTTTATGGCCACCTCCACCTGGATCACACTGCTGCCTTAAACATAAAATCCTCCGGCTCTCTGCCCCCCTCCCCTGGATCACAGTGCTGCCTTATACACACACAATGCTTCGGTTCTCTGCCTCTCCCCTGACACTCTGTACCACACTGCTTCCTTACACAGACTCCTTATCCAGCCATGTGCTTGAGCTCTGTGCTCCCTCCAACAGTCTGTAATCAGCGCTACCATTGGAAGAACCTTCCTTCTTCACCTCCTGCTCTCTGCACTACTCCCAGGAAACTCCCTCTGAGTTCACAGGAGCTGGAACTGCTACAGAGGAGGCATCAGGTATCAATGTGTGCTGACAGTATTGTCTGTCAGCACGCATTGAGAACAACACTGGAAACAACTTGGGCGGTATACATTTGCCACAACATTTATTTGCGGCAGAACGCCCTACAGACCACCACATTTTTCTCGTGAACCATCAGTGGTCCACGGATAACTGGCTGGCAAATGCTGTCTTAGAGTATGCACAGAGAAGCATCTTCTGGATCATCCCTCTGATTCCAGTTTTACCTTGTTGCTAAGGGCTGACTGCTAAGGGCTGACTCCCCTGCTATGATTGTGCATTGGTAGAAAATAGAACTGGGTGCAAACTTACTCTGGTGTTTTTTTCTAGCCCAGAAGACAAGAGGTTAAGCCTTCACTACAAAGTAAAACGCTTTAGAGGTGCAGAAAGCAGCATTTTCTGACTTAGGTAGGCAAAAACAGTCATACTTGCTATAGAACAAGACTTTTACTTTACAAATTTCAAATGCTCACAGGCTTTCTTTAGGGCTTATGCACATGGCCACGAATAACACAATATTTTTTATCAGGGGAATTTTTTTTTTTTTTTTTTTTTACTGATCTGAATGCAGGTGGATTGTTTTCTATAGACACATGCACACAGCTACGTAAAGATCAGTAAACTAGTGGTGCATTCAGATCTGTTAAAAAAAAAAGTATGCATTTGAGGTGCTGTGTATGTATATTTTACGATGCACACATGTAAGCATTTGTGCAAATTTATCCTATTGGGGTTCAAGAGCAGCCTGCATCCTAGCAATGGAAGGACACTAAGTAGCTTTTCCTGAAAAGCCGCCTGCGTCCTAGCAACAGGGCCATTTATGCTGAATGCATGTAAATCAGATGTACGAAATACAGGGCACTTTTTATAAAGGATTTTGCTAGCAGCTTCGACTAGCAGGATCCTGAATACTAATCGCTATATTTGCAACACAACCATGTGCATGTTAGGCTAAGTTCACCTTTGAAACATGTTACATGGGCGCATCATTCATTCACAGAATTCCAAGAATTAATGAACTACAAGTACCATCGGCCATCGTGGCTGACGGCTTGTAGTTCTCAATGAACTGAAGGCACTGGTGAGCTCTCTTGTAGTGTATTGACTCTTCATGCAATTCAGTAACTGCCTGCCCATATTGGAGTTATGGGCAGACAGTGTACTGAGAGTCTACAGGCTTCTGTGGCATTGCTGATCGTGGGTTCAATGCTTTACAGGCTGCAGTATAAAAAAAATAATAAATGCACATTTTTTTTACCTGCAAATAATAGGAAAGGTGAGGGGGTTACTGCTACAAGTATAGAAAGCAGGCACCTGCAGCAGCCACCTGTATCCTCATATCACGGGGGAATGTTGGGTCCTTCTGATGGGCAAAGCGCCAACACTTTCAGGTAGCATTGGAGCTTACTGATCCCATCCCACGCACACATATTTTTCCTGGTCGGCAGTCTTACCGGCCAATAATATTGTGCAGAATGTTGCAAGGGATGGGAAAGGGTCGGGAAGTGTCACAGCTTTGCTTTGCTTGTGAAAACAATCTGAGATTTGTCTAAGACAAAGATTTTGGAGGGTGCTAAATTTTGTGCAGCTACTTCTAGGTGTCTGCACTGGAAACGTGCATCAGTTTTTGGGGGGTTTTTCACCCCTTTCAAACTCTTTTCAAAGGAACTCTGTCACTAAACTCCAACACTGAATAGTCTCTGTTTAAAAAAAAACAGATTGTAAATACTCTCTCCAAAACTACCACCAAACATTGCTCGAATGCAGGGGTCTTCAAACTTTCTACACAAAAGGGCCAATTTACTGTCCTTCAGTGCCGGTTCACATTTGTGCAATCCCAAAGATCGCATGTAATTCGGAGCGCACTGCTCCTAAAATTACATGCGATGTCTGTGCGGTGCAAATTCAGCCATACAGTTTGTATGGCTGAATTCACACCGCAATCGCACTAAAACACACACAGGACCCTTTTTTTGGTCCGCAGCAGAATCGGATCGCATGGTGGTTCACACTAGTGCGGTCCGATTCTGTGCGAACTCTCAGATCGCACTGCGATATGCGATCTGATCTGAGGGTGTCGTTAACTTTTAATTGACACCCCCAGCGTATCGCATATGGCAGTTTGAACTGCCAGGGGTGCGGATGCGATGCGGGAACACGCTGTATATTCACAGCGTTACCGCATTGTATAAATGTGAACCGGCACTCAGACTTTAGAAGGGCCAGACTGGGAACAGTGAGAATAGAAAAGGTCCCAACGTCAGTGGGAAAAAATAATGCCCCGTTGTTTCAGCCTAAGTAATTGTGCCCCATTATTGGTGTAAGTGGGAGGAATTGTGCCGCACCACTGATGTCATTGGGCCTCATTGCTGGTGTCAGTGGGAGGAATTGTGCTCCATCGTTTGTGTAATTGGGAGGAATTGTGCGCCATCATTGGTGTCAGTGGGGGGAATTATGCCCCATTGTTGGTATCAGTGAATGAAATAGTGCCCAAGGGCTGGATAAAAGCAAGCAAAGATCTTGCTTTTGTCCCCCGGGCAGCAGTTTGGAGACCACTACTCGAATGTAATTAGGTTGATGTCTTAATACTCCGAAGAAACCAGAATGCCGGAAACAGTAGTGACAAAGGAGTCAGCTGGATGAATACATAAAAGGAGATCAACACTTCCAGAAACATTGGTTTTCAGAAGAGTTTTTAGGCGTCAAGCTCTTTCTATTAAAGTGGTGTTCAATGGTGAGGGCAGCAGATAGGAAAGTATTTACCATCTACTTTACAGGGAGGCCCTATTATTGAGAGATGACATTTGGCCACTTTCAGTGTGGGTCATCTTTTCACCTTTTGATGATTGCAATATACCTGGCCAGTTAGGAAAGCAAGAATATCTCCATCCATGTCACTTTGATGGATCTTCATCACCGTCTGTACTGTAGACTTCAAGTAATCTGGAACAGGGCTGATAAAAAAAAAAAAAGTTCAGCAGATTGGAACATAGGATACAAATTAATGGACTTGGAAGTCCCTGTGATAAAAAGGAGGGGAAAAAAAAGAAAGATTCTGACCTTTGAGTATAGAAAACATCCACAGGAAACGTCCTTCCTTCCACTGTGAGGATGGCACATGTGTCTCTGTTGGGATCATTGGTGTCATTCAGGTTGAAGAATGTCTTGAATTTCTGTATGAGGGGTGATATTCACTGTGATATCCAGAACAGACAGAGAAAGCCAACCTTCCCTTTCCTTTAGCAAGTATTGCAGGGTCACATCAACTATATCTCATATTATTTATGAGTGGTTTCCCAAGAAAGTAACTACACATACTCATAAGGCAAAAGGTACTCTTGAAACGACCATGAGTTTCACGCTAAACAGTACTTACTCACTGAGTCTATGTTTAAGGTCCCTTTCACACTTGTATGACCTAAAAGTCACGCAATTTTGACGCAACTTGAAGCAATGCCTGTGTATTCTTGAGGTCAAGGGACCTCAAGTCGCATCAAAGTCTGGCCAAAGTAGTGCAGGGGCTACTTTGAAGTCGCCCAGATACGAATGGTACTCATTGGAAATCATGCGACTTTGCAGTCCCAAGTCGCAAGACAAGCCTCAAAAGTGTGAAAGAGGTCAAAAGCAACACCGTAGATAAATTAAAAAAAAAAAAAACCCGTGAAAATAACACTATGAAGAGCGTCTGCAATCGCTCGATTTATTCTCCCTGGAGAAGAGACGCCTGAGAGGGGACATTTATAAATATCTCAATGGGGATCTCAGCTTAGAAAAAAAGCTGTTCAGTCGAAGGGATTGCATGAGGACAAGAGGGCATACAATGCGATTAGAGGAGAAGCGTTTTAACCTCAGGCAACCTGGGGGGTTCTTTACTGTTGGGGCTACAAGATTGTGGAATTCTCTACCACAAGAGGTGGTTTCTGCGGGAAGTATGGTGGCTTTCAAAAGACTCTTAGACGCACATCTCAAGGATCAGGACATTAAGGGCTATGTGAGATGATTACAGCCACACACACCTACACAGGTTGAACTGGATGGACTATTGTCTTTATTCAACCTCACCTACTATGTAACTATTAAAAATAACTATCCTGCTGCCAGGACCGTTGGGCTGCGATCTTTTGCAGAGCTACAGCCTTTGGAAGAAGCTTTAGCATTTAAAGCTTTTATGGTCCCACTTGCTGGCCACTTTGTCATGACTAGGTCAGTGCGTAACAGAAGAGGCGCAATGACCGGCCAGTGAAACCAGTATGCGGCAGGGGATACAGCCATCAGATACACCCACACATTATGGATGATCTAGATTCTATCAATGATCTTAAAGTATAACTAAAGGCAAAACTACTTTTTTTCATTTTGGATAGAGCAAGGAAGGGTTATAACCCATGTCATATTTTCGCCATCTTTGTCCCATTGGGGAGATTTCCCTTCACTTTTTGTCCCATAATCAAACAGGAAGTGAGATGATATCCCAGCAAATGAAGGGAATTCCTTGGGGTCACCAGAACTAGTGTCCCCACTGGAAGATTTTCCCTCTATTACTTTTCTGGTGACAACCCAAAATTTTAATTTACTTTCACGTTCAATGATAACGGTAAACAGGACAAATAGAGAGGGTGAAGCTCCATAACGGGGGCACAGACAGCAATAAAAACGGACTTGCGTTCTTCTCCCTCTCCACTCTATCTAAAATGGAAAAAAAAAAATAAGTTTTGCCTTTAGTAATACTTTAACTCTCCAAGAGAGAAAATATCTGGGGCACAGCCAACGCTATTGTGAGAGTGAGTTCTATTGCTGTCAGTTGGCTCAGTGACAGATTGCAATTCAAGCACAATCTTACAAACCGCTCCAGTAAAGAAAATCCATGGGAGCCGACATGTTCCTAGGGATTATGTTCCTAGGGATTGTGTCCAGATCTGTCAATCCCCAGAATAATCAAGATCAATGAATGGCGACCATGATGCCTGGTAGGGGATCATTGCACACAGTGGAGGAGCAATTCACAGATCTGCAGCATGGCCCCAGAATTGATGCATCAACATATGAGGAATAAACGAAGCTGCAAAAATGTGTAGGCTACTGGGACTCCAGGTGAAAAGGAAAACTCCAGGACTGAAAGAAGACATAGTTCATAGGGTTACCTCTGCATCAAGTGTTGCGGAGGCCACGATCAACCTCAAATCTCCTCTTTTCTTCTGAACCTGAAGATGTGAGAAAAAGATAAGTGTGGTGACACATCTGACTGATGTATGACAGACAAGAGAATGACCTGACAGGTGACTGCATAAAAAACCTTTTTCTTTTGCACTTTACTGTTCCTCCTATTTTAAAGGGGAAGTCTACCCTAAAACTAAAATCTCTACATCTACAGGCATCTATCTATCAACCTATCTAGCCCTGTAAAGAAGAAATCATTATACTTACCTTTTCTGAAGCCGATCTGGTCAGGTCCCGCCCTGAGCCGTCAGCGGTGGCTTCGCTTTGGAGGTGGGTGCAGAGGAGGCAGCCGACAACAGAAGACCCATAGTAAGTCTATGGGTGATGTCACATCCTATTCATTTCACATCGGTTGTCGGCCGTGTCCTCTGCAGAGCTTCCACTGCTGGAGACCGGACCAGAGAGGCTTCAAAAAAGGTATTATAGTGATTTCTTCTTTAAAGGGCTAGATAGTCTTAGATCGTGGATGCCTGTAGATGTAGCGATTTCAGTGTTAGGGTGGACTTCCCCTTTAATTCAAGTCTAAGGGACCAGCTCTGATCCACATGTATTCATTATAAACAATACTATCAATATGGACCTTATTATGTGCACTAATTAAGCAAGGTTTCAAACTGCGAAATCAGTTATACAGCCAGGCAACCGAGCAACAATCTGAATGTGAAGACAATCATAATATGACACCAATACTGTAGATAAAGATGTGCAATTTGAAAACCTACTTTTAGTTTTGTGGTTAAGTTAGTATTGATTTTAGAGTTTCATTGGGATTTACTTTAAATATTGTGTGTTTGAGGAGGGGGGGGGTGTTAAAAGGTGCACAATATTGGGGGGGGGGCAGCTTGTTCTAAAGGTTAGGTATTCAGGTAGGGAAAGGTGAGATTTGGGCACTTTAGTGTAGGGAACTAATAGGTGAGGGTTAAATATTAGAGGGGCACTTAGGTGTATGAACACTGTTTTAAATACTATTAGGGGTGCGGCAAATTTTTTATGTGCAGTATTCAGAAAAAAAATGTATCCTGCAACATTTAAAAAAAAAAAAAAAACACTATATGTCTTTCCTTTAAATACAACAAATGCAAAATCCCTTTCAGACACAGCGCTCCATTTTCAGAACCATAGGGTTTTTTCGCCCCTCACAGGACTAGGACACTAGGCAGAAAAAAGACTTGACTATGCCTATGGGCAGTCCTAGCAGGCATACATCCCCCTCTCTGCTTTAGGCCTTCAGTTTTTTAACAAGCAGTGTCAGAAGTAGGGATCGACTGATTATCGGCAAAGTCGATATATCGAGGGCCGATCTGCACTTTCCCCGATATATCGGAATCGGCCCCGAAGGTTACCGATATTGCCGATATTTCGGGAAAGTGCTTGAACGGAGTGATGTCTGCAGCTAGAGGCATCACCCCGGTACTGGCGTCCATAGCCAACGGTCGGCTGTCTTGTAATGACAACCGATGAGGCTGAGAATGCGATGACCAAAATATCGATATCGGTAATAAAAAAACTATATCGGTTGATCACTAGACAGAGGTATCAAAACTTCATAGAGGGGTGGGTGCTGTGTCCGTCAATCAACTCAGAGAAATGGATTTTATGGTAAATACAAAAATCCCATTTTTTGTTTCGTTCATTGATGGACAGCATTCCATATTCAGAACCATAGGGACATCCCCAAGCAGTGCCAAAACATGGGGGGTGGAACAACAAAAAAATCCCAATCCACAAGAAGCCAACCAGGTAACAGGAGCTCAACAAAAAACAACTGGAGCGTAACCTATAGAAGAGAGGGGGATGTTTACAACTCAGATAGAAAAGACAGAGCACACCAGCACCTAGTGAAACACCATTTAGGCTACGTTCACATGTGGGTGTAGCGGATCGCGGGCAGAATCACTGTGATTCTGCCCTCGATCCGGAAATCATTGCAAATCGTGGGACGCCTGTGCGATGCCCGTGATTTGCAATGGCACCCCAAACGCTGTGCGATGTTGCCGCACTTTCCGCCTGTTGAATTGCGGTAACATCGCACAAACAGAATCGTGGGACGCATGACGCCCAAAAAAGGTACAAGAGCTTCTTTTGTGCGTCATGCGTCCCACAATTCTGTTTGCGCGATGTTACCACGATTCGGCAGGCGGAACTCGCGGCAACATCGCACAGTGTTTGGGGTGCCATTGCAAATCACGGGCATCGCACAGGCGTCCCGCCATTTGCAATGATTTCCGGATCGCGGGAAGAATCACGGTGATTCTGCCCGCGATCCGCTACGCTGACATGTGAACGTAGCCTAACTGTTTCAGATAAAGTAACACCAAACACTCACATTGTGTTTAGAGAACAAGCATGTCTGTGTAAAACTGTGGTGGCTCTCCCATATGTTGGGCTCCAGGCTGGATCCAGTGTAAGCAGACAGCCAAAGTTCTCAGTATAAAGGCGTGCAGCCACGGGCAAGCTGCACACAAGCCACCCGCACACAGCAAGGATCCTCCGATCGCCAGGAGACTCAATCCAGATACACATCCAACGCTAAGGTTGCTATGGTAATGCGTTTCAGAGGGCGTGGCCTCCTTCTTCAGGTGTGCCCAATATTCTCAGGGGGGCCCTTAAGTAGTGTCATTCATATGGTTAATAACCCATTCCATGTCAGACAATAGGCTTCTCCAAGGAACATTTAATGAATTAGCAAGGCAACTAAATGTGCAATTGTGGCATGTATTCAAGTATCATTAACATTAACCCCTTCTATGTTGTGTGCTACAAACGGTTACCTTGTTATCAAACCTATTCTCTTAGGCCCTGTTCACACCTGAGTGTATTTCAGCTCGTAAAACGCTCATCTCTGAAGTCTCAAAACGCCCAAAAAGCAAAATCCCATTGATTTCAATGGCCCCTGTTAAGATCTGAGCGTTTTGTCTCCAGAAGAAAAACGCCTGAAGCTCAATAAAGTACATGAGCTTCTTTTTTTGGCAGATTACAAGCCTTTTTGTTAGAGGTCAATGCCTTCCTCCAAACACCTGCAAAAAACGCATGAAAAAAGCCTGAAAAAAACACCTGTAAAAAGACCAAAAAAACGCCTGAAAATGATACGCTCAGGTGTGAATGGAGCCTAAACGGACTGCATTGTAACAAAACATAAATTTAAAACATACAGTTAAATAAAAAGAATCACTTTTTACAAGCATCTAATTAGAAGCATCTATTAAAAATCCCTCTAACAGAGGGAAGTACATATGAAAGAATACAAAAGCCTATAAAACTTTCCAACAGCATACTTCTTTCTTATCTATACAGTAATATAATGGATATATGTATTTTCATTGATATAATTACTATGTTATAGTGAAAAACACATAAAAACATCAGAACTCACAGTAAGATCACAATAGACTGGAAGGCTACTGACCCAGTGTGTTTACCTATATGACACTGGGGTTGGGTCATTATCACTACAGTATCGTTGAATAACAATATGTTACAGTATCTCACAAAAGTGAGTACACCCCTCACATTTTCTGTAACTATTTTATTATATCTTTTCATGTGACAACACTGAAGAAATGACACTTTGCTACAATGTAAAGTAGTGAGAGTACAGCTTGTATAACAGTGTAAATTTGCTGTCCCCTCAAAATAACTCAACACACAGCCATTAATGTCTAAACCACTGGCAACAAAAGTGAGTACACCCCTAAGTGAAAATGTCCTAATTGGGCACAATTAGCCAGTTTCCCTCCTCAGTGTCATGTGACTCGTTAGTGTTAGAAGGTCTCAGGTGTGAATGGGGAGCACGTGTGTTAAATGTGGTTTTATCGCTCTCACTCTCTCATACTGGTCACTGGAAGTTCAACATGACACCTCAGGGCAAAGAACTCTCTGAGAATCTGAAAAAAAGAATTGTTGCTCTACATAAAGATGGCCTAGGCTATAAGAAGATTACCAAGACCCTGAAACTGAGCTGCAGCACAGTGACCAAGACCACAAAGCAGTTTAACAGGACAGGATCCACTCAGAACAGGCCTTACCATGGTCGACCAAAGAAGTCAACTGCATGTGCTCAGGGTCATATCCAGAGGTTTTCTTTAAGAAATAGAAGTATGAGTGCTGCCAGCATTACTGCATAGGTTAAAGGGGTGGGGGGTCAGCCTGTCAGTGCTCAAGCCATACGCCGCACACTGCATTAAATTGGTCTGCATGGCTGTCGTCCCAGAAGGAAGCCTCTTCCAAAGATGATGCACAAGAAAGCCTGCAAACAGTTTGCTGAAGACGAAGATTAAGGACATGGATTACTGGAACCATGTCCTGTGGTCTGATGAGACCAATATAAACTTATTTGGTTCAGATGGTGTCAAGCGTGTGTGGTGGCAACCAAGTGATGAGTACAAAGACAAGTGTGTCTTGCCTACAAGTCAAGCATGGTGGTGGGAGCGTCATGGTCTGGGGCTGCATGAGTGCTGCTGGTACTGGGGAGCTACAGTTCATTGAGGGAACCATAAATGCCAACATGTACTGTGACATACTGAAGCAGAGCATGATCCCCTCCCTTCAGAGACTGGGCCGCAGGGCAGTATTCCAACATGATAACGACCCCAAACACACCTCCAAGACAACCACTGCCTTGCTAAAGAAGCTGAGGGTAAAGGTGATGGTCTGGCCAAGCATGTCTCCAGACCTAAACCTTATTGAGCATCTGTGGGGCATCATCAAATGGAAAGCGGAGGAGCGCAAGGTCTCTAACATCTACCAGCTCTGTGATGTCATCATGGAGGAGTGGAAGAGGACTCCAGTGGCAACCTGTGAAGCTCTGGTCGCCTCACAGGTCGCCTTAGTGTGAACGGGGACTAAACGGTGTTGAACTAGGAGCCGATGCGCTCTGTCTTTTCTATTTATGGTTTTGCATTATCAGTTATCCCGCAGGTGGATGAAGCAGCACAGCACATCATACACCACACCAAGTTAACCCCTTCCTTGGTGAACATTTTTAGACTTGGTTAAGCACAATTCTGATCTTTTAGGATCAACTTATTTTGTTGGGGTTTCACTTTGCTCTTACAGACTCATTGGAATCTAGAGCTCTTGATATTTTTTGTTTAATCTGTTTACAAACTAGGACTGCCCATAGGCGTAGCCAAGTCTTTTTTCTGCCTAGTGTCCTACTCCTGTAGGCAGCAATAGGACCCTATGGTTCTGAATATGGAGTGCTGTGTCCGTCAATGAACAAAAGAAAAAAAAAACTATTTTTGAAACCAAATTCTGATGTAAAATTTCATAAATGTTTAAAAGAGACCATGTGACCTTACTCATGTAGGGCAAAGTGACAGTGTCTCTGCAAAGAGCACCCCATACCCTCTTATATCCACCCTACCAACACTCACCTGAAGCTTCTTCCTCCCTTGCAGCCTGCACTTTTAGGTATGGAGGAACATGTGACCTACTCCTCAATGACAGTACTTGGCTCTAGCAGCCAATTGCTAGGCTCACTGTCAGATGACCCGAGGGGAGTGAGGTCATAGAACTTCTGGGTCACTGTCACAGTGTCTGCAATGGAATAGGGAGTGGTGAGGGAGCGCTAGTAATGTGAGTATAGGGGAGTCTCAGGAGGGCCTTTTGAAGAGACACTGTCACATTACTCTGCATGGGCAACGTGATAATGTTGTTTAATGTCGCTTTAATGTTGTTGAAAAACTCACCTTTTTCAGGAGGCCAATAGCAATGTCTGTATAGAGGGTGCGTTCGTGAGCTTCATCTAACATCAGCACACTGTATTGTGTAAAATAGACACAATTAGGTTATAGCAACCAGGATAATTTATCATTTGTTCCACAGCACTGTGTGCTCCTGATATGCTCAACTCAATGACCTCTGATCACTATAAGGGTATTAGATCCTAATGAATCAATGGTCTTCCAATATTTTTCATAACATCTTCCTGTTAGACTATGTTGTACCCAATAGATGCAGTTCTGCTGCATTAACAAAATACCACTGGTTAAGAGAATACCAGATGCAATTCCAGGCAGCAAGTTAAAGCAATCACTAAGCTACTTATGGCAAACACTAATTGTGCTAAAGTCAGAAAATCCACTCAAATTAGTGTATTCTAAGTTCTCTGTAGAAGCAACATTTCACACAGCCCCTTACAGGGTCACTGGGAATGTACCTGTGCTGTGTAATGTCCCCTCTCTCCCGCTTCCTATAACATGATTACCACTCAAAACATTTAACGCTCAAGTTTAGCTAACAATTTGAAGCAGTCAGAGAAAGTTTTTCTACTTTTGGGGGAAAAAAAAAAAAAGCTTTCAAGAATAAGAACCCTTGGAAGTGTTACATTTTGCCCCAACCTCTGTAACAGGACAGCTTGGCCTCTGTGTAAATATGCAGTAAAATATACATAAATGTTGTGAAATAGGAAAGGAATTTATATAATGAATACTAATGTGACAGGTATTAAAGAATATGTAAACCCAACATTTCATATTCCCAATATGTGGCTGCTGTACCATGTACTGAAAAAGTATCCTGTTCTCTTTGTATTGCTTCCATTGCGTGAAATCCCTGCTGTTCCCACCAGTCCCTCTGCTTTCCTATTAGAAACTGACCGCTCTAAGCAGATGAGCACAACGTGGTCAGTTCTCTAGCTGTGCTGGGAACTCAGCCTGCTCTCCTCTAATGATCAGACCTGTCCTGACACCCTCTTTCCCCAACCCAGCCATTCACTGTGTGCTGCTGTTTCTCCTCCAATAGCTCTTATACACCTAAAAACAGAGGGAATGTGATCACTTCTAAAAAAAGGGAAAAACGTGTTTATAATGTTTTTTATGTCTATACACAAATGGTTTGCCTTTCATTTCTATTTTAAAAAGAATGGGTTGTTTTACAAGGTGAGGGTTTATATATAGTTTAGCCATATACAGAAGACAACATTTTCCACTATAGAGGTCATTAAGGCACCTATTAACAGTGAAGAATATATTCATGACCATGATCTCCGAAAGAGCATCCTAACTATATAAAAACATAGAAGACATGGGGATGTACAGTGGGTAAAATAATTATTTGATCCCCTGCAGATTTTGTAAGTTTGCCCACTTACAAAGAAATGACGGGTCTATCATTCTTATCATAGGTGAATTTTAAATGATAGAGACAGAATATCAACCAAAAATCCAGAAAAAAACACATGATACAAATGTTATAAATTGGTTTTCAGTTCAGTGAATAAAATTAGTATTTGATCCTCAAGCAAAACATGATTTAATACTTAGTGGAGAGGCCCTTGTTGGCAAGCACAGAGGTAAGACGTTTCTTGTAGTTGGTGACCAGGTTTACACACATCTCTGGAGAGATTTTGGTCCACTCTTCTTTACAAAGCTTCTCTAAATCCTTAAGGTTTCTTGGCTGTTTCTTGGCAACTCGAAGTTTCAGCTCCCTCCATAATTTTCTATGGGATTAAGGTCTGGAGGCTAGGGCACTCCGTGACCTTAATGTGCTTCTTCTTGAGCCACTCCTTTGTTGCCCTGGCGGTATGTTTTGGGTCATTGTCATGCTGGAAGTCCCATCCACGACCCATCTTCAGTGTTCTGGCTGAGGGAAGAAGGTTCTCATCCAAGATTTTACAATACATGGCCTGTCCATTGGCCCCTCAATGCGAGAAAGTCAGCCTGTACCTATAGCAGAGAAACAGCCCCAAAGCATAATGTTTCCACCTCCGTGCTTGATTGTAGGGATGGTGATCTTAGGGTCATAGTCAGCGTTTTTCTTGCTCCAAACACGGCGAGTCTCCCTCCTCAAGAAGGCACATGTATAATCATGCCAATGAACATCTAAATGATTTAAAGATGGATTGGGAGAAAATGCTGTGGTCAGATGAGACCACAATTTAGCTCATTAACTCGACTCGCCGTGTTTGGAGGAAGAAGAAACCTTAAGGATTTAGAAAAGATCTGTAAAGAAGAGCGGCCCAAAATTCATCCGGAGATTTGTGCAAACCTGGTAACCTACTACAAGAAACGTCTTACCTCTGTGCTTGCAAACAAGGGGTTCTCCACCAAGTACTAAGTCATGTTTTGCGCTTAGGGATCAAAATACTTACTTTAGTCACTAAACTACAACTTAAATTATAGCATTTGTTTTATGTGTTTTCCCTAGATTTTTGGTTGATATTCTGTCTCTATCATTTAAAATAGACCTATGTTAAAAATTTTAGACCCTTTACTGGTTTGAAAGTTAGCAAACTTACAAAATCTGCAGGGGATCAAATAATAAATTTTCCCACTATAGTGTCTATCATTTGTAGCTTATTTCCCTCCAGACATATGGCTGACTGCAGGGGTGTCTGCACAGCACATGGGGATGAACAGCAACGTTATATAAATAATTCTGTGTGTGTCTGATGGCATCTGAAATATTGGTTAATAGACTGTTTGATACAGAACAATCTCTAATGTCTATAGCCTCCATGTGAGCTATATGCTTCAGATATAAAATCAGTGGTCAGATTCCCAAACATTCACCTTTCCCACATTTCTAAAAGGTTGCCAATGTGTGGCAACATAGGCGGTCCCTTTGCCACAGTGCTATGTGCCAAATATACACAATATTTACCTGTATCTGGTGAGCAATGGATCAGACATCATTTCTCGAACAAGCATGCCATCTGTCAGAAACTATAAAAAGACATTAAAACTGTCCAATAAAGATAAAGAACACATAACACAGCAAACAAAAATGTTGGGGAAAAAAACAGCACAAAAAAGAATTGGAAGGAAAAAGCAGCTCCAGATACACAGGGGGTTTTCTGAACATGACAGCAAAGAACAAGAAGCTCTGGCAACCAATCAGATTGCTCCTTTCTTCAGTTCAGTGCAGTCTGTAGAATTAACGGTGTTGGGCTACTATGGGTTACTCTTCTCTGTATGTTGCATGTAATGATGATTCCCTATAATAAATCATATACTGTATGGCTATATTTATCTGTGGGTAGCAAAGTGGCTTAGTGGTAAGCTCTTAATCCTTGCATCACTGAGGTCCTTGGTTCAATCCTCAATCAGGACACTATGAGGCAGACATGGGAGTAAGTCACACATGTGCAAGTCACAAGCAAGTCTCAAGTCTTAACCTTCAAGTCTCAAGCAAGTCCCATGTTACTGTGGCGAGTCAAATCAAGTCAAAATACTGATCTACCCCAATTTTCACCTTTAAATCAGTTAACCACTTGCCGACCAGTCACTGGGACTGTACTGCGGCAAAGTGGCTCGATTCCGTCCAGCGACGTAGACCTACGTCGCTGGACTCCTCCCCTGTAGGCGCGCTCCCGCTGTATTCAGTCACAGCGGGAGTCGGGCCAGGGGAGGAGCAGCGGCGATCGCCGCTGCTCTTCCCCGATCGTCGGGGAATCGAGTTTGGAGATCCGCCCGCTTGTGTAAACAGAGCGGGCGGATCTCCTAAGTGACAGACAGTGAAAGATTTAAGGTTCAGCATAGCTGAACCTGCGATCTGTCCTTGTGTCCCTCAGTCACCTCCCCCCACACACGTCAGTAAGCACCAGGCATACATTAACCCCTCCCTCTCCAATAAAATTAACCCCTTCCCTGCCAGTGTCATTTTTACAGTAACAGTGCATATATATAGCACTGATTACTGTAGTAATGTCACTGGTACCCCCAAAAGTGTCAAAAATGTCAGTCAAGGGTCCGATCTGTCCACCGCAATGTCGCAGTCCCGCAAAAAAAAAAAAAAATTGCAGATCGCCGCCATTACTCGTTAAAAAAAACCCACCAAAAATGACAGAAATCTTTCCCTTAGTTAGTAAACGCAATAACTTTTGCGCAAACCAATCAAAATACGCTTATTGTGATTTTTTCTACCAAACATATGTAGCAGAAAGCTAATTGGCCAAAAATTAAAAAAAATGTTGATTTTTACATTTTTTAGGGGGGGAATTTCATATAAAAAATTTTAAAAATATTGTTATTTTTCCAGAACAAACGCTTTTTTTGTTTATAGCGCAAAAAGTAAAAATCGCACAGGTGATCAAATACCACCAAAAGAAAGCTCTATTTGTGGGAAAAAAAGGACGTAAATTTAGTTTGGGTACGGCATCGCACGACCGCGCAATTGTCAGTTAAATTCGCACAGCGCCGAATCTCAAAAAGTGGCCTGGACGTAAGACAGCAAAATCCTCCGGTGGTAAAGTGATTAAAAGTCAGTGGTCAGGAAAGGTTTTGTTTTATTTTCAACATTAACAAATCTGCTTAGTGCTTTTTTCTTGGAATATTAAAGAAACATTTTTAATGCCCAAACAGCTCAAAATCCTTCATCCGGTCATGTTTCAACACCACAGTCACTAAAAACATGTCAAGTATTTCCATTGTTAAACAGCCAGTGTCCTAAAAATCAGAACACACTGAGGTGTTTTAAGTGACTGTGGTGTCAGAAACATAACAGTCACATTCATTTTGCTTTAACACATCTTGAGAAAATGCAAATATTTAATAACTTAAAAAAGTCAAGTCATTTCGAGTCATAGGTCTCAAGTCAAAGTCAAGTTTCAAGTCATGAATACCAAGTCAAAGTCAAGTTGAGTCTTTTATTATTCATTTTAGTCAAGCAAGTCTCAAGTCCTCAAACTGGTGACTTAAGTCTGACTTAAGTCAAGTCATGTGACTCAGGTTCCCCACCTCTGCTATGAGGTTGGTTTACCGAAGGTAAATAGATTGTGCACTTTGCAGGACAATTGCACAAATTTTTCCTAGAGTCTGTTGAATGTGGTAAAGCTTCACTTTGTAAAGAGGAGACGCACTGGATACCTTCGCTGCCATTGTGCTATTGCTGGGAGTCAAGT
Organism: Pelophylax lessonae; assembly: GCF_965119305.1. Lineage (NCBI taxonomy): Eukaryota > Metazoa > Chordata > Amphibia > Anura > Ranidae > Pelophylax > Pelophylax lessonae. The sequence continues at coordinate 41,661,942 of NC_138778.1, read as the reverse complement.
ACCTTTAGGGAGAGGTGGGCTCCCTACAGGCATATCTGCTCTTAATCTATCCATTATTATATATGTGCTCTAACTCAGGAGACTCTAAAAATGTATGAGTTAGGACTGAAGTACACTGGGGTGCCGTGACATGGCCGCTGCAGCTTACACATGTACTTGCAATTGTGTGCAAACTAAACCCCTTAGTTTTAATGTGAACTATTAGACAAGTCATTTTGGTTCATTACATGCTAGTTGGTAAGTGAACAATATTTCCGGGGGTTTTTTGACTTTGTAAAGAATACTTAATCAGGTGCAAGGAAAAAAATAAAAATAAAAAAAAGGGATTTTTACTTGCACATGATTAAGGCTCGGTTCACATATATGCGATGCGGGAACCCTGTGAATCCACTGCAGGTTCCCGCATCGCATTCAAACCACAGGCAGGTCACACTGCCATATACAAATCGCTGGGGGTGTCAATACAAAGTTAACGACACCCCCAGATCAGTTCGCATATCGCAGTGCGAATTGACAATTTGGACATGAATCGGATCGCATTGGTGTGAATCAGCATGCGATCCGATTCTGCCAAAAAAAAGGGTCCTGTGTGTGTTCTGTCCAAACCCGATGGGATCTGTATGGCTGAATTCACATCGCACAGACATCACATGTGATTTTCAGAGTAGTGCGCTCCGAATCACATGCGATGTCTGTCATCTCTATAGTGTGAACCGGGGCTGAATGATGGAAACATGCACAGCTTTACCACATTTACTAAGCTCTTGGGAAAATAAGTGTAACTATACTTGCAAAGTGCACAGTCTATTTGCCTTTAGTAAATCAACCCTGATATGCATGAAGTTTGCATGTTCTCCCTGTGATTGCATGGGTTTCCTCCAGGTACTTTGATTTCCTCCCACACTCCAATACGCAATTTAATTCCTAAAGGCTGATAGGTTAACCACTTGCTGACCGCCGCACGACTATTTACGGCGGCGGTCAGCCCCTCACAG